>NC_067431.1:1728718-2332083 GCF_009764475.1 Pristis pectinata | reverse complement strand
TGTGGTGTTCAAAATGGAGCTGGGAAGTATCTGAAAGGAAAGAACTTGTAGGTAAGGAGGGGGTGGGGAAGTGGAGTGAGCTGGATTGCTGTTGCATAGAGTGGGTATGGACCCGATGGACCAAATGGCCTCAATCCATGCTGGACCATTCCATGATTCCTTAAAAGTGAGATTGGAAGGTAAAACCATGGGGAAAGAGGCCTACAAACAGCAGAGACCTTCCCAAAAAGCAAATTCCAAGTTCATTCTTTAAGGTACAAAGAATAGAATAACAGAAAATATTTTAAATGGGAAGTAGTTACTGAAAGTTGTTCAAGGATGCTTTTAGAGCCCTTGTGTAGTAGTTACTGGAGGTTCACCAGCAGCTACAACAAGCTAATGGGAAGGTGGCCTTTATAGCAAGTGGTTAGAGCTGAGACAGCCACTCACATGCACTTTTGCCAATTTAGTGTACTGCATTCAGTGCCTGTGGCGAGGTCTCCTCCTCACTGGGGAAACTGACTGGATTACCACTTTACATGATACCTACTAATAGTCATTAAGGGTGGCTCTGAGCTTTGAGTTGCCCGTCACTTTAGTTCTCCATCCCACTCCCAGTTTGACCTACCTGCTTTTGGCTTCTTACACAGTTCCAATGAGGACAGTGGAAGTTTGAGGAAAACATCTCATCTTTTGACTAGATATGTAACAGCCCTTGAGACTCAACCCTAAATCCATCAATTTTAGATAACCTGACATCCCTGTCTGTATCAGAATTGAGCAGTCCTGATGAAAGGTCATCAATCTGTAACATTAACTCCTGACCATCTACCTGACCTGCTGAGTATTCAAGCATTCTCCTTTATTTCATATTTCCTGTGCTTGCAGTTTTTCATATCTCAGGGTTCCAGCATTGCCTCTTTTTCTTCATCTGCTGGCCTTATTCACCTTTTCTATTTACCTCTTCTGTAGTTAACCAGCCTTCCGCACCTTTTCTCAGCAGACACCACCACCTCGGTGTCATTCACCAGGGCTTCACCTTATCACAAACGTTTACCCAGAGCCATTTTCTTCCCTGCATCCAACCTGTCAAGCACTGTAAAAATATTGTAATTTTCAATGAGGTCTCCTCTCTTTCTTCTAAACTCTGGTTCGAGGCCCAATTCAATCTTTCCTCATATGGCAACACCCCCCACCTCCACCCCTGCCACTTCACTGGAATCAGTCCAGTCAATCTTTGCTGTACTCCCTCCTTATGACAAGTACATCCTTTCTTAGGTGACAAAACTGAAACTGTACTCAGTACTCCAGGTATGGTCCTATACAGGACCAATATAATTGCAATAAATCTTCCTGTAATCAAACACTCTCTTAATGAGAGCCAACAAATCAGTGACCGTCTAGTTGCTTGTCACACCTCACAATTTTCCACATTATGTTCCATCTGACATCTTCTCACCCTCTCACTCAGCTAGTCCGGTCCTCAGTCAACTCCCCACTATTCTCTTTTGCTGAGATTTAAGACCCTAGTTTCACAGTGAAGTACATCACTTTCAAACAAGGGCAAATTCTGTCATGTTATGGTTAGTCTTCCCCAAAGGTCACGGAGCAACAGCTTACCCTTTCTCACCGAACAAAGCAAGATGCAAAAAAGCCTTTTCCCTCATTGATTTCAACATATTGAATGGAAAACTATTTCATGTACATTCTATAAATTCATCCTCCACCTTATTACCGCAAATTAATGTGTTTATTCTATTAAGATCTCCTGTTATTCCTGTATTACTCATTGTACACACACCTCTATGTCCTGATTTATGTAAAGCCTAATAATACAGCTACTACCTGGTAGCCTGTAAATAATTCCAATCATTGATTTCTGTCCTTTGCAATTCCTTAGTTTGAACCAGATTGATCCTCAGTCCACATTATGATCTGTCAGGCCAAGACAAGTCTTCACCACTGCACTGATCCCTTCCCTGGTTAACAGTGCTTCAGCACACCCTGCTCCTTGTTGCCTTCCCTTCCTAATACCCTGAATATTTAGTTCCCCGCTCCAGTCATCCTGTAGACATGTTTCTGGAGTGGCGGTGGGATCAGACCCCTCTCTGTCTGTTTCTGCTGTTCATTCACTTACTCTGTGCCTTTAATGTAGTCACTTTAACATGATTCTGTACTTTGAGCCCCCTTTACTGCATGACTTTGTTTTTGCTATTTCACTTCATGCTTTTTCCCTCCCCTTCCCACTTTGTTTCTCTCCTTCCTGAATTCCCTTTGAGTTCCTGTCCCCCTACCAAGCTAGTTTAACAGAGAGGAGGTGCATTGTGGCTGTGGCAGTTGGTGGAAATCTCTGGGGAACTCACACCGACGGGGAAAAGATGTAATAATGACAGCATTGTAGGAGAGCAGGTGCCAGGAGCAGGTGCCAGGAGCAGGTGCCAGGACCAGGCTGTGCTCAAGGAGATGGTGAAGGGGAGGGAACAGCTCGATCTCATGAAGCCAAGGATCTTGTACAAAGGCTGTGTCAGCAGTGTAAGAGGCAACAGCAGTCAGGTCCTGAGAACCCAGTGCACGGGCACAAAGAGGCCACTGACCTGATGTGACCATGGACAGTGACTGAGCCCTCACATACCCATATCCTCCCTCTCTCACCCAGCAGTGACATCCACCACTCACCATCCATCAGCATACCAATGGGAACTATATGGACATGATGGGCCAAATGGCCCCCTTCTGTACTGTATTTTCTATGATTCCATGATAGGACAAGGTAGAGTCATCGCCACCTCAATGGGGAGTCTGGGAAATCCTCGCCCACATCACAGAGTGTAAATCACAGTGTCACCACCAATGGCAGGGGGTTTGTGCAGTGATCTGGACAGAGCGTCAGTCTGAGCAGCAAACACTCTGCCACTCAGCACCTACTCTCACTAACCAACCTTCACCCATTGTCCTGGAACCCCAGTGTGGTCCACGACAGCCGTGGGTAACCCCAGACACCGGGGCGCCCAGTAAACCACCCGTGTACCTGTCCCAAGACTTTCAAAACTTGTCCTGAACAACTCTAAGGACTTTGGTCCTTACTGAAGGTAGGTGGCTGAACTGCTTGGGATAAGTGCTTCCCCATCCCACCCAAAATTGGCCCCTCTGCATCTCCACTGGACTTCCGGTCAGTCAGGCCTGTGAGCGTATAGGTCTGTTGTCTCACACTACAGTGCGGCATCATCTGCAGTGATGGTAGTATTGCACGGTCTCCTGTTTCCATCTGTTTACCAGAAACTTGTTCTCTCTGTGCTGATGTAACATTTGTGATGACACCTGTCTCCTGTCTTGTGTTTCATTGTACAAGCATCTACTCTTCGTCCTTCACTATTCTCTCTAAAACAAGCATTGTGTGGGGAATGACTTCTCATCCATCTGTAACAACAACCCATGGCTCTTGTGTTCACCTGATCCGGTGCTGGTTTCTGGAAAAAAGCTTTGGGAGTGGTCTTTTGACTGTAGGCAACCGTTACATTTCTAGCTGGCACAATGGAATTCCATGGCATTCTTCTTGTCTCCATGGAAGTCGCAATTCTACGTGCCAAATTCAGGGTAAGGGGCTTTGCTCCTAACAACTTCAACAGAATCCTTTCAAACTTCTAGACTCTGTCTTGGAGCACATGATCCTGAACCTACCTGTAAAGTTAGGCAGGTTGACAGGTGTTTGTGCGCTCTGATGAAGTCACTCACACTTTCTCCAGACTTTTCTTTGGTTGTATTTAATATATATCTTTCCGCTATATCCAGCAACTGTGGGTTGACCCAAGGTCAACTTCTTCACTGAGGTATCTGTAGCTTTCTGTGGAGCAATTAAGTCAGCGAATGCTTGAAACACTTTGGAATTGACTTCTCTTTACTGTTCTTTTGCTTTGCATCACTCACTGTTCAATGTCTGAGTGTACATGCTGATTGGTGTGTGTGTGTGTGTGTGTGTGTGTGTGTGTGTGTGTGTGTGTGTGTGTGTGTGTGTGTGTGTGTGTGTGTGTGTGTGTGTGTGTGTGTGCCTGACTACATTGTAAGCATTGTCTGTCCCCATAGTGTGTGAGCATCAATGCCCATGCAGCAGAGTCCGGTCTCCACTTCTCTTGGTCCCCGTCACTGGGTCAGGACCTCACACTATCACGAGATATGTGAAGGAGATTGAAGATAACCAAACACACTCCTCAATACGAAGTTTGGTGCAGCGGGTAGTGCAGCTATCTCACTCTCCGGTGACCTGGGTTCAATCCTGACCCCTGGTTCTGTCTGTGTCCTCCCTGTGACTGCATGGGTTTCCTCCATGTGCTCTGATACCCTCCCACATCCTAAAGGTAGGTTAATTAATGGAAGAGTGAGCCCAACAAATGACCTCCATCTATGTTGTAAGAAAATATGAATATAAGTCTCAGGACCCTCAGAGAACAGCCCCAGTGGTGACACCACTCAACATTGCTCTGCTGTCAGAGAGTCTGACATTGACATCACTAACTGAAGTGAGACATGATGGGCAGCTGACATCCAGCAACACAAACAAAGCAGTGAGTGCACCTTCTTCTGGGGCAGCAAGCCATAAGAGCACCACTGTCCTCACCGCCACGGATGTGCTACCACGACATCCCAGAGACACCTGTGCAGTCAGTGATTGCCACATGATGCACAGCTCACTCTTACACAGAACCAACATGCAGCAGTTAGCAGTGCAAAAGCCTCAATCCTGGAAGCTACCAATGAGACCAAGGAGACTGTCCACCTTGAATAAACCCCTGACCCATATCTGAGAGAGCGACGCACTGATCCTCCTGGGTGACTTCAGTGCCGGTGTGGGAGAAACTGGAGCCCTTTGCTGAGGTGTCATCAACAAGGAAGGGAGAGGGAAGGAGAACGCCAACAATTCAGAAAAAGAGGACAGAAAGATCGATTGACGGGAAGATGGAGTTTGAGGGTAAGTTTGCACAAAAATAAAAACTGATTGCAAAACCCTCTATAGCTATGTGAAGAGAAAAAGGTTAGGGACAACAAACGTGGGTCCCTGGCAGGGGAATTATAATTTGTGGATAAAGAAATGGCAAAAGAATTAAACAAATACTTTGGTTCTGTCTTGGCGAGGAGGACGCAAATAACTCCCAGAAACACTGGGAAATCAAGTACTGAGAGAGAGGAAGGGAAGGAAATCAGTATTGTTATATAAATAATGCCATGGAAATTAATGGGGCTAAAACCAACAAATCCCCTGCACCTGATAATCTATATCCCAGAGGAAGTAGCCCTGGAAATGGTGGATACATTAGTGGTCATTTTCCAAGAATTCTTTAGCCTCTGGATCAGTTCCTGCAGATTGGGGGCCACAAGTGTAATCCCACTGTTTATAGAAGGAGGGAAAGTAAAGTAAGAAATGACAGACCAGTTAGCCTAACGCCAGCAGTGGCGAAAGTGCTAAAATCTGTTCTAACTGATGTTCTAACTGGAAAGCATTAACACGATAAAACAGAAACTGCTGGAGGCGCTCAGCATGTCAGGCAGCATCTGTGGAAAGGGAAACAGGGTTAACATTTCAGGTCTGAGACTCTTCCTCAGAAAGGGGAAGGAGACAAAACGAGTCAGCTTTCAGGAGCAGAGAAGTTGGGGGAGAGCTGGGTAGAACAAACAGTGAGACCAGGTGAACAAATGTGGCAGTGAGAAGCACATTAAGTTTCTTGTTTCATAAAATGTATTCTCAGAGCAAGGCTGTGGGACATGCCCAGCAGGTCAGGCTGCACAAGTAGAGAGAGAAAAACCCAGCCATAATTACAAATAGGGAACAAGCAATGGCCAGTTCTGATGCAAGAGGGAGTTACCTCAAGATGGAGAATTCGATGTTGTCTGCAAGACTGCAGTGCTCACAGGCGGAAGGAGGGGTGTTGTTCCTTGAACTTCTGTTGGGCATCATCGTAAAAGTACAGGAGGTCACAGACGCAGAGGTCGGAGTGGGATGGTGAATGAGACTGGCAAGCAACAGCAAGCTCAGGGGCAGTCCGACAGACTGAACACAAAGCAATCACCAGATCTGTGTTTGGCTTCTGCAGTGCATAAGGAGACCACACTGCGAACACTGACTGCAGCACATTAGGTTGGAAGAAGTTCAAGTGAGTCACTTAATCACCTGGAAAGACTGTTTGGCCCCTGTATGGTGGGAAGGGAAGGGGTGAAAGGACAGGTGTTGCACCTCTGGCTTGGGAAAGTGCCACACAATGGGGAGTGGGAGGTGGGGACAGTGGAGTGGAACAGGGAGTTGCAAAAGGAGTGATCCCAGTGAAATGCTGATAGGGGAGGGATGGCAAAGATGTGTCTGGGCAGTGAGATCTTGTCAGAGTTAGCAGAAATTGCGATGGATGATCCGTTAAATATGGAGGCTGGTGGGGGTGCAGGTGAGGACCAGGAGAACTCTGATCTTGCTCTTTCCAGGAGGAGATGGGGTGAGATTAGAGGTACAGGAAATAGAGGAGACAGTCAGAGGAGAGAGGAAACCATGGGTCAGGAAGAAGGAAGGCATTTCGGAGGCACCTATGCAGAATGGAGTCTTTACAGTCAAGTTGGGAAGTACAGTCAAGGTAGCTGGGGGAGTCTGTGGGATGGATGTTGGTGGCTAGCCTACCCTGAGATGGAGATAGAGACAGAGGGATCCAGAAAGGGAAGGGAAGAGTCAGAGACAGACCACGTGAAGGTGAGAACTGGGTGGAAAATGACAGCGAAAGGGACGAAATTTTCAAGTTCTGTATAAACGTAACTGCCGCCCATCTGGTCTTCCCCCTACCGGAGATGTTCCCTCTGTTCCACCTGTCCCTCCCCCACCTTCTCTGCAACTGAAACTAACTTGATTTCTCTCTTCCCCAATTCTGGTGAAGGGTCTCAGATCTAACAAAGTAATTCTGCTTTTCTTTCCACAGATGCTGTTTGATTCACTGAGTGTGTCCAGCATTTTCTGTTTCTCTTTCAGATTTCCAGCATCTGCAGTTTTTTTTGATTTTCCAAGTATTAATGGGATTGGACAGGGTCAGTGTATATTTATGAAAACACTGGAGTTTTCTGAGGATGTGACTGGACACATGGATGAGGGAGAACCAGTGGGTGTGGTGCATTTCAGCTCCCAACTGGCTTCCAGCAATGTCCCACATAATCAATTAGTGTTCAGGATTAAAGCTCATGGGATCGAGGGACATATACCAGCATGGACTGAGAACTGGTTAACAGGTAGGAATTTCTTCACACAGAGGGAGGTGAACCTGTGAAATTCTCTGCCCCGTCATAAATCATCATCATCCACATTCAGGAAGAGGAGACATACCAGGAAGCCTCAGATATGCTGGGATTGTGAGCATCTTCCAAAGAGAAGACAAGGCTATGTGCTTTAACTACACAGGGGTCACATGTTCTCTCCTGAAGGAAAAGTCATCAGCAGGATCCTCCTCAGCAGCCTACTCCCAGTGACCAAGTTGCAGTGTGGATTCTGTCCATCGTGAGGCACAGTGGATGTGACTTCACCATGTGACAACTCCAAGGGAAATGCCAGGAGCACCACCAGCCACTACACATGGCTTTGTCAACCCTGTCCACCAGGAAGGGGCTGTGAAGTACCTGGCCCATCTCCACCCTGCATGTGCTTCAGGACGGCAGTCAAGCCACGTTCCTACCAACAGGTCCATCATAGCTCCAGTTTCAATGAATTTTGCCCCAATATTTTTTCCAACCTTTCTCGCCTCACCTCCAACAGACTTACCGCTGGAGAGGCACTAACCTACAGGACAAGTGGGAAACTGATCAAACAACATCAGCTCCAGAACAAAGGTCAGTCCAACCTGCAGTACACAGACAACGCGCTTGTATGCACACAGAGGCCAAGTTCCAAGCCAGTGAAACATTGGAAAGGATGAGCCTGGCACTCATCATCAGCAAGACCAAGGTCCTTGACAAACCTGTCCCCACTGCACCATACTGGTATTGGTATTGGTTTATTACTATCACTTGTACTGCGGTACAGTGAAAAACTTGTCTTGCATACCGATCGTTCAGGTCAATTCATTACACAGTGCAGTTACATTAAGTTAGTACAGAGTGCATTGAGGTAGCACAGGTAAAAACAATAATAGAGTACAGAGTAACGTGTCACAGCTTCGGAGGAAGAACATTGCGGGTAGACCATAAGATGCAAGGTCACAACAAGGTAGATTGTAAGGTCAAGAGTCCATCTCATCATATAAGGGAACCGTTCTCTAGTCTTATCACAGTGGGATAGAAGCTGTCCTTGAGCCTGGTGGTATGTGCCCTCAGGCTCCTGTATCTTCTGCCTGATGGGAGAGGGGAGAAGAGAGAATGACCCAGGTGGGTGGGGTCTTTGATTATGCTGGCTGCTTCACCAAGACAGCGAGAGGTAAAGACAGAGTCCAAGGAGGGGAGCTGGTTTCCGTGACACACTGGTCTGTGTCCACAACTCTCTGCAGTTTCTTGCGGTCCTGGGCAAAGCAGTTGCCATACCAAGCCGTGATGCATCCAGATAGGATGCTTTCTATGGTGCATCAATAAAAATTGGTGAGTGTCAAAGGGGACATACCAAATTTCTATAGCCTCTTGAGGAAGTAGAGGCACTGGTGAGCTTTCTTGGCCGTGGCAAGTAGAGGCACTGGTGAGCTTTCTTGGCCGTGGCAACTACATGATTTAACCAGGACAGACTATTGGTGATGTTCACTCCCAAGTACTTGAAGTTCTCAACCCTCTCGACCTCAACACCATTGATATAGACAGGTGCATGTACGCTGCCCCCTTTCTTGAAGTCAATGTTTTGTTTTGTTGACATTGAGGGAAAGGTTGTTGTCATGACACCATTCCACTAAGCTCTCTATCTCCTTTCTGTACCCCAACTATTCATTGTTTGAGATACAGCCTACTACAGTGGTATCATCTGCAAACTTGCAGATGGAGTTAGAGCAGAATCTGGCCACACAGTTATGAGTGTATAGGGAGTAGAGTAGAGGGCTGAGGACGCAGCCTTGTGGGGCACCAGTGTTGAGAATAATTGTGCCGGAGATATTGCTGCCTATCGTCACTGATTGCGGTCTGTTGATCAGAAAGTCAAGGATCCAGTTACAGAGGGTTGTTGAATCCCAGGTCTTGGAGCTTGGTGACTAGTTTGCTTGGAAATATAGTATTGAAGGCGGAGCTGTCGTCAATAAACAATAATCTAACGTAGGTGCCTTTACTGTCCAGATGCTCCGGAGCTGAGTGTAGGGCCAGGGAGATGGCATCCACTGTAGACCTGTTTCGGCGATAGGCAAATTGCAGTGGGTCGAGGTTGTCTGGGAGGCTGGAGTTGATGTGTGCCATGACCAGCCTCTCAAAACACTTCATGATGGTGGATGTCAGAGCCTCAGAGCCACTGGTCAGTAGTCATGAAGGCATTTTACCTTGCTTTTCTTCGGTACTGGGATGATAGTGGTCTTCTTAAAACAGGTGGGAACCTCAGATTGAAGCAGGGAGAGTTTAAATATGTCTGCAAATACTCTGCCAGCTGATCAGCACAAGATCTGAGCACACAGCCAGGGACACCATCTGGGCCAGATGCTTTCCTCGTGTTCTTACTGATCTTACATCCTCGACGGTGACCACGGGTTCAGTTGCATTGGAGGCTGTCAGGTTGGGTGGTGACAATCCACTTCCCTTCTGTTCAAAACGCACATAGAAAGTGTTAAGCTCATCAGGAAGGGATGCACTGTTGTTAACTATGCAGCCTGACTTCGTTTTGTAGCCTGTTATGGCATGTAAGCCCTGCCATAGCTGACGTCTGGTCTGGGACTCTATTTTGAGTCGGTATTGTCTCTCGGTATTTCTGATAGCTTTCTGGAGGTCATATCTCAATTTCTTGTATAGGTCAGGATGACCAGGCTATTGTGCAGCAGTCTTTGACCACAGTAGGGAGTGGATCTCCCAGTTCATCCATGGTTTCCGGTTTGGGAACACCCGTATTGTCCTCTTTGATACTCAGTCCTCCACACAGTTGCTGATAAAGTCTAGGATGGTGGTGGCATACATATTTATCTAGGCTGGCAGCTGTCTTTGAACATGGACCAGTCCACTGACCCAAAGCAGTCACGTAGAAGCTCATCTGTTTCCTCAGACCAGCACTGCACGACTCTCTGTACCGGATCCTCCTGTTTCAGTTTCTGTTTGTATGCAGGGAGAGGGAGCACAGAAGGAAGTGAGGGCGAGGGATGGCTCGGAAGGCATCATTGATGGTTGTACAGCAGTGGTGAAGGGTGTTAGGGCCCCTGGTGCCCCTCCAACAATAACGGTTCACCACAAGAACCTGGAAAGTGTGGACCACTTCTCATAGCTCGGATGCCACCTCTTAGCAAAGACAGACATTGATAACGAAATTCATGATCACTTTCAATGCACCAGCACAGTTTTGGTCCATTTTTGGTAAATGATACTTGAAAATTGAGACCCTACACCCTGCACAACACTCCTGGTCTACCGGACAGCAGTGAACCCTGCCCTACAGTACACACCTGTGTCTTGGACTACCTACAGCAGGCGCCTCAAGGCACTGGAGCGATACGGTCAATGTCATCTCTGCAACATCCTCCAAATTCACTGGAAGGATAGGGGGAACCAACGTCAGTGTCGTCTCCCAGGCCAACAGCTCCAGCGCCAAGGCCCGAGCCGACTCCATTGTGTAGCCCATGTTGTTCACATGCCTGTCATCAGACTCCTGAAACAGACACTCTACTCCAAACTCTGTCACAACCAGAGAGGACCTGGTGTAGAGAGGAAATGGTTCAAGGATGTTCTCAAAGTCTCTTGAGAAGAATGTTCAATATCCTCAATCTCTCCTGGGAATCCCTGGCCGTGACTGGGAATCCCTGGCCATGATTGGGAATCCCTGGCCATAACTGGGAATCCCTGGCCATGACTGGGAATCTCTGGCCATGACTGGGAATCCTGGCCACGACCGGAAATCCTGGCCATGACTGGAAATCCTGGCCATGACTGGGAATCCCTGGCCATGACTGGGAATCCTGGCCACGACCGGAAATCCTGGCCATTACTGGGAATCCTGGCCATGACCGGAAATCCTGGCCGTGACTGGGAATCCCTGGCCATGACGGGAACCCCTGGCCGTGATGGGAATCCCTGGCCATGACTGAGAATCCCTGGCCATAACTGGGGATCCCTGGCCATGACTGGGAATCCCTGGCTGTGACTGGGAATCCCTGGCCGTGACGGGAACCCCCGGCCGTGATGGAAATCCCTGGCCATGACTGAGAATCCCTGGCCGTAACTGGGGATCCCTGGCCATGACTGGGAATCCCTGGCCGTGACTGCTCCGTGCAGAGAAGGGACCTTCGTTTGGAGGTGAGAACCTGGAGTCCATGCGAAGGGAGTGTACAGAGACCGAGCAGAAGAAGCACACGAACCCATTAATTGTCCACCCATCTGCCTTGTCAAGTGGTCAGTGTAGTGACATCACCATGTGTGGTATGATGTCAGCACCATGTGTCACCAGTTCCTCCTGTTGGATTTAGAATACACACCCTAGTTTCTCTGCCTTTATATTGAGTGCTGTAGTTTAGCAAACAAACAGGCTACCTGCGCTATCCACTCCTGTCCACATCTCTCCTCACTCTCTCTCTCTCCCTCTACCCTTTCTCTCTCCCAAATTCTTCTCTTTATCTCTCTCCCAACCTCTTTCTCTCCATTGCACACCCTCTCACTCCTGTCTCTCCCTCTCTCCAGCCCTGTCCACACTGGCCAGCTTAAACCTTCACTCATTAACTCCCACTCGCAGTACAACATTCTGGGCCCACTTCCTCCTGTTTATGACCATTTACATGCAGTCCACAAGGTAAGAACTTCTCCTCAGGGCACAATGATGTAATGTTTTTCTTAAATTGTTTTCTGATGTTTTTCTAACTTTTCTAATCCTTGTTAACAGTCATATTGCATGGAAGAGCTATTACTTATAACAATTAGAGGATCCAGGAGGTCTGAGCAGAGGTATTTGTTCTGTCCCAGGATCAGTAATCATTCGCACACTCTAAAATACACTCAACAGTGGGCTGTTTGCCCCATCCATTGGAAGCTCAAGGCAGTGACATAGCTGGTAGAGTCACTGCCTCACATCTCCAATGACCTGGATTCAATCCTGACCTTGGGTGCTATCTGTGTGGAGTGAACGTGTTCTCTCTGTGACCATGTGGGTTTCCTCCACGTGCTCCAGTTTCCACCAACATCCCAAAAACATGCAGGTTGGTCGGTTAATTGGATGCTTTAAATTGCCCGTAGTGTGTAGGTGAGTGGCAGAATCTGAGGGGAGCTGATGGGAATGTGGGGAGAATAAAAAATTGGGTTACTGTAGGATTAGTGTAAATGGGTGGTTGGTGGTTGGTGCAGACTCGATGGGCTGAAGGGCCTGTTTCCATGCTGTATCTCTCTATTCCTATGTGTCTCCTAGAATAAGAAATCTGTCCCACACTCTGGAAAATGGATTAGAATCAGTAACTTTCTTATCTTCTCCAATCTATCCAAGTTGTCTCTCCCACTCTCCAGAATTTTGGTATCAGTAACCTCACCCACATTCTCCAATCTATCCCAGAGACAGTGGTCTCACACAGTCTGGAATCTTCCCATGAGGTAGGAAACATCCCAACAGTCCAGAAACCGGCCTGGAAAGAGAAACTTTGGATTCTTCCAAGAAGCAGTAGGAATCAGCACTGTATCATTCAGCGACTCGATCTACATCTCAGGGACCTACTGGGGAAAATAGTAATCTCACACTCTTTGCAATCTATCCTCAAATTCATTAATCTGTTTCAGACTTCAGAATCTGTCCTGGAATCAGTAATCTCTCCCACAGATAGGAATCAATCCCAGAATCAGTCCCCTGCCCCAAACTCTGGAATCTTTCCAGGAATCAACACGATGGTCAATCACGGAATCAGTAAACTTTGGGATATCATTGAGGCAGTGGGAGGGGGTTGAGGAGAGCATGCTGTAGTATTAGTGAAAGTTGAGGAATGGGGAATGGGCTTTAGGTTGGGACAGTGAGGTTGGGGGCTTGGTTTGCACATTGGTAGTCATTTGGGATTGCGTTTCTGGTGAATCTCGGACACAACCGTGCCATTTCACCTTTTTCACCCAGTTGAATATCAATCTGCATCAACAGGTGACAAATTGGCTTCCAATAAAATCATCACTACAGGAATATGTGTTGGTGATATTTGACCAACATTCATGATCTTTAGGCCCACACTGAGTCAATGAGGCTTGTTTTTGAGAGGTGCCAATTCTCAGGGTGCGGCATACTACAGTGCCAGACTGCGGCCAATGGCTTTACCACAGCCACATCTTAGTCAGTGCGGCAGATGATGCCCCTGTGCTTGGAGTAAATAGAACATATAGAGTACTGAAGCTCGAGAGCTGGTGCCTTCCAGCATGGTCACTTTCAGATTATGACTGAATTATCAGATCATGCAGCTTTGCTGGATGCAGCTCCTGCAGTCTGTTTCAATCTGGACTATTTACAGTCTCCAGATCCCAGTGACGTCACCTATAACATTTTACTTACTACCATGATAATAAAGTCATCTTGCAGCAGGGGAATATTTCAGAGATTTTAATAAACCACTGAGAATTACAAGGATAAATTTATGGATTGTGATTAAAAGCCCAACTCTGAAATGAACCAAGCAAGTTTAAATCTAATTCACCTTCCATCTCCCTGGAGACTGTTTCTGAAGTTTACTGGAAGTCAACTCTGAACTACACTGAGGTCTGAGTATATTTGATTGGTAATTGTAAACTGTGACCAGTAAACAGTTGATTTATGTGATTAATTAGACAAAATCATTGCTGTGTGATGTAGAACAAATGGCTGCTTGCTTTATTAGCATACCCATGGTTATTTGTTTCAGATTCACTGGCTGTGGATGGAGACTGACTGTTTGGAAGAGGGAAATGTTTTGTCTGATGTTTAGTGAACTATGTGATGATGTAATCATGGATTCTTTCATGGTGCTCACTTGAAGCAGCTGAGGTCTCATGGTTACTCACTTCCCTTTCTGATTCATGTGTTTTATGAGAACTGTGTCCCCAAGTGTAAAGTCTGAACTTCATGCATTCTCTGCACTTGGCCTTGGCACACTCAAGTAGATGCTGGATTTTAATCATCCATTTCACAAGGCACCTCTGAGAGGTGCATATGTGTAGGTTGTGCAAAGCAGCATGCAGCTGGTGGCATTCCAATTACTGAATGTAGAGTTACTCTGTAGTTCTGTAAAAAGCACTAAAGTTCTTGCTTCCATGTTTTTTTGACATCAGCTGTACTGAGGACTTTCTCAATCATTCACCTAATCCCTCCATTTCATCACTAGCACATGATCTGCAAGGTATGAGCTTGCAATGTGTGAAACCTAAGAGGGTTGTAGCTGGCAGTCCATTATCCATCCTCACCGTTTGCAAAACTCCAAACAGCGCACACACACACAAGTGTTGGATTGGTACTTTCACAGACACAGAACTGATAACTTCTACAACAGCCACTGACAGTTAGACGTAAATAGTTACCAGAGTGCAGATCTTCAATAGCAACACAATATCAACCCATGGTGCTTTGGGTAACTCTGACACTTAGATCAGCTCCTGCTGGTTTGACGTTGTGGTTGCTGACACTAGACAAACATTGATCATCAACCAAATAATCTCCCCCAGGAACCACACCATCCTCCTCAACCAACTTCCGGTTGACACGATTACTTGGTGGCCAGGGGCACATCCCACCAGTGAATGCAGGGTGACAAATGAGGTCACCCTGTTTCCCTTTTCACAGAGGCTGCCTGACATGTATTTGCTGTTTTTATCGCAGATTTCCATCATCTGCAATGTTTTTATTTTTAAATGAGATTACGCTGTAACACATTTCAAGTGTGAGTCCTGCTGAGTCCATGCGATCTCGGGAAAGGGTGATTTTCTAGCACCTCTTTCCATTTTAGAGATTGAAGTGATGCCACACACGGTGACGGGGGACATATTGTGTCAAGGCAGCTGTGATTTCACTCAGTGCTGTGGTGTTGTGTGCTGTGCTCATGCTCAGAAAACTGATAACCTTTTGCTCATGACTAGTGCAGTCCACTGTTGGCATTCTGTGTGATCTCTGCAGTGTGAAGAGCTAACAATGTGTGGAAGTTATGAAGGAAAAACACAGAACAGTGAAGCACAGGAACAGGGCCTTCAGCCCATCATGTCTGTGCCGACCATGATGCCCATTTAAAATAATCCCATCTGCCTGCACATGGTCCATTTCCCTCGATTCCCTGCCTGTCCCTGTGTCTGCTTAAATGCCTCTTAAACACCATTAACATATCTGCTTCCACCACTTCCCCCAGGCAGCACGTTCCAGGAACCCACCACTCTCTGTGTAAAAAAATTTCCTCATTCATCTCCTTTAAACTTTCCCCCTCTCACCTTAAACCTGTGCCCTCTAGTATTTGATGTTTCCATCCTGGGAAGAAGGCTCTGACTATCTATCTGTGCCTCTCATAATTCTTTCAGGTCTCCCCTCAGCCTCCGAAGCTCTAGAGAAAACCATCTAAGTTTGTCCAATCTCTCCGTGTAGCTAGTATTCTCTAATCCAGGCAACAATAGCCAGATAATCACAGTCACCTGGGAGTTCAGGGTAAGTCTGGCTAACAATCGCGAATCCTAACACCTTTAAAAATGTTCCCAGAACTGTCCAACGTGTAGTTTTATTGTAAGGAGGATGTCGTGGCAAAAGTGAAAGAAAACATATTGAAATGACCAACACATTTAAAACAAAAGAACACATTATTATTGCATGTTAACGGAATAACTAGGGTGACAGGAGCAAAATCTGGGGACGTCTCAGGTGGAAGGAGGCAGCATGTGGATATGAGGTCCCAAAATCAACCTGAGGTAGGATGGGGTTTCAGGATTCCCAATACAACTTCTGGGAATACAGATGGAGCTTGTGCCAAGGTACAAAGGATGTGGTGAGAATAGACATTTCCACTCATCCAGCGGTCTGAAAAGGCAGTGGAGGGGTGAGGGGAGGTGGTAGTGAGGTAGAACTACCATCTAAGTTTGTCCAATCTCTCCTTGTAACTAATATTCTCTAATCCAGGCAACAATATCCAGATAATCACAGTCACCTGGGAGTCAGGAAAAGACTGGTAGTGTGTTACCAGCTCAGGGCTGGACTCTGATAACCTGTTCACGGACAATGTGGCCAAGGAAGAGCATGGGATCGGAAATGGTCAGGTGGCGAGGTGGGAGACTCCAGAGGTGACAAAGGAAGCCATTGCAACTGATCACTCACTGTGACTTGTTAGGTAAGAATGGAACTATGAGATTGTGGTCCTTACCTTGTTGGATGACGGTGAAGTGGAGTTGGAGGGGGATCGTGTGGTCAGTGTGACAAATACTGCAGCTAAGATGAGAAGGGCAAGGAGGGATTTCATTAGTGGCCGTGTCTCCACTAATCCAACATCCCCTCCTTCTCAATATCAACATACCCCAGAATATTAACATACCCTGATCTCACCATCATCCATGTCCTGCTCCTTGGTGAACACTGATGCAAATTACTCATTTAGGACATTTGCCCACTCCCTCTGGCTCCAGGCATACACCCTCTCCTTTGTCCTTAGGCGGACCTACCCTTTTCCAAAATACCTTGGGATTCACCTTAATCCTACAAGCCAAGGACATTCCATGGCCTCTTTTAGCTGTCCTAATTCCTTGTTTAAATTCTTTCCTGCTTCCTTTATATTCCTCAAGGGCCTTGTCTGATTTCAGCTTCCTAAATCTTACCCATGTTTCCTTTCTCTTTTTGACTAAACTTACAACATCTCGTCATCCAAGGTTCCTGAACCTTAACATCCTTATTTTTCATCCACACAGGAACATGCTGGTCCTGAACTCTAACCAGCTTGGCTTGTAAAGGACTCCCATGCCATATGTGGATTTACCCCAAAGCAGCCACTCCCAATCTACATTTCCCCTTTAAGAAGTGGAGGCTGGCTTTAAGAGCTGTGAGATAGCTTTAGGCTATGCCAGGCACTCATTACTGGAACCCTTGTCTGGCACCAGCCCAAAAAATTACGCCGTTACTGCTGACTGCACACAACAAGCATGCAAATAAACATTCTGCCGCTTCAGAGGAACCAGCTCTAGGGTAGCCAATTTAGGCTGCTCATAATCCACACTTTGAAATGGACAGTGAGCACTCCAAAAGTGCACAGGTTAATCAATCACAGTCAGCACAGATTTGGGCAAGGGAAGCCATGCGTGACAAAATTAATAGACCTTTCTAAAAAATGACTGGTTGGATGGAGAAGATGGCATGTCGATGAACACATGTGTAACATGATGTCATCCAAGAGGCTTGTTTAAAAAATGCGAGCTGGTGATTTCTAAAACAAAAATGTAACATGGAGCAAAAGTTGGTCAACAGGCAGAAAATATAAAGTTTGGGTAACTGTGTTGCTGGGTTAAGAGTTTGGAACTGATGGACCAATGCTTACTTCACATTTGTGCCCGTTACATTTGACTACTTTGGATGGTTGGAACAGAGAACAAGCTTGAAATAAGATGATTACATGTCAGTTGAAGGTGCAACAAATGGTAGAAGAGGGTGTCAAAGTCTCAGGAAGATAGTCAGGTGAATGGAAGGAGCAGGCAGGTGAATTACAGACAGATTGCAGCAAAGAAGCAGGCTACTCAGTCCCCCCTGCGCGTGCCATGATAATGCTCGGTTTGGTCATGTGAAGCAGTGTGAGGATGTACAGCTTGAGTGGTGAAGCAAGGACTACAGAGTTAGACTGAAGGGAGAGATTCAAAACGAGCACAGTTTTACTCTGTTGCAGCCCACTTCTCACCCGAAAACTGAGCGTACAGTCGCTGAAAATTGAACTGATGGGAAATACCTCAGGACCTGGCTCAGGCAGCTTCCTGATGAGCTTGTAAACTGCATCTGATTTTTACAAGAGGAGGATGTTCAAATCTGCAAATTATTCCCAGTATTGATTGGGCCAAAGTGCCTTTTTGATAAGGGAGGACATACAGCAGCACTAGAGGCGACATTCTTGGGGGATTGTGCGGTGAGGCCATGTGGGTAGAACTTAAAAACAAGAAGGGAAGAGTCACTCAAGTGGGGCTGTATTATAGACCCCCCAATGGTCAGCAGGAACTTGAGGAGCAGGTGTGGAGAGAAATTGCTCATAGTTGAAAGAATAATAGGGTTGTATTAGAGGGAGATTTTAATTTCCCCGGTATTGACTGGACCACCCAGAGTGTTAAGGGCCTGGATGGGGTGGAATTTGTGAAATGTGCCCAGGAAAGTTTCCTGGGTCAATAGAAAGAGGGCCCTACTCAGGAAGGTGCAATACTGGACCTCCTCTGAGGGAACGAGGCAGGGCAGGTAACAGAAGTGGCAGTCAGAGAGCACATTGGATCTAGTGACCATAATTCCATTAGTTTTAAGATAGTGATGGAAACGGATAGGACAGATCCACAGGTTGGAGTCCTAAACCGGAGCAGGACTAATTTTGGGGGAATTAGGCAGGGTCTAGCAGGGGTCAATGGGGAGAGCCTGTTTGAAGGGAAAGAAATGAATGACGTGGGAGGCTTTTAAGAGTGAGATATCAAGAGTCCAGGGGCAGCATGTTCCTGTTAGGGTGAAGGGTAAACCTGGCAAGTTTAGGGAACCCTGGCTGACAAGAGGTATTGAGGCTCTGGTCAGGGAAAGGAAGAAAGCGTCATTGGGTTTAGGAGGTCGGGGATGAACGAATCCATTGATGACTATAAAAAGATTAAGAACGTCCTTAAGAGGGAAATCAGGAGGGCAAAGAGAGGGTATGAGATGGATCTGGCAGGTAAGGTTAAGGAAAATCCCGAGAGGTTTAGCTATATTAAAAGTAAAAGGGTGGCTAAGGAGACAATAGGTCCCCTTACAGATCAGCAGGGCCGTCTGTGTCCCAAGCCACAGGAGATGGGTGGGATTTTTAACGACTATTTCTCCTCGGTGTTTACTGAGAGAAAATCATGTTTGCTCAAGAGGTAAGGGAAACTAGTGGAGATGTTTTGGAGAACATTCATATTACCAGGGAGGAGGTATCTGCAGCCTTAAAGTTCATTAAGGTGGATGAATCCCCAGGGCCTGACTGAGTGCATCCTCGGACTTTGTGGGGGTCTAGAGAAGAAATTACGGAGGCCCTCTCAGATATATTTGCTTCATTGTTCACCAGTGGTGAAGTCCCTGACGACCAGAAGGTGGCTAATGTTGTTCTGTTGTTTAAGAAGGGTAGCAAAGGCAAACCAGGAACTACAGGCCGGTCAGCCTGACGTCAGTGGTGGGAAAGTTACTGGAGGGAATTCTGAGGGACAGGATCTACCAGCATTTGAATAGATAGAGTCTGATTAGGAGGAGTCAGCATGGCTTTGTGCGTGGGATGTTGTGTTTGATGAATCTTTCAGAGTTTTTTGAAGAGGTCACCAAAAGGGTAGATGAGGGTAGGGCAGTGGATGTTATCTAGTTGGACTTTAGCAAGGCCTTCAACAAGGTCCTGCATGGTCAGCTGGTCCAGAAGGTTAGGTCCCATGGGATCCAGGGAGAGCTTGTTTGGTGGATTCAAAATTGGCTCGGAGGTAGGAAGCAGAGGGTGGTGGTTGAAGGTTGTTTCTCAGAATGCAGGCCGGTGACGAGTGGTGTGCCACAGGGTTGGTGTTGGGACCCTTGTTATTCGTTATTTATATAAATGATTTGGATGAAAATGCACAAGGATTGATCAGTAAGTTTGCGGATGACATGAAATTAGGAGGTGTTGTTGATAGTGAAGGTTATCGTAGATTACAGGGGGATCTTGATCAGTTAGGGAAGTGGGCCGAGGAGTGGCAAATGGATTTCAATACAGATAATTGTCAGGTGATGCATTTTGGAAAGTCAAACCATCGCAGGACTTATATTTACACTCCCTTGGGCATTGGGGAGTGTAATGGAACAGAGGGACCTAGGAGTACAAGTGCATAGTTCGTTGAAAGTGGCATCACAGGTAGACAAGGTGGTGAAAAAGGCATTTTAACACACTAGCTTTCGTGATTCAGGGAATTGAGTATAAGAGTTGGGACATTATGTTGCAGTTGTACAAGGTGAGACCGCACTTGGAGTACTGTGTACAGTTTTGGTCACCCTGTGATCGGAAAGATGTGATTAAACCAGAAAGGTTACAGAAAAGAGTTAAGGGGATGTTGCCAGGACTAGAGGGCCTGAGTTACAGGGAGAGGTTGGCCAGACTGGGTCTTTATTCCTTGGAACGTAGGAGAATGAGGGGCGACCATACAGGAGTGTTTAAAATTATGAGAGGCAAGGTGGACGGTAACAGTCTTTTCCCCAGGGTGGGGGAGTCCAAAACTAGGGGGCATAGATGTAGGTTGAGCGGGGGAAGATTTAAAAGGGACCTGAAGGGCAACTGTTTCACCCAGGGGTGGTGAGTAGATGGAACAGGGAATAGGTACATGGAGGAGCGTGGCTTGGAGGGATATGGGCTGAATGCAGAAAATTGGGATGAGCTGTGTGGGCACCGTGGTCGGCATGAACCGGTTGGGCCGAAAGGCCTGTAACCGTGCTTTATTGCTCTATGACTCTATGACTCTATAAATCTACTTCCTACAATGTAATGATCCAGAATTAAGAGTATATTCTATCATTATGTTTATATTACTAAATTCTGATTTGAGTTCTATAACTATATTATTAGGGGAGATGAGTTCTTGTGACTTTTGGACAGAAGAGGTGAGATTACAGCAAGGTGTCTGGTTGTTTTTCCCTGGTCACTGTTAAGCAAAGCCGTCACTGGAATCTCTGCTGAGGGTGATGCTTGTAATGATACCACTTCAGGCAGGGGCGGGGCGATATGATCCAGATCACCACTGACGATGCAGGGTTCCACAGTCTCCAGTTGTGACAAACTTTATCATTGTCAACAGCTCCCTGAAGCTGCTGCCACCCACAGCAATCTCTTTGATAAGAGATTCGAGGAAAAATCAGTTGCCATTAGTTCACTTAGTTGATAGGGTAGTGAGTCATAATGTAATCCAGAAAACTGAAGAGCTGTTCTTTATAACTGGCGCTGGGACACTTTGTCCTTGACCCAGTTTACAGGAGCTTTTGGACAAACAAGCTCTTGTCTCCCACTCTCCTTTCCTACTACCAGACTACTGTGTAATCCTCTCAGCGGCAATTCAAATATTTACTTTCAGCAGTCAAAGGGTTAAAAATCTGGGGGTGTGGGTGTGGGGGTGTATGAGGGGTGTCCGTCCATGTCTGTGAGTGTATGTGTCTGTGTGTGCACGTGTGTGTATATGTGTGGGGTGCTTGTGTCTGTGTGTTTGTGTGTGTCTGTGTGTGTGTGTGTGTGTGTGTGGGGGGGGGGGGGTGGGGGGGGTGTGTGTGGGGGGGTGTGCATATGTAGGAGGACTTCAGCAGTTAATTGTTAACACATTATGAAAACTTTCTGTTCCCCATTTTAACCAAGAAACCAACTCAAAATAAAATGCTGGACAAACTGTGAGAGGGTGGACTGTCCTAATTTTGCCCCAGGAATCACCCATTACCCAGATTCAAAAGTGGAAAAACAAGCAACATGAATTTATTCCAACATCTTTATCCCAAAACATGCTCTGGGGATGGAGCAGAGCCACCCAAGGTATAGAGCAAGAGCGAAGTGATAGCAGTATCCTTCGATGTCTGACCAATACCAGTCAAAGGTTGGACCACTGGGCTCCATTGGATCATGGTGAGGAGAGGAGAGGGAAATATAAGAAGACAAGAGAAGGCCACAGACTCCCTGTGCCCAGCTCTGTCATTTAATATCATCAAGATGAACCTCAGGTCCACTTTCCCAACCTCTCCCCATGTCTCTTTATTTCCCCAGTACTCAAAGATAGAGAGACCTCAGTCATGAGTAAACTCATCATCCAACATCCACAGTCTCTCAACATAGAGAAGTCCAAAGATTCTCTCATCCTTTCCTCACGTCAGTCCTAAATACAGTAGCTGATACTTTACCGTGAGTCTATTGCGTTTTGTTTTCGACATTCCAATCAGAGGAAACCAACTTGTCAAACTTCTCAAGAATTTGTAACATTTCAATTGCAAGATCTCTAATTCCTTTAAATTCTGAGAAATATGGGTCCAGTCCAGCCAACTGTCCCATAAGGCAGCATCTTTCCACTGGAAGCAGCCTAGTTAACCTTTGTGTCACTGCCTCAGAGGCTTACTTCAGTAAGGATGTAGCCATTGGCATTGACAGAGGTGACAGAAAGCAGAGAGTCAGGATAAATCATCATTTTTCAGGCTGGCAAACTGTAAGTAGTGGCTGATCCCAGGGATCGGCACTGAGCCTCAGCTATTCACAGTTTTCTGGGAATAACTTAGGAAAGGCATTATATCCAAGTTGCTGATGATATGAAGACGCGTGGATAACAAGATGTGGGGAGAAGACAAAGAGTCTGCAAACGACTACAGATAAGGGAAAAGCAATGGAGTATAATGTGTGGAAAAGTGAGGGGATCGACTTTGGTAGGAAGAATAAAAAAGCAAAACATCTTTTAAACAGAGAAAGATAAATGAATGTTTGTGTTCAGTGCAATCTAAGGCAAATCAAATGTTGGCTTTTATTGCAAGACGGAAAGAGCATAAAGTCAGGAAGTCTTGTCACGACAGTAAAGGGGTTTTAGTGAGACAACAGCTGGATATTGATCTCCCTAGTTAAAGAAATATGTACTTACCTCTGGGATGAAGAGATTGTCTTACAAGGAAACTTTAAGCAGGTTAGGTCTACATTCATTGAAGTTTAGAAAAATGAGGGATAATCTTATTGAAACATAAGATTCTAAGGGGGATGGTGTAGATCTTACAAAGTTCCCAGATAAAAGACTTTAGTAATGTAACCTCCAGAGAAGGCTCAGTAAGTTTCTTCCTAGGATGAAGAGGGTTGATATATGAAGAAAGTTTGAGAAGGCCAGACCCATACTCATTGGGATGTAGAGGAATGAGAGGAAACCTAACTGGAACATAAGCTTCTGAGGTGTAAAGATGATGGGTGCTGAGAGGATGTCATCCTTAGTGCAGGAATCTAAATCAAGGTAGATGATGTGAGGATGTTTCTCCTGGTGGGGGAATCTGTAAGCAAGGGTGTCATCTCACAATCTAATGTGGAGATCTAAGATCTAAGATGGAGACAGGAGGAGTTCCGTCCCTTTGCCAGTTCTGACTCCGGAGTTTCCTACCAAGAGAGCACTGGTTCATTTGACATATTCCAGAATGGATTTTTGGACTACTTGGGAGTCGAAGGTGATGGACATCAGAGAGGAAGATGGAGAAATGCATGGATTATATCACTTTTAATATTTTACTTTTTGTGGATTTACCAAAGCTTCTAAAACAGCAACGTTCGTTCCTTACAGTAAGGACTGGGAGAACATCTACCCTTATAGTTTCTACACTGCATGTTAACTTTCTGTGATCTAAGTACAAGGACACCCAAATTCTTTGGAAACAAGAATTACTTGTTTCTTGCTCTTTAAACAGAAATTCTGTCCCTCCATTCTTCCTACCACAGTGGATAAACCCGTCATTTCAGATTTCTTCATGTTATACTCCCCTCCTGGCCCAATTCTTTGACTGGTCCTTGTCTCTTGCCATCTTCCCCACTCCTTACTTCCCCATCGAGCTTTACATTATCACCAAAAACGATGAGAACCTTTTACTCCCTTACCTAAATCATAGCGAAGTCGCTGAGGCCCTAGCAATGATCCTTATGACAAATTTCTGGTCGCATTCTGAAGTTCCAAAGAAGACTCATAGATCGGCAACTTTGTGCTTCTTTCTGTGAACCAATTACTCGTCTCCGGCTTATCCACACTGCCAGTTACACCTTCAGGAAACTTTCATGGTTTTGCCAAACACTAATTTCCTTTCATAAAGCTGTGCAGACTCTGCCTAATCATACTGAGATTTTCCAATTGCCCTGTTATATAATTCTTCGCAACAGATTCTACCATTTTACCTCTTAATGTTTGGCCAGCTAATATTGAGCTGAAGTGAAGCAGAAGGAGGAGTAGGACAATCCGCCCTTGAACCTGTTTCACCATT
Organism: Pristis pectinata; assembly: GCF_009764475.1. Taxonomy (NCBI): domain Eukaryota; kingdom Metazoa; phylum Chordata; class Chondrichthyes; order Rhinopristiformes; family Pristidae; genus Pristis; species Pristis pectinata. Next base: position 2,307,884 of record NC_067431.1, on the reverse strand, counting down.
CAGTAGGATCAAGGCTGAGCCAAAATTAGCCACAGCTCTCTGGGGCAGAGATTTCAAAAGAGTCTTGACTCTCTGAGGGAAGAAATTCCTCCTCACCTCCATCTGAAATGGGCAATTCCTCATTTTGAAACTCTGCCCCCTTGATCTAGATTCTAGCACCAGGGATGACATCCTCTCAGCATCCATCATGTTTACACCCCAGAACCTTCTGTTCCAATAAGATCTGCTCTTATTCCTCAACATCCCAATGAGTATAAGTCCAGCTTGCTTGTCCTTTCTTCATATATCAATGCCTTTCATTCCAGGAATAAAGCTACTGAACTTTCTTTGGAGATTGGTTTACTGAAGTCTGTCATCTGGAAACTTTGTAAGATCCACACCAGATTCTGAAGCCAGTGGCTCCATACAGAACCTGTAACCCTTGTAACTGTGCATGCACTCAGGACTCCCACACAATTGGGCACGATTCTCTGCACAGGACCACTGACAAGGCCACTGCATGTTCACATCAGACTCTGCGTTCACACCATTCACACTAAGCGTGAGTGGCACTGAGAGCCCACGTGTCTGTCTGTATGCACAGGAACAGCTGGGAGGGAGAAGAACAAGTAAAAGTTAATGTCATCTACTTCCTTGAGAACTGATGCAAATGACTCATACAGAACACATTTTTCTGCTTGCACAAGTTGTGGTCTCCCACAGAGATGATTCTTTGTCATCATAGCCCTCTTTTCCTCCAGTTACTTATAAACCACTTTATGTGCTTCTTTGATCTCTTCCCCAAAGTTCTGGAAAAGTTTCTCAAGTAGTGATCCAAGTCTCTTCAAGAAGTTTCTTCCACCACCTTTTAGACCATACAGTCTGGACCTAGGCAAAGACTTCTTCACCTTTGGTTCCTTAGCTATTTACTGTATCCTCTGAAGGCTGGCACCCTGGAAAATTGATTCTGTTTGTTTGATTGAACAAAATCCTTCACAAATTTAAACTCTATCAAAGCTTCGCCTTCCCCGCTTTGAGGAGAACAGTCCCAGCCCCAGAGTCTATCCACATAACTTGCTCATTCATCCCTGCACTTAATCCAGTAATTATCTCCTAAAGTTTGGTGCCCAGAAGTCTGGAGAATTTTATCCTCAAGGCCCAGCCACTGGTTTTAAAGTTTAGCATAATTTTCCAGTTGTATTTTATGTCTCTGTTTACAAAATCAAGGTCACAGGATGTCTCTGAAACAGCTCTCCTACCCTGTCTTGCCACGCACAGAGGTTCGTGAAAATGCACCTCCTGCTCTCACTGTTCCCGTCACCCTTGCCCTGAACTTGAATTACTTGGACCTGGAGTCATAGAGAGATACAGCACAGACACAGGCCTTTTGGCCCATCCAGTCACACTGACCATCAACCATCCCTTCCCACTCATTTTACATTAATCCCATTTTTTTATTCTCCCCATTTTCTCACCAACCAGCCTCAGGTTCCATCACTCACCCACGCACTCCGGGCTATTCACACCGACCAATTAACCTACCAACCTGATCGTCTTTGGGAAGTGGGAGGAAACCAGAGCACCCGGCTGAAACCCACATGGTCACAGGGAGGGTCGGGATGAATCCAGGTCTCTGGAGCTGTGAGGCAGCATCTCTACCAGCTGTCCCACTGTGCCGCTAGTGGTCCGGACAAAATGAGTTCCACTTCCCAGCGGGGGCCGCAGGCTGCAGGAGGAGAAGTTTCACAACCCCGTCAGGGGGTGGGTGCTTCCAAAACTGACATCTCCCCCCCCCCCCCCACTGACTCCACATTTTCTCTTTGAATTCAACAGGCTTCTCTAACGTGGGGTGGGGGCTCAATCTCCAGGACCCAAGGGCATGGTTGAGAATAAGGGAAGGCCACATAGAACTGAGATGAGGAGAAATTTCTTCACTCAGTGGTGAGTGAACCTTTGGAATTCTCTGTGGAGGATCAGTCAATGAGTTCATTCAAAACAGAGATCAGTAGGTTCGAGGGAATCGAGGGACATCGGGATAGTGCAGGAAAATGACGCTGAGGTGGAAGATCTGCCGGATGGCATCCTCTTCCTCCTCTGTGTTATGTTTTTATGTAATGTCCACCCCTGAACCTCACTACAGACAGAGCACTCCTCAGGATGTGTGTCCGTGTGCCCTTGTCTGCTCGATAAGCAGCGGGGCAGCAGACACCTCCTGACCCCCATCCCTGTAATTACCCCCTGATTTGGGAGGCATTGAACTTTTTTTGGTGTTTCATGATCAGTTGAAGAGCTCCTCATTATCTATGGCCAGGTGCATTGCTTTCTTGTCTTTATTGATTTCGTTTTCAGTATATGGGCTCCTGCTCATCAGAAGGTGGTGGTGAGCCACCTTCTTAAAGTGCCGCAGTCCTTCTGGTGAAGGTAGTCCCATTGTTGGGGAGAAAATTCCAGGACTTAGACTCAGGGACAACGAATGACTAATTTCCTTGTCTGGACAGAATATCAGAATGGAGAGGAACCTGCAGGCCGTGGTGGTTCTATGAGTGTGCTGCCCTGTTTTTGTAGATGGTGTGCACCTCAGCCGCTGTGCACTAGTGGTGGATGTTTAGGGTGAAGGATGGGGTACCAATCAAGCAAGCACAGAGGTCCTGTATGGTGTCGAGCTTCTTAGGCAGGCTCCTGACTTGTGGAGAGGCGTTGGGCTGTTAGAAGATGCATCACTAGCCACAGGATCTCTGGCTTCAGACCTGCTCCTGTAGCCACGGTGTTTATGTGGTTGGTCCAATTAAGTTTCCGCTCAATGGTGATCCCCAGGATGTTGATGGTGGGGAACTCTGCAATGGCAATGAAGTTGAATATCAAGGGTACATGGTTGTTTTGTTTCTTGTTGGAGATGGTCATCATCTGACACTTATCAGCCCACACCTGAGTGTTGTTTGGGTCTTGCTGCATGAAGCAATGGGCTGCTTCATTTCCTGAGAAGTTATTAATGAAATTGAATGTTTTGCAATCATCAGTGAAGACCCCCACTTCTGACATGATGGAAGGAAGGTCATTGCTGGAGCAGCTGAAGATGGTTGGGCTGAGGACACTGCCCTGAGGCACTCCTGCAGTGGTGTCCCGGGACTGGGATGATTGACCTCTGACAGCCATTATCCTTCGTGTGAGGTTTGACTCCAACCATTGGTGTGCCTTTGCTTTGAGGTCCATGGACAGATTTAGAGGGCACCCTGATGTCGGGATGAGCCAAACACCACCCTGATGTCAAAGACACCCACTCTCACCCACTCACTGGAATTCGGCTCTTTGGTCCATGCTTGGACCAGGGCTGTGATGAGGTCTGGAGCACAATGACCCTGGTGATCTTCCCATCAGTGAACAGGTTACTGGTGCTGCCAGGTAGCTCTGCCATCACTTTGCTGATGACTGGGACAATCGGTGGGAATTCTGCTGATTCAGAGAGATTTAGTTTGATTTCAGTGAGCTTCAGATGCAGTCAATGGGCTGCCTATTCTTCTGTACGGAGACTTCCTCCCCCGTCCATTGCTCCTGGTATTTTTCTCCTTCCTGTAGGAGCCAGTACTGTCATTTCACATTACAGTGAAGGACCACCTCCTGCAGCAGCACCGGTGCAATGTCATCATGACTGCTGCCACTTTACAGCCAACGCTTTGCCTTTCAGTCAGGGAATTACCAGTGTGTGGTTATACCACTAAAAATAAAAACAGAGAATGCTGCAGATACCCAGAAGGTCAGGTAGTAGCTGTGGAAAAGAAACAGTTAACGTTTTGGGTCAGTGACCTACAGGGTGCAGAGAATCAGTCCCGGGGGCGTAGAGAATAAGCCCGGGGGTGCAGGGAATCAGCCCCGGGGGTACGGAGAATCAGCCCGGGGTACAGAGAATCAGCCTGGGGGTGCAGGGAATCAGCCTGGGGGTGCGGAGAATCAGCCTGGGGGTGTGGAGTATCAGCACGGCGGTGCAGAGAATCAGCCCTGGGGCTGTGGAGAATCAGCCTGGGGGTGCGGAGAATCAGCCTGGGGGTGTGGAGTATCAGCCCGACGGTGCGGAGGATCAGCCTGGGGGTGTGGAGAACAAAGCACCCATCTGTGACAGGGTGGAGACAAGGAGAGACTGAGTGACACAAGTGGGGGTGGCGCTGGCTGGGAGATGGTGGGGAAGGGTTGTTCATCGCAACTATCTGAAGGAGGTGTCAATGGAAGGAGATGAATGAGGATGAAGGAGAGAAAGAAACAGCGGTGGAACTGTGAGCTACAAGTCAAAGTCAAGTTTATTGTCAGATGCACAAGTCCACGTGTGTACGGGTGCAATGAAAAACCTACTTGCAGCAGCATCACAGGCACGGAGCATCAGATAAGCAGCATGCACAAGAAAAGCATAAATTAAACATGAATTATGCACAATTTTTACAAGAAAGAAAAAAACTGGAAAGAAAAGTCCATTTTAGTGCAAAGTGATCAAAGTGGTCATAGGGTTGCTGGACTGTAGTGATTCCGGTTGTGGCAGTTGGTTCAAGAACCGAGTGGTTGAAGGGAAGTAGCTGTTCTTGAAGCTGGCGTGACAGCTGCTGTAAATCTGAAATCACAGAGAACGTTGGAAGTGTCCACCTGTGGAGAGAGAAACACGGAGTTGATGTTACAGATCCTTTCATCAGAACTGGCCTACTCTGATACAGACTGGGTTCCATTGGAACAGAGTAAAAGGTCATAGACAGAGAGGTCAGAGTGAACATGGGAAGGAGAATTAAAGTGATGGCAACTGGTAGCTCAGGGTCACCCCTACAAACTGAACAGAGGTGTTCTGCAAAGCAGTCACCTAATCGATGTTTGGTTTCTTCAGTGTAGAGGAGGCCACACAACATTATGAGCAACAAGTAAAGTCTCTAAAATGGAAACAGTACATTTTATATGACAACTTTATGTGGCAAATAGACGCAGCCTGAACTGCTAGGTGGAAAATGAGAAGGCACATTGACCTTACCAACACAAACCCTTCCTCAAGAAAGCAAAAGCTACAGATACAGAGTACTCTTGGGCTCGAGCTGCTTGAAACAGGTAGTTCCTTCAGAGCTTCAGGTAGAAAGTGCTGTGTGTGATCTTCGGTCCATTTCTAACTGTGGTTGAGGCTATGGGTTTGGGAGATGCTAGTGACGAAGTCTTGATAAGTTGCTGCAGAGAACCTTGCCATTGGCCCACACAGCAGGCATGTTGCAGGGGTGGTGGGGGCAGTGAAGGTAAGTTGGGCAGGATGGAAACCCTGAGTCTCTGACCTGCGTGATGTCGAGTCTCCTTCACGTTGGTGGAGTTATGCTCATCTTGGCAAGTAGACCGTGCTCCATCGCAATCCTTACTTGTGCTTTGACGTGCCCAGCCTCTGACCTACTCTGTGGGCAGGGGAGTTAGGTGGCAGGTTCATTTGTGTTGGTGGATCGGGACCCTCTGGCATCAGTGATGGGAGATTTGTGGAAAGGTAATGGGGCTGAATGCTGAAAGAAAGTGGTGAGGGTATCACTGCCTGGCACTTGTGTCGTGAACATATTGTTTGCCGCTTTGAAATACAAGCCTAAAACCTATGTCCCTGTCCTGCCTCACACACAGAAGGGTACAGCACAGGAACAGGCCTTTTGGCCCACATTGTAGTGAATCTGCACCATTTTCCCTCCACAGTCCTCCCTCTTTCCGGAATTCGTCTGTGGGTTTGAGCATTTATTTTGCTTGAGTTATCAGTTGGACACCGTCCTGATGGAAGTGGCTTGTCACTGTTGCCTTTCTTCCAGAGGATATGAAGGGCTCTGCCCTCATAACAGCCAGATTGTGGAGCATGCACAAGTGCACTCAGTACCTGAACCTTCCAGAAGGCTGGCAGGTCCACAAGGCCGATCCACGTGTCCATGATTTCTGCTGACATCCAGTCAAGGGTAAGATGTAGTTCCTTCTCCTTGAGTAAAGAGCAGCAGTGACGTCCCACACTCACTGACGTGTTGCAAGCTGCAGAATGTGGTTGCCGCAGTATAGAACGCACAGGTACTGAAGGCTTCTACACCTTCACGGGTCACCTCTGTTCATCTTGCTTCTCAAACAGTTGGAGGTAGGAGCAAGGGCCCAGAAATCCATGTGCACAACACCCAAAAGCACGGGGGATTTCCCTGCTCAGGATTTGCAGAGAACAGACAAAACTCATGCAGCAATCAACACAAGTGCCTGCGCTGCTCTCACAGTTAAAGACACAGACGATGCAAGCAGGCTGTGCTAATGTACACCACACATCTGCTGCTGAAAGACAGCCCTGCAATAAACAGTGAGACACCTTTGCTATTTGGTCAATGTCATATTTGAATTTGCCCCTGGAAGGGGCATTTGGTTGCAGTCCCGGCTCCCTGTAATGCAGGCACTCACAGCCCGACACACACCTCCTGGTCAACTTCCTGCCAGAAGTGTCTTGGCAGAATGAAGCTGTGACCAGCTCACTTCGTTCCTCAGAAACCTATGCTGGTTCCTCAGCCCCTGGGACAACTCTGCCCCTGGTGTTAGGAACATTGTTGACGTTATATTGTTACCAGAAAAAACAGCAGATTCCCAATACTTGCTGCCAGACTGCAGTCTGCAAGGGCACATGACACATGTCCCTCTAACCTGATCCCCTCATCCCTCACAGTGCCACTGGGGTGGTGCTGTGGGGTGTCAGGCGCTGTGAGGCACTGTGCTGTTCACCATCATCGTCGTCCCCTCCTCCTTCAGTCTTCCTGCCCCTCCACTTTTATGTGATGGTCTAATTGAACTTTTGGCCAACAGTCAATGCCAGTGAAAATCAAGCACTTCTCAGAGACAGCCGTCACTTGATACCTTTTGTGCTGCGGGTTTTACTTGCCCCTGACCATCCCATCCCTGAGCATTGTCCAGGTCGTGCTGCACGCAGGCATGGACAGCTTCATTTGTTTAGGAGCTGCAAATTGAATTGATCATGGGGCAATCAACAGTGAACGTGCCCCCGGTTGACCTGAAGATGGAAGGAAGCTCATTGGTGAAGCAGTGGAAGATGGCTATGTCCGAGACATTACCCAGGGGAGCTCCTGCAGTACTGTTTTGGGCCTGGGGTGGGCAATCTCCAACTACCAAACCATCTTTCTCTTTGCCAGTTATGACTCCCACCACTGGACTATTTCCCCCCGATGCCCGTTGACTTCAGTTTTTCCAGGTCTCCTTGATGCCACATTGGGTCAAATGTTGGCCTGTTGTCAAAGCCCATCACTCGCACCTCACCTCTGGAATTCAGATCTTTGCTCCTGTTCTTGGCTTTATGGGGACTCAGAGCCCAAGGCAAGTGTCCTTAAATCTTTCCAGGAGGCACAATTATTGCAGTAACTGCTGAATCTTGCTGAGCAACGCCCTTCCATTGTGACTTTCCAGTGGGTGTACTTCCTAACTAGGCACAAGAAGAGAATAAGCCAACTTGGAGCAGGGGGTGGAAGGCTCTTGTTGTGGAGTGTATCCCCCAGCAGTGTACATGGAACCATGACCGAGAAAGTTGTCTGCGCTGTTACCGGTGACAACATGATGTAAGCATTCCCCCTAACACTGCTTCAAAAGATCATGAGCTTTGTTGGTGGCCATTCCAAAACAGCACTACAGGGCTCACTGTGCTTCAGGAAGAGTGGTGCAGGGGTTGGACTTACCAGTTCAGTGGAATTTTTTCTCACATATCTGACCTCAGGAAGTCACGCCACAATAAACCAATACTTGTTCACTGCAGGAGGACTAAACACATTACACAGTGATGGGCGAGAGGGTGTAGGTGGCAGAGTCCGCCCAGGAATTGGAATTGGTTTATTATTGTCACATGTACCGAGGTACAGTGAAAAGCTTGTCTTGCATACTGATCATATGGGTCAATTCATTACACAGTGCATTGAGGTAATACAGGGTAAAACAATAACAAAATGCAGAATGCCCTTTATTCTGCATTTTGTCTACCTGTACTGCACTACAGTGAACCATTCAATGATCTTATCACAGTGGGATAGAAGCTGTCCTTGAGCCTGGTGGTACGTGCTTTCAGGCTTTTGTATCTTCTGCCCAATGGGAGAGGGGAGAAGAGAGAATGTCCGGGGTGGGAGGGGTCTTTGATGATGTTGGCTTCTTTACAGAGGCAGCAAAAAGTGTAGACAGAGTCCATGGAGGGGAGGCTGGTTTCTGTGATGTGCTGAGCTGTGTCCACAACTCTCTGCAGTTTCTTGCAGTCCCGGGCAGAGGAGTTGCCGTACCAAGCTGTACCAAGCCCACTCGAAGAGCAAGGCTCGACACATCTGTACCGCTCCAGAAGAGGGCTACAGATAGGAAGCTGTCAGGACGAAGCTGGTGCAGGTACACGGTGGGGGTGTGTTGTCAGGAGCAAGATGAAGCCGATCCCTGTGCCCTGGCCGGAGTTGTGCAGAGTCAGGAGGCCATGACCTAGATGTGAGGCACCATGGCCCTCTTCACTGTCAGCAGAGCCCTGCTCAGACTGTGCATAGAGCTGATTCTGAGGAGGAGTGAGTGCAGTAGGGAACCAACCCCTGTGACTGTCAGTCAGTCAGCTCCAGGTCCCGAGGCTGAGACACAGGTGGGGTGGTCTTTGTGCCACAGGTCACTGGACGGTTGTCTATGTCATCCCCGAGAGCCTTTCTGGCATGTAGGTTCAGTACACACCAGAATGTGGCACTGCAGACCCCGTACCATGACCTTCAGACAGTATAAGGCCCAGACCCCACAGCCAGCCAGCCCAGAATGCCCCTTGGATTGGTCCTGAGTGCCAGCCTGAAGCCAACCCATCAAGGGCAAGGTTATCAAGGACAACTATGTAGATTCAAAGTGAAGGTACACTGAAATATAACACTGCAACATTGACACCTATCTACAAAGACTGCCAACAGAAAAGGCTCCAAGGTATTTTGCTTCACAAAAAAATGTTATGATTTTCAATGTTTTATTTGATTAAGTTTCTTTACAAAGTATTCTCAGGACCACAGGACTGTTGAAATTTTAGTGCAAATAATATACTTAATTGTGCAGAGATAAGTCACACTGTTGTGGCAGCTGCTGATGTTGCTGATCTCCTGGCACAACCCACAGAATAAGGTTGTAAATGAAATGTGTGTCAGCACATTTCCTTCTTCATGCTGATATCTTGGCTTTGGGAGATGTTGGCACAGTAGCCAGGGAATTTATAAATGTTGCATACGACAGCCACTGGTGGAGGCAGTGAATGTTTAGACTGGTAAATGGGATGCCATTGTAGCTGGCTGCTTTGTCCTGAATAGTGTCGAGCTTCTTTAGAGTTGTTGGAGCAGCTCTCATGCAGGCCAGTGGAGGGTAGTCCTTCACACTCCGAACTGCCTTGTCGATGGTGGAATGGTTTTGGGATGTCAAGAGGTGAGTCACTCACCACAGGATACTGAACCTCTGACCTGCTCTGGTAGCCACAGTAGCTACAATAGCTGGTGCAACTGAGTCAATGGCCAATGGTAACCTATGAGTGTTGATGGTAATGACATTGAATGTCAAAAGATGGTTGAGTGGACAGTCCCTTGTTGGAGATGGTTATTGCCTGGCACGTTTGTGGAGTGCACGTTACTTGCCATTTATCAGTCCAAGCCTGAATGTTGTCTGTTTTGCTGCTTGCAGGGACAGGCTGCTTCAGTTGCTGAGGAGAAGCAAAAATAATTGAAGGTCACCAGAATAATTTTGCTCTTTCGTCCATGTGTTGATGTCTGGAACACAGCAGCCCTGATCTGGGCATTAGGGAGCAACTTATTGGTGAGCTCAGTCCCACTTGATATCAGTGCTGATGACGCACTCCAGGACTTCACTGATGGTTGAGAGTAGAATCCATTGGCTGGATGAAATTTGTTCTGTTTTTTGTAAACCAGACATACATCAACAATTGTCCACAGACCAATGCCGGCTCGGGGACTGAGCAGGGTCATCACCCTGGCTGCCGTCCTCTCCAGGTTCCAGCTCAAGGCCCTCAGGCTCCAGAGCTCTTTCCGGTTCTTCCTCCTGGCATTGGCCACTGCATTCAATTGCCACATGCAGCAGACCTGCTTGGCACATACTGCGACGTGTCCTGCACTGATACAGGCCACAGAACCTCAGTCCTAGGAAACCGATGGTACTTTCCACCAGTGATTTGGCACTTGTACAACTCTCACCGAATCCGCACTCAGCTGACACAGTCAGAGAGCGCACTGATTTGAGCTGCCATGGAAGTGAGCGTAGTCCTGCTTCCCCATGATCCATCCCTCCAGGAACTACCAAGAATTTGACCTCACGGAATTCTCCTGATCCACAAGTTTCATGCTGGGGGAGTGGAAACGTTTCCTGTTAATGCAAAGATCTCGGTTATAAGGAGTGTCCCTAAGGACGCACTCCAGTCAGTGGTTCACCGCACTTATAGATATTTAGCAAAGCTGGAAAATCGCAGTGCCCAGGATGCACCAGGTCCTCACTAAAATCAAAGTCCCTGAAGTCATTTCTTTGTGAGTGGAGAGTGGAGTTTCTGAGTGACCTCTCCGATGCTGCCGTGAGCAGCAAGTTGGGGATCAGCCACAGATGCTTGAAAAAACCCTCATCAAGGAAGTTCGGAGTCAACCCCCCCAGGAAAGAACAGTCTGAGCATGAGAACACAGAGTCATGGAATCATGCAGTCATACAGCACAGAAACAGGCCCTTTGCCCCAACTCATCCATGCCGACCAAGGTGCCACCTCAGCCAATCCCATTTGCCCATTTTTGGCCCACATCCCGATAAATCCTTCCTATCCATGTACCTGTCCAAGTGTCTTCTAAATATTGTTATTGTACCTGCTTCAACTACTTTCTTTGGCAGCTTGTTTCACATACGCACCACCCTCCACATGAAACAGTCGCCCCTCAGGTCCCTTTTAAATCTCTCCACTCTCACCTTAAACCTATGGCCTCTAGTTTTTGTTTCCTTTCCCTGGGAACAAGACTGAGTCCATTCAGTCTATCTATGCCCCTCATAATTTTGTGCATCTCTGTAAGATCACCTCTCAGTCTCCTACGTTCCAAGGAATAAAGTCCTAGCCTATCCAACCGCTCCCTATAACTCAGGCCCTCAAGTCCTGGCAACATTCTTGTAAATCTTCTTTGCGTCCTGTCCAGCTTAATGACACCTTTCCTATAGCAGAGCGACCAAAACTGTACACAATACAGAAGCATCTTGTACAACTGCAACATAACGTCCCAACTCTTATACTCATTGCCCTGACTGATGAAGGCCAGTGTGCCAAACGCCTTCTTCACCACCCTGTCTACCTGTGACGCCACTTGCAGTGAAATTTCGCAGAATACAACATATCTCAGTGACAGCATTGGAAAACTGACCTGAGGGAGCATCATTCAGAAAGTTCACTGGGAGGTGGTACTTCTGAAGACAACATAGGAGTTGGATCTTCACTGATGTAGTGCCTCCCTCCCTCAGGTCCCAAACACTCGCTGGCTGCCCACTCCTATTACAGTGACACCTCTAGTAATGGAGAGCTGCCAGGTCTAGCACCACTGAGGTACCCAGAAATGATACGTCAGCTGCTAAATGCTAAAGAAGACACCACCTATCTGAGCAGCCTACGGTGGGCTATGAAACTGCCTGGTCATCTCTCCCCACATCAGCAGTGTGGCCCCTTTAAGTACCAATTCAAGCAAAAAGCTCACACAATGTGCTACTCATTCTATGGAAACTTTCAACACCAGGCACTGCGTTGAGCTTTCAATTCCAGTGTACGATAGTAGGGCAGAAATGTGCTCTGTGTGACTAGTGATTTCAACTAGTCACGGTAGCGTAGCGGTTAGCGCAATGCTATTACAGCACCAGCGATCAGGGTTCGATTCCCGTTGCCGTCTGTAAAAGGCGTTTGTATGTTCTCCCCGTGTCTGCGTGGGTTTCCTCCAGGTGCTCCAGTTTCGTCCCACATTCTAAAAGACGTACGGGTAGGTTAATTTGGGGGTTTAAAATGGGAGACGCGGACTCGTTGGGCCGGAAGGGCCTGTTACCACGCTGTAAATAAAATTTAATTTAATTTAATTAAGTACATGCCTGATGCCAGTAGAAGGTCAGGCGTGCCAACACGGATTGCACACAGAAGCGCCCTGCTCAATTTCACAGTTTATGTCATTTCAGCTGGAATTGATTCCTCGTGCATGAGAAAGGAATCTGATCCAATCCAATCCGATTCAACTTCTTGGTTTACATTCATCTGAGAATTGCCAGCAGTGAACAGTGACAGAACAAGAAATAAAAATCTGTAAATAAAAACAAAAAGTGTTGGAGACAGAGTTAACGTTTCAGGCCGAAGACCCTTCGTCAGAACTGGGTCAGGCATAATGTCAAGACATCAATGTTCCAAAGGAGCTTTGCATGAGGAATGATGCAGAATCGACGGCAGAGCCACAAAGCAGACTCATGATGGGGAGAGCCAAGTTAAATTTAACAATTGGCACGCAAACAGAAATGGTCACAAAATCAATTTACGCCAGATTAGATCAAGTTTCAATCCCCCTAGTATTGATGGAACCAGAACTGGCTGGTCCTGTTTCTCGACAGACTTGTCCTGGAGACGTGCCCCAAACACAAAGCGGAGGATTTTCCAACCAGTGCTGAGTGCTGTCTGCTCACTGTTGGGTCCCAGCAACAGGTAACTCCAGGAATTGGGCCACAATCAGTCACAGACTGAAGTTGTGGTGATCATGAGACAGAACCAGCCCCTCCCACAACAAGATATATCCCACGATACATGGTCACTAAAGGTCCTACCCACAACAAACCCCATGCACAAGACCTACCCACAACTAACTCCACCCTCAAAAAGACCTGTCAACAAGCAGCCTGACCCTCAAGAAGTTCCACCCTCGACCTGTCGCTCCTCTTGGAAGCAGAGTGATGGAAGCTCTAACCAGCACCTTGGGTGTAGAGCTCCTCTCTGCCGCACCTTTTGGTAAATGTGAGAGCCCCTCACTGTCAGTGGGAGATCCATTGCCGTCATTCTGTGACAACAAGTTCAGATATACTTAAGGCAGAGATAGATAAAAATTTCAAAGATCGAGGAATCAGGTTATGGAGAACTGGCACACAAGAGGAGTTGAGGCCAGCATAGATCAGCCAAGATCATATTGAATAGTGGGGCAGATTTGAGGGGCTGAGTGGCCAACTCCTACTTTCTTGCTTGCTGTGGATGAGTGGTCAGTTTCCCTTTAAGAACTGGAGAACTGACACCCTGACAGTATTGGTGGAACAACATGAGTTTAATTTACAGTAATAGGAAAAGCTAGGCACCACGTGTTTCAAACCTGCACCGACCACAGGGCATGGAATGTGGCTACAAAGCAGAAGGTTTCTTAGCTGAGAAATCCCATCACAGAGCCAGCTTTAAGTGGCAGTGTATGTGTGGTAGCTGCTTTGTTCTGGCCTCACACCATCAGAGCTGGCCGCCGAGTAAATCAGTTTCTTCCCAGCCGAACCTGAGTTAATTATTAAACAGCCGCAATCAGTCACAGACTGAAGTTGTGGTGATCATGAGCTCAGGCAATTCAGCAACAGGCCACCATGTAACCTGTGGTATCTTAGCAACAGGTCACTGTGTAACCTGTGTAACTTGTGGTATCTTAGCAACAGTGACAACATCATTCTCACAGCCCAGAGATCAGAGCACAGATTTGGTGAACACATTCATCTGAAGGACATCCTGGGGCACTGGAATGCGAATGAACATCACCCCCATCCAGAAGCTGATCATAGAATCAGGCTCAGAGAGGGGCCACTCAGCCCATTGTATCAGTGCTGGACAAAAATGGAGCTATTTACCTTGGGTTCACTTTCCACCTCTTGGCCCGTGCCCCACATCTCTCAAGTAGTCACCCCAATACCTTCTGAATGTGGTAAGTGTTTCTAACTCCACTCGTCCCACAGAGTTCCCAATCCTAACCCCCTCCGACAGTTCCTGACCCCACCACTCCTTCCATCAATGAGGTAACAGGTCAAGTTAACAAGGGGAATGCCGTCATGGTGGAGTATGTGGACTTCTGGAAGGTTTTTGATAAGATGCCTCACAATAGGCAATTCAGCAGAGTTGAAACGTGTGGCATGTAAAATACTCCGATACGAAATTGACTGAGTAACAGAGAATGGAGGGTCATGGTGATTTGGCGTTGTTCCCAACAGAGGAAGGTGAACAGTCGTATTCCCCAGGGATGGATGTTGGGGACATCACTTTATCTGATCTATCTTAACGACTGGAGTTGGGGGTACAAGCCCCAGTTTCTAAGTTTGTGGATGATATAACATTTGGCAGCGTTGTGTGCTGTGGAGAGTAATGAATTGCAGCAAGGTATAAACAGGATGTGCAACGGGCAGATGTATAGCAGGCTAATTCTGATGCAGAGATTTGTAAAGCGATCTTTTTGGTAAAAGAATGAGGAAAGAGAATATAGAACAAAGAACACTGTTCTAAAAGAGGTTCCAGGGGGACTGGGGGTACGTGTGCACAAATGACTGAACGCAGCAGGGCAGGTTGAGAAAGCAGCTAATACATCATACACAGCTCTGAGTTTTGTTAACAGAAGCAGAGAGTATGGAAGCAGGGGAGTTATAACACTGGTCTGGCCTCTACAGGAAAACTATGTTCAACTCTTGTCACCTCATTATGGGAAGGTTGTGCAGGCATTGGAGAGGAAGCAGGAAAAGATTTGTCAGCATAGTGCCTTGGCTGAGGGACTACAGTTACAGGGTAGATTAGCAAGGCTGGGGAAGGAGGCTGAGGGGAGATCTGACAGAAATGTATAAAATGATGAAGGGTTTGGATGGATTGGAGAATGGGAGGCTGTCCCCACTGGTGAAGGGGTCAAGGATTAGAGGTCACAGGTATCAAATAAAGGGCAAGAGGATCAAGAGTTTCATGAAAAAAAAACTTTCTTTTGGGTGTGTGGAGTAGGGAAAACGCTGCCTGCGGATCTGGTGGAGACAGGTTCCATTCAAGGGGGCATTGGACAAATACACTATGAAGGGACATTTGCAAGACAGTGGAGACAGGCAGGAGAAGAGGGGCGTGGTGCTGGATCTAGTGAGTTGCTTTGATAAGAGAGCTGGCATAGATATGAAGGGCCAACTGGCCTCTTTCCATGCAGTAACCATTCCATGATAAGAATTGATTATCTTTCTAGATAAATTGATTAAAAAAAATACATAATTGATAGGCAGAGATAGGGTAGATAGTCAAAGTTTTTCCTGGAGTGGGAATGTCAAATACTAGAGGGCATAGCTTTAAGGTGAGAGGGGAAAGTTTAAAGGAGATTTTCGAGGCAAGTTTTTTGACACAGAGAGTGGTGAGTGCCTGGAACACACTGCCGGGAAGGGGGTGGAAGCAGATACGACAGCAATGTTTGAGAGGCATTTAGACAGGTGCATGAACA
Source organism: Pristis pectinata (assembly GCF_009764475.1). Classification (NCBI taxonomy): domain Eukaryota; kingdom Metazoa; phylum Chordata; class Chondrichthyes; order Rhinopristiformes; family Pristidae; genus Pristis; species Pristis pectinata. The sequence goes on along the minus strand of NC_067431.1, from coordinate 2,292,429 downwards.
GGCAGGGATACGGGCAGGTGTGCAATTTAAATAGGCATCATGCTTGGCCCAGACATGGTGGGCCGAAGGGCCTGTTCCTGTGTTGTACTGTTCTGTGTTCTATGATTTCCTGATTTGAAATTTCCTGATGTGTTGGACTCTTGGTGTCTGTAACAAATTTCCCTTTTCCACTTTCTTCTGCCCTGCCCTTTCCTCAGCACCAGGTGCCTGGATTTGGGAGTTTCTACCATTTTATTTGGTTGGTACGTATTCACCCTGAACCACCAGTCTGGGCCTTGAGTGCTTCTGATAATTCATATCCTGGACCAGACAAACCTGGTTTACCCTAATTTAGTAGCTACACCTCTTGGCCGCCTTTATCCTTTTCCATAAAAGTGCTAAATGCAACCGAACGATGACAAGATTTCTTTATTAGTACACGTACATCGAAACACACAGTGAAATGCATCTTTTGCATAGAGTTTTCTGGGGGCAGCCCGCAAGCGTCACCACACTTCCGGCGCCAACATAGCACGCCCACAACTTCCTAACCCGTACGTCTTTGGAATGTGGGAGGAAACCGGAGCACCCGGAGGAAACCCACGCAGACACTGGGAGAACGTACAAGCTCCTTACAGACAGTGGCCGGAATTGAACCCAGGTCACTGGCACTGTATAGCGTTATGCTAACCATTGGACTACCATGCCTACTGCCTCCAGAGTGCTCTTCCATTGGCCCAGGTTCCCTCAGAGTCACAGAGTTAACAGCACAGAAACAGGCCCTTCAGCCCACCAAAGTTTAATTTTAAAATTCCTTGATTTTAAGCCCAACCCTGTAATTTTCCCTGTAGCTCTCTCACTGGGCTTGTACACGTCAAGTAAATAATCTCTGTGCAATGTATTTTAGGAACTTTGTCATCAATAACTTTTGATGCTGTCCTAGTTAATCCTAGATTAGTTGAAATCTCTTTTTGCTCTCGAGGTACTTTTTCCCCTCAGAGACTTCCCAATGTACTTGTACTCCCATCTTCCCCCTATGGTTTGGGAGCTTCTTGTACCCTGCCAGCACTGTGACTGATCCCTTTTATTCCACAGTCCAGCCTAAGACCTCATTTGTTCACATTTGTAGCATAACATCCCTCCTCACAGCTGTGAACCAGTGTTGATGCCCACCATTCATTTTGACTTCCCTGTCTCTGGGCGTGCTGTAACCAAGAATGTTTAGCTGCCATTCCCACCAACCAATTAGCAATCTGCGTGTGTGGTTATTTTGTAATTGGTGCGTCTCCATCTGACAGTCAAACTTCCTTCCTTCAAATGGTGAAACCATTAAACATTGAATGGGAGGGAGGACTAGATGAAGGGGCTTCCCTCACTGTCAGGACCTCTGATGATCAGCCCACCAGGTTTCTCCATCAGCTGGATGAAGCGGGTGTTGTTCTCAACTCAGGGGAGATAGGGAGAGGCAGAAGAGAGGGGCATTCCAGAGCTTATGGCCTGGTCAGCTGAGAGCCAATGGTGCAGCAATTAAAATCGGCGAAAGCTGCACAAATGATTTACAGGGCAGTGCTGGTACTTTATGGTGTACAGAGGCCTTTGGTCCCAGCACATCACTTAGAGCTGTCCCCACCCCTGGTGTCTCCATATTTTACCCACTGCCCTTTCTGTTTCCACAATTCATTCCAACAAACGGCACACTCAAGTGTCTTGGCCTCTCTCAGCCTCTGACCCGATTGGTCAGAAAACTGGTCATTGGGAGACCAATCAGCTCAGGTTCACAGCCAATGTGACCACCCGCTGGGGGGTCAGGTCCAGTCTATTCAGCCCTGCACATTGGAGTCAGAAGTACATCCCCTGCCTGTCACAACATTAACAGGTTGCCAAGATACTTTGCCATGTGGGCAGTGGTGTTCTCAATGGTGTGAGATACTGACAGTTAGCACTGTTGAATGGCGGTCACGTGTAAATATTACATATTTCCACAATACTGTGCAGCTTCATTGCTGAGTTGAGCCTTGCTGTCTGTGATCAGAGTGCCTGGGATGCCAAATATTGCTGGTTCCAGGGGCAGGGCTGGATGAAGAGACAGTCTGTGACATGAGTGCCCTTGCTCGTGCTTGTGTGGCCTGGTGGAGGGGGTAAAGCTCATGTGGTGATCGGTGTTTGAGTTATGGCATGTAAATATTAGTGTGAGAAGTGGTGGCGGGTTTTACAGACATTTATTCATATTTCTGTAAGTTGGGGGTTCAGAATGTTTCATAAATAAAAAACTTTACAACTTTAACAAAAATGCCAGCAAATGGGCAGTGATGTCTATCAGTCAAATAGCAACTACCAATCATCATTTGCAATAATGCCAATTTCAGAATTATAACACTTCAGTGCTTCATGTACTTAGGGCAGAAACAGTTATGTTTCCTCACTGTTCATCTTTGTTAAGGTACTCTGAGTGCAAGAGCAGACATATGTAAATAATGCCTTGTTATCTTAATGCATGTTTTTTTTTTAAAATGCACTTCATTCAACAAAAATGATATTGCATGCACAATCATCTCAGAAACAGTCTTTCTGTTGTTGAAGTGGTTGGTCTGTGAAGGAGTGAAGATCCGAACCTCACTGACTGGCAGCTGATAGCCCTCGAAGCTCCTGATACTTGGTTGCAGATCCCTGTGAAGTTCACCTATGGAAGACTTTGGACCCTCGTGGGCCTGAGGACACATTTCTCCCTAGTCAGGTGAACACACAACTTGTGCCACCCGAACAATCCCTTTTCCTTCTGCTTCTTCAACCACAGTGGCCTTACATTCCTTTTGTATTCATATCACACCACCCTCAGCCTCAATTCATGATAAAGCATTTTACAACCAATGAAATATGTTTGAACTGTCATCACTGTTGCAACGTAAGAAGCACAACAGCTCATTTGTCCATAGCATGATCCTACAAATAACAATGTGATCATGTCCAGATAGTCTACTTTTGTAATGTTAATTGAGAAATAAATGCTGGCCCTGTGTGTCAGAAGCAGCTGTACACATCACAGATGTAAACATCTGCACACCTTAAAGAGCAGAGGGATTAGTGAAAAATTAGTTTAAACCAAGTTTGGGATTTTTAATCTGGTTCAAAGAAGCTGAGGCCGTCCTCTCGAGGTTTTAGTGCAGGCTCACTGGCAATTGAACCTCACAAGACCTTCAATCAACGGAAGGTTTCCATGGATAGTAGTTCTGCTAAACACACCAGTTATGTCATCCTAACATTTCCAAATTGACGTCACTTGAAGAGCACTGACAGTGAGTGAGAATAATCTGGAGCTCAGAGACAGATTCAATTATCCACTCACAGTGACAGTCCTGCTTGTTTGTTCCTGTGAATCTCACTGAACAACTTCTGATGATTCACTGCAACCAACAGCAATAGTTGTCAGGTCAATGGAGAATACACATTCAACAGACAAAGCCAGGGGCTCGTGGTGTGAGGAGCACACAGTCCTCATGAAGCCACAATCAGTCAGGACTCTTACAGTAAGAGGTAAGATGAAATCCATTGCATTGAGGTGCTGGGTTCCTTGAGACATAAAACTTCCGTTGCTTTGAAGAAATCCAGAGAAATATCTGAATTGCAATACTCTGTGTAATCCAATTACGTTTAAATATCACTCAACAGAACTATATTGGGATTAATGGAATCCAGTAAGGAAGCTACATGATTCATAAAGGGCTGTGCTCTTGGATGAGGTAGAAGCTGAGTGTGCGGGAAGACAAAGGACTCCACCATGCCGGGGGATACAACAGCTGTAGTGCCAGGAGCCGAGTGTTATAAATAAATGAGAAAGGGAAGAACAGTTCACCCAAGCGTTAGTCACAGAGATCAGCTGCTGGCATCGGGTGCCTCAGGTCATTCATTCACAAAACCATTCCAAGAATGGACACTGCACAACAAACAGCAGCTGGAGGTGGCAGGCACTGCAGATCAGCTGGAGAAACCCAGCTCATCGAGGATGAGGAAGCCTCACCTACCCACGGGGCAGTGAGGCTTCCTGGCAAACAGTCCAGCTGCTCTAATGTCACCACGGCCCAGGAAGGCAATGGAAGTGAAGAGGACCAAGCAGCCCATGCACTGGGGCGCGTGAGGCTCCCCAGCTCATTATACTTCAGTTGCTTTGGGTAGAGCAGTGGACTCACAGTTCCACAGACCCAGTTTAATCCTGACTCCAGGTGGAGTCTGTGTGTCCTCTATGTGATCACAGGGTTTGCCCTGGGTGCTATGGTTTCCACCCACATCCCATGTGCTGGTAGGTTAATTGCCACATGGTGTACCTCAAAGGAAAAAAGAATCAAAGGGGGCTTGGTAGAATCCAGGGGCAGAAAGAAAGGAGGAATAGGATGAGTGGACTTGCTCCCCTGAGAGCCAGCATCAATCTGGTGGGCTGAATGGTCTCCTGCTGTGTTGGTGACAGATAGCTGCATTACTACATCTCCCCTTCAGTGAGTGCGAGCTGGTTTTACGTGATGTGGTTCAGCTCCTGGCTGCTCACGACATTGGTCACCTGCTGAGGTCCTCAATCAATCAACAGCATCATTTCCAGACAGCAGGGAGCAATGGACATAGGTTCCTCCCACATCACAAGCCTCAGGCCAGTTGCCAGGGCCTGCTGAGTTTAGCACTGCTGTCTGTTGAATAAAATGGAGTTCTCTCAATGCCTTCCCACAGCCAATGAGTACTTGGCTCATTTGCTGTTGGTGGATCATTGGTGCAGACACATTGGCTGCTGTGCTTGGCTTGCCTACAGAACAATGCTACCACACTTGAAGGGCTGGCACCCAACAAACAACCACAGTAGCTTGAAATCCAATATGCAAACAGTTATTTCTGTAAACCAGCAGTAGATGGCAAACACTTTGTATGTGAAAGGCACTATGTAAATACAAGTTCTTGTTCACTGCCCTCCACTTCACTGCTGCAAGGTGGGAAGGCCAGTCGTCTGTGAGGCAGCTTCTGCTGAAATATCTACAGATAAGCACAGAACCAGATGAGCTTTGAACCAAGAATAAAAGTAGACACAAGTAGAATTTTCCAGCATCCTCACATCATACCTTTGACAAATGTTTCCCTTACAAGTATTTATTGTAAACATTGTACTGAACCTGCTACCACCAGCATTTCACAGATTTCACTCCAGGCTGTAACAACTTGCTGTGGAAAAATTTCATTGACCTTTGTTTCTTTGATTATCAACACTCCTGTCAATGGACGAAGTCTCTTCCTGTCCATTTACTAATATCCTTCATCATTTTGAACACTGCTATTAAATGTTTCCAGTTGTCCACACCAAGCCCAGCCTTTCCAGTCTTTGCAAAATTAAAGTCCCGGTTACCATTTCTTGCGAACCTCCTCTCTACTCTTGCAAAGGTCTTGACATCCTTCCTGGAATGTGATGCCCAGAATTAAACACAGTTTTCAAAGTTGATACCTGAACAGGTTGAGCAGAATTTTGTTAGTTTTGTAGTCAATCTATTAATAGAGGATTATTAATAAAGATGATTCCATTTGCTTTTTTAACAGCCTTTCCAACTGTCGCATCATCTTCCAAGATTATTGACGTACACAGTCAGTTCACTCCATTTCTGGATTCTTTAAGATTGTTCCATGTCATTAATATTGGTAATCCTTGATGAAGGTATATTCCATTGTGAAAGATGACTCATCCATGGCTAACCAAGGAGATCAAGGATGATATCAAACTGAAGGAAAGGGCATATAACAGAGATTAGCAGTGGGGCAAATGTGTAGGAACATTCAAGAAGTTAATAAAGGATGATGAAAGTAAAGAGGGAGAAAATAGATTGTGAGAGTAAAGAACTATAAAACCAGACAGTAAGTTCTATAAGTATAAATAACGGAAAAGAATGGATAAATTTTGGTTGCTTAGAGGATGAGACTGGGGAATGAGTAATGGAAATAAGAAATGGCAAAGATTTCAAATGAATATTTTGTCTTCATGATAAGAGGATCCTGATCTTGGTTGTAAACCCAGGGGCAAAAGAGAAGGGAGAGTTTAAGCAATCACCAGCACAAGGGGAAAGGTACCATGGAAACCTGTACACGATGTGGCTGCAGCGACAGTCGGTGCAGGTTGTAATCTGGGAGGGGTGGCAGCAAGCAGAACGATTCCAAATGTCATGCCCCTGATGAAAGAGGAAAGGAGACAGAAAGCAGGGAACTGTGGGCAGTTAGTCTGACATGTCTCATTGGAAAAATACTGCAATCCGTTTTTAGGAAATCATAGAACAATCAAAGTCCACAGGGATTAATAGAAAGGATATCATGTTTGACAAGTTTATTAGAGTCCTTTGGGATGTAGGAAGCAGAGTGGACAAAGGGGTCCAGTTGATGCAGTGGACTTGGATTTCCAAAAGGCATTTGACAAGATGCCACATGAAAGGAGGCTGTACAAGGTGAGCATCCTGCCTCACGCCTCCACTGAGGCCACAGATGTCTGCATATGCTCACTGACAATGGCAGAGGGTTGTAGACTTATGGGCACAACCCTCCCCACCATCGAGGACACCCTCAAGAGGTGGTGTCTCAAGGAGGCGGCATCTATCATTAAGGACCCTCACCACCTGGGACACACCCTCTTCTCATTATGACCACCAGGGATGAGGTACTGGAACCTGAAGACCCAAACCCAATGGTTGAGGAACAGCTTCTTCCCCTTCACCATCAGATTTCTGAACGGTCCATGAACCCATGAACACTACCTTGTTATTCCTTTTTTTGCATTATTTATTTATTTTTGTAATTTATAGATTTTATGCCTTTGCACTGTACTGCTGCTGCAAAACAACAAATTTTATGTTATATGTCAGTCTCTTCACCATCCGTACTGCTGCATTATGAAGGAGTGTTGGGCATCTCCAAGAACAGACATCTCCTGTTCTGGTGTGTAGAGAGAGGCCCCTGCTCCCCCCTGCTTCAGGGCAGGAGGAAGACTGGAGGGAGAGGAGGAGCGGTGGGTGATGATGATGAAGGTCTCAGTGTGTCTGATGTCCCACAGCACCACCTCAGAGACTGGCACCAGGAGGGGTGGGTAGATTAAGTTAGAGGGATGCCTGTTACAGGGGGCATACACCAGGCATGAGTGAGCACCTGGCACAGGGAACCTGGTGTAGGGATTGTTGCAGGGAAGCTCTGTACATCAGTGCTGCCCCAGAGAACCCGGGGATAGTGATCAGGAGGGGCTCATAATGCCCAGTGAGAGGGGCGATAGGTGTGCTGACAGGTCTGCCTGGGCAAATGCAGTGGGGTGGGGGGACAAGGAGCAGGGGGGAGGCCATCTCCACACTTTCACAGGAGGTTGTGCAGGGCCAAGATACCACTACCTCCTGACTGGAGACCAGGAGCACTTCTTTGCAAGACATGAGTGACAATCCAGTCACACAACAGCTGTCAGCTGTCAGCTGCTACAGAGACATTTAATCCTCCTCATGACTCACCTCCCATCCATTCCACCATCTGATCCAGCTGCAGGTGATGCAGGAGTCACCTCACATACCCACTCTCACCCCCAACATCTCCCAGTGCCACAACCTTCCTCCTTTTCCTGTCTGATGCCCAGGGATTGTCACATCCTAACACTGATGGAAGAACAATACAGAGGTGCTGATGTGGATATCCCAGTGGTACCAAGACAGTTCCTGGCACTGGCCATATCTCAGAGCCAGCACAGATATGATCTCCACAGAGTCGCATCAGATGACATTGTAGCAGGTGGAGTGCTTCCATGGGGAGCCCATACTGCACACTCCAAATGGGGTGGTGATCACCCATGAGCTCCTTTAACAGTGTTGGGACTGGTATGTGTCCATCAGGCCTGTCTGTTCATTTGCAGGAGTCATGTTAGAACTGTCAGGGCAATCGCAGCACACAACGCATGGCAAAACCACACCCCAACTCAGCCCAGTTCTACATTGAACGTGATTAACAAGAGAAGGGAATGTTTTCTTTGCTATTTCCTTGCTATTCCCTCAGCTTTTCTCCAGGGTGTGGTAGAGTAACTACTATTTTACATTCCTTTGAAACTGATTCTCGTGTACAGTAAAATATCAACAAGCTTGACCTGAGAGATCAATAACTGCTTCGCAGCAGCAGTCTCGATACTGCTCACACAGTAATGCCTCTGTGGTACAGGGGGAAAACCACTTCCTCTTCCATTATAGAAGGCAATTCATTAATAGGGAACAAAGGGTTAGAGCAAATATTTCACAATGTTGGGGTATGTTGTAGATTTAGTTAACTTTCACTAGGTTAACACTAATATTTAGCAAAGTTGTATATGCAAAAATGCAAATATGTTTTCAGGTGAAAAACTGAGTCATAAATTAACGTCTAAAAACAGAATGTAACACCAAAACATGGTGACATGTAAAGGAGACTGAGGGAACTCTCACTGATTGATGTGAACACACATGCCGGCCAGTGGATTTACCCGTGTACCTTTGGAACTATTGTATGGGTTTTATTTCATTTTTTGTTTGGTTTACAGCAACAACAAGGGATGCTTCAGAACAGGCTTCACTATAATGATTTTTCATCATATAGGGTTTTATAAAATGAGTTGTAACTGTAATCCCTCAATATTAGGGTTAAGGAACAATTGCCCCTCATTATTCTCAATCCCTGAAGTTTTTGGTTTCTATGGAAACTGCCCTTTCATTGGATCCATATCTTCATTACACTCAGTCCAACTCCATTGCCCTTTTCCACCCCAGACTGGGGTTATACAGAAAGGTTCAAGGTTAACATCCAGTTTTCCAAAAAGATGATATATGCTGTAGAAAGAGCAGTAATGCCTTGCATTTGGGTTAAAATTTGGATTGGGATTGGGATTGGTTGGAGTGAGAGTTGGTGGGCTGCTTGTGTACTTTGATTTTATTTTACTATAATTACCACATTCTTGGCTCATGCTTCCTCCTGTTTTTTGTCTAGTTTTGCTTGCTGTTATCTCTCTCCACCCAGGGTTATGCAACGAGTTGCCTCTGGTTGAAAGGACTACAGTCCTGCCCATTTGTATATAGCCCCCTTTTCCCATCTAATATATGTCCAAAATCCTCCCCTGCATCTTTCAGGGATATTTGTCTTTAATGCTAACACATCACACCTTCCCGGAATGCACCTTAACCTAATGGTCTTGTTGATGAGTTAATTTAACCAGCCTGATATTACAAAGAACTAGACGGTGGGAAGGCACATCCCAGGCAGTGGGTATGATTACTGCACCCCTATCTTGTTTCAGTTAACCTCCAATATGTCTGCCTTTCCATTCCTGGGCTGCCAGTGGCCCTGCGATTTCAGTACCTTGGTCAGGTTTTGGATGAGGGCGGCTCATGGTTTGAATCTGCAGCCAGCTGGGCAATTGCCCCTCCTGTTTCTCACCTATCACTCGATCTGAAACTGTTGTCCAGCTTCACTCTTTTGCCTGCTCTTTGCCAAGCTTTACTTACTGCTCTCCATCTCCGTTGCATTTCACCTTTGGTCTGCAGTCCTGGTGACGCTGATAATGATGGTGTGGAGAAGCGTTTACTCACTGCACCTGCAGTGACCTGCTGTGCATGGCTGGTCTGGTCAGAGGCCCATGTACTTACATCACCAGGTGCTTCTGCTCGCTGTCAATATTCACAACGCTAACCCCATGAATGTTTTTATTGCTGTTGCATTGTGATCAGCATGTGGCAGTACCTGTAATACAAGGTGTGGACTGACATTAACACAACCGAAAATATCCCAATCACACGCTGACGTAACCTCAAGTCCCTTGATTTTTCAGCTTCAAGGGCCACACCTACTGTAAAATTCTGATCAAACCACTTTCCAGTTGAAAACTAACCAGGTCAACTCCTGAGACGGACGTAACCTTGGCTTCAGCTTCAGCAGAGCTTTAGAGGACAACTGTGTTGTTGGACTTACTGTGAGTAAACTGGAATGCACGATCGCCTGTCCATTGAACACAGGGACCAGGAGCAGGACGAGCCCAGCTGCCCGTTCAAGCCTGCTCTGCCGCTCCTCCTCAGCACCACTCTCCTGCACAACCCATAATTTTAAGGTGATTGCAGGAAGGTATAAGGGGGATGTCAGGGGTGCGTGGAACGCACTGTCAGCAGAGGTGGTGGGAGGCAGATACATTAGGGACATTTAATAGGCACATGAATGATAGAGAAATGGAGGGCTATGTGGGAGGGAAGGGTTAGATAGATCTTAGAGCAGGATAAAATGTCGGCACAACATTGTGGACCGAAGGGCCTGCACTGTGCTGTAACGTTCTATGTTCTATATTAACCCCACACCCTTGACAATGCCATCAATCTGTTGTTGGAGGAACACAACGACTGAGTCACCTCAGCTCAGGCAGAGAATTCCAAAGGCTCACCACCCTCCGAGGGAGGTATTTTCTTTTTATCTGAGTCTTAAAGAACTCTCCTCTTATTCTGAAACTCTGCTCTGTGGTCCGGGACCACTCAGCCAAGGGAAACATCTTCCCTGCACGGAACCACTGTGTGACTCAGGATCAGGCCTCGGGTGAAGCTGCCTTGTATGGACATAAATGGCAGTATTTATTGCTCATTCTTCACTGCTCCTGATCAGAGGAGACAGTTAAGAGTCAATGACGTTGGCGGGTCTGGAGTCACATATAGAACAGGCCAAGAGAGCAGCAGATTTCCTCCCCTGAAAGACAAGTGAAGCAGATAGATTTTCTCTTTAAATAACATATAAAATGTAATTTTAAGTTTTTAATTGAAATAACTTCATGGTTACTGAGACTGGCAAACTGCAGTGGGTCCAGGTCCTTGCTCAGGCAGGAGTTAATTCTTACCATAACCAACCTTTCAAAGCACTTCATCATAGTAGATGTGAGTGTTGCCAGGTGATAGTCATTGAGGCAGCTCACCCTGCTCTTCTTGGGTACCGGTATGATTGCTACCCTTTTGAAACAGGTGGGAACCTCCAACTGCAGCAGTGAGAGGTTGAAGATGTCCTTGAACACTCCAGCCAGTTAGTTGGCACAGATCTTCCATACCCTGCCAGGTACACTGATTGGGCGTGACGCCTTGCAAGGGTTCACCCTCTTGAAGGATGTTCTGGCATCGGCCTCTGAGACAGAGATCACAGGGTCGCCGGATGCTTTGGGGATTCACACAGGTATAGTGTTATTCTCCCTTTCAAAGCATGCATAAAAGGCATTGAGCTCATCAGAGAGTGAAACATCACTGCCATTTATGCTGTTGGGTTTTGCCTTATAGGAGGTAATGGCATGCAAACCCTGCCACAGCTGTCGTGCATCCAATTGTATCTCTAACTTCACACAGAATTGACATTTCACTCTCATGATGACCTTCCATAGGTCATATCTGGACTTCTTGGAGGGTTCTTGATTGCTGGTCTTGAACACCACAGATCTAGCCCTCAGCAGACTGTGAATCCCCTGGTTCATCCAGGGCTTCTGGTTTGGGAAGACTCAGTATGTTGTCGACATTCATCCACGCAGGTCTTGATGAAGTCGGTGATGGCCGTGGCATATTCATTCAGATCCCTGAATGGTCCAGTCCACCAATTCAAAGCAGTCCTGTAAATGCTCCTCCGCATCCCTTGACCAGACCTTCACGGTCCTCACCACTGGTGCTAAGGTCCTCAGTCTCTACCTATACACCAGGAGTAGAAGTACAGCCAGCTGATCGGACTTGCCAATGTGCGGGCATGGGATGGTACAGACTGTACAGAGACTGTACAATAGATAAGGAATAGTGACCTACTCCTGCTCCTATTTTCCTGTGTTCATGAGCTCTGACACTGAGAACCACCTTGGCTGACAGTATTCTGCCTGACAATCCTGGGTCTAACTTCAGACACTCAGGCTTTATTCCCCTGCTTTTTGTAGCTGCAGTAGCATCTAATGGGTGATCTCCACTACATCAGCAGCACTTTTTCCTACCACCAAACTCCTCACACAACTTGGGTCAACGTTGGACCTCCAGCCTTTGTTGCTGCTGTTTCCCTGGATACTGCATTGACGCTGACATCATGCACTGCCCAAAATCCCATCACATTTCTGAGAGCCACCTCTGTCGATGTGGTGATTTTCCATCCATGTTCAAACAGTGAATCATACACACCTGATAATCCAGCCTGAATTTGTTTTTCTGCTGAACTACACATGAATGTCCCACATTGCTTAGTTGAAAATTACCATGTCGAGACCGACTCTTCAACACTGGTTACCGATATCATCACTCATGGTCTCACCTGACCTTTGGTTTCTGGTCTTGAATTTACAAATGTTTGTAATCTCTGAAGATGCTGAATTAAATCATCTCTCCAATCTCTCTGTCATTTCATGGAGTGAAACATCTTTTGTTTTATATTCTGCTGGGTTTCTTATAATGGAGACCGTATCCACACCCATCTCTGTATCATCACTCTCATTTGTGGCTTTGTGTGGAGCGGGCACCATTTCGCCCTCAGGTTTAATGCTACCTTTGGCTTTGAAGAACATCTCTGAAATTCTTTCTGGGAACTGAAGGGCTCTCACACTTTTTCCAATGACTACAAGGTTCAAGTTCCATTGCTTCAGGCTGCCTGTTGATCTTACTGTGACTAATGGTGATTTTCAGACTGCCACCACCACAAGTCTACAGTCATGATGTGTTCAACAACTGTGTTACTTTGGATAATTCTTTTCCAGCCCTTCCTCATTGCCAGTGACACGTCAGTGCCCCTGTGGTTTCCTAGCCCCACTACAGTGCCTCTGCAGAGAAAATGCAAGAAATGTAGATAGGTCCAGGAGGTATGTCTGATTTATCTGAGGTTCTCAGACTGCACACAAGTGCACAATGATATGTGTGTGGTCAAACTCATCACACAGTGCCATCACTACTGACCCCACAAAGCCAATCACGATGCAGCATCTGGCGCCTGGAATCCTGGCTTCCGCTGCTGCACGGTGTGAACCAGACAACATCTGAAAAGCTGCAGGATGAGATCCGACTGATATCGTGGCAACATCCGGTCTCTGAGTCCCACCATCCGACTCCAAATCCCACCGTCTGGCTCTGGACACCACTGTCTGGGCTGCAGGTTCTAACGCCTGGGCTCCAGATGCCGGTGTCAGAATGCCCATCACTGACCACTCCCTCGCGAGGATTGCCGTGGTGTGGCGCCGGGGCAGACGACAGCAGCAGCAGCTTCCATGTGCAGTCGTCCCTCACTGGTCACTCAGCACTGCCTCATTGTTGTCAGTGAGCCCGCACGTTGCAATCACACCGATATGGTGCCGACTGCAGCCACTCCTAGGCCCGTGGTTGTTCCATGTCATATTCCAAGACACCTACAGCTTCCGCTACTGAAGGCAACCTTCCACCAGATGGGCTTCAGGTAACTGGGGAACAGGGCCCTGCAGGAGAACTGGGGCAGGCACCGGCACATGGAAGGAAGGCACCAAGGGCAGGTGCAAAGGTGATGACTCACTTTGCAAGTTACTTGCTTTGATTTATAAATATACTGGTATTGATATTGGTTTATTATTGTAACTTGTACCGAGGTACAGTGAAAGACTTGTCTTGCATAGTGTTCATACAGATCAATTCATTACAAAGTGTATTGAGGTAGTACAGGGTAAAGACAATAACAGAATACAGAGTAAAGTCACAGCTACAGGGAAGTGCATTGCAGGTAGACAATAAGGTGCAAGGTCACAACAAGGTAGACTGTGAGGTTAAGAGTCCATCTCATCATATAAGGGAACCATTCAATAGTCTTATCACAGTGGGATAGAAGCTGTCCTTGAGCCTGGTGGTACGTGCCCTCAGGCTCCTGTATTTTCTGCCTGATGGGACAGGGGAGAAGAGAGAATGACCTGGGTGGGTGGGGTCTTTGATTATTCTGGCTGCTTTACCAAGGCAGCGAGAGGTAAAGACAGGGTCCATGGAGGGGAGGCTGGTTTCCATGATGTGCTGGGCTGTGTCCACAATTCTCTGCAGTTTCTTGCGGTCCTGGGCAGAGCAGTTGCTGTACCAAACCGTGATACATCCAGATAGGATGCTTTCTATGGTGCATTGATAAAAGTTGGTGAGTGTCAAAGGGGACATGCCAAATTTCTTTAGCCTCCTGAGGAAGTAGAGGCACTGGTGAGCTTTCTTGGCCGTGGCACCTACATCACTTGACCAGGACAGGCTGTTGGTGATGTTCACTCCTAGGAACTTGAAGGTCTCAACCCTCTCGACCAGCACCGTTGATGTAGACAGGTGCATGTACACCGCCCCCTTTCCTGAAGTCAATGACCAGCTCTTTTGTTGACACTGAGGGAAAGGTTGTTGTCATGACACCATTCCACTAAGCTCTCTTTCTCCTTCCTGTACTCCGACTCATCCTTATTAATGTTTATTGTATGTGTTTCTTCCTGCATGGTGACAAAGATGCTGTGATAGTGAGCAACAGAGAAAGGATGAAGTGTGAGACAGTTGGTATTTGAAGAACTGGGGCCATGTGCTCTGATGTAGCACCTTCAGAGAGAGGCAACACAGGCCATCTCCTCTCCTCCTCTTGCTCCTGTGCTTTCAGCTCTTTGCTCTACCACGGACTGTCTGCAGGTAATGCAGGCTCCTGTGTGCTCCAGAGGCAGATCAGTCTCTCAGTACACACACAGTCTGGTCTATCACACTTTGAATAGCATCACTGTGTGGATGTTCCCTGCGTGTGCTTAGACTATGTGCCAGTCACCAGCCATGTCCTTGTCATCCAGTAAACACCCCTTTGTCTTTCTGTGCTGCCTGAGATGCTGGTGGCATGGCAGCCAATCACAGAGTGAAGAAGTACGACGGCTGCCAGGATACCAGGGCAAAGTGATTCATGGTCTGTGGGGACAGGGCAGCTGGATGTTGAGCGAGGGGTTTCACTTCCCTGCATGCCGTTGCTGGCAGGCATGGTAGTGTAGCGGTTAACATAACACTTTACAGTGCCAGCGACCCGGGTTCAATCCCCGCTGCTGTCTGTAAGGAGTTTGTACGTTCTCCCCATGTCTGCATGGGTTTCTTCCGGATGCTCTGGCTTCCTCCCACATTCCAAAGACATACGGGTTAGGAAGTTGTGGGCATACTATGTTAGTGCCGGAAGCGTGGCGACACTTGCAGGCTGCCCCCAGAAGACTCCACGCAAGAAAGATGCATTTCACTGTGTGTTTCGATGTACATGTGACTAATAAAGATATCTTATCTTATCATAGGCAATTCTGAAAACTGCTTGTCCTGTATTCCTTGGAGATTAGAAAAATGAGGGGTGACCTTATTCCAACATAGAATTCTAAGAGGGCATGTCAGGGTAGATGTTGATGGTAGACTTACAGTATACAAAAATATGAGAGGCATAGACAGGGTAGATAGTCAGTCTTTTCCCCAGGGTAAAAATGTCAAATACTAGAGGACATAGGTTTAAAGTGAGAGGGGAAAGTTTAAAGGAGATTTACGAGTCAAGTTTTTTACACAGAGGGCGGTGGGTGCCTGGAACGGGCTGCCAGGGAAGGTGGTGGATGCAGATATGGTGGCAACGAGGCACTTTGACAGGCACGTGGAGAGGTGGGGAATGGAGGGATACAGACCATGTGCAGGTAGATGGGATTAGTTTGGTTTAGCATCATTGATCGGCAGAGATACTGTGGGCCAAAGGGACTGTTCCTGTGGGAGAGTCACATTCAAAGGGATGTAGCTACAAAATGAGAGGCCGGTCATTTAAAATCGAGGTGCATAGAAACCCCTTCTCTCAGAGGGTGGTGAGTCTCTGGAATTCTCTGCCCCTGAGGGTGGTGGAGGACAAATTGTTAGATAAATTGAAGTTGGAGATAGATAAATATTTGAAGGATTGAGGAATTGAGGGTTATGGGGAACTGGCCCCATAGAGGCTGGCATAGATCAGCCATGATCATATTGAATGGAGGGGCAGGATTGAGGGGCCGAGTGGCCTACTCCTGCTCCTATTTTCTTGTGTTCATATGATCTTATGCTGCCCACAATCCATACAGAATTGGACAGTCCCACCTGCAGCTCTCCGGCAGAACAAGGTCTTGATTCAGTAGCAGGAGGACCAAGACAACGAGAGACCTGTCCACAGCTGGAAAGAGGTGAATTTGCCAGGGGACCTCAGAATGTTGTAATCAAGACCCTAGACATTAAGCTGGGAGTTTTGTGTCATGTTTGAGGTCTTGACTTTCAAACACCCTTCACTTCAGATGGCCAAAGCTGATGCACTGAAGATGATGGATCTCTTCTTTGATGTCTGCCTTTGCCATGAGTTGACTCTATTGTCAAAGGATGGTGTTGTACAGCAGGAGCAGATTGGTAGAGGACCTTTGTCTTGCTGATGTTGAGTGTAAGGCCCATCCTCTTGCACAGTTCAATGAACGAGCCAATGATGACTTGGAGCTCGGCCTCTGAGTGCCAATGTAAGTGTTTTCTTCACATCACAGGCCAGCAGCTGATGTTAGAATGGCCTTGGTTCTGGAGTGGAGGCAACAGTTACTCAATAGTCCTGTAAATTGACTGCACTCCAGCGGGAAGCTTGTTGGAGGTGAGGTGCAGCATTGTGTTAAGAAATATTGGAAGAAGTGTTATGGCAGTGACTCAGTTCTGCTTGACACAGAGCTGCCCTGAGACTGACTCTGTTGCGAACCTGTTGGTTAGAGTCCATATGAAGCAGCCATATGATGGAGATACACCTCTGTGGACAGCTGATTTTATGGAGGGTGCTCCACAGCCCCTCCCAGTTGACAGGGTTGAAGGTTTATGAAGGCAGTGTACAGTGATTGGTGCTACTCCTGTAGTTCTCTTAGAGTTGGTGAAGTTCATGTCCACTGTGCCTCAAGACGGAGGGAATCCACACCATGATTCGGGGAGATTCTCTTCAACCATTGGGAGACGGGGGTTGAGGTGGACCCCAGCGCTGACTTTCCCTGTGGCAGGCAGCAGGGAGACTCCTCTGCAGTTGGACATCTCCTTTCTGAAGATGGTCATGATTACCACATTCTGAGGTCCCCTGGTAAATTCACCTCTTCCCAGCTGTGGACAATGAGGCTATGGGTTGTGGACTGATCTCTAGTTGCCTTGATCCTCCTGCTACTCAGTCATGACCTTGTTCTGCCTACTGTCTGGTAACTGGTGGGCTTGAAGTTCAGGATCTGGAATACCAGCCAGCCCCAACAGGGACAGACCTGAACACATGCCCTCATAGCTCAGGAGCTCGGATAACCTGACATTGATGCCACTGCCCTGAGTGAGATGTGAAGGGCAAGTGATAGCCAACAACAAAAAACAAGGCAGTGGGTATACTTAGAGTCAGAGAGAGATACAGGAAGGAAGCAGGCCCTTCAGCCCAATGAGTTCATGCTGACCATCAACTAATCCTACTCGAACCCATTTTATTCTCCCCACATTCCCATCAAATTCTGCCCTCTCCCCTCCCAACGATTCTAAAACTCATCTACACACTGAGGGCAATTTACAGTGACCAATTAACTTACCACCTCACATGTCTTTGGGATGTGGGAGGAAACCGGAGCACCCACGTGGTGACCAGTAGAATGTGCAAACTCCGCACAGACAACTTCGGATCAAACCTGGGTCACTGGAGCTCTCCGAGCTGTGCACTGTGCCACCTTCTGGAGGGGCAAAATAAAAGATCATTACTGCCCTCATGGAGTGGTCTTCACTGTCAGGGATGAGCTACCCTGTGCAGTCACTGGTTGCCTCATGATCCATTGCTCACTCTTACACGGATCCAACATGCAACGATTAGCAGTGCATAAGCCCCAAGCCTGGAAGCCATGAATAAGGCCAAGGAGATTGTCCACCTTACAAAAGAAAGAGATGCGTTGATCCTCAGTGACTTAAGTGCCAGGTTGGAGAAAGATGCTGCCCTCTGCCGAGGTGCGATCAATGAGAGGATAGGGAAGGTGAACTCCAACTGGGTCCTCCTAACAAAATGCTTGGAGCACCTTCTTCCCATAACCAGCACCCTGTTTCATTAGTGAATCAAGCTCAAACCCCATGGCAACACCATGTCCAGATGCATCACCTGTTAGATTACATCATGGGGTGAATGAGGAACCTTGAGGATGGCAGCACTGCTCACACCAGGGCTGTGTTGACAACTGTCTGCTCTACTCTGAACTCTATCAACCTGGCCCCAAACGCCAGCATCAGCAGCAACATTGCTGTAACAAAATGAACTGGAGCACCTCACAGCCTTCAGGTTGTCCACAGTCCACTGAAAGAAACGTCTGTGGAAAGATTGGTTTAGTGAGAATGACCAGGCCATCAAGAGGCTAATTAGCTGCGAAGGTAAGGCAGTCCTGGACTGAGGTTTCCATTCGTCCTCAAACGGAAAGGAAACAGCTCCTTAGGCAACAGGTGACTGAGGTTCAACAGACAACCGGTGATCTAAAGAAGAGATGGTGGATGCAGGAGGCCCAGCACTCACTGACAGCCATGCCATGTGAAAATTCTTCAGTTCTGTTGAGGCCACCTACAGCTCAAACACCTAAGGACCCACTCGACTGAGAGACAAGAACAAAGGCGAAGTCATCAAGGATAGAGGCAGTCATCACTCACTGCAAAGAACACTTCAGAGACTTCCTCAGCGACATCTCTGTCCTTGATGTGGACATCTTGACTCTCACATCAGCCTTTTGAATGCAGCCTTGAAGTATCCCCGTCAAGAGAGATTCTAACCACCCACCCTTGGCATTCAATGGCATTAACATCACCGAGTCTTCCATCGTCAATGGCCTGGGGTGACCATTGACAAGAAACTCGACCGGAGCAGCTGTATAATTCCATGGCAAAAACACCAGTCCCTTCACCAGGACTGCAGCAAGTCAGGAAGTTGGCTCACCACCCTATCTACCTTCAAGGACAATTGACGACGGGCAATAAATGTTGGCTTTTCCAGTGAAGCTCCAATCCCAAATGCTGAACAAATAAAAAATCACAAGTTTTCGAGTAATACGCAGAGGATGCCCTTCATCTAACCTTGTGGCAGCTTTTGGTTATTCTTCCATCAAATAGTATGACTGTACAAACGTTATTATTTCTGAAAATAAAACCCTGGACCCTATAATTCAGTCTCAGAGTGCTGATCCCACTCTGCTCTTCCTCCAGCAGCAACAGCACTCCATTTAAGTCCAAGGACACTATGCATACATCCAACCGAGATTGTCCAATTCACAAAGAGCTAGCATAGCTTTGATAATGACAGCTGTTTGAAATGAATGCCTGGAAATGTTGAGAGAAATACTGCAAAATGTCCAGCAAATTTGATTCAAACATGTGAACACATCCGTAAATCACTTTATACATGTCCTGCAGTCATCAGTGTGACCTAATCAAAGCTTGAGATTAATGGAATTTCCTCCTTCTTAAACTCCCGTCAGTTATAAATATCGAGTGGCCACACAAGCAATCCTGCTGCACAAAGATATGACTAGAGTGAAGAGAGTGAGGTTTGACCTGTCATCTGAGTTATGTAACTAAACCCAACCAGTTGGCCCATGATCTAAGTGATAAAGAGAAATGGACAGAGCAGTTGGTGCTGATTACAGTAAACTAGTCCATATGAAAATAACTCCAATGTATATACTGGTGCTGAGGGTAGAACTGGGGTTGATTCCTTTCCCCACAATAAAAAATTCCTACCTCTCTTTCACAACTAAAGTCACTTATATCATCCTAACTCTAATTTCCCTCTGGCCTTACACTTGCTTCCAAATCTCTGTTAGTCTTTGCCAAACTCCAATGCTTGAATAACTACTTACATTTACACGGTAATGCAGGTGCAGGATCTCTCAAATGAAAGAAGTGCTGGAAATACCTTTATGTAGTGTCTTCCACAACCTCCAAGTGAGCAGGGATCTTCCCAGCCATTACAGCGTCACCGATGTAACCTGGGAAGTAAGACTGCCAACCTGTACACAGCAAGATCCAACACATATCGGTAGACAAAGAGAAGACTAACCTGCACTAGGAGGTAGGTATCAGTGTGGAACCCAGAATATCTCCTTTGC
Organism: Pristis pectinata; assembly: GCF_009764475.1. Classification (NCBI taxonomy): domain Eukaryota; kingdom Metazoa; phylum Chordata; class Chondrichthyes; order Rhinopristiformes; family Pristidae; genus Pristis; species Pristis pectinata. Next base: position 2,272,349 of record NC_067431.1, on the reverse strand, counting down.
AACAGGCCATTTTGCATCCACATGTGAAGATGAGTGTGACCTTGGTGATCCCTTCACCGAACCCATTTGGTAACAGTCTAGTCTCCAAGTCAAAAAGCAAACTTTGGGCACACCCTGTGTCTGATGCTGAAATCTGAAACAAAAGCAGAACATGCTGGAAGCACTCAGCAGGTCAGGCAGCATCTGTGGAGAAACAGAGTTAATGTTTCAGGTTGAAGACCATCCATCAGAACAACGATAAGGAGTGTTCTAAAGAGTCTTTAGCTTGGAACGTTTCTCTTTCCACTGATGTGTCTGATACAACTGCACAAGCCCCAGGGAATGTTGCAGCACTGCAGCTGCTGTCTGTTGGATAAAATATAGATGTCCCGTTGTCCAAGCCAACATTTCCTCCCTCACTGAACTCATTAGCTGATTATTTATTGCAATTGCTATTTGTGGATCCTTGCTGTAGGGACGTTGGCTGTGGGTGCTTGCCCACAGGATAACACTTAAGAATTGGCATCGAGTGACCAACTGCTGAAGATTTGAGACAGAAATTGTTATTGCTGGAAACAATTCACAAATCAATATGATATTCACTACCCTGTGTTTTACTGACAGAGGCACCAGGCCCAAATGTGCCAAGTACTCCACAAGAGTAGTGTCCTGCCAATTTTACAATGTAAAGGGTCAGAGTGAGCTGCAAGAACAGACCCCAACGCCCCGAATACCCCAGCATTCTTCCACTACACGGCACCACTGCAAGATTTTTCCTTTAAAAATACTTATTTAATTTCCTTTTGATGTTACAACTAATTCTGCTTCACCACCTTTCTGATGATACATTCCAGATCATAATGATTCACTGTATAAAGCAACACCTCCCCCATCACCTCTTTGGCCCTGAAGAGTCTGGATCATCTCGACACCAAGCCTTCTGCCACTCAGAACATTCTCTCCTCATGATTACTATCAAAACCCCTCTATAGACCCGGGTTCAATTCTCACCGCTGTCTGTAAGGAGTTTGTATGTTCTCCCCGTGTCTGGGTGGGTTTCCTCTGGGTGCTCCGGTTTCCTTCCACGTTCCAAAGACATACAGGTTAGGAGCTGTGGGCATGTTATGTTGGTGCCAGAAGAGTGGCAACACTTGCGGGCTGCCCCCAGAAGACTCCACGCAAGAAAGATGCATTTCACTGTGTGTTTCGATGTACATGTGACTAATAAAGAAATATCTTATATCTTAATTGTGAATTTACATTACATCTCCCCTCACTTTTCCCTTAAAGCTTCCTGAGAAGTAGTGGTGAGGGATTGCCATGCTGTCCCTCACCAGTGGAATCATCTTCAGCAGAAATTCAGCTGCAGCCAACAACATTACCCCACAGAACCAGGCAGCTTCAGCTGAGAGAACGACTGGATGGAACACAACTTCACCCTCAGCAAGTGCTCGAGAGGTCAGCCAAACACAGCAGCACCAGTCACACCACCTTCATAGATCACGGAACGGCTTCTGGGAACCACCACCACGAATCACTTTGGAAAATCCTCCATTTGTAGGCAAACATTAGAAGTTGGTGAACGTTCTAAAGGTATCACACAGAGACTTTGAATACAAGGTGAATACATCAACCACCTCACAGTTTCAGCATCACTACAGGGCCATTGAGTCATAGAGTCATACAGCATGGAAACAGGCCCTTTGGCCCAACTGATCCATGCCAACCAAGATGCCCATCTAAGCCAGTCCCATTTGCCTGCATTTGCCCACATCCCTCTAAACCTTCCTATCCATGTAGCTATCCAAGTACCTTTTAAATGTTGTTAATGTACCTGCCTCAACCACTTTGTCTGGTTATTCCATATACTGACCACACTCTGGGTGAAGAGGTTGCCCCTCAGGTTCCTATTAATTCTTGCCCCTTTCACCTTAAACCCATGACTATGCGCATTCACCCTATCTATGCCCCTCATAATTTTATACACCTCCATAAGATCACCCCTCATTCTCCAATAAAAAAGTCCCAATCTGCGCAACCTCTCTCCACAACTCAGTCCCTCGAGTCTCGCCAACATCCTCATAAATCTCCTCTGCACTCTTTTCAGTTTAAAGGCATCTTTCCCTCAGCAGGGCGACCAAAACTCAACACAATATTCCAAATGAGGACTCACCAACATCTTGTACAATTGCAACATAACATCCCAACTTCTATGCTTGATGCCCTGACTGATGAAGGCCAATGTGCTAAAAGCCTTCTTCACCACCCTGTCCACCCGTGATACTACTTTCAGGGAACCATGTACTTGTACTCCTAGACTTCCTTATCGGGAGACCACAGTCAGTGCGAATCGGTAATAACATCTCCTCTTCATTGACAATTAACACAGGCGCACCTCAAGGATGCATGCTTAGCCCACTGCTCTACTCTCTCTATGCTCATGACTGTGTGCTGAGGCACAGCTCAAACACCATCTGTAAATTCACCAGTGACACCACTGTTGCTGGCAGAATCTCAGATGGTGATGAGGAGGCGTACAGGAGTAAGATAGATCGGCTGGTTGAGTGCTGTCACAACAACAATCTCACTCTCAATGTCAGTGAGACCAAGGAACTGAATGTGGACTTCAGGAAGGGGAAGTCGGGAGAACACACACCAGTCCTCATTGAGAGGTCAGCAGTGGAAAGGGTGAGCAGCTTCAAGTTCCTGGGCATCAACATCTCGGAGGATCTATCCTGGCCCAACACATTGATGCAATCATGAGGAAGGCACGCCAGCGGTTCTACTTCATTAGGAGTTTGAGGATATTTGGTATGTCACCAATGACTTGCAATTTTCTACAGATGTACAATGGAGAGCATTCTGACTGGTTGCATGACTACCTGGTATGGAGGCTCCAATGCTCAGGATTGAAAGAGGCTGCAGAGAGTTGTAAACTCAGCCAGCTCCATCACGGGCACAACCCTTCCTGCCATCGAGGACACCTTCAAGAGGCGATGCCTCAAGAAGGCATAATCAATCATTAAGGACCCTTATCATCCAAACATACCCTCTTCTCATTACTGCCATCGGGGAGGAGGTACAGGAGCCCGAAGACCCACATTCAATGCTTCAGGAACAGCTTCTTCCCATCTGCCATCAGATTGCTGAACGGTCCATGAACCCATGAACACTGCCTCGTTATTCCTCTTTTACACCATTTATTTTTGTAACTTATAGTAATTTTTATGTCTTGCACTGTTTTGCTGCCGCAAACAACAAATTTCACAGTGTACGTCAGTGATATTAAACCTGATTCTGATTCTGATTCCGATTCCAAGGTTTCTCTGTTCTACAACACTCCCCAGGGCCCTACCATTCACTGTGAAAGTCCTACACTCATTTGTCTTCCCAAAATGCAGCACCTTATACATCTGAATTAAACTCCATTTGCCGTTCCTTGGCTCACTTACCCAGCTGATCGAAATCCCCCTGTAAATCCTGATAACCATCATGTAAGGTCTAAGGAAGGACAGGGCAATGTAAAACCTTGGATCAAAAGCGATTGCCAACCTCCACAAACAACTGAACCTAAGTTGTGAGATCAGACACTTGGGAAATAAAATGCCAATAGAAGGAGATGGAGATCAATTCAAAAAGCAAAGTTAACCTGTCCTGGAACCTGGACATCCATGTAAATAGGAACAAATTTTAGAATGAAGACCTTCAACACCAGTGTTCTCAATGTGTGCTGGAAACTTACAACAAGAATACTTCACAAGCCCAGGAACCTTCCAAAACAACTGTCTGAAAGATCCTTTAATTTCTGACTAAGAAGCTCAAATCAAGAACTGTATCAGAAGCTAAAGGAAAACTTATTGTCCAATCAAATCAAAGAGATGAAGATGGCTCAGGCATGTATCAGGTACCATCAGACACCAAGCAGTAAAAGGGTGAATGAAACCAGCAGAGGAGGAGATGAAGAGGTGTGTGCTAATGCAGGATTCCAACACACTCCATCACCGTTACACCACCATCATCAAGAACACTCACCGTGCCATCCCACAGCCGCACTTTGGCAAGTCCGATCACCTGGCTGTACTTCTACTCCCGACATACAGGCAGAAACTGAGGACCACAGCACCAGTGGTGAGGACTGCGAAGGTATGGCCAAGGGAGACGGAGGAACGTTTACATGACTGCTTCAAATCAGTGGACTGGACCATATTCAGGGATTCATCTTCGGATCTGAATGAATATGCCACAGCCGTCACCGACTTCATCAAGACCTGCATGGATGAGTGTCGAGAACATACCGAGTCTTCCCAAACCAGAAGCCGTGGATGAGCCAGGGGATTCACAGTCTGCTGAGGGCTAGATCTGTGGTGTTCAAGACCGGCAATCCAGGACCCTACAAAAAGTCAGGTACGACCTACGGAATGCCATCATGAAAGCAAAAAAGAAATTCCGAGTGAAGCTAGAGACACAATCGGACGCATGACAGCTGTGGCAGGGTTTGCATTCCATTACTTCCTATAAGGCAAAACCTAACAGCATAAATGGCAGTGATGTTTCACTCCCCGATGAGCTCAACGCCTTTTATGCACGCTTTGAAAGGGAGAATAACACTACACCTGTGCAAATCCCCACAGCATCCGGCAACCCTGTGATCTCCGTCTCGGAAGCTGATGTCAGAACATCCTTCAAGGGGGTGAACCCTCACAAGGCGTCAGGCACCGACGGTGTAGCTGGCAGGGTACGGAAGATCTGTGCCGACCAGTTGGCTGGAGTGTTCAAGGACATCTTCACCTCTGCTGCCATCAGAGGTTCCCACCTGCTTCAAAAGGGCAGCAATCATACCGGTGCCCAAGAAGAGTAGGGTGAGCTGCCTCAATGACTATAGCTCGGTAACACTCACATCTACTGTGATGAAGTACTTTGAGAGGTTGGTCATGGCTAGAATTAACTCCTGCCTGAGCAAGGACCTGGACCCGCTGCAATTTACCGACTGCCACAACAGGTCTACAGTGGATGCAATCTCACTGGCTCTCCATTCGGCTTTCGAACACCCAAACAACAAAACATGCGTCAGGCTGCTGTTTATCGATTCCAGCTCAGCGTTCAACACCATCATCCCCTCAGTACTAAGCAACGAGCTTCAAAATCTCGGCCCCTGCACTGCCTCTGCAACTGGATCCTCGACTTCCTTATCGGGAGATCACAGTCAGTGCAGATCAGTAATAACATCTTCGGTTTTTGATTCGGAACAAGAAAGCTGCAGGTGGAATGGCTAAGAGTTTCCGGAGCGAAGGCAGTTTTACTACTCGGGTGAAAGAGAGGCAAGACTGCGCAGGTGCATGACGACAGCCAGTAGAGCGGGAAAGGTTTAAAAAGAAGACCGTCACATCCAGCGGGAAGCGTTCGGAGCAGGCTGCGGAGTGAGAGGTAGCAGAGTGATAGTGCTTTGGCTCAACGGACTTAGGCGGTAACGGGGCGAGGCGAGGTAGGTTGTGCTAATTGTGGAAAGGAAGTAGTGTGTGTGTGAGGCCAGTTTCCCGTGCTCAGTGTCAGATGTGGGAGGTCCTGGAGTCTCCCATCCTCCCGTCCGGCCACATCTGCACCCGGTGTGTCGAGCTGCAGCTCCTAAGAGACTGCATTAGGGAACTGGAGATGCAGCTCGATGACCTTCGTCTGGTCAGGGAGAATGAGGAGGTGATAGAAAGGAGTTATAGGCAGGTGGTCACACTGGGACCACGGGAGTCAGGCAAGTGGGTCACAGTCAGGGGGAAGGGGAAGAGTCAAGTACTATAGAGTACCCATGTGGCTGTACCCCTTGACAATAAGTACTCCTGCTTGAGTACTGTTGGGGGGATGGCCTACCTGGGGGAAGCAACAGTGGCCATGCCTCTAGCACAGAGTCTGGCCCTGTGGCTCAGAAGGGTAGGAAAGGAGAGAGGAGGGCACTAGTGATGGGGGACTCTATAGTTAGGGGGTCAGACAGGCGATTCTGTGGACGCAGGAAGGAAACTCGGATGGTAGTTTGCCTCCCAGGTGCCAGGGTCCGGGATGTTTCAGATCGCATCCAAGATATCCTGAAGGGGGAGGGAGAACAGCCAGAGGTCGTGGTACATATTGGTACCAATGATATAGGTAGGGAAAGTGATGAGGTCCTGAAAAAAGACTATAGGGAGTTAGGAAGGAAGTTGAGAAGCAGGGCCTCAAAGGTAGTGATTTCCGGATTACTGCCTGTGCCACGCAACAGTGGGTATAGGAACAGAATGAGGAGGAGGTTAAATGCGTGGCTGGAGCAGGGGGCAGGGATTCAGATTTCTGGATCACTGGGGCCTCTTTTGGGGCAGGTATGACCTGTACAAAAAGGACAAGTTGCACTTGAATCCCAGGGGGACCAATATCCTGGCGGGGAGGTTTGCTAAGGCTACTGGGAGAGTTTAAACTAGAATTGTTGGGGGGTGGGAACCAAACTGAAGAGACTGGGGAAGAGGTGTTTGGCTCTCAAATAGAGAAAGCTTGTAGACAGTGTGAGAGGGAGGATAGACAGGTGATAGAGAAGGGACGCGCTCAGATCGATCGTTTGAGATGTGTCTATTTTAACACAAGGAGTATTGTGAACAAAGCGGATGAGCTTAGAGCATAGATCAGTACTTGGTGCTATGATGTGGTGGTCCTTACAGAGACTTGGATGGCTCAGGGACTTCAACTGCCGGGTTTGAGATGTTTCAGAAGGGACAGGGAAGGAGGTAAAAGAGGCGGTGGAGAGGCACTGTTGATCAGAGATAGTGTCACGGCTGCAGAAAAGGTGGACGTCATGGAGGGATTGTCTACAGAGTCTCTGTGGGTGGAGGTTAGGAACAGGAAGGGGTCAATAACTTTACTGGGTGTTTTTTATAGGCCACCCAATGGTAACAGGGATACCGAGGAGCAGATGGGGAAACAGACCCTGGAAAGGTGTGATAATAACAGAGTTGTCGTGATGGGAGATTTTAATTTCCCAAATATCGATTGGCATCTCCCTAGAGCAAGGGGTTTAGATGGGGTGGAGTTTGTTAGGTGTGTTCAGGAAGGTTTCTTGACACAGTATGTAGATAAGTCTACAAGAGGAGAGACTGTACTTGATTGGTATTGGGAAATGAACCTGGTCAGGTGTCAGATCTCTCAGTGGGAGAGCATTTTAGAGATAGTGATCATAATTCTATCTCCTTTACAATAGCATTGGAGAGAGATAGGAACAGACAGGTTAGAAAAGCATTTAATTGGAGTGAGGGGAATTATGAGGCTCTCAGGCAGGAAACTGGAAGCTTAAATTGGGAACAGATGTTCTCAGGGAAATGTACGGAAGAAATGTGGCAAATGTTCAGGGGATATTTGTGTGGAGTTCTGCAGAGGTATGTTCCAATGAGACAGGGAAGTTATGATAGGGTACAGGAACCGTGGTGTACAAAGGCGGTAATAAATTGAGTCAAGAAGAGAAGAAAAGCTTACAAAAGATACCGAGAGCTAGGTAATGTTAGAGATCTGGAATAGTATAAGGCTAAAAGGAAGGAGCTTCAGAAGGACATTAGGAGAGCCAGAAGGGGCCATGAGAAGGCCTTGGCGGGCAGGATTAGGAAAAACCCCACGGCATTCTACAAGTATGTGAAGGGCAAGAGGATAAAACATGAAAGAATAGGACCTATCAAATGCAGCAGTGGGAAAGTGTGTTTGGATCTGGAAGAAATAGCAGAGGTGCTTAATGAATACCTTATGTCAGTATTCACTATGGAAAAGGACCTTGGTGATTGTAGTGAGGATTTGCAGCAGACTGAAAAGCTTGAGCATGTAGATATTAAGAAAGAGGATGTGCTGGATCTTTTGGAAAGCATCAAGTTGGATGAGTCGCCGGAACCAGATGAGATGTACCCCAGGCTTCTGTAGGAGGCGAGGAAGGCGATTGCAGAGCCTCTGGCAATGATCTTTGCATCATCAATGGAAACGGGAGAGGTTCCAGAGGATTGGGGGTGTGGATGCTGTTCCTTTTTTCAAGAAAGGGAGTAGAGATAGCCTAGGAAATTATAGACCAGTGTGTCTTACTTCAGTTGTTGGTAAGTTGATGGAGAAGATCCTGAGAGGCAGGATTTATGAACATTTGGAGAGGTATAATATGATTAGGAATAGTCAACATGGCTTTGTCAAGGGCAGGTCCTGCCTTACGAGCCTGATTGAAAGTTTTGAGGATGTGACTAAACACATTGATGAAGGAAGAGCAGTAGATGTAGTGTATATGGCTTTCAGCAAGGCATTTGATAAGGTACCCCATGTAGGGCTTATTGAGAAAGTTAGGAGGCATGGGATCCAAGGGGACATTGCCTTGTCGATCCAGAACTGGCTGGCCCACAGAAGGCAAAGAGTGATTATTGACGGGTCATATTCTGCATGGAGGTTGGTGACCAGTGGTGTACCTCAGGGATCTGTTCTAGGAATCTTACTCTTCGTGATTTTTATAATTGACCTGGATGAGGAAGTTTGCTGATGACACAAAGGTTGGAGGTATTGTGGATAGTGTGGGGGGCAGTCAGAGGTTACAGCGGGACATAGATAGGATGCAAAACTGAGCTGAGAAGTGGCAGATGCAGTTCAACCCAGATAAGTGTGAAGTGGTTCATTTTGGTAGGTCAAATATGATAGCAGAATATAGCCTTAATGGTAGGACTCTTGGCAGTGTGGAGGATCAGAGGGATCTTGGGGTCTGAGTCCATAAGCTGCTCAAAGCAGCTGCACAGGTTGACTCTGTGGTTAAGAAGGCATATGGTGGATTGTCCTTCATCAATCGTGGAATTGAATTTAGGAGCCAAGAGGTAATGATGCAGCTATATAGGACCATGGCCAGACCCCACTTGGAGTACTGTGCTCAGTTATGGTCGCCTCACTACAGGAAGGATGTGGAAGCCATAGAAAGGGTGCAGAGGATGTTGCCTGGATTGGGGAGCATGCCTTATGAAAACAGGTTGAGTGAACTCGGCCTTTTCTCCTTGGAGTGATGGAGGATGAGAGGTGACCTGATAGAGGTATTAAGATGATGAGAGGCATTGAGCGTGTGGATAGTCAGAGGCTTTTCCCCAGGGCTGAATGGTTGCTACAAGAGGACACAGGTTTAAGGTGCTGGGGAGTAGGTATAGAGGAGATGTCAGGGGTAAATTTTTTACTCAGAGAGTGGTGAGTGCGTGGAATGGGCTGCCGGCAACGGTGGTGGAGGCGGATACGATCGGGTCTTTTAAGAGACTGTTGGATAGGTACCTGGAGCTGAGTAAAATAGAGGGCTATGGGTAAGCCTAGTAATTTCTAAGGTAGGGACATGTTCGGCACAACTTTGTAGGCCGAAGGACCTGAATTGTGCTGTAGGTTTTCTATGTTCTATGTTCTATGTTCTATCTCCTCCTCGCTGACAATCAACACAGGTGCACCCCAAGGATGCGTGCTTAGCCCACTGCTCTACTCTCTCTTCACTTATGACTGTGTGGCTAGGCACAACTCAGACACCATCTATCAATTCGCTGATAACACGACTGTTGTTGGCAGAATCTCAGATGGCGATGAAGAGGCATAAAGGAAAGAGATAGATCGGCTGGTTGAGTGGTGTCACAACAACACCTCGCACCTAACATCAGCAAGACCAAGGAATTGATTGTGGATTTCAGGAAGGGGAAGTCGGGAGGACACACACCAGTCCTCGCCGAGGGGTCAGCGGTGGAAAGGGTGAACAACTCCTGGGCATCAACATCTCAGAGGATCTATCTTGGGCCCAACACATTGATGCAATCACAAAGAAGGCACGCCAGTGGCTCTACTTCATTAGGGGTTTGGGGAGATTTGGTAAGTCACTAAAGACTCTTGCAAGTTTCTACAGATGTACAGTGGAGAGCATTCCGACTGGCTGCATCACAGCCTGGTATGGAGGCTCCAATGTATAGGATCAAAAGAGGCTGCAGAAGGTTGTAGACTCAGCCAGCTCCATCACAGGCACAACCCTCCCCACCATCGAGGACATCTTCAATAGTCGGTGCCTCAAGAAGGCAGCATCCATCACCGAGGAAGCTTACCATCAGCGGGGAGGAGGTACAGGAGCCTGAAGACCCACAATCAACTTTTCAGGAACAGCTTATTTCCCTCCGCCATAAGATTTCTGAACAGTCCATGAACCCATGAACACTTCCTTGTTATTCCTCTTTTGTACTTTTTTTTTAACTTATAGTAATTTTTATGTCTTGCAGTGTACTGCTGCCGCAAAACAACAAATTTCACAACATATGTCAGTGATAATAAACCTGATTCTGATTCTGATTCTGATCCTGATTCTTATTCTGAGTGGCTTCATTGTGTCAGCTGAAGGGGGTAAGCCAGTGGAGATCCGCAGTGAAGGGCTTGGGGATTAGTTGGCCTGCCAGAAATCCCCGGCTCAAGGTGAGAGTGTGGAGTCCAGTGCCAAACCTGGGGATAACTTGGAGCGTGGTTTCCAGTGTTCACCTGCGGACTCATGCAGTGCCTGCTGTTCAGTGTCCCCGTACCTAGACTATGTGATGGTGTAGAAGGCCAGAGGCTGACTGCCAGAAAATGGAAGCAGTTTATCGGTCAGTAACTGATTCTTTGCACAGATTCAATGGACCAAATGGCTTGTTTTCATGCTGTGTGACTCCATGGCTCCATTTTATAAGGAATAACGGAGATAATACTGAGGCCTGCGGTGCCCATTGTAACAGCCTTCCAGTCACAAAATCAGCTATCGACCATTACCCTTTCCTTCCCAATACAGCACTAAAGCCCTGGGATTGGATCACATGGTGGCCGTTTTTTGGCAGTGATCCAATGTTGACTTTACCTGGAGTAGATCACACTAACAATGATTCCCTGGGAAATCCTGCTCTTCACCTTACTGTGCCTGACCCCTTCCAAGCATCAGGCACACACCAAATGCACCTGGTCACACAATGCTCATACTGACATAAACTGGGCCTGATGAGTGGCCCTCACTTCTAGATCCCCGACCTCCAGTGAGGGTCACCAGTCTGAGTCTGGAAATAGTGTGCGGGTCACCCTGGTGAAACTTGTGAGATGGTGAAACTTCTTTTTGCATTGCTTCATTGAGTAGGAATTCCCTCTCCCGGAGGAGAGTGCTATAGCCATTCCCTGGCACATGTTGTTGCCTTGTCTGATGGGTTCCTGCACCTTGGCACAGAGACCACCCTCCCAGCATGTGACTCGCTCAACAAGACCTGCATGTCTCCTTGAGTGAGCGTGGGAGCTCCCTCCCTCTCCCCTACAGCCTCTCCCTCCTTGCAGCCGTGAGGGTTGTTACTGCTGTCTGGTTCTCACAGGGATTATGTCCTTAAGGGCTGACAACCTTCCCTGATAGCTACACAACCAGGTGTCAGGAGCTACGTGAGACCAGCTACAATCTCCTCAGAAATCACACGAGTTCTGTATTGGAGCTTCCTTCTGGATGTAAACACCCTAATGCCATTTTACACTGGATTCGGACAACTGTCACAGTTTTTTGCAGGGTGCCTAATATGACATCAGTGCTAAGTGTGACACTGCCTCAGATCACCAAAAATAGGTAAAATCCACTTTCTACGTTCTTCCTTTATTGTGATTTTTATTCCCTCTCCTCTAATTCTGAGAATTAGTGAGGAACCTCTTCAGACAGAGTCGGAGAACATCTCAACCACCCATCCATGCCACCTCTCCAGCACATCCACTCCCACACCATCTCCTCATAAATTTGCAATCTGCTCTCTCATGCCCCTGCCATGTTGTTTACTCCACTGGGATATTTAATGCAAGCAGCATTAACATTATGTATATTCTTTGGCGGGCTAACAGTGTCAGCAGCACGTCAGTCCGACTCATTACCACTGACAGTGCAACGACATTCAAACCTGGAGAATAGGGCCCTTGAAACTTGGCTTGTATGAGTACCTGCCTCTGACAAGTGATGGCAGTTCCGTTCTCAGCATCTCTAAGTGCACCTGCAGCAGTGATAAGAGCTGGAGTCAGCCACTGAATGAAAATGGTGATTAAAGCCTATCAGATAAATGGCAGATTGACAGACTGCGATTGATGGGAACAAAGGCACGGGCAGGACATCAGACTCTAACTGATGGGAAAGAATACACAATGGGAGTAATTGAGATTAAAAGTGGAGTTGGGACCCTCTTCCATCTGATTCTCGTCTCTCAGTCTCAACTATGTTGCATTTCCTCGCACAAGAATGGGGTATATTTGTCTGTCCACAATGCTGGTATGAAGTCCAACCATTCCTCACCACAGGTTCATGAAGTTCCAGATGGTACTGGCTATAGTTACAAACATCCTCCACAACTGTCTATCAGCATGTTCCTCAAGCCCACCAACAGACTGAAAACCACGGGTAGGTTCTCGAAGGGGGATCATTGTGTTTATGGGGAAACGTGGGGGGAACAAATGAAACGGAGAGCTCCTCCAGAGTACCATATGTGACAGAGTTCCCTCCCATCAGTACCAGAGGCAGGGCGTCAAAGTCAGCAACCACCACCAGGTTTAACTCTGTTTGTTGTCATTCAGTGAAAGTCTTTCCACCCATCCTCATGCCTGTTCACCATATCCCAAACACCCGCAAATTACCCTCAGAGAATGAAGCACCATCTCCCACCTTTCCCCATCTCCCACCATCACCAATCCTCTCCGTCCATCACTCGCAATCTCCCACCACCACTCGCCACCTCCCTCCTCCACGCACCATCTCCCACCACCACTTCCATCACCCACACACCAGTTGACTAGAGGTCCAAGGTTTTCCAAAAGAAGTAGGAGTGTGGGGAGGGTTTGTTATGTATCCATTTTTCTAGATGTGGGTGTCGTTAGAAGGCAATGCTCATCCTTATTTGTCCTTGGGAAGTTAATGGTGAGCTACCTTCTTGAACCACTGCAGTTTTTCTGGTAAAGGTTTAGAAAGCTTACCTGAGGTTCAGAAAGCATGGATCAGACAGGGCTCTAGAGTTGCAAGGTAGCCAGGAGGGAGCTTAAGAATGGACTTAGGAGAGCTAGAAGGGGGCATGAGAAGGCCTTGGCGATAGGATTAAGGAAAACCCCAAGGCATTCGATATGTATGTGAAGAATAGGAGGATGAGTAGAGTGAGGGTAGGAATGATCAGGGATAAAAGAGAAAACATGTGCCTGGAGTTGGAAGAGGTAGGGGAGGTCCTTAACGAATACTTTGCTTCAGTATTCACCAGAGAGAGAGACCTTGACATTTGTGAGGATGGCGACAACAGGCGGATATGCTGAGGCATGTCAATGTGAGGGAAGAGGATGTGCTGGAACTTTTGAAAAACATTGGTATAGATAATTCACTGGGGCCGGATGGGATATCTCCAAGGTTATAACGGGAAGCGAGGGAAGAAATTGCTGCGCCTTTGGCGATGATATTTGCATCCTCACTGGCCACAGGAGTAGTGCCAGAGGATTGGAGGGTGGCAAATGTTGTTCCTTTGTTTGAGAATGGGAGTAGGGATAACCCTGGGAATTATAGACCAGTGAGTCTTACTTCAGTGGTGGGCAAATTACTGGAGAAGATTCTTCGAGACAGGACTTTTGGGCATTTGGAGAAGCATGGGCTGATTAGGGACAGTCAGCATGGCTTTGTGAGGGGCAGGTCATGCCTCACGAGCCTGATTGAATTCTTTGAGGATGTGACAAAGCACATTGATGAAGGTCGAGCAGTGGATGTGGTGTACATGGATTTTAGTAAAGTCTTTGATAAGATTCCTCATGGAAGGCTCATTCAGAAAGTCGGGAAGCATGGGATCCAGGGAAACTAGGCTGTGTAGATTCAGAATTGGCTCGCTCATAGAAGACAGAGGGTGGTGGTAGATGGAGCGTATTCTGCCTGGAGGTCGGTGACCAGTGGTGTTGCACAGGGATCTGTTCTGGGACCCCTGCTCTTTGTGATTTTTATAAATGACTTGGATGAGGATGTGGAAGGGTGGGTTAGTAAGTTTGCTGATGACACGAAGGTTGATGGTGTTGTGGATAGTGTAGGAGGCTGCTGTAGATTACAACAGGACATTGATAGGATGCAGAGCTGGGCTGAGAATTGGCAGATGGAATTCAACCCGAAAAAGTCTGAAGTGATGCACTTTGGAAGATCAGATTTGAAGGCAGAATACAAGGTTAATGGCAGGACTCTTAGCAGTGTGGAGGCCACGTTCATAGCAGTCCACGTCCATAGATCCCTCAAGGTTGCCGCGCAAGTCGATAGGGCTGTTAAGAAGGCATACAGTGTGTTGGCCTCCATTAGTCGGGGTATTGAGTTCAAGAGCCGTGAGGTAACGTTGCAGCTCTATAGAACTCTGGTCAGACCACACTTGGAGTATTGTGTTCAGTTCTGGTCGCCTCATTATAGAAAGGATGTGGAAGCTTTAGAGAGGGTGGAGAGGAGATTCACCAGGATGCTGCCTGGATTGGAGAGCATGTCTTATGAGGATAAGTTGAGCAAGCTCGGGTGTTTCTCTTTGAAGCAAAGGAGGATGAGAGGTGTACAAGATGATAAGAGGCATAGATTGAGTGGACAGTCAGAGACTTTTTCCCAGAGTGACAATGGCTAACACGAGGGGACATAATTTTAATGAAATTGGAGGAAGGTATGGGGGGATGACAGATAGTGGTGGGTGCGTGGAACGCGCTGCCAGCAGAGGTTGTGGGGGCAGATACACTAGGGACATTTAAGAGACTCTTAGATAGACATACGAATGATAGAGAAATGGAGGGCTATGTGGGAGGGAAGGGTTAGCTCGATCTCAGAGCAGGATAAAATGTTGGCACAGCATCATGGGACAAAGGGCCTGTACTGTGCTGTTATGTTCTACATTCTATGTTGTAAGGTGCTCCCACAGTGCTATTGGGTAAAGAGTTCCAAGATTTAGACCCACCAACAGGTGATAGATTTTCATGTCAGGACGATGAGTAAGTTGGAGGGGAACCTGCAAGTGGTGGTGGTGGCCCCATGTGCCTGGTGCCTTTAGCATTCTCAGTGGTAGAGGTTGCAGGGTTGGAAGGGGCTCTCAGGGTAACCTGCCGGGGTAGATGGTGCACACTGCAGCCACTGTGTACCGGTGGTGGAATTTGTTTAGGTCGCTGGATTGGGTGCATATCACCTGGGCTGCTTTGTCCTTGATGGCGTTGAGCTTCTTGAGAATTGCTGGAGCTGCATCCAGTGGAAGGTTTTGGGATATCAGGAGGTGAGGATTTTGTTGTGAGATACCCAGTCTGTGACCTGCTCCAGTAGCCACAGTAATTATGTGGCTGGTCAAGTTATGCTACTCATTGGAGGTCCCCAGGACATTGATGGTGGAGACTTAGTGATACAAATGCCATTAACTACCAAGGGTAAGTGGTTAAAGTATCTCTTGCTGTGGTTGGTCATTGCCTGGCACTTTTGCTGCACAAACATTATTTGTCCATTATCAGCCCCTGCCTGAGTGTTTCTGGGGCTTGCTGCATGCAGGCATGGGTTACTTCAGGTACTGAGTTACTGGGAATGGAACTGAACATTGTGCAATCATCAGTAACCGTTGCCACTTCTGACCTTATGGTGGAAGGAAGCTCATTGGTGAGGCAGCTAAAGCTGGTTGGACCTGGGACACCCTCTGAGGCTCTCGTGCAGTGATGTCCTGCGCTGGGATGATGGACCTCCAACAGTCACAGGCATCTATCTTTGTGCAAAGTGGGACTCCAGCCAGAGGAGTGCTTTCCCCTCAATGCCCATTGACTTCAGCTTTCCCGAAGTCAGTCAATCAAATCATCCCTCTAGATCAAGGGCAGTTACTCTCACATTGGAATTGGCATTGGTTTATTATTGTCACATGTGGTACAATGAAAAACTTGTCTTGAATACCATTCATACAGATCAATTCATTACACAGTACATTGAGGTAGTACAAGGTAAAGACAATAACAGAATCCAGAGTAAAGTGTCACAGCTACAGAGGAAGTGCAGTGCAGGTAGACAATAAGGTGCAAGGTCATAACAAGGTAGATTGTGAGGTCAAGAGTCCATCTCAACATATAAGGGAACTGTTCAATAGTCTTATCACCGTGGGATAGAAGAACCTCCTCTGGAGTTCAGCCCTTTGCTCCACCATGACGAGGTCTGCAGCCGAGTGGTCCTGGTGAAACACGAGCTGGGAGACTGTGGCACATGATCGCAGGAGGTTGCAGAGGGTTGTAGACTCAACCAGCTCCATCACGGGCACAACCCTCCCCACCATCGAGGACATCTTCAAGAAACAGTGTCTTAAGAGGCGGCATCCATCACTGAGGACCCTTACCATCCAGGACATGCCCTCTTCTCATTACTACCATCAGGGAGGAGGTACAGGAGCCTGAAGACCCACACTCAATGATTCAGGAACAGCTTCTTCCCCTCCGTCATCACATTTCTTCGTTATTCCTTTGTTTTGCACTATTTATAGTAAGTTTATGTCTTTGCACTGTACTGTTGCCACAAAAAAACAAATTTCACGTCATATATCAGTAGTAATAAATCTGATTCTGATTCTGTTGGTGTGGGAGTTAGAGCCCTGGCAGCTGGTGGCATCTCCACCATTGTTGGAACAACAGAGTGCAGGTCCTGGGCACTTGCCCCAGAAGGATGCTGTGGCAATGGATGGCAGAGCGAGGCACAGACTGGCGATCACTGGCCAAGGCAGCAGCAGCCAAGGTGAAGTCTGCTCTTCAGGTGCAACTGCAGCACTGGTCTCACTGGCCCCTGCTTGTGATTATGATTGGCTGCAGACATCATCATGGATGCCAATAGACTGTTCTGATTGGGCTGTGTACTGGTGGATGGGAATCTCAGCTTCTGAGGGTTCAGAGCAGGTGGAGGGGGTGAAGGAGCTGTGGATGGGGTGTCCAGGAACTCAGACAGCAGTGTGGGGAAGGGGGGGTGACCTGGGGGTTTGGAGGGTTAAACAGAAACTACAAACCAGGAAAAGTCAGTGGTCTAAGAATGGAAAAGAAGGACCTCCCACTCTGCGTATAACTGGCAGGGCTGTGAACATTTCCTCAGGTCCCACACAGAGTGCATGCAGAGCAGGGTCTGTATATTTCCACACAGAGTGCCTGCGGACTAGGATCTGTATAGTTCATAGAACCATAGAACACTACAGCACAGAAAACAGGCCATTTGGCCCTTCTAGTCTGTGCCAAAATGTTATTCCGCTAGTCCCATTTACCTGCACCCAGTCCATAACCCTCCAGACCTCTCCCATCCATGTATCTATCCAATTTATTCTTAAAACTTAAGAGTGAGCCTGCACTTACTACATCAGATGGCAGCCCATTCCACTCTTTCACCACTCTTTGAGTGAAGATGTTCCCCCTAATGTTCCCCCTAAACCTTTCCCCTTTCACCCTAAAGCCATGTCCTCTCGTACTTATCTCTCCTAATCTAGGTGGAAAGAGCCTACTCACATTAACTCTGTCTATGCCCCTCATAATTTTGTAAACCTCTATCACATCTCCCCTCATTCTTCTACGCTCCAAGGAATAAAGTCCTAACCTGTTCAATCTTTCCCTGTAACTCAACTCCTGAAGACCCGGCAACATTCTAGTAAATCTCCTCTGCACTCTTTCAATCTTACTGATATCCTTCCTGTCGTTCGGTGACCAGAACTGCACACAATACTCCAAATTTGACCTCACCAATGTCTTATACAACCTCACCATAACATCCCAACTCCTATACTCAATATTTTGATTTATGAACGCCAGGATGCCAAAAGCCTTTTTTACAACCCTGTCTACCTGTGACGCCACTTTCAGGGAATTATGTATCTGAACTCCCAGATCCCTTTGTTCCTCCGCACTCCTCAGTGCCCTACCATTTACTGTGTATGTCCTACCTTGATTTGTCCTTCCAAAATGCAACACTTCACACTTGTCTGCATTAAATTCCTTCTGCCATTTTCTGGCCCATTTTTCAGTTGATTCAGATCCCTCTGCAAGCTTTGAAAACCTTCCTGACTGTCCACTATGCCTCCACTCTTAGTGTCATCAGCAAACCTGCTGATCCAATTTAACACATTATCATCTAGATCATTGATATAGACAACAAACAACAATGGCCCCAGCACCGATCCCTGAGGCACACCACTAGTCACAGGCCTCCAGTCTGAGAAACAATCATCCACTACCACTCTCTGTCTTCTCCCACACAGCAAATTTCGTATCCAGTTTACAACCTTTCCATGGATACCTAGTGACTGAACCTTCTGAACTAACCTCCCTGTAATTACCTGGTTTACTTATAGAGCCATTTTTAAACAACGGAACAACACGAGCTACCCTCCAGTCCTCTGGCTCCGCACCTGCGGCTAAGGACATTTTAAATATATCTGCCAGGGACCCTGCAATTTCTACGCTAGTCTCTCTCAAGGTCCGAGGAAATATCCTGTCAGGCTCGGGTGATTTATCTACCTTTATTTGCTGTAAAACAGCAAGCACCTCCTCCTCTTTAATCTCTATATGTTCCATGACACTACTGCTTGTTTCCCTTCCTTCCATATCCACTATGCCAGTTTCCTGAGTAAAATTTCCACACGGAGTGTGTGCAGACCAGTGTCTGTATATTTCCACACAGAGTGCCTGTGGACTAGGATCTGTATATTTTCAGAGTGTGTGCAGACCAGAGTCTGTATATTTCCCCACAGAGTGCATGCGGACCAGGACCAGGATCTGTACACTTCCAGAGTGCATGTGGACCAGTGTCTGTATATTTCCACACAGAGTGCATGCAGACTAGGGTCTATATATTTCCACACATAGTGTGTGCAGAACAAGGTCTGTATATTTCCACACAGAGTACCTGCGGACTAGGACCTGTATATTTCCAGAGTGTGTGCAGACCAGGGTCTGTATATTTCTACACAGAGTGTGTGCAGACCAAGGTGTGTATATTTTCACACAGAGTGTGTGCAGATCAAGGTCTGTATATTTCTACACAGAGTGCATGCGGACCAGGACCAGGATCTGTACAGTTCCAGAGTGCGTGCCGACTGGGGTCTGTATATTTCCAGAGTGCATGTGGACCGGGGTCTGTATATTTCCACACAGAATGCGTGCGGACCAGGTCTGTATATTTCCCCACAGAGTGCATGTGGACCAGGACCAGGATTTGTACACTTCCAGAGTGTATGCTGACCGGGGTCTGTATATTTCCACACAGTATGCCTGTTGACCAGTGTCTGTATACTTCCACACAGAGCACGTGCAGACTACATTCTGTATATTTCCAGAGTGTGTGTGGACCGGGGTCTGTATATTTCCACACAGAATGCGTGCGGATCAGGTCTGTATACCTCCACACAGAATGAGTGCGGACCAGGTCTGTACATGTCCACACAGAATGCGTGCGGACCAGGTCTGTATATTTCCACACAGAATGTGTGTGGACTAGGTCTGTATATTTCCACACAGAGTGCGTGCGGACCAGGTCTGTATATTTCCACACAGAATGCGTGTGGACCAGGTCTGTATATTTCCACACAGAGTGTGCGCGGACCAGGTCTGTATATTTCCACACACAGTGCGTGCAGGTCAGAGTCAACACATTTCTTCTCTTCCCCTCAAAACAACTACTGCCCAGAATCTGCATACCGTTCCAATGCACAGTTTCAGCACGTCTATTTTTATTCAGACCCCACCAGGGTGATCATGTAAGGTTTAGAGCAATGTTTTGTTGTTATGACAATTTAAACCTGCTCCCTCCATCTTCCTATCACTGGTTGAGTGCACGTGTTAACATCAAGGTCAATGCTGAGAATTCTCCTTTGTTAGATTTTTGAACGCTTTATTTAACCAGTACCCTAAACAAAGGGATCTGGGGCCTTTGGGCATGAAACACAAAGCATTAGCATGTAGGTGCCCCAGGTAATTGGAAAGATTATGGAAAGTTCACTCTTATTGCAAGTGGTATGGAGACACATCTTGATGTAACTTTATCGGGTGCTGGTGAGACCACACCTGGAATATCATGCACAATGGTGGTCTCCACTAAATGTGAACTGGAATTGTGATGCACATGAAATGCACACCAGATGGACCCAGTGCTTCTTACACCTGAAATTCTTGTGCATGAGACTGTAGTGTCCAACCAGCACATTACAAGGTCATTAGAGTGCATTCACAAGCTACAGCCTCAGGAGTCCTGATCACCGACAAACTCCAATGGCTTCTGCAAATTACCGCACTTCTCTGGAAAGCTTTACATAGCTAAAGCAGATTGGATGTGGCACCAAGATCACGAACACCTGATGCCTTAGCAAAGGATGTGGAGAGGCAAAGAGAGCCCCTCCTTGCCCAGGGGCCCAGGTTAGGAGATAGGCCCTGGGGAGACCACTTTTGCCTCCTCCGCTGACTATACTTTGCCTCCTCCTGGCAAGGGTGGGAGCTCAGTTCAACCGCCATATGTTTGTACAAAAGAGGAAACCTTCACCTCAGCTCTCCACTCAAGTTATTGCAGCATCTCACATCTGCCCCTTGAACCACAATGAGCCCACATCCAACTCAATCCCCGACAAGCCTGAACATGATGAGAGACCCCTTTAATGAGCATCGGTGGCAGGACTGATGCTGGACAGAGTGGGAGTAGCGATGGGCATGGAGATGGGTGACAGGGCACAGGGAACAAGGGATGGGGTGGGGGTTATAGGGAGGGTTGATGGGGTGGGGAGGGGAGTTGGGGTGGGAAGGAGATAGTGGTGGGGTGGGAGTTGAGAGTCTGGGTGGGGATAGCAGTGAGGATGGGGTAAGGGTGGGAGTGGGTGGGGTTGGAGCAGGAAAGGCTGAGTGATGGGAGTGGGGTGTGGGTAAGATGGGGCTTAGGGTGGGACGTGGGGGTTGAAGTAAGAGTGGGGCTGGAAGTCAGATATGGGTGGGGGCGTGGGGGAATGGAATTAGGGTTGGGAATGGTTTGGGGTTGATGGGTTAAAGTGGGATCTTCCTGCTTCTCAGACCTGGATCCCACTTAAGGATAAATCTGGGCTAATTAGTCTGGGCCAGACTGACATCACCTTCTTCCTCTTAACACGTCAATGCACAATGTACCTGGATCTGCACAATTTATTTAATACGTAGCTCAGGGAGTGGGCAGTGGGTGGGGGTGTTTGGGGCTGTATACTCTACAAACTTACCCTTGTGATTTACAATCTATATTCTGACTGGCATGTGGGTGTGATCCAGTCTTGGCCTTGACATCAGTCTGCCCTCGTGACCAGCTAACCACTGGGGAAAGATGCAGAATTCCTGATTTAGTTCCTTCAACATAAAAAGATAAAGAGGGGAAACTCCACAGGGAATCATACAACATAGAACAGTATAGCACAATACAGGCCCTTCAGCCCACAATGTTGTGCCAACCTTTAAACCTCGCCTAAGACTATCTAATGCCTTCCTACCACATATCCCACTATTTTAAATTCCTCCATATGCTTATCTAG
Source organism: Pristis pectinata (assembly GCF_009764475.1). Classification (NCBI taxonomy): domain Eukaryota; kingdom Metazoa; phylum Chordata; class Chondrichthyes; order Rhinopristiformes; family Pristidae; genus Pristis; species Pristis pectinata. The sequence continues at coordinate 2,250,864 of NC_067431.1, read as the reverse complement.
CAATCTCTTGAATTTGACCAATGTACCTGCCTCCACCACCACCCCAGGCAGCGCATTCCATGCACCAACCACTCTCTGGGTAAAAAACCTTCCTCTGATATCTCCCTTGAACTTCCCACCTATTACTTCAAGGCCATGCCCTCTTGTATTGAGCATTGATGCCCTGGGAAAGAGGCACTGGCTGTTCACTCTATCTATTCCTCTTAATATTTTGTACACCTCTATCATGTCTCCCCTCATCCTCCTTTTCTCCAATGAGTAAAGCCCTAGCTCCCTTAGTCTCTCCTCATAATCCATACTCTCTAAACCAGGCAGCATCCTGGTAAATCTCCTCTGCACCCTCTCCAACGCCTCCACATCCTTCCTATAATGAGGCAACCAGAAATGGACACAGTACTCTAAGTGTGGCCTAACCAGAGTTTTGTAGAGCTGCATCATTACCTCGCGGCTCTTAAACTCGATCCCACGACTTATGAAAGCTAACATCCCATAAGCTTTCTTAACTACCCTATCCACCTGCGAGGCAACTTTCAGGGATCTGTGGATATGAACCCCCAGATCCCTCTGCTCCTCCACACTGCCTAGAATCCTGCCATTAACTTTGTATTCCGCCCTGGAGTTTGTCCTTCCAAAGTGTACCACCTCACACTTAGAACATAGAACAGTACAGCATAGGAACAGGCCCTTTGGCCCACAAGGTTGCGCTGAACTAATTAAGCTAATGACACCTCATTAAACTAATCCCTTTTGCCTGCCCATGGTCCACATCCCTCTTATGCCTATCTAAGAGCCCCTTAAACATCATTTCTGCCTTCACCACCACCCCTGGCAGCGCGTTCCAGGCACCCACCACTTTCTACATAAAAAACTTGCCCCGTACATCTCCTTTGAAGTTTCCCCCCTCACTTTAAATGCATGCCCTCCAGTATTAGACATTTTGACCCTGAGAAAATGATACTGGCTGTCCACTCTATCTATGCCCTTCATAATTTTATAAACTTCTATCAGGTCTCCCCCCAGCCTCTGCTGCTCCAGAGAAAACAACCTGTTTGTCCAATCTCTCCTTATAGCACATGTCCTCTAATTCATGCAGCATCCTAGTAAATCTCTTCTGCGTCCTCTCCAAAGTCTCCACATCCTTTCTATAATGCAATACAACACTCCAGATGCGGCCTAACCAGAATTTTATAAAGCTGCAACATAACTTCCTGACTCTTGAACTCAATGCCTCAAATAATAAAGGCAAGCATGCCGTACGCTTTCTTTACCATGCTTTCAACCTGTGCAGCCACTTCCAGGGAGCTACGAAGTTGGACCCCAAGATCCTCTGTACATCAACACTGTTAAGGATCCTGCTGTTAACAGTGTGCTGTCCCTTTACATTTGATCTCCCAAGTGTAACAGCTCTCACTTAGCTGGTGTAAACTCCATCTGTCAATCTTCTACACTATCCACAATGCCGCCAATCTTATGTCATCTGCAAACTTGCTAACCCACCCGTTCTTCAGGACTTAGACAGCTCATTCAGTAGTGGTGCTACTGAAGTCTCCCACCCAGAGTACATTCTATGCCCTTACTTCTTTTACTGCTTTTTCCAACTGTTGTTCAACCTGGAGATGCACTAATTCAGCAGCTGAAGGAAGATGGCAAGTGGTAATGAGGAGGAGGTTTCCTTCCCCGTGTTTGACTTGATGTCAAGGGACTTCATATTTCTCACAACATTAGAGGAGGCCATTCAGCTCAGCGAGTCTGTACCAGCTCACTGGTCACATTCTCCCACTCATTTCCTGTTCTCTGTCCCCTGCCTGTTAACTGCCCCCCATCCACCCACTCCACACCAATTTTCTGCCATACACGTGCACTATCGGAAATTTAGAGTGGCCAGCTAACCTATGAACTGGATGTCCCTAGGATAAGGGTCCCAAGTCAATGTTGGGGACTTGGTTATTCCTTTCCAGCTGTACACCACTGCGCTTCCCCCTCTGGTGGGTCTGCCCTGCTTGTGAATCTGGATATAACGGAGGAACCTGGCACATTATCAGTGAGGTCTGATTCTGAGAGTAAAACACCACTAATCCAGCACACTCCAGACTTTGGTGGTCCTGGCCCAGCAGATTATCGAGACTATCAGATATCATTCTTTCCATACTCCAACACACTTTTATTTAAGTGAATTAAAAACATTGAAGTGAAGTGGGTAAGTTTAAAGGGAGCCTGGGAACTGGGTCCCCAGAGACTGAAATTTGCCAATGCAGTAAACTCTTGGTATTTATTCATCAGGAGTTCTTAAGCATCTGGCAAAAAAAAACTTCCAAGAATATTCAGCAATTTTGTAAAGTTTTTTTCAAAAAAGCAAATTTGAATTTGGCACTTCTCCGGATTGAACTCCATCTGCCACTTCTCAGCCCAGCTCTGCATCCAATCAATGTACCTCCGCAAGCTTCGACAATCCTCTACACTATCCACAACACCACCAACCTTTGTGTCATCTGCAAACTTGCCAACCCACCCTTCTACCCCCTCATCTAAGTCATTAATAAAAATCACAAAAAGCAGAAGTCCCAGAACCAATCCTTGTGGGACAACGCGAGTCACAGCCCTCCAATCTGAATGCACTCCCTCCACCACAGCCCTCTGCTTTCTACAGACAAGCCAATTCTGAATCCACACGGCCAAGCCTCCTTGAATCCCATGCCCTCTGACCTTCTGAAGAAGCCTACCATGCGGAACCTTGTCAAATGCCTTACTAAAATCCATGTAGACCACACCCACTGCACTACCCTCATCAATCTGCCTAGTCACCTCCTCAAAGAACACTATTAGGCTTGTGAGACACGATCTGCCCTTCACAAAGCCATGCTGACTGTTCCCGATCAGACTATGATTCTCTAAATGCTCGTAGATCCTACCTCTAAGAATCCTTTCCAACAGGTTACCCACCACAGACGTAAGGCTCACTAGTCTATAATTCCCCGGACTATCCCTACTACCTTTTTTGAATAAGGGGACAACATTTGCCACCCTCCATTCCTCTGGTACCACTCCCGTGGACAACGAGAACTCAAAGATCCTAGCCAACAGTTCAGCAATCTCCTCCCTCGCCTCTTGGAACAGCCTGGGGAGTATTCCGTCAGCCCCCGGGGACTTATCTGTTTTAATATTTTCTAACAGCTCCAACACATCCTCTCTCTTGATAGCCACATGCTCTAGAACATTAACCTTACCTTAACCCTACTCAGGAAGCTCGTACTGAAACTATTTCATGGAATTTTCCCACACAACACTCTCAGAGAGGACTTCAAAATGAGAAGGCCCTGAAAATGTACAGCAGCCAATTCAAAATAAAGTCGTGAGTCTGAATCCAACAGCACAAAATTGCAGCCTTTGTGTTGCTAATTTCACCCTGTCCAGCAGTTGCTTTGAGCTGCTGGCATGTTTTACCACAAAATCAATTTGATGCCAATGATGGAATCAAGAACTGATTTCAGCCCATCATTTACAGTGGCACATTTTATACCTCCCTGAAATCATAGATCCAGCTGTGTCTCAGTGATTAATATTCTGAGTCAGTGCAATGAGGGTTCACATCCCATCCTGTGACCAAATAAAACCCTGGGCAAACACTCGAGCGCAGTACTGAGAGAGTGGTGCAGTCACAGGTGCTGACCGTAGGTGCATGTAAAGTGGTCACATGTAACGAGTACAGTGAAAAACCTGTCTTGCATACCATCCATACAGATTATTTCATTACACAGGGCATTGAGGCAGTACAAGTAAGACAATAACAGAATGCAGAATAAAGTGTTTCAGTTACAGAGAATGCAGTCCAGGCAGACAATAAGGTGCAAGGCTATAACGAGATAGATTGTGAGGTTAAGAGTCCATTTTATCGTACTAGGGAACCGTTCAATAGTCTTATAACTGTGGGACGGAAACTGTGCTTGAGCCTGCTGGTACATGCTTTCAGGCTTTTGTACCTTCTGCCCGACAGGAGGGGGGAGAAGGGAGAGTGTCTAGGTCTTTGATTATGTTGGCTGCTTTACCTGTGGCACTCTTTCAAGTACAGCAGGTGAGTGCTTCCTGACATTCTGATCAATAATTACCCCTCAATCAACATCACTAACATTCAGTTGATTTCGCCATTATCGCCTTGCTGTGTGCGGGAGTTTGTTGTGAGCACATTACTTGCAGGCCTTTGCAATGCTGCACCATTACAACGGTGACTACACTTCACATACACTTCAATGGCCGTGAACTACTTTGACATTGTGTGAATGCAAGTGTTTCCCAGTGCATCCTGTCCAAATCCAATATTGTACACCCAAACAATCCACTGGAGTTTCACTATCAGAGGCTCTAGAAGAACATAGAACATAGAACACTACAGCACAGTACTGGTCCTTCGGCCCACAATGTTGTGCCAACATTTTATCCTGCTCTAAGATCTATCTAACCCTTCACTCCCACATAGCCCCCTATTTTTCTATCATTCATGTGTCTATCTAAGAGTCTCTTAAATGTCCCTAATATATCTGCCCCCACAACCTCAGCAGGCGGTGCGTTCCACGCACCCACCATTCTCTGTGTAAAAAAACTTACCCCTGACATCCCCCTTATACCTTCCTCCAATCACCTTCAAGTTATGTCCCCTCGTGTTAGCCGTTGTCGCCCTGGGAAAAAGCTCTGACTGTCCACTCAATCTTTGCCTCTTCAAAATGATATTTTACTTAATTGTGGTTCTGACTTTTTATTCCCATTGCTTTGTGCAGTCTCCATCTCCTGAAATAGCCCAGCAAGTGCTAAGAACAGTCCAGAAATCTAATCAGCCATCAAGGTGATTACTCAGGGACAGGGCTTTCCACGCCTCCTGCCAGTTCGAGCATTTTAATTCCACTTACCTGTTTTTTTTCCCACAGCGCTCAATAACCATTCTTCATAACAAACTGTCAGTCTCAGCCTTGGAAATTTCATTTGACAAGTAGAGGGGAATTTCATTCCTTCCAGTTCTATCTTGTGATAATACTAAATAATCTCGTGTCAGTTCCCACTTCACTCAGCTCTACTGCAAATGCTCCCTTTATCTATTTCATTCTGTTGTGGTGGCAGGCAAGTTGTTGAGTGGATGTTATGTCAGGAGTGGATATCTCAAGGCTCTTTGTAGAGTGTGATCTAAACACATTCACTCCTTTGAAGCTGCAGTCTTGTCAGGAACATATTGCTTCTATCAGGCAAACTCTGCAAATAAACAGGAACAGATTTAATTGGGAAAGCCTTAGTCACAACCTCAGAGGAGGCACCTTTTAATTTACACTTTAACTATCTGTGTTTTCATGCTTTGTTTCTCAGGCAGAACAACTGCACACCCTTCCTGACATCACTTTTCTTCCTGCGGCCACCAATTCTGATTTCTCCTTTGTCTCCTGCAGGTCATTAACAGAAATGTAATAACTATAATTGGTCAGGAGTTAGAACTGGCATCAACATGAAGAGGGGGAATCATTATATTAATTTCTAGTGCACGATTCCTGTGTTACCACAGACACACATAAAATGGCTGCTGCTTCTGCACTCAGAACTGTATTTTGAAACAAATCATCTGACTAGATTTTGGAATAACCTGAAGACATAAAATATTGGTCATTTCATGGACAATAAAACCCTTTCTGGCATCTGGTCCTGTGTGGTTGCACGGAGTGGAGATTCCCTCTAGCTTGCTCCAATAATCGGAGCAGTCCTGCCGCTGACAGTATGACATCACTCCAGTTCCACCTTTCAGCCTTCCTCAATGAGGTTTCAAATTAACGTAGAACATAGAACATACAGCACAGTACAGGCCCTTCGGCCCATAATGTTGTGCAGACATTTTATCCTGCTCTAAGATCTATCTAACCCTTCCCTCCCACATAGCCCCCTACTTTGCTACCATTCACGTGTCTAAGAGTCTCTTAAATGTCCTCAATGTATCTGCCCCAACAATCTCTGCAGGCAGTGCGTTCCACACACCCACCACTCTCTGTGTAACGTCAACTGGAAACCAAATATGGGCAGATAAATTTTTGCTGTGGATAAAAAAATGTTGATGGCTTAATCTCATTTCATGCCAGATCCACACAGTCGGCAGGTAGAGGAGGCTTTTAATCAGAACCAGATTTGAACTCAAATTCATCAAGGATAACTCTTGCCCAGCTGTAGAGAAAACTATCTCCAGCTCAGTCGGGAAATTCCAAGGTTAACTCCAAGTGTAATTACCTCAGCCTCTCTTACAGCCATTTTATTAAGATCTTAAGTATTTGCATGCAGTTGAAAATATGCATCCACCTGCAGACCCATTGCCACCTTGTGTTTCTTGCTTGTTCTTTTGATATTAATCAGTATGCGTCTGGCCTGAGAATTAGATTCAAAGGGTCAGTAGTCAAAGAAGAAGTGTGTGATGTCTCTTTTGAGAAGATGATCTGCACCATCCCTGAGGAAAACAGGAAATGCTGAAGACACTCATCAGGTCAGGCAGCATCTGTGGGGAGAGAAGCAGAGGTCATGTTTCAGGTCTGAGACCCTTCCTTGGAATTAGGGAAAACGGAAACATCTGTGCCAGCTGTACCTGTTGTTTGATATCGGAGACCTCTCTACCCTATTAGTGGGGAGGACACACAAATGTGTTTCAATATAGAGCAGGCCCAAGAAAACTAAACTGTGGAGCTCATGTGGAATATATCAGGCTTCTGCCAATGTGACAGCTTCCAGAGCCTGGGACTGAGAACCTCACTGATCAATGCAGCAGGCAACATGAGCAAGAGAAACAGAGTTAATGTTTCAGGTCTGAGACACAAGAGTGTGCAGATGCTGGGATCTGGAGCAGAAAATAAACTGCTGGAAGAGCTCCAGAGCAGCATCTGTGGATGCAAAGGGATGGTCTATGTTTCAGGCTGAGACCCTGCATCAGGTCTGAGAGTGTAGAGGGAAGAGAGCCGGTACAAAAGAGGTGAGACAGATACTGGAAGATGATAGGTGGAGTCAGATGAGGTGGAGATGATGGGCAGATGAAGCCAGGTGGGGGAGGGGAAAGGAAAAGGGTTGATAGGTGTGTGGGTGACGGACAGATGGAAGCAGGTTGGGGGGGAGGGGGAGGGACTGAAACGGTGAACAAAGGGAGAGAGAGCCTGGATGGACCAGTGGGACTGGATCAGCTGAAATTAGAATATTCAATGTTCTTGTCACTGGGCTGTCGGCTACCCAAGCGGAATCTGTCCGAGAAGAGGCGGGAGGGGTGAGAGGGATGTGGAGGAAAGGGAGGAAATACATGTGGGGTTCCATCAACCGTGGCAGAGGGCAGAGAGAGGAAGACTGTGTCGGATCCACGACCTTCTTCTAGATGCGCTGCAACATTTCAGGATCCGTCCTTCCTGGGCCTGGATGCTGGGCTTCAGATGATGATGTGATATCTCCATCAACCTGGCTCTGCTCGCAGGGATTTAATTCTCAGAGATAGCCGTTGTCATTTAAAATGTCACCTTGAATCCTGGATGTGCTGACAGATCAGCTCCCAAAGCTTTCATAGAACGATTCCTTTATAACACTGTGTCTGCCTTGACATAATGAGACTTAGTAAACATGTCCTACAACATTCCACACACCATTGGAACACAGCTTCATACATTGGTAGGGACAGAGGAAGGTCTCTGAGCCGAGTCCCAGCACAGTTTAGTGCGGATGTGGAGATCGTCACGTCCCAAAGGAAGATACCTGCCCCCCTTTGGATCTGCCCATTCCCTTGGGCTAAGCATCACAAAGACCCCTACATTCAGGTCAATCTCCCTACCTGTCCACTGCTGCTGAGCTCCCCACCGTTCACCCCTCCACCCCCATCAAGTTAGTTTAAACCTTCCCCAGTAGCGTGAGCAAAGATATTGGTCCCCTTCCGATTTAGATGTAAGCCATCCTTCTTGTATCGGTCCCACCTGCCCCAAAGTGACTCCAATGATCCAAGTACCTCTGTCCCGCACCAACTCTTTAGCCACGAGTTCATCCATCCAATCCTTCTGTTTTCACCTTCACTCGTGCTCTTGCTGGTAATTTCTCCAGTGCTGCTTTCTTGCTAATTCTAATTTCCTTTAGTTCCTTGCTTTCATTAGCCTCCTAGTTTCCTAACGTTTCTGGAATCTTCTTTGTGTCCTCTTCTATGAAGGTCCAGCCAAGGCCTTTGTTTAGTTGTGCTGCCATTTTCCCCACTGCCCTTCATGTATCTCTTCTTTCTGATTGGAGGGAACTCACATTTGACTTTGCTAATCTTTTACTTTTTACATATTTGTAGGAACTTTTACAGAATATGTTTATGTTCCTTACAAGTTTGCTCTTATATTCTATTTTTGTTCTCCGAATCAATTTATTTGTCCTTCTTTGCTAAAATCTAAACTGTTCCCAGTCCTCAGGTTTGCTACATTGTCTAACAATCTTATACAACTCCTTTTTAGATCTAATTCTGTCCTTAACTTCTTCTGTTAACCATGTCAGCATTGGTGAAGGAGCCACAGTGGGAGAGGGAACTCTTGTCCCCAGCAAACATCCCTCCATGCAGTGCTGGCCATGGTGAATATCTGACTGTGCAGGTTCCCTGAGGAGTTGGGTGCTTCCTGGGATTCATTATAGGAACAATTTTCCAATAATCTGCAATAAACTGAAGCCTTCCTGTTGAGAAAAGGTCTGGGTTATTAACGGGAACTTGTATAGGCACATAAGTCCAATCTGTGGGTTTTTGCAGTCATGTAAACCCTGTGATATTGGCAAATCCAGTGCCAGGGATGTCATCTGTTCCTCAGCAACATCAAAGTAGATGAGCTCAGCCTTTCATGGACGCAATACCTGGGCAACTCCTCAGCAACTGATGAGCAGCAAATTGGGAGATCTGTTACAGCTGCTTGGAATATTGTGCGGTGAGGAGGGAGAGAGACTCCGTGTTCTACAGTACCGGAGAAAAGACTCGCTGAAAGTTGAAACACACTCTTAAGAGGTTGGAAGATGCCTGAGCAACCAGCAGTGAATTCCAAAGGTGTTCAGTCAGGGTCCCAGGGACAGCAGCATGTCCCTTCAAATCACAAACTAAGTGACAAAGTAGTGTAACCTGTTACAGCTCCTGGGCATTCTCTGCTTCAAAGAGCAGTAGGTGATCAGGCATTGAGTGTACATTCAAGGCTGAGGTGGCCATAACTTTGAAGAGTGACTCCCTCTCTAGGGATTAGGAGAGAACATAGACCCTGAGGCCCAGATCAGCCATGGCCTTGTTGAAGGTGGAGCAGGATCTAACGCCTGCACTGTCGAATCCTGATCCAATTTCTCACGTTCTAATGTTGTACACTAGCTATCGGAACAGAAACCAGGCTATTAACAATCTCCAACACCGTGTCTTTGAACAAATGTCAGTATCTGGTTATTAATGCTTGAACCTATATGTTTCATCTGTGTGGCCCTCAGAGGAGATTCAGATTATCAGTGTGGGCCTCCACACAAGAAAGCTGTGAGCCAGATAAGTGTCAGGCCACTGCCCACTGTAAATATCTGAGGCCGTTACAGCCTCCACCCTGCTACAGTCTGCACAAGTGTAGAATACCTTTGAGAACAGAGTACACCATGCAGAATGAGTTTTGTCAAGTCAAGTCAAGTTTATTGTCATGTGCACAAGTACAGTGAGGCTCAGGTACAATGAAAATCTTGCTTGCAGCAGCATCACAGGCACTTAAATTCAGAAAACACACAAAATATAAGTTATACATAAATTACGCATAAAATTATACAAGACAGTGAAGAAAACAAAAACACATGTACTGTGCAAAACAACACATTAGTCCAAAAAAGACACAATCAGAAACAAGTCCATGGCAGTACAAGAGGTGGTCCGTAGTGTTCCGTTGCTGAGGTAGGGTTAGGGTTGTGCAGGTCAATTCAAGAACCTGATGGTTATTTGAAAGCAGCTCTTCCTGAACCTGGTGGTGAGTGGCTTCAGGCTTCTGGTAGAAGTGAGAAGAGGGCATGACCCAGATGGTGGGGATCCTTGATGATATATCCTGCCTTCTTGAGGCAGCACCTCCTGTAGATGCTGTCAGTGGTGGGGAGGGCTGTGCCCCTGATGGACCGGGCACGATACATTGTTGTACCAGACACTGTTCATGTTCAATAAAGGAGATTCAGCAATTTCTGTAAATGAGCATTTCCAGCATTCAATGTTTAACTCCATTTTTTTATTTATTAATTAATAGGAAGCCAGCATTTGTTGGCCATCCACAGTTGCCACTGAACTGAAGCAGTAGTTGGTGTCATTTTTGGGTCTGGAGTTTTTGGGTCGGGCTGGGTAAGGACGGCAGATCTCCTTCCGTCTGGACTTAATCTGGTCAAGGGGGCTGATGCTGTTTATTTAATTACTTAAGTTTAAATTCTCCAGTCTACAAGCTGGGATTCAGACAGCTGACACAGCCTCACTGGACAAGGTTCCTGGCTGCCAGCCCAGTAAGTTAATCATTGTGATATCTTACTGGCTAACTGTGTTATTCCTGGGCAGGGTGGGGACGATTGGGCACTTTCACTGTCAATCAAGCTGTAAATAACTGAGTGTTTTTATGCCTATGCTTTCTGTCTAATTCTCCCAACTCACTGCACTTTCCCAAAAATTTACCCTGCTTTTATTGGGAGAAGCTTTCCTTCAATGAGAAGACTGGAGATCTGCCTCACGCCCTCACTGGCTGACAGAGTTTTGTCAATAGATACTCTTTTCTGTTTTTACAAACAGATTTTCAGCATCTGCAGTACTTTCCTTCAGACGATCTGGCCTCTCCCACTTACACCTCACCCCCACTGAACACTTGTTTCATTACATCCCACTGCCAACCCTTCACACTGTCATCCTGTTTAGTCATTCCATCTCACCTGTTCTCTGGCCTTTCCTACTTTACATTTTGTTTTCCCTCTTTCCTCATTCTTTCCACCTTGCTTCTAGCCGTGCTTTCCCAGGTGAGCCTCAGATGTCAGCTCTGCTTCCCTCTCCACAGATGCGGCCTCCTGGCTGGGTATTTCCAACTCTTTGCTTCAGTTAGAGCTCGTAGGATGATGGAGAAATGGAGAATGAGGTACAGATGTGAGCTTATCACCATCTTCAACCATCTCTGCTGCTTGGGCTGGGACTGTGTGACACCATCTCTCGCCAGGAGTAAGTGTGTAACTGAGTGTGTCGACCGACTCCTGCAACCCCTGACCTGTGACTGCTCAAGGTGGGAAGGAGCAATCGGACGGGTACTGAGAACCTCGAGTCCATGGATCGGGAGGAAACAGATACCCTCCATAAACATTGGAAGGAGTGCATCCCCTCACAAACCACCCACCTGCCCACCCCATCAGCCACCACCTGCCCAATCTTTGGAAGAGTCTGTGGGTGACACATTGGCATCATCAGTCACCTCAGAACCCACAAAACTGGAGGGGAAGCAAGTCATCCTCAATCCCGAGAGACAGCCTGAAAGGAGGTGAGAATGGCGGAAGTGAGTGAATGGATGGAGGGTGAGTTAGTGAATGGTTGGGTGGTGAGGGTAGGGTTGGAGTGAGGAGTGGGTTAGCGGGTGATGGTTTGTGATCAAGCTTCAAACTTCAAGTTCCTGGGCGTCAGCATCTCAGAGGGCTATCTCAGGCCCAACACATTGATGCAATCATGAAGAAGGCATGTCAGCAGCTCAACTTGAGGAGATTTGGTATGTCGCCAAAGACCCTTACAAATTTCTGCAGACGTACAACGGAGACCATTCTGACTGGTTGCATCACCGCCTTGCATGGAAGCTCCAATGTGAAGGATCGAAAGAGGCTGCAGAGGGTTGTAGACTCAGCCAGCTCCATCATGGGCACAACCCTCCCCCACCATCGAGGACATCTTCAAGAGACAGTGCCTCATGAAGGCAGCATCCATCACTGAGGACCCTCACCATCAGGACATGCCCTTTTCACTGTTCATCACTACTAGTGGTGAGGAGGTACAGGAACCTGAAGACCCACACTCAACATTTCCGGAATGGTTTCTTCCCCTCCGCCATCAGATTTCTGAATGGTCCATGAACCCATGAACACAATCTCGTTATTCCTCTTTTGCACTATTTATTTACTTTTTAAGTTATGGTCATTTTTATGTCCTGCGCTGTGCTGCTGCCGCAAAACAACAAATTTCACGACATACGTCAGTGATAGTAAACCTGATTCTGATTCAGTTGATTCTGAGTCTGATTCTGATGAAGGTTCAGGCTGTGGGGAGGGTCAGGGCGAAGGAAAGGTCAGAGGTGAGGGAACGGCTGAGGGGTGAGGGAAGGTCAAGGGATGGAAAAGTCAGGCTGAGCAAAGGGTCGAGACTAAGGAGAGGGTAAGGTGAGTGAAGGGTTGGAGCTGAGGGAAGGGCTGGGGTGAGGGGTGAGGAATGGTTTGGAAGTGGGTGATGGGTTAGTGGGTGAAGGAAATAGAGGGTGAGTGAGGGAAGCTCAGAGGTGAGCAAGGGTCAGGATGAGGGAAGGGTCGGGGTTTGGGAAGGGTCAGGGTCAGGAAAGGTCAGGGGGCGGGAAGGGTCGGGGAGGGAAGGTTCAGGGGGAGATAAGGGATGATGGGTGAGGGAAGGGTTGGGGTTGTGTTGAAGGAAGGGTTCGTGTGTATGGGAGGGTTGAGGGGAGTGATGGGCTAGTGGTGCAGAGTCAGGCATGAGGAGCAGGCTTGGGGGTGGGGTCGAAGTGCAAGGATGGGGTTGAGGCTGAGATCAGAAATCGGAGTTTGGGTTGAGGGTGGATCAGGGATGAGGATAAAGTTGGGTGAATGTCCTGCAGTGTGGAGGCCACAGATTTGGACAGATTTGGGAAGGAGACGTACAGCGTGTGTCGCCCTGCGGTTCCTGAGTCAACACTTGGGTAAAAGCTGCAGATACATGGGTTCACTATCGGCTGTGACACATCCTTTCAATAGTTTGACCCTCCGATCGCTGAGCTGCAGGACATGCTGATGAGGAAGCACAGACAACTGAGCTTTCGGTCGTCAGAATTACCTCAAGAGTACAAAGTCATTTTCATTTAATCCCTTCTATTGTAAAAATAATCAGTCACTTTAGACATGTCTCGATAAGGATGTGTGCACAGATCACTGGGCACTGTAGCCTGGACTGGACACTGTCGATGGGGAAGTACTCATCATCATTACCGACTCAGAGCCGTTTGCAGACAAAGTCAGATCCAAAGCCCTTTCATTTACTTTGCTTCTAACCCTCCCAGTCTTGTGAACAGACCGTTCCTGACACACTCACCGTGCTGCAGCAACCCATTCATAAAGAGCAGTGTTGGCAGGAGGGGTGCCGACAAACACAGGTCGGCTTGGGCTGCTGAGGAAGAAATCAAGGCCACTGAAACTGTACATCTGGGCAAATGGGGGGGCGGGGGGGTGAGAGGGAGGGATGGGAGGGCAGAATCAGGAGGTACGGGCAGAGTTAGTGAGGGGGCAGCTTTAGATGATGCAGTTAGCAAGAGGACACTGGGGGAGAGAAGGAAGGCCGCTGGCTCAGAGGGAAAGAAGAGTCGGGGTGCTGAGGACTGGGTTGGGATGAAGGGTCTGACGCTGAAGGAAGGACCAGGGTGGAGAAAGGGCTAGACATGGAACAGTAGGGGTGAGGGAAGGAACGGGGAGTGAGGGGAGGATTGACATGAGGACGGGTCGGGTGAGGCAAGGGATGGGGCGGGGATGGGGAGTTGAAAGAGGAGGCGGGCGTGAGGAAATTGTCGGCAAGTGAGGGAAGGTTCAAGAGTTGTTCTAGTTAGTGAGTGAGGGAAGGGTGGGGTGGGGTGGGGTGGGGTAAGGGTGGAGTGGGGTGGGGTGGGGTGAGGTGGGGTGGAGGGCGGGCGGGGTGGGGTGAGGGTGGGTGGGGAGTAAAGGTAGGGAATGGGGAAGGGTGATGGCAAGGCTGGGGATTAGAGTAGGGTGAGGGGAGGGTTCAGGGTGAGGGGAGGGTGGAAGGTGAGGGCAGGGTTCATAGTAAGGGTAGGGTTTACGGTGAGGGTGGTGGGAGGAGAGGGTAGGATGGGAGTTGAGGGGTGAAGGTAGGTTTGGGCTAAGAGTTGGTTTTGTGGTGAGGGTAGGTTTGGGAGCGAGGGAAGGGTTGGGGATAAGGGTAGGGTTGTGGGTAATTGGTTTGGGGTGAAGGTAGGTTTGGGGGTGAGGGCCAGGTGAGGATAAGGATGAGGGAGCAAAGATGGGGTTAGTTTGGGACTGAGGGTAGGGTTGGGGGTGAAGTTTGGGTGGGATTGAGGGTAGAGTCAGGAGTGAGAGTAGGGTTGAGGTGAGGGTAGGGTTGGTGGTGAGGATCCTGTGGAGTGGAGAGTACACAGTGGACCAAGTCTGGAAGTTGGAATGAACTGGTCTCTACTTGCTTGGGAATTTGAAGTGTGACAAGTTGTTGCTGATTTTCACTCCGGATCTGTGGGTTTGACGTGAAGGGAGAGCTCGGTGAAGGACTGATGTTTGCACCATTCTGTGACTTATTTATTCCTGGACCTCACTGCTGTGTGGAAGGTTGGGACAGTCTTGCCCAGCAAGCCATTTGCCTCCAGTTTTACCTGTCACTTGGTTTCTGCGGCAGATCACACACTGTGCCAGATTTGTGTCATGTCTGGTCACCCAAGAGGGGTCGAAATTAGTTTCATTCATTCCCAACAACTAATGAAGGCCCCATTGACCAGTGAGGCAGCCCCAAGTCTGCTGAAAGATCTGCAGTTAAAATGTCACAGGTCACAAGCACAGCAAAAAACTGTCCGTTCCAAGCACCTACTCACGGTTAGAATCAGCAGACATAAATGTGCAGGAAGAGAGAGCCTGAAGCCACATCAAACAAAACCCAGCCTCCTGGAGCTGAGCTTAGGCACCCAGCGCTGCCCAGTCTCCCAGCTAAAAACAAAACAGTGCAGGCTGCAGGAGTTGGGACATCAGCTTACCTCACTGTCCAAAGGCATAAGTGGATTCTGTCAAAACAAGTCTTGATGCTGATAAATATTCAGGGAGTGAGGCAGGCAGTGGGTAACTTTCAAATCTTATTGTTAGCTCATCTTGTACAGGGTAATAAAGTAGACTGTTCGTTTCCTGCTCCTACACAAAATATAAACCATATTAAAATGCTAGCAAATATTTCCAAAAGGCAAGGTGAATTCCCTATTCCCCAATTTTACTGCCTTGTGCTCCTCATTGTCGGAAAGGCCATGATCTTCTGATTGACCTGTGGATGTCGGAACCTGATAGAGGATCCTGCTTGGAACGGGAAGTGCACACTGTCACCACGTGGATTTGTAGTTTGCATTAATAAATGATGGGAAGGATTTATTAGGTGGAAACGTTCAGTGATTATCACATGGCAGAAGGAAAATTTCATCACATTTCATATTGAAAACTGTCGAACGTTAGGAGCTGGCAGCAACAAGCTGGCCACATTACTCAGGCCTCATGATCAGCAGCTCAATGACTTATCACTCCTTCAGATGCTTTGAACACAAGACACAAAATTTCTCTCCCTGGGATTAGATGGTTAAGGTACACAACAGGGCTGGGTTTTCCTTTCCCACCTACCTTTGGTTTGGGTAGAACCAGCGCCGATCACTCTGACCCCATTATGGCCACTGCCCAATTTCCTGGCTCGGCACCTCTTAGTTACTCACAATGGGTACCCAGCAGAATTCCCTCCAAGCTTCAGCCTGACAAGGGCCCAGCAGATAATACGGCCCCAGGAGGTACTGGGGAAACCGGCTCTGCTTAAGCTCGATGTCACTTGGTCTGAATGCGATGCACCCTAAGTTGTTGTGGCCAGTGGAGGTGGGAATTGCATTATCTTCCCATTCACCCCAGACAGAAGGATGGCTGGAGAATGACAAAGGCAACACCTTTGTCCAAAACAAGCAAATACAGGCCCATCAGTTAAACTCTGCTGGGGGAAGGTATTCAAAACAATAACGAGAGAAAAGTAGATAGGCACTTGGAGAAGTTTGAGTTCATAAAGGAGAACCTGCAGGGATGTCAAAGGTAAATTATGTGAACCCAATCATCTTTATTGATGAATGAATGGAGGGGAATGAAGGGAACGCAATAGGTGTCATCTGTCCATGTCCCATTAATTAGATTCGTTAGCTAAACCGAGGTTAATGTGGCAGGGAGGTTGGTATCAGCACGGGTTAAAATTCTTGGCACAAAGACAGGCCAGAGGCTCGCGGGGAACAGTTCTGTGTCAGATGGTAGGGCGGTACACTGTACAATTACCCAAGGGTCGGTGCTTTACTTGATGTTTACTTACAACTTGCATTCTGGTGCGAGGCAAAATTTCAAGACACGCCAAACTTGGAGATGTGGTAACAGTGACGAGGCAAGAAGATGTAGGTCAGTGGGAGACGGGGCAGACCAGTGACAGAGAACGAGTGAGTGGCTTTATTTCAGTGGAAGGAAGAATGAGAGGGAATGAAGGCCAAAATGGCAGTTCTAAAGGTGTGTAGGAATGTGTAGAATCCTTGAAAGTGGCAGGGAATGTTGAGAGAGCACTGAACAAAGAGTGTGGGATTCTGGGATTCATAGACAGAGACATATGCAATAAGAGTACAAAGGCAGGAGGTTATTTTCAACCTGTATAAAACACTGGATAGACCACAGCTAGAGGATTGAGTCCAATTCTGGTTGCTGCACTTTAGGGAGGATATGAAGGTCTGAGAGAGAGTGCAGAGAAGTGTTGAAATTTTTTTTTAAATGGAAATCTGAAGCAAAAATAACAAATGCCAGAAACACTCAGCAGGTCGGGCAGCATCTGTGGAGAGAGCAACAGAGTGAATGTTTCAGGTCAAAAACATGGAAAAGAGAGAAAACAAGTTATTGTTAAATTGCAGAGAGGGTGGGGAAGGGTTGGAAAGGACAAAGGTTCAAAGTGATGGGGGATGTGATGAGAAACATTTCATGCAGAAACTGGTTATGATTTGGAACTCCCAGTGACCCCGGGTGGTGGAAGTGGTCAATTAGAGCTTTATAAAGGGAACTGGGTAAGTTCCTGAGGGGAATTAACATAAGGGTAACAGGAAAAGAGTAGAAAAGAGAGCAAGGAAATGAAATACTGGACTAATGCACAGGTAGCCGGCACAAAATCAATGGGTTGAACAGCCTTCTCCTGTGTCCTTACAACTGATATGCCAGAAGTGGTAGGTGGGTTTATTGGCCCCTGTTAGTTGCCCCTAGTGTGTAAGTGAGGGGTAGAATCTGGGCGAGCTGATGGGGATGTGGGGAGAATGAAATGGGATTGCTGTAGGATTAGTGTAAGAGGGAGATGGTCAGCATGGGACTGGTAGGCCGAAGGGCCTGGTTCTGTGCTGTAAGACTCACTCAGATACAGCCCTCTCGGAAGCAACTGCAGTTTTGGAAAATACACTGAGGTCCGTGTAGGGAGGTCTCTCTGCCCATTATTTTTCCCCACAGATTTTGACATTCTACAATGTTTGAAGCAGGATCTCAGAGGAAAATACAGTGCCTTGTGTCAACAAACTGGCCAGGAAGCCAGATGTACTCAATGGGTTACATTCAATTGACAACCAGCAGATGAAAATTAATCTGGCCAACATTCACAGCATCTTCTCTGCTCAAAGTGCAGGATTCCTGCTTCAGAGAATGATGGCAACAATTAATATTTATACAGCACCTTTAAAACATGACAAGAAGCTTCACAGGATCATTTGCAAACATTTGACACTGAGCCACATAATTTCATAGCAGATGATCGAAACCTTGTTTGGAGAAGGGTTGGGATTGATCTGAAAAGAGGGACGTTTAAGGTGCCAAGAGCTTTCAGGATGGAGATCCAGAGATGAGGGCCTTGGCTGTTGAAAGCAGAACAACATATAGTACAGTAATTAAATTCACAGGTGCCCAAGAAGCAAAAATTCGGAGAGTGTTGAATTATACAACCACAGGAGGCTTTGAAAACATAAATAACAGTTTTAGAACTGAGCCACAAACAGACTGGGAAGTTGTAGAGGAGTGTGCCAGGATGGTAGTTAAATTACCAAACTAATAACCAGATGTCTGGACTATTGACCTGGCGAAGAGTTGGAATTCAACAGTGGTAGCTGGAGAATTTAAATTCATATTTAAATTAATCTGGAATTACAAAGGTAATATCAATAATGGAGATCATGAAGCTGCCAGAGTGTTGTAAAACATCAGGTTCACTAATCTTGACTTTGTTGAGGTGTATAAAATCATGAGGAGCATAGACAGGGTGAATGCATGCAGTCTTTTTCCCAGGGAAAGGGAATCAAAACTAGAGGGTGCAGGTTTAAGGTGACAGGGGAAAAATTTTAAAGGGACCTGAGGGGCAACTTCTTCAAGAAGAGGGTAGTCAGTCTATGGAACAAACTGCCAGAGAAGGTGGTTGAGGCAGGTATAATAACAACATTTAGAAGACATTTGGACAGCTACATGGATAGGAACGGTTCAGAGGGATATGGGACAAATTTGAGCAATTGGGACTAGCTCAGATAGGCACCTTGGTCGGCATGGACCTGTTGGGCCGAAGGGCCGGCTTCCGTGCTGTATGTCTCTATGATTTTATCTCCTTCAGGGAAGGAAACCTGTTGCCCTAACATGGTCTGGTTATATGTGACTCCAGACCTACAGCTGTGTGCTTTACTTTAAACTGCCCTCTGAAAAGGCACAGTAAACTGCTCAGTTCAGGGATGATGGGACGTTTCCTGTGAATGAGTTGATGAAAAGGTTTGTGAGCACAGAAGTGACACTGAATGGTTTTCTGCCCGAGTTTGGATATGTCCTGATGAAGGGTCTCGACCCGAAACGTCGACAATTCCTTTCCCTCCACAGATGCTACCTGACCCGCTGAATCCATCCAGCAGATTGTTTGCTGTTCTGGAAATGGAGCTCGCTTCAGCTGTGCGATGTCCTGCATGACTGCTCCACCTGTAGCACTGCCTTGCTTCTCCTCTGCTGACTATGTCCTCTGACATCAAAGGCATTTTTAGAGAGAAGGTTCACATGCAAATTCTTCTCAAGTTTCCAAAGCATTTCTAGAGCAGAGGTTTTCAACCTGTGGTCTGCGGACCCCTGGGGGTCTGCAGCGGGTTGCCAGGGGGTCCGCGAGCAAGCCAAGAAAAAAATGGAAAAGCGACCTGTTACAAAGACGTAGCTTACTTGCTTGCTCCAGTTTTCCACTATTCAGAAAATCGGCCATATCTATTCTATCTGTTATAGGCGACAATCTTAGAGACTTAGACGGTGTTCCCTTCTAGTAAGCTGCCACTTAATAGTCGATTTGTGTAGTCAGAGTAGTCAGTAGTGTTCACTACTCACTACTATTCTGTTGTGCACTGTAGTGTTAGCGAGACTGAGTGACATTGTTGATGTGCCTTAATAATATTGTTTACTTACCATGCATTTATGCCACAGTGACATCACTATTAAATGAAAAGTGCTCAAGTGTGTAACTTTTAGATTAGTTTTGATAATTTTGTTTATCAGTAATAGTAATTAAACTGTCCAGCATGTATTGCTGAGTATGAGGACATTTCTGAAGAGAAAAGCTGACCAGAAACCAAAGGGGATAATGTTGACCGAAAGAGAAAACAACGCAAGTACGATCCAGAATACATTTCATATAGCTTCATCACAGTGGGAACAAATACAGACCAACCTTTATGCTGTGTGTTTGCAAACACTGTCCAACGATGCAATGAAACCAGTGAAATTGAAGCGCCATTTAACAACAGTGCATCCAGATATTGCCAGTAAGCCGAAGGAATATTTTGAGCGGCAAAAGGAGCTGTACCTCAAGCAGAAAGGCAAAATGACAGCCTGCGCCACTGTAAATGAGAAGGCTCTTCGCACATCATATTTGGTAGCATTACGAATAGCACGTTCCAGAAAGCCTCACGCAATTGGAGAAGAGCTTATACTGCCTGCAGCAGTAGATATGTGCGAAGTTGTACTAGGAAAAGAATCCAGTCAAAAACTGAAAGCCATTCCACTGTCTGATAACACAGTAAGCAGAAGAATTGGCAATATGGCGGAAGATATACAGAGCCAGCTGAGAACACATCTTCAGCAAGTCAGATTTGCGATTCAGCTCAGTGAAAGTACTGATGTTGCCAGTGCTGCGCAGTTGTTGGTTTATGTTCGATATTGCTGGGAAGGAGAGGCTTTGGAAGGCTTTTTGTTTTGCAAGGCTCTCCCAGGGCGTACAACCGGTGAAGAACTTTTCCATGTGCTTGACACTTTTTTTGTACAATCGGCATTGGTGTGGACACAGTATATTGGAGTATGCACGGATGGTGCTGCCGCAATGACAGGACGGAAGTTGGGTATTGTTGCACGAGTGAAAGAAGCAGCTCCACATGTGGCAGCAACCCACTACATGATTCACCGTGAGGCTTTGGCTGTAAAGGACATGGATGAAAATCTTGCGGATGTGTTTTCCACGTGCATTAAAATCGTTAACTTTATCAAAGCCGGGCCGCTCAATCATCATTTGTTTGAAAACATATGCCGTGAAATGGAAGCCAAGCCTAAGCATTTGTTGCTACATACGGAAGTCAGATGGCCGTCACGAGGCCATGTTGTGCAGCATCTATATAAATTGTGAGATGAACTGCTCATTTTTCGAAATGAGCCTAACAGATCATTGGCACAGTTCTTGACAGATGAGACGTGGGTTGCCAGATTAGCTTACCTTGCAGATATTTTCCACATTTTCAACAGCTTAAATCTATCATTGCAAGGACCTGGCTCAAATGTTCTGAAAACGCATGACAAAATCAATGCCTTCCAGAAAAAACTCCGTATCTGGAAGGGAAGATGCGAGCAAGGCATCTATGATATGTTTCCGTTGCTGCCTGACTTTCTGACAGTGAACGAGACTAAGACGGAGGCCATTGCGAGCATCGTTTTGAACCATATTCAACAGCTGTCAAACTATTTCCATGAGTATTTTGGCGACGATGACACGAGCATGTTTGATTGGATTCGAAATCCGTTTGAATGCATGCTTACTTATTTAACTGGACATGAACAAGAAGAGTTGGCTGAACTGTCATCTGACAGGACTTTGCGCTTGCAGTTCAACCGAACATGACTGTTGTGGTTCTGGATAGCATGTATCCACTGCTGTCCGGCAAAGCCGTCAATGTTCTGTTACCATTTGCAACCACTTACTTGTGCGAAATAGCATTTTCTGCAGTCACTGCCATGGAAACCAAATACAGATCAAGACTGAATATTGAGGATGACATACGCGTACGTTTGTCGCACATACCACCACGTTTGGACAAACTCTGCAGTGCAAAACAGGCACAACCTTCACATTGAACTGAACACTGAAAGACACCACTGGTAATTATCGGTGATTGAAATAGTCACTATTTCAATAGGGCCTATATGCAGTAATTTAAGTGTTGTATGCATGAATTATTGATTGTTTGATTTTGTGGGCTTTGGGGGCCCGCCATCTAACAAGGACGTGTTCTGGGGGGTCGCAGCATGAGAAAGGCTGAAAACCACTGTTCCAGAGCATCGACATGTACTGACTGTACCCAGTAATGAACACATACAACAATGGTGGAAACCATGACTTTATTGAAAATATTCATCATTTTGCATCTGCTTCTCTGGTGTACGCTGCCATGGAAAAGCATGTCCAAGTGTGTGAAGGCTTGTGCATTGTTCAAACCTGTGCACTAGTGTGAACCCACTTTATGTAAAAAACACTCTGGTTTCTGAAGCATTCGGTAGGATTCTGCAACAGAAAGCTTTAGCATTCACAAGGGTCACCCACATGCCTGTACTATCCTGGCATTACCTCTGGGCAACTCATATATCATTGAGAGGAGCAATACCACTTTAATGATTGTCATAACTTACTTAATGTGCTTCAGGTCAAGAACAACAAAGGAAACTGATTAATGTCTCTTGTACTCAGTAAATTAGACAGAACACCGTCAGAGAGTTGAACCTGCTTCACTTTGTTCAGCCTTTACCTTGCTTCTGTGATTTTATTTCTTTTATTAACAAATAAACGTGAGAATGGCGTGTTTTTCAACTTACCTGCTGCATTCCCGACACTGTAACCGTGTCTATTGCACTCTGTTGTCTGGGATGACCCCAAGCTGGTGGAAATGCATTTACCTTCTCTGAAGGAGAAATACTGCAGTTGCTGAAAATCTGAAATAAAACCAGAATTTACTTGCAATGTTCAACAGGTTGGGCCACATCGTGAAGAGTGAAACAGAGTCAACGTTTCAAGCTGATGATGTCCCCACAGAATTTACCTTTTCCACCCCGTTAGTTATCTTACACTCCACCAACACTTCCTTCCCACGGTGAATGGCTCCAGGCTGCCCACAGATCCCTGACTCTGGGGACCAGCCTCCAGTGCTGGAACTTCTGCTTGGTTTCTTTGCTGCCACAGTAGGCGCAGTGCTCAGGATGTGAGGTAACCAGAGTGTTATGGAGTTTGGCAATGACATATTGTCACCGTATTCTGCGCTAGCTCCTGCTCTGCATCTGATGGATGGGCCAGCTTAGTAAAGTCTCTGGGTCTTGTTCTTCTCCACATGGAAGTATTGCAGCACAGTACTGGAACCAGACTCCACTCTTGTGAAGCACTTACCAGTTCTCCACCTGGAATTCCATCTGATGCTGATTATATTCTCCGACTCATTCTGTGGTTTCTGACCTTCCTCCACAGATTGCTTTTGCCTGATCAGGCACTGCACGGTGATGTTACTTGGGAAGTGTTTTAGGATGTTTCCAGGAAACATAAAATGGTGATGCAGGTGTGCCCCAGGACCTTGAGGCAATCAAGACTCCAGTAAGTCAAAGTGGGACCATATTGGACATGGTGAGTGCAACTCAAGTTTCCCCAAGTTCAGTCTCCCAACCAGAAACAACACCTGTGTGGTGATGTGCTACACAGCAGGGTGTTGCGTCACCTCCAGGTTCCACAACTGTAGGTAGTGTTGGAGTCTGACAGCCACCATAAGATACTCAACCCCTATACACCCAATATGTTATAACTGCAGTGTCAGGGCAGTTCAGTCAGAGCACAGCCTGCAGACGGTCACTGTGTCTGGAGGACAGACATCCTTGGATGCGCCAGCTCTTGAAAAGTTGGGGGTGGGGTGGCAGGAACAGAGCTCTGGGTCTGAACAGCACTGAGGGCAACAAGATGAAACTCTGCCAGCTCTCAGGTTCAAGACACTGTAGAGGCAGCTTTCTGGGAAGTAACTCCCAGTCCATCTGCTTCAAGCACAGGAGTAAGTCTGAGGAGCTGAGAGCAATCGTTACTGCAGGCTGTGTCTGTGGGAGCCAGGCCGTTGGGAATCATGGGGAAGAATGTGATCTGCAGATGGATTGACTGTTACACGTTCCGTCCGTCACACCCCTCCCTGTACAATCTGCTCATTATACACCGGCCTGTTGGATACCTTCCTGTTGTACACAACACCTATTACAGACCTGCACCTGCCATCTACAGACCCATACATTACACACCCCACCATTGCACAACACCCTAGTAAACATCTGCCAGCTTTTACCCTCCCATCACACTCATCGGTATACCTACCCCACCTATTGTAAACCCACCCTTGCACTCACCACCAGCTTTACCCCTGTACACAACTGTTTTACACGTGACACATGCTGTTCAGGTAACCGTCCATTGCATGTATTGATTATAAATGCTGAGCTACAGAGCCAGTTACACAGACCTGCTCATCACATGCCATCTATGAGCTACATGACATTTGTAAAGTCATACAGCTTGGAAACAGGCCCTTCAGTCCACCACATCCATGCTGACCATCTTATCCATTTATATTAATCCCATTTACCAGCACTTAAACCCTATTCCTCTATGCCTTGGTGATTCAAGTGCTTACTTAGACGCTTCTTGAATATTGTTCAAGTATCCGCCTCCGGGCATCATGTGCTAGATTCCCAACATCCTTTGGGTGAGAAAATTCCTCCTCAGATCCCCTCTAAATCTCTGCCCTCTAGATTTTAAACATTTCTGTTGTGAGGAAGAATTTTCTACTGTCTACCCCATCAATGCTTCTCATTATTTTGTGTTCATATTTCTGGAGCTGAGAACGTGCCTCCAAGCCCCATGTGATGGACAGTGAAGCCTTTGACTCTGACTGCGTTCTGTGGTCTTGCTAATCTTGCTTGTTCCACTCTACCTGGAGTACTGATCCATCAGCTGAGGGAGGGTGGTAGGAGGTATTCGACAAGAGGTATCCTTGCCACCAGGCTCCATGGGGTCCACAGTTGATGTTGAGGAGTCTCTGCCCTGACCAGATGCCACCGCGCTCACCAAAATGGGCAGCGCAGTACAGAGGAACAGAGTTTACATTCCAGGTTCATTTTAGGATTGGGGTGTCAGGGAGTCAGGGTTGGGTGGGGGTCAGAGTGAGGAGTCAGGGTAAAGCAGGTGGAGTTAGGGTTAAGTCAAGGTTGGATACCAGACTCCCTTCCTATCTCGATTAATAAACCACAGTTGTGTGAGGAGTGAGCACTGCCCATTGATAAGTACCAATGTCCTGTTAAATGTGACAACAAATACCGCCGCTGCCATTACGTCACCAATCTTTACAGGTCTTGTTCTTTCACCAAACTGTTACCCAGACCACAGGATACTCACATCAGCTGCTCCGTATCATGCCCTCTATAAACTGTTCATTAACACACTAGCCAGTATAGACACTATGTTTATTTGAGCCTTTATGTCCCCAATTAAATTCATTTCTTAGTACTTACACATTTATTAAACACACAATAACACTGTGCCCACTACCATAAGACCATAAGACACAGAAGCAGAATTAGGCCATTCAGCCCATCGAGTCTGCTCTGCCATTCCATCATGGCTGATTTATTTTTCCCTCTCAAATTCATTCTCCTGCTTTCTCCCTGTAACCTTTGATGCCCTCACTAATCAATAACCTATCAACCTCCGCTTTAAATATACCCAATGACTTGGCCTCCACAGCCATCTGTGGCAATGAATTCCACAGATTCACCACCCTCTGGCTAAAGAAGTTCCTCCTCGTCTCTGTTCTAAAGGGTCATCCTTCCATTCTGAGGCTGTGCCCCCTGGTCCTAGACTCTCCCACTACTGGAAACATCCTCTCCACGTCACTAAAGAAACAAAGGACTGCAGGTGCTGGAGGAACTCAGCAGGTCAGGCAGCATCCGTGGAGAAAAGCAGGTGGTCAACGTTTCGGGTCAGGACCCTCCTTCAGGACTGAAGATAGGAAAAGGGGAAGCCCGATATATAGGAGGGAAAAGCAGAGCAGTGATAGGTGGACAAAAGAAGAGGTGGGGGTGGGCACAGGGTGGTGCTTGGTAGATGCAGTGATAGGGCAGGTGTGGGGGAGGAGGGGAGAGCAGATCCACTGGGGATGTGTCAGGTACGGAGAGAAAGGGAAAAAAGGGGGTGATAGAAAAAAGAGAGAGAGGCAATGAAAGGGAAGAAGAAAAGAAGCATAGTGGAGGAGGGAGTGTGGGGAAGTGGTGTGGAGATTAGTTAAAGTGGGGGAATTCAATGTTCATGCCATTAGGCTGCAAGGTTCCAAGACAGAAAATGAGGTGTTGTTCCTCTAGTTTGCACTTGGAATTCCCCTGGCAGTGGAGGAAGACGAGGACTGACATATCAGTGATAGTGTGGGAGGGGGACTGGCAACAGGGAGATGCAGGTTGCGGTTACGGACAGTGTGCAGGTGTTCTGCGAAACGGTCACCTAGTCTGTGTTTGGTCTCACCAGTGTAGAGGAGGCCACACTTGGAGCACCGAATGCAGTAGATGATATTAATGGAGGTGCAGGTGAATCTCTGTCTCACCTGAAAGGACTGTTTTGGTCCCTGGATGGAGGTGATGGAGGTGGTGTAGGGGCAGGTGTTACACCTATGGCGGAGGCAGTGGAAAGTTCCTGGGTTGGGAGCGGGATGGGTGGGGTGGGGGAGGAGGAGTGAACTAGGGAGTCACGGAGAGAGTGGTCCCTGCGAAAGGCAGAAAGGGGTGGGGAGGGGAAGATGTGCTTGGTGGTGGGGTCCCGTTGGAGATGGCGGAAGTGGCGGAGATTGATGTGTTGGATAGTTGCCTCCCTCCCTTCTTAACGAGTGGAGTGACATTTGCGATTTTCCAGTACTCTGGAACCATTCCTGAATCTATTAATTCTTGAAAGATCGCTACTAATGTCTCCACAATCTCTTCACCTGCCTCTTTCAGAACCCTGGGGTGTAGTCTATCTGATCCAGGTGACTTATCCACCTTCAGACCCTTCAGTTTCCCAAGCTGTCTTTGACTTCCCTTGTCAGCGACGATTGCCTCATCCTCCCTTTAGAATGCTGCTGCTTCTTTGGGATGAACTGACCCTGCGTCTTCTGAATTACTCCCAGAAACTCCTGCCATTGCTGCTCTACCATCACCCCTGCTCATGTCCCCTTCCAATCAGCTTTGGCCAGCTCCTCTCTCATGTCTCTGTACTTGCCTTTACTCAACTGTAATACCGATACATCCAATTTTAGCTTCTCCCTCTCAAACTGCAGGGTGAATTCTATCATATTATGATCACTGCCTCCTGAGGGTTCCTTTACCTTAAGCTCCCCAATCAAATCTGGTTCATCGCACAACACCAAATCCAGAATTGCCATTTCCCTCGTGGGCTCGACCACAAACTGCTCTAAAAAGCCATCTCATAGGCATTCTACAAATTTCTTCTTTTGGGATCCAGTACTAACCTGATTTTCCCAGTCTGCCTGTATCTTGAAATCCCCCATGACCACCGTACATTGCCTCTTTTACATGCCTTTTCTATCTCCTGTTGTAATTTGTACCACACATCCTGGCTACTATTCGGAGGCCTGTATAACTCCCAGCAGGGTCTTTTCACCCTTGCTGCTTCTTAACTCCACCCACAAGGACTCTACATCTTCTGATCCAATGTCACTTCTTATTAAGGATTTGATTTCATTTTTTACCAACAGAGCCACCCCACCCCCTCTACCCACCTGCCTGTCTTTTCGATAGGATGTGTATCCTTGGGTGTTTAGCTCTCAGCTGTGATCTTCTTTCAACCATGACTCTGTGATGCCCACAACGTCGTACCTGCCAATTTCTAACTGCGCTATAAGCTCATCTACCTGATTTCCTATACAACATCTTCAGTCCTGTATTCACCACCCTTCTCAAATTTGTCTCAATGTTGCCTGAAGTTAAATTCTCATCCCTTTTGAAATTATCTGTTTTATTCTTTATTCTGGAGACCTCAGTCACCTCTCCTGCACTCTCCTTCCCTTTTACTTTATCCATACTTTTCCAATCTGTTGAACCCACCACCCTCCCACTCCCCCCCCCCCACCACTGTTTAGCTTAAGGCCCTATCCACAGCCGTAGTTATGTGATTCACCAGGACCCTGATCCCAGCATGGCTCAGGTGGATTACACATCTACTTTAGATTCCCACCAGTTACACAACCTCCCCATTATACACCGATTATACTCATGCTGATTATTCACCACCCATTACACAACCTAATTTTGATAGAGGTTTACAAAATCATGAGGGGCATAGACAGAGTTAACGCGAATAGGCTCGTTCCACCTAGATTAGGAGAGATAATTACAAGAGGACATGGCTTTAGGGTGAAAGGGGAAAAGTTTAGGGGGAACATTAGGGGGAACTTCTTCACTCAAAGAGTGGTGGGAGTGTGGAACGGGCTGTCATCTGATGTAGTAAATGTGGGCTCACTCTTGAGTTTTAAGAATAAATTGGATAGATACATGGACGAGAGAGGTCTGGAGGTTTGTGGACCGGGTGCAGGTAAATGGGACTAGCTGGATAACGTTTCGGCACAGACTAGAAGGGCCGAATGGCCTGTTTTTTCTGTGCTGGCGTGTTCTATGGTTATATGGTTCTAACCCTATGTTACATCCCGTTGCACACCTCGAATACACATCAGCTTGTTCTATATGCTGCTGGTTATACGCTCACCTACTGATCATTTTAAATCAGCTGCTAAACACACTGTCAGTTACATGTGCTCAGTATACACCCCACCCTTTAAACCACCACACACCCATCTATTACTACCTCTATTATTTAATATTGACCTATTAAACCCCCTGCCTGTTGTGCACATTTCCTTGCACATTGCAACCACCATTACATGCCTGTCTGTTATATACCATATCTGTCATACACACACCTGGTGAATGCCCTGCTTGTTGTCGTACAATATTCATTACATGCCCTGCACATTACGTACTATTGTTATACACATCATCCCCTGCATATGAGCCTTTTATACATATTATACACCCACCCATTATTCACAGTCCTGTTACATGAGTATACACCTTAGCACACTTGCCCTTTACACACCTTCTCCAATTCACACTTTTCCTATTCTTGAACATGGGTCTCTCTGATCATGATATACCTGACGGTGACATTACCCTGCTCCCCTCAGCCAAAGCAGCTGTTGTACAATCCACCCACTCCAAAGTTCTGCATCCTGTATGCACCATCAGTCATCCAGTGGGGTACATTCTGAAGTGTGAATGCTGAGCATTAGCTGTGAGTGGAATTCACAGGCAAGTAATTGATTAGCATCTCTCAAAGGGGACCTGAGGGGCAAGTTTTTCACACAGAGAGTGGTGGGTGTGTGGAACGAGCTGCCAGAGGACATGGTAGAGGTGGGTATAATTACATCATTTAAAAGGCATTTGAACAGATATACTGTATGATTAGGAAAGGTTTAGGGGGATATGGGCCAAACACAGGCAAATGGGACTAGCCTAGATAGGCATCTCGGTTGGCATGGACTGTTGGGCCGAAGGGCCTGTTTACGTGCTGTATAACTGATTCTATAAACTGAAATTCATTTTAACAGATAGATATTTTTAGATATAGATAACTTGGAAATTTATATCTTAGATCATCTATCGGTTAGTTATCAGTTAAACCCCACTGTCAGTGGATGTTCACAGGAAATCAGCTGCACACATGACGGCCTGAAGACGGAGTGATTTCACTGAAAGTGGAGTCCACATTGGGTGTGACTCCGGAAACGTTAGACAAGACGAGGAAGTTACTGCAACAACTGGGTTCTGTTTTCAGGTGTGTGGTTGTGGGTGTGAGGCTGAGGCAGGATGTTGTGCCTGTGGGCACCACCCTCACAGCTGGGCTGTACGGTCACTCCCCAGCTAATCCTTGAGAAGGTGGGGAGTTTCACCACTTTCACCCATTGCCAGAAGGCATTACCGCACTGCTGCAGTTCCCATACATCAGCCCTACAATGGTGAATAACAGTGAGTTAAGTTCACGTGGTCTGTGACTTGGAGGAGAGCTGACTGTGGCAGCTGCCCTGGCTCAGAGCAATGGGTGAAGTGTGAAACATAGTGAGAGGCTGTGCATCAGGAGACAGAGAGGTTGGATAGTTCGGGACTGAAGATTTGCTAATCAGTGGGCACTCTATCCTAGATAGTATCGAGCTTTATTCTAAACATTCCGTCACACTCCTGACTCCTGCTTTCCACATGGTAGACTACATGTGTGCAATGAGGAAGAAGGTCTCCCACTGTAGACCACCCCAACTCTGACCCATAGAAAGCATCCTCTCTGGATGCATCCCGGCTCGGGACGGCAACTGCTCTGCCCAGGACCAGAGGAAACTGCAGGGAGTTGTGGACACAGCCCAGCGTGTCACGGACACCAGCCTCCCCTCCATGGACTTTGTCTTTCCCTCTCGCTGCCTTGGTGAAGCAGCCAGCATAATCAAAGACCCTGCCCACCCGGGTCATTCTCTCTTGTCTCCTCTCCCATCAGGTAGAAGATACAGAAGCCTGAGGGCACGTACCACCAGGCTCAAGGACAGCTTCTATCCCACGGTGATAAGACTATTGAATGGTTCTCTTCTACCATGAGATGGACTCTGACCTCAAGAACCTACCTTGTTGTGTCCTTGCACCTTATTGCACTGCATTTTCTCTGTAGCTGTGACACTTTACTCTGTACTGTTATTGTTTTTACCTGTACTACCTCAATGCACTCTGTACTAACTCAATGTAACTGCACTATGTAATGAGTTGACCTGTACGATCCATTTGCAAGACAAGTTTTTCACTGTACCTCGGTACAAGTGACAATAACAAACCAATACCAATACCCACCCTTGTAGCTGCAGCATTTATGTAGCTGGTCCAGAACGTTGATAGTGGGGATTCTGCACTGGTAATGCTGCTGAATGTCAGAGGGCATAGGGAGTAGATTCTCTCTTCATCTTTTACACATGCTACATAAATGTCACTTGGCACTGATCAGTCTGTGACTGATGGTCATCTGATTTCTGCTGCATCCCAGAGGGGCAGCTCATTACTGGAGGAGTTACAAATGGAACTGAACAACGTGCAGTCATGGTGAACATCCCCCCTTCTCACTGTACAACGAAAAGCAAAGACCTGGCTCCTTTAAAACTTCCAGGTGGATGGAGCACCCCACCCCCAGCCATGTATGAGTGGGAAGCTTCATCTCAAACCCCTGCTGCCTGGTAGGAAACCTTTGGCGATAAAAGGTGAGGGGAGCACACCCAATGGAGACCCAGAACAGAGGCATCCTCTGGCAACTCTGTCAGCCAGCTTTACCGAGCTGGTTTCCCCCAGCAGTGGGAGGTGACCAGACAGTTGCCCCCCTGCCTCAAGGTGAACAGACCTCAGCCAGTGAGGTGTAGCCCTGCCACAGCAAACTTGCTCCACAGGATGTGTGAAGCTCGATCTATACACCCAACAAATGGGCTGCAACTGTTGCTCTGACTGAACAACAAGAAATTGGAACACTGAAACCAAGAACCTTCAGCACCTAAGAGAGCCCTGCACAACACCCAGAACAAACAGCGAGTTGAAGTGCTTTCCCATTGCCGTAAGTGACTATCCAGGGAGACAGTCATCCTCAGCTGGATCACCAGGGACAAGACCTGCACCTTCCAGCAACGGAAGAGCCCAGGGGACATGGAGCAGGGTTCCACTCTGCTGGGATGGTGGCTCCTCCTACCAATGATCAGAGAGTCCTGGCCCTCACCTGCCTGTCAATTTGGGGTTGCACACACACAAACACTTCATTTCTTCACCTGAGGCAAAAGGCAAGTTTCGCGGTGAACTGTAAGCCACCATCAGTCAGTTTCCAACACATCTGCAGTTCCAGTTGTTTGGTGGTCTTTGGGCAGATTGTGACTCCTGGCCCAGCCACCTGATGTCCAAGTCATTAAGCAACAGATTGTGTACCTTAGACATCCTCAGGAACACACAAAATCATCAGAAAATTGCTCTGTCATAGAAGGAGGCCATTCGACCCATCAAGTCTATGCTGGAACTCCTTCTGTGAAGTCCTGAGGCTAAATAATTGACTTCCAACAACCATAATCACATCCCTTTGTAAAAGCTTTTATTCCAGTTTGACCAGTGCAGTCCTTGATACCACACGTGGTCAAATGCTCCTGAACAACAAGCGTGGTCACTCTAATGAATCCAGCTCTGTGTCCATTGTTGCACCAAGGCTAGGGTGATACCTGAGGCCGAGGTTCCTGGGTATAACACAAACTGAGCACTGACGAACAGGCTACTGGCAAGACTGTGATTCTTGAACGCACCATAGACACCATCCAAAGGTTTACTGATGAATAGAGTAGATTGATGGGGGTGGTAATTGATTTGGATTGAATTTGTTCTGCTTTTTAGGGCCAGCCATGTCTGGGCAATTTCCCACCATGCTGGCGAGATGCCAGTCTTGCAGCTGTACTTGGCTCCGAGTAGACTAGTTCTGAAGCACAAATCATCAGCACAATAATAGGGTGGCGTTGGATGCCCACGTCTTCTCTGTAGCCAATGCTCTCAGCCACTTATAGAGTCAGAGTCATACAGCATGAAACAGGCCCTTCTGCTCACCGAGTCCGTGCAGACCAGCAACCACCCAGTTACACTAATCCTACAGTAATCCCTTTTAATTCTCCCCACATCCCATTAACTCGCCCCTCCCTTAACGACAATCCTCACATAACACTTATCTACACTGCCCTGGTAAATTTGGCCCAATAACTTAGATAAAGCCATGTGCCACTTCACATGGAAAACCTGGCATAGCAACACAATGACCACTTTGATCACTTTGCGCTAAAATGGACTTTTTTTTTGTTCTAATTGTGTTCTTTCTTGTAAAAATTGAGTATAATTTGTGTTTAATTTCCGTTTTTCTTGTGAATGCTGCTTATCTGATGCTATGTGCCTGTGATGCCGCTGCAGGTAAGTTTTTCATTGCACCTGTGCATCCATGTACTTGTGCATCTGACAATAAACTCACCTTTGATTTTAACTTTGATCCAACAGCTGGGAGGAACAAGACGCTCACCACACATGGTGGGTGAGTTTGCAGATCAGCACCATCCCAGAAGTCAGTCTGCAGCCAATTCGATTCATGGGAGCAAACAACGTCTGATAACAATGGAGTCAGCAAAGACCCTAGACCAGACAACGTCCCAGCTGTACTACTGAAGACCTCTGCTCTGGAACTAGCTGTGCGTCTAGCCCAGCTCTCCCAGTACAGTGACACACTGGCATCTCCCCGACAATGTGGAAAGTTGCCCAACTAAGTCCTGCTCAGAAAAGCTGGACAAATCCAATGTGTAATTACTGCTCAGTCAGTCAACACTCGATCAACATGGACCAAGGAGCTGAATTCCAAGGTGAGGTGAGAGTGGTCAAGGCAGCAAGATGTCAAGGAGCCCTGGTAAACCTGAAGTCAGAGGGCCAGCGTCTGTGTTGTTGGACATCAATCATTCCAGTCCTAGGTTCCTCAGGGCAGTGTCCACGGCCCACACATCTCCAGCTGCTTCATGACTTTCCTTCAATCACAAGGTCAGACGTGAAGGTGTTCACTGATGGTTGTGCAGCCTTCAATTCTACCCACAGCTCCTCAGTAAATCAGCCCATGCCTGCATGCAGCAAGACTGGTACAGCAACTGCTCTGTCCAGGACCGCAAGAAACTGCAGAGAGTTGTGGACACAGCCCAGCGCAGCACGGACACCAACCTCCCCTCCTTGGACTCTGTCTTTACCTCTCATTGTCTTGGTGAAGCAGCCAGCATAATCAAAGAGCCCACCCACCCGGGACATTCTCTCTTCTCTCCTCTTCCATCAGGTAGAAGATACAGGAGCCTGAGGGCACATACCACCAGGCTCAAGGACAGCTTCTATCCCACTGTGATAAGACTATTGAATGGTTCCCTTACACGATGAGATGGACTCTTGACTTCATGATCTACCTTGTTGTGACCTTGCACCTTATTGCACTGCACTTTCTCTGTAGCTGTGACACTTTACTCTGTACTGTTATTGTTTTTACCTGTACTACCTCAATGCACTCTGGACTAACCCAGTGTAACTGCACTGTGTAATGAATTGACCTGTATGATCGGTTTGCAAGACAAGTTTTTCACTGTACCTCAGTACAAGTGACGATAATAAACCAATACCAATATCAATACCAATACAAACAACATTCAGGCCTGGACTGATGAGTAAGATTCATGTCACAGAAGTGCAAGGTCATGAACTTCTCCAGTCAGAGAGAATCTAACCACTGAGCCTGGACATTTTAATGGGATATTAAATATCCTGGGGGTCACTAATGACCAGAAAATCAACTGGTCCAACAGCGTGTCAGAGGTTGGATATCCTGTGACAAGTGACTTATCTTCATCCAGATCAAAGCCTTTTCACCATCGACAGGGCACAATTCAAGAGCATATTGGAATAGTCTCCACTTGCCCGGATGAGTGCAGCATCTAAAACTCTCAAGAAGCTCAACACCGTCCAAAGCAGCCCACTTGAATGAGATCCCGTCAACCACCCTCACCATTCATTCCCTCCACCACCAATGCAGTGGCTGTGGTTTGAACCATCTGCAAAATACACCGCAGTTACTTGCACAGCCTACTCAGACAGCACCTCCCAAACCCATGATTTTTACCAAAGGTTTCAGGTGCATGAGAACACCACCATCTGCAGGTTCCCCTTCAAGTCACACCCATGCTAACTTGGACATAAAACACCAACCCTTCACCATCACTTGGTCCAAGTCTGGAGCTCCCTCCCCAACAGCACAGTTGGAGTAGCTACACCAGTAGGACTGCAGTGGTTCAACAAGGCACCTTCCCAAGGGCAATTAATGATGGGCAATACTGATCTCACCAGTGATGCCCATGTCCTAGATAATGAATAAGCTGGGGTCCCCGTGAGGAAGGGAAGACAATACTGGACATGGGTCAGGGGTGGAGGTGGGAAAAGATAGAGAGTGAATGACAGGTGATATCGGGTTTACAGAAGTTTTCAAGGTTGAAGATGTGAGTTCAGAGCTTGAAGTGAGGTAGGGGGATGGATCTGATTGCACAGCTAGAAGCCCATTAGTGGCACTGGTTATCTTGAGGGATGGGGTGGACGGGACAGGCAGGGCCTGGGGAAGCATTCCTGCTCCTGGCCCAGGGGCAATGCTGAAAGTCAATTCCTCCTCATGGCAGCTCCTGTCTCCCTGCTGTGTCCCTGTTTCCCAGTCTCAGGAAACGCAGCCTTGACCTTGCAGGGAGATGTCCCGATGCTCACACACCCACTAAACCAACATACAATATGTATCCTGAGCTCCAATCCATCTTCCCTTCACAACCTTCTTGCTTCTTATTTTTCCTTTTATCAGTAGAGTCCATTCAGCCAATCGAGTCTATGCCAACTCTCAGATCAATCCCATTCCCCCACTTATTTCCTTGTAACCTTTTCTCTCTCTGATGTGCATCAACTGCTTCAATTTCTCCTACCACCCACCTCTTCTCCGTGGATTATCACCTTGTCATGGTGGAGAAGTTTGTGTGGTCCTGAGATCCTGAGAGTGATGCCGTCTAGAGCTATGCTCGTGGTAGGGTCACCCATGGCGGTAAGGTCGATGGTGAGGTCCCTGACAAAGAACAATCCAACCAAGACCTCAATGGTGGAACAGGCGGACAAGGTTACTTCAAACTCGACGGCTGTGAAGTCGGGTGAAGGCTGCAACAAATTCATCAGCTCCAGTCGTCGTGGTTTCCATGCCATTGGAATCAGTTGGTTGATTTGTGAAGTAGCGTGTGCTTTTTGTAGTGCAACGTCAAGTACACGTTAAACAAACACACGCACAGGCATCTTCACTCTGTGGGCTGCTACTTGAGAGCCCATAAATAGATCAACAGAACAAAGACCATCATCCTCGACCCTGAGGGATCGCCACGATGACCACCCACCTACACGAGGGCCAATTTACAGCGAGCAATTAAACTACCCATTTATCATTGTGCGTGACTTCACCCCAACGTAGACTGGGAACTCCTTAGTGCAAAAGGTTTAGGTGGGGCAGAATTTGTTTGGTGTGTCCAGGAGGGTTTCTTGAAGCAGTATGTGGATAGTCCAACCAGAGGGGAGGCGATACTGGATCTTGTACTGGGGAATGAGCCTGGCCAGGTGATTGACTCTCAGTGGGTGAACACTCGGGGAACAGTGATCACAACTCTTCAAGCTTTAAGGTAGCTATGAATAAGGATAAGAGTGGACCTTGCAGGAAAGTATTAAATTGGGGAGGGCAAATTATGGGGGCATCAGACAGGAGCTCAGGGGAGTTAATTGGGAACAGCTGTTTTTGGGCAAGTCCACATCTGACATGTGCAGGTTGTTTAAAGACCAACTGCAGAGAGTACAGGACAGGGATGTTCCAGTAAGAAGGAAGGACAAGGATGACAAGTTAAGGGAACCTTGGATGACAAGAGAGGTGGTGAATTTAGTTAAGAGGAAGAAGGAAGTATATGTAAGGCTGATGAAACTGGAATCAAACAGGGTGCTTGAGGACAATAAAGGAGTCAGAAGGGAACTCAGGAAGGGACTTAGGAGAGCTAGAAGGGTCATGAAAAGTACTTGGTGAGTAGGATTAAAGAGAATCCCAAGGCAATCTACACATACATCAAGAGCAAGAGGATAACTAGGGAGAGGGTAGGATCGCTCAAGGACAAAGTAGGGAACTTGTTCTTAGAGGTGGAGGATGTGGGTGAGATCCTAAACGAGTACTTTGCGCTGGTATTTACTGAGGAGAAGGATGTAGAAGACAGTGAAATCAGAGTGGAACGTGCTAAAATGCTGGGGGATTTCAAGATTAGGAAAGAGCTAGTGTTAGGTCTTTTGAAAAACACTGAGGTAGATAAATCCCCAGGGCCTGATGCGATATACCCCAGGTTATGGAGAGAGGCCAGAGATGAGATTGCTGGGGCCTTGACCAAGATCTTTGAGTCCTCTCGAGCCACAGGTGTGGTGCCGGAGGACTGGTGGGTAGCTAATGTTGTTCTTTGTTCAAGAAGGGAAATAGGGATAATGCTGGACATTATAGACCAGTGAGTCTCACGTCAGTGGTAGTGAAACTAATGGGGAGGATTCTTAAGGATAGGATTTATGAGTATTTGGAGAAGCCTGGTCTAATTAGGGACAGTAAACATGGCTTTGTGCAGGGCAAGTCAGTCTGACTAATCTGACTGAGTTTTTCAAGGAGGAGACAAAGGTGATCGATGAAGGTAGAACTGTGGATGTTGTCTACACGGGTCCTGCATCAGAGGCCCATCCAGAAGATTAAGATGCATGGGATCCACGGTGACTGAGCTGACTGGATCCAAAATTGGCTTGCCCAAAGAAGACAGAGGATAGTGGTGGATGGGTCTTATTCTGAATGGAGGTCTGTGACCAGTGGTGTTCCTCAGGGATCTGTACTGGAACCTCTGTTGTTTGTCATATATATAAATGATTTGGATGAAAATACGGTAGGTAGGGTGGGTGAGCAAGTTTGCAGACGACACAGAGATTGGTGGTGTTGTGGATTGCATAGAAGATTGCCAAAGAATACAGCGGGATATAGATCAGTTGCAGATATGGGCAGAGAAGTGGCAGATGGAGTTTAATCCGGGCAAGTGTGAGGTGCTGCACTTTGGGACATCCAACATAAAGGGAGAGTACACAGTTAATGGCAGGATCCTTAACAGCGTAGTGATGAACAGAGGGATCTTGGGGGCCAGGTACATGGCTCCTAAATGTGGCCGCACAGGCTGATGGGGTGGTAAAGAAGGCGCATGGCATGCTTGCACTCAGTAGTCAAGGCATTGAGTTCAAGAGCTAGAAGGTTATGTTACAGCTTTATAAAACTCTGATTAGGCCACATTTAGAGTATTCAGTTCTGGTCACCTCTTTATAGGAAGGACGTGGAGGCTTTGGAAAGGGTGAAGAGGAGGTTTACCAGGATGCTGCCTGGTTTGGAGGGCATGTGCTATGAGGAGAGGTTGGACAAACTTGGGTTGTTTCCTCTGGAGCGGCGGAAGCTGAGGGGAGACTTGACAGAAGTTTATAAGATGATGCAAGGCAGAGACAGAGTAGACAGCCGGTATCTTTTTCCCAGGATTGAAATGTCTAGTATAAGAGGAGATGTATTTGAGGGGGAAAGTACAAAGGAGATGAGTGAGGCAAGTTTTTTTTCTATTTTACACAGAGTGGTCGGGGCCTGGAATGTGCTGTCAGGGGTGGTGATCGAGGCAGATGGCATAGGAGCATTTAAGAAACTCTTAGATAGGCACATGAATAAGTAGAGGGAGGGAGGGAGGGATATGGTCAATGTGTGGGGATGAGGGATTAGATTAATTAGGAGTCATGGGTTTAATTAGTTGGGCACAACATCGTGGGCTAAAGGGCCTGTCCTGTGCTGTACTGTTCTATGTTCTATGTACCCATATGTCTTTGGGATGTGGGAGGAAACCGGAGCTACCTGGGGAAACCCACATGGTCACAGGGAGGACACAGGAGGAGATATGCAGGCGCAGGCACAGGCCACCTATAAAGCGGAAGGTTTATGACCCAAAACATTGACTATCCACTTCCTTTCACAGATGCTGCCTGACCCACTGAGTTCCTCCAGCAGTTCATTTTTTGACACAGATCCCAGCTTCCTACAACGTTCTGTCAGAGATTCTGCAGACCATATCCTCCAATAGACTATCTGGGGAAGAGTATGCCTTCCTCTAACACAGTGAAAGGAATATCCCAGACCATGTGGGGGACATTTTTCCCCAGAAATATACTTTATTTATAATATATCCAGTAAATACAATCAGGACATGACTTTATTTACACACATTGTACCAGAAATTCAATACATTCTCTTACAACATGCTGACAGCAGCCAAGTTTCTTCCATAATGTACCATGAAGTGTTTGAGAGGCTGTAACACAGGGCCCTGCCCTTCAGTGTCCAGCGGCACCTGGACCCTGGACCCTGGACCCTGACCCTCCCCACTGAACCTTAATGAAGGCTGCACCCAGCTTCAGTGTGTCCCTCAGCATGTACTCCTGCAGCCTGGAGTGAGCCATGGACAGCTCTTGCAATGGAAGATCAACAGGTTTCAGGCAGACCAAAGTTGACAGACATCAGCTTCCAGCTTCAGGTGATGTTCACCTTGATGTGTGTCTCCAGGAACAACCTGAAGACCAGAGACTCTTGTGTGACGCAGCTAATCGGGATGAAATTCGACAAAGACCCCCATCCCTTTCCAGGCTTCATTCAAACACACAGTCCGCAACATGGTGGAGGATCATCTCATCCACATCGCACCTGCCTCCAGCACAGCATTTGGAGGGACTGGGACTCCAGCTGTACATGGAGGATCTGATGGGGAGGGTCCCATCCACTGCCAGCCACGTGAGGTCTCAGTTCTCACACCTAGCCTCCGGCAGGACTGTAAAGGGTGGATCCACGGATCCCAGCTCCACTGATACTGCAAATGCTCCGGAGATATTGTCAGGTGGGAGCGTGGGGTGGTGTTAAGGAATTCTACTCACTAACTTTCAGGTTTGCCTTGGCCATGTTCAACTGGATGTTCCTAACCTATTCCAGACAGCCAAGTCAATAATTTGCAGTGGTTATTTAGTATTCAGCTTTAACAGCCCATCCCTGGGACCCCCGAGATCCCTGAAACTCACCATCGAAATTGGAGTAAGAATATAACTGCAATCGTGGGAGCTGTCACAAGGCTCGGGCAGTGGTGAGAGTCACAGTCCAACTCAACACTGGCAGATACTTCACACATCGACGGCAGAGGTTAACGCCAGCGGTGCACACCTGTCACGTCTGGGCCGCTCCCTTGTAACCGCCGTCCCTACTTGTCATTCAGCACGGAAACAGGCTCTTTGGCCCATCCAACCACCTACCCTACCTGGGGAGGATATGCCTTCTTCTAACATGGTGAAAGGGATGTCCCAGATCAGGTGGGGGATTCAAGGCACAGGGAGGTGGAAGGTAGGGGGGGTTTGGATCAGCTTCTATGTTCTTTAACCATCCAGCACCCACTTACTCTAACCCAACACTAATCCGTCAACCACCTCCGGAGACCTGCTGCCTTTAGGGGTCTGTGGACAGGCACTTCCACATCACCATTCATTGTCCATCCCTCATCTTGTCCCAAGTCCATTTACCCAACTGACCAGACCACTGAGGTCCTCCTGAAGATGAGAGCTCTCCTTCTCATCTTCAACCACGTAAACAATGCTTGCATCATATGCAAAAATAGTCATCACGCCCCCTACATTTAACCTAAATTGCTAGGATATACAACTAGAAACAAGAGACAAGCCCTGTGAAACCCACTGGTAACAGCCTTCCAATCACAGATATACCTGCCAACACTCTGAAAAATCAAAAAAAACTGCAGATGCTGGAAATCCGAAATAAAAAGAGAAATTGTTGGAACCACTCAGCAGGTCGGGTAGCATCTGTGGAGAGAGAAGCAGGGTTAACGTTTCAGGTCTGAAACCCTTCATCAGAACTAGAGGCCTATGACTAGTGGTTTTCCCCAGGGGTCGGTGCGAGGCCCATTGCTATTTCTCATCTCCATCAATGATTTGGATAAGAATATACAAGGCATGGTTCGTAAGTTCGCAGATGACACTAAAATAGGTGGTGTCATAGACAGTGGAGAGAGTTATCAGGATTTACAGAGGGATCTTGATCAGCTGGGTAAGTGGGCCAAGGAATGGCAAATGGAGTTTAATCCAGATAAGTGCAAGGTGTTGCATTTTGGGAAGACAAATGAGGGTAGGACTTTCACAGTGAACGGTAGGGCCCTGGAGTGATATAGAACAAAGGGCCATAGGAGTACAAGTACATAGTTTCCTGAAAGTGGCGTCGCTGGTAGACAGGGTGTTGAAGAAGGCTTTTAGCACGCTGGTCTTCATCAGTCAGGGCACTGAGTATAGAAGTTGGGATGTTGTGTTGCAATTGTACAAGACATTGGGGAGGCTGCATTTGGAATACTGTGTTCAGTTTTGGTCAGCGTAAAGATGCCATTAAACTGGAAAGAGCGCAGAGGAGATTTACAAGGATGTTGCTGGCACTCAAGGGACTGTTATGGAGAGAGGCTGAGTATAGGAGAATGAGGGGTGATCTTATAGAGATTATAAAATTATAAAGGGTAGAGATAGAGTGAATGGGCACAGTCTTTTTGGGGAATCAAGAACTAGAGGGCACAGGTTTAAGGTGAGAGATTTAATAGGAACCAGAGGGACAACTTTTTCACCCAGAGGGTGGTCAGTATATGGAATGAGCTGCCAGAGGAAGTGGGTGAGGCAGGTACATTAATAACATTTAAAGGGCACTTGGACAGGTACATGGAGAGGAAAGGCGGAGAGGGATATGGGCCAAATGCAGGGAAATGGGACTAGCTTAGATGGGAATCTTGGTCGGCATGGACCAGTTGGGCCAAAGGGCCTGTTTCTGTGCTGAATGACTCTATGAACTGGGAAAGAGAGAAGACATTAGTTTTCAGTACAGAGAAGGGGGAGTGACGGGTAGAACAAGAAGGAATATCTCTGATAGGGTGAGACCAAATGACTTAATGTAACAGTTAAAATTAGATCATGCTTCTTTGTCTGCAACACATTTCTGTACTTATTTGCATGTGGCATTGGAGTAATGTCGATCTCTACCTGCAGGACCTCATTCCGTTCTCTACCCATGTTGTTGGTACTGATTTGGACCATGACCTCCAGCTGTTCACTCTCTCCTTTCAGGATGCTCTGCAGCCATTCAAGGACAACCTTGATCCTGGCACATTATACCATCTCCAGGTCACATCTACTGCTGGACAATACGTCTCTCACTCCTTTTTCTCCCCTCCTGTGTACCTGAGCCACTCAAGGTGCCACACTCCCAGCTCTGTCTCCTCTGAGGAACCACCATCCCAACAGCATCCAAATCTGTTGGAGCTTGAGGCTGGCTTGGAGGACTCCTGGACTCCTTGCCTGCTGCCTGACGGTCACCCACGTCCTCTCAGTCTGCTCCTGCTTCAGCTGCGCTGTGAACACCTCCTTAAACATGCAATGGCTGAAGTTGCCGGCCTTGGACATGCACCACTGTGACCCCAGTCATACCCCAGCTCCAAAAGGCAGGCTCAAGCTTTGGTACCTGTGGTGCTCTGGGACACTGGATGTATCCAGGACCTCCTTAGTGGTGCAGAAGGTGCATTCCCCTCGAACAAGCCACCCTTCCCTTCCTCAGCCTCACTAATCACCTATAAACTGTAAAGGGTCAGCAAAGCCTCACCACACAGCTTCCCGATGTAGCAACGTCACCCTGTTAGATCAAGAGCCAGTGCTGAGGTGTTCCCTCAGTCCCTGCTCACTGACCAAGTCGCTGAACCCCAGTGAAACGTACGGGGAGGACCACGTGGTTTGAGTCCAGAGGTGGGGAGGAGTGGAACTAAATCTCTCTGTGATTACTAATTTACAGTTTACATCCTCACTGGTTTACATTCAGCTTGAGTTCTCGCTATGAAATTGCAGTGGGGAATCAGTCTTCCAGTTTTCCACACCTAACATCAGTCATTTCAAGTTACATATTTCTACCCATGAATTACTTGCCCCTGACAGGGTGCAGAAGATGCCCGAGTTTCACTGCAGTCATCGGCTGCAGGTTCAATGCACAGATCTGTCAGGGGATGTTTGTGTTTCAGCTGAATGAGTTCGCAATGGGAGCTACAACACAATGCAGTTCCGAGATCCCCAGTGACTCTCTAATTGCCGTGTTTGATTGACGCCAGGCTTCAGTGCTCTTGTACTGAAATGAACTCTTAAGGCAGAAGAGTAATTTGTGGAAGTGATTTATTGGTTGCTTCTCATCAGCACCACCTGTGCTTTCCAGCAGATTATTTGTCTGGGTATCAACATTCGATCAGTGTTTGCTTCAATCAGAAAGGGAAAAAATGGGCTGGGAATCTTCGGCACGAATAAATTTCCTTTCTGCGAGATGAAGAGATGGAGCTAAACCGAGTGCGATTATCAGTCAGGCAGCAATCACACTCAGACAGGTTCACATTTACCTCAAAGTCAGCATTTTCTAATCTGCTTCTTGCCAATTTTTAATGAAAATCGGCCACTCAGGTGGCGACCCTCATGAGGAGCAGAGACTTTGTTTCATTCGCACAGACCTTCAATCATCCGTTCAATTCCAACCAAAGTGCAACGTGCTCCACAGAGGCAGTGGACTTGGGCACATCCTGTCACTAATTCAGGCACTAATGTTTCAGCAGCAGTAGCAGCCGGGTAGTTGGTGATGCTGTAGGGGCTCTGCCGATACTTTGTGCTGCACATTGGGAGCGGTGGTTGTGGACCTTACAGTCAGTAGAGCCATGCCTTTGGTCTGTGTCTTTCCTTGCACTGAGGATGGAATCCAGATCTTCAGTGAAGTCCTGCAGGATCCAAGTCCACCTATTCATAGCTACCACGATGACAGGCACCAAGGTCAGTGCTGCTGCACACGGACTACAGGTTACTGGAGGGTTCCGCCTCTGCTCGTAACCCAAGCAGTTCACGAGTTGCGGATGCGGCCACGACCCGAGTTCCCAGGTGGCAGAAGATACCTGCAGCCCCGCAGCAGCCGGCAAATCCATCCCGCCGCTCTCCTGAATGCTCGTTCC
Source organism: Pristis pectinata (assembly GCF_009764475.1). NCBI lineage: Eukaryota > Metazoa > Chordata > Chondrichthyes > Rhinopristiformes > Pristidae > Pristis > Pristis pectinata. The sequence continues at coordinate 2,207,734 of NC_067431.1, read as the reverse complement.
TATCTCCGGGCTGTTCACCAGTTGGGTGTCTGTAACCCGGGGAGGGCCCGTACTGGCCAGTGACTCTCTGACCTGTGGACTGGAGCTCGACATCCCGCTAAATACTCTGCTGGAGGAGCCCAACGAGGGGAGCAAAACCCGCGGGGCGAGAAGAATTGTCAACGTTTCAGATCAACCCCCTGCATCAGGTCCCGGGATCAACAATTCCTCTCCCCCCACAGATGCTGCTCGACCCACTGAGCTCCTCCAGCAGATTGTGTGTTGCTCCAGATTCCGGCATCTGTAGTCTCTTATGTCTCCAACTCACCGAATACGTTCCTTCTCCAGCCTGGATTTGGGCATCAACCCCCCCCCCCCCCCACACACACACACACGCACACACACACACACACACACACGCACAGGTGCTGATGGAGCAAGGCCTGTGCACAGCTAACCTCAGCCACGTCACCAGCTTTTCAAAGTGATATGGCAGTGTGTGTGTGGCATTTAATGACTCGTGGGCATGGTTCTGTCAGTTCTGTGGGTGGAGTTAGAGTTGGTTTGACAGTGAGGGATGCTCTGTCAATGAGCTGGGCATTACCGTGGGGGATTGAACCAGCTACAACCCTGATACAAGTTCATTAACTCTGGGGATGAAAGAATATTCCTCAGCCTCTGCTGTTTAAAGCTGGCAGCTTGGGCATGGGTTCTGACACCACACCACGATCCTAATGCTGGGGGGGGGGGGGAAGCGATCAGGACACTTTCCCGCCAGCACTAATGATAACCAGACCACTGTCCAACACTGCAGCCAAAGAACGGGGCGCTCAGTCACGGAGGGAAGTGACCTCGTGCTGAGGCAGAGTCCATGTATCCCGTGGTGGACACTCTCCGAATTAAGGAGCAGTGGAATTAGGCATTAAATGGAATTAAAAGGCAAAAAAATAAGACACAACAGATGGCAATCTGGAACAAAACCAGAAAATGCTGGAAGCACTCAGCAGGTCAGGCAGCATCTGTGGAGAGATGCAGAGTCTATGCTTTAGGTCTGAGACCTTTCCTTAGGACTGGTAACATTTAGACTGTGGCATGTTTTAATTTATAGAGAGAGGGAGGTGTGGGTAGAACACGGGATGCCTGTGGTAGCGTTGGCGCCAGGAAAACATAGATGTTACAGATTGGTGCCACATGGAAGAATGCTGAAGGCTTGCTCATGGCAGCTGATCTGTCCAGAGAAGGTCTGAACAGAGGGAGGATGCAGGAGGGAAGCAACACTGTCACTGAGATCGAGCAATTGCTGGAAATTGGAGATAAAAGAGAATGCTGGTAGGTCATATGGAAATATAGGATATAGGGCAGGCAGTATCTGTGGGGAGAGCTACGTCAGAACTGGCCAGAAGTTGAAAAGCATAACACTGCATGGTCGGGTAGCCCAGCGACCCGGGTTCAATTCCGGCCACTGTCTGTAAGGAGCTTGTACATTCTCCCTGTGTCTGTGTGGGTTTCCTCCGGGTGTTCCCGTTTCCTCCCACATTCCAAAGACGTACGGGTTAGGAAGTTGTGGGCATGCTATGTTGGCGCCGGGTTACCCCCAGAACACTCTATGCAATAGATGCATTTCACTGTGTGTTTTGATGTACATGTGACTAATAAAGATATCTTATCTTATCAGATGCAGGAAACATGAAACAAAAACAAAATGAAAGAAACCCTCCAGAGGCCAGGAAATATCTGTGAACAGAGAAATCGAGTCATTGCCTCAGGATCATACTTCACCCCCCACCCGCCCCCCACCCCAACAAGAAAGATCATCAACCTTAAATGCTAACCTTGCCCCCCTCCCACACAGACTCTGCTCACCCCAGCCTTCCTGCCTCTAACATCAGAACTGCCCTCAGACCTCAACATTAACTTCAACAATTTCAGATAACCAGCCTCTCCAGTTTGCGTCATTACTGGTCAGTTCTGCCCACGGTCATGCCCTTGAACCTCCAGAGCCTGGTTGTGTGAGGATAACCCACCAAGTGTGCCTGTGTCAGCATCTCTGAACGCTCCTGCTTGGAGGGTTCTGGCAGACAGGAGCCTGGCTTCTCTAAAGGTTCCTGTCTTTGAAAGCTCAGACAAAGCCCTTCATTAGACCTTTGAGGAAGATTCCAACCTCTCGTGCTTCAGATGTTCATCTCAGTTCTACACATGAACAGATGAGTCCGGGGCAGCAGCAGGCCACTCTGCCCCTCGAGCCTGCCCTGTCATTGAATGAGATCATGGTTGATCCCACTGTGACCATTCTGCATTCGTTTACCCACAGTAAACTTTACACTTGCTTCAAATTATTCAGACTGGTTCTTTGTAGATGAGAGTTCTAAAGATTCATGGCTCTGAGAGAAAGAATTTTGCCTCAATTGACTTTAAAAGCTGACTCATTATTTTGAAACAATGAGCCCACTTCCAGATTCTCCCACAGAAGGAAATGTCCACCCTGTCAGGGCACCTCAGGCCTTACTGTCAAGTCACCTCTCGCCTTCGAAACTCAAGTGGATACAAGTCTAACCCTTCCAACCTTTCCTCATAGACAACAGAATTATTCCAAGGATTAGTTTTGTAAACCTTCTCTGACCTGCTTCCAAGGCAATAACATCCTTCTTTAAATAAGGAGACCAATAGTGTGCACATTTCTCTGGATGTGGTCTCACCAACACCCCATGTAACCGAACCGTTCACGTTTCAATTCACTGAGAAATAAGCAATAACGCGTTATCAGTTTGCCCAGTTACTAACTGTACCAGCACGCTTGCCTTTTGTGCATGATGCACTTGGACCCTATCTTCCTACACCCAAGGCTTCTACAATCTCCTACCATTTACACAATAAACCTCTTCTTTATTTTTTCTGCCAAAATGGGCAACTTCACATCGTTGCACTCTATCCTCCATTTGCCAGCTCTTAACCTCCCTGTACCCACCGGTAGCCTCCTTATGTGTCTTCACACTTCACACTCCTACATTGTTTCATCAGCTAGTTCAGCAACCACACTTTCCGTACCTCACCCAAGTCACTGATATAAAGTGTAAGCGTTCAGGCCCCAGCACCAACCCCTCGTTATATTCTGTTAACCAGCAAAACACCCATTCATACCTGTCTCTCCTTCCTGTTGGCCAGCCAATCTTTTGTCCATACCAATGTGTTACCTCCTACACCAAGAGCTTTCAATAACCTCTGATGCGGCACCTTGTCGAATACTTTCTGGAAATCCACCTGGACCAAGTCTTTGCACCTTTTGTCTTTGGATGGTAGTGAAGAGACCGGAATCTCAACGATCAGTGGATGCAAAACTCACCTCTGCTTCGTACCCAATTTAAGTAAAATCTGCTTCAGTTTAGCTTGAATTTGTTTGGTTTACCCAAATAAAGTCAAATTATATTAAAAAAATTACAGTATCAAAACTGGTTTACGTGTCAAAGATCCCAGAGTTAAATCTTCCTTCAATGTGCTGGCCATTAGCCCAGTCACCAGCTTCTAACTCCACTGAAATCCGTGCTGCAAAATCCCGCTGCTTTAAGTGTGAGACCTCAAGAATACCTTGGCAAGAAGTAATGGAAGTGGGAATTTCAAATAGTGAAGATAATCAAAGAGCAGATTAAAGCCGAGCGTTAAAATGTTGTGCCTTGTTGGAAGGAAGAAAGAAACACACAGAGAACAGGTAGGAAGGAGCAAAGGATTGTTGCAATGTAGGAACTCCCATAAGGAGCCATCTGGTGTTCCATTAACAATCTGGAGCCAGCAGTGATATCAATGTACAACCTTGTGAATCCACTCAAGGAAATGCTGAACTTGAACTGTTTAAATTATTCTTCCTCAGTGGCAGCCACAAGTGTCTTCCAATTCCAAGTCCAATCAAAAGGAATTTATCCTCAAATCACACAATCATAGGCAGGCAGTTTAAATTCAGCTGGTTAATTTTTGAGAACAGCTAGCCTGAGTGAAGGTAACCATTGACTGTGAATGTGAGGTGTGAAGAGACTACAGGGGTATAGGGAGATTGAGAGCTGGCGAATGGAGGATAACATGCGAAAATGTGACATTGCCCATTTTGGCAACACTGGATTGTAGTAAAAACCCATCACAGAAGGGCAGTCTGACCTGGTCAGGCTGAAATGTGACTCCAGACAACTGTGCTGGCTGTTAACTGCCCACTGAAATGGCTTGGCCACACATACCGAGCAAACAACTGAAACTAAAGAATAGAACCAGATGGAGCACCTGCCACTGGATTCAGACACAGCAATGGCTGTCCTAGCCCAGTCGACCCCATGAATACCCAGCAACTGGTGTCCAAAAGGGGAGAGCAGTTCCACAGGCTGGTCAAGGAACAGACTGACTTAGTCATACTCCCTGAAGTTGTACCCCACAGCTAGTTCCAGACTCCTCTATCATAATCCCCGAGGACATAACACCCCATCAGTAGGACAGTCCCACCAGAGATGGCAGCACAGTGGGGTACAGTCAGGAAGAAGTGGTCCTGAAAGGACATGAAGCCTCGTGGCGTCAGGAGGTGTCCATCACTCTCCCACCAACCATCGACAAAGGGATGGATGGTGTCACTTACCAATAGTCAGAACCACTCTGCTCCAGACCCTGGTGGTTCAGCAGACTGGATCCCAGGGAGCAGCCTCTCAGACTGAGGGGGCTATGTTGAGGATGGTGATTGGTGTGAAGTGACCAGTGGGTATTTCTGCCTGTCTTCATTGGGTGCTTTCACTGAAATAATGGATACTCACAGTAGCAGAGTGGTGGATCAGGTGGATAACTTCTGCCTTTCTTTAACCCTTTCAGGGACACCAGATTGCAGTAGCTTGTTTTAAAGAAGGTCCCAAGTAGAACCAGTATTCTAAATTAAAGGCCCATCACTAAGTGCCAAGTCCAAGTGTGTGACAGGACAACCTGGACTGTGAATGTTTCTCCTGTAACGTACTGGAAATCAGAGAGATGTCCAGGTCCCTGGTCACCGTATATCCAGCTGCAGCTTCTGACCAATACAGCTAGACCTGGAAACGGACTCACTGTGGGGCAAGTGTGATGCTGAGGACCTTGTGTACAGCATGTTTGGTAAGCTGGTCACACCACAAGCAATGGCTGGGCTGGCGGAAACGTGCCGGTTAACCACCAGGAAGAGCAGTAGGGAGTAGGTAGTGCAGGAGTCTGCTGCGGCCACCCCTCTCAAACAGACAGACCGTGTTGGATACTGTTGGGGGAGGATGGCCTCTGGGGTGAAAATTGGAAAATAACTAGGAGAGCTATGGTGAGCTATGGAGAGCTATGGTGGGAGGGATTCAACCAGACAGGGAGTAGACACGTGGCCCTATGGCCCCCAGTGGGACTCTCAAATGGTATGTAACCCCCTGGTGTTGGGGTCCAGGAGAACGGAGGGCAGCTGCAGGGCACTCTGAAGGGGAGGGTGAAGAGCCAGTGGTCATGGCCCACATCAGCACAAAATACATGGGTGGAAAAAGGGATGAGGTCCTGCAACATGAATGTAGGGGGTCACGCTGATCACTTTGCACTAAAATGGACTTTGTTTTGTTTTGCTCTGATTGTTCTAATCGCATTTTATTCTTGTAAGATTGTGTATAATATGTTTAATTTATGTTTTCTCTTGTGAATGCTGCTTATCTGATGCTATGTGCCTGTGATGCTGCTGCAGGTAAGTTTTTCATTGCACCTGTGCACACATGGACTTGTGCAGATGGCAATAAACTCAATTTTGACTAGATAGCAGATTAAAGAGCAGGACACTGTAATCTCTGGATTACTTCCAGTTCCATTTGTTCCTGAGCACAGGGATAGGAAGCTCGGGCAGATGAATGTGTGGCTAAAGGGAAGGTGTGAGAGGATGGGCATTAGAAGTTTGGATCACTGGGCAGGTGGGACCTGTGCATGGAGGAAGGTTGCAGCTGAACCAGAACAGGTCCAACATCCATGCAGGGAAGGTTGTTTGTGTTGCTGGGAAGGGTTTGAACGAGTTTTGTAGGGGGATGGGACACAGAGTAGATGTAGAGTTGAGGGAAGAAAAACGAGGCCAGTCTCATAAGCAGAGCAGAAACGGGCAGGACAGGTTAGATATCGTCTTACTTGCCACCTATCAGCCCAGGCCTGGATATTGTTCAGGTGCTGCTGCATTTGGATGTGGACTGCTTCATTCTCTGAGGAGTTGTGAACGGTGCTTGAACACTGTGCAATCATCAGCGAACATCCCCACTTCTGGCCTTCCGATTGAAGGAAGGTCATTGATGAAGCAGCTGAAGATGGTTGGCCAAGGACGCCACCCTGAGGAACTCGATGTCCCGTGGTTGAGATGATTGACCTCCAACCACCACAGCCACCTTCCTCCGTGCTGGGTCTGATCCCAACCAGTGGAGGGTTTTCCCTGATTCCCATTGAGTCCAGCTTAGCCCAAGCTCCTTGATGCCAGACTCAGTCAAATGCTGCCTTGATGTCAAGGGCAGTTACTCGCACTTCACCTCTGGAGCTCAGCTCCTTTGTCCATGTTAGGACCAAGGCTGTAATGAGGTCAGGAGCTGAGTGACTTTGGCAGAACCCAAACTCTGCTTCTGTGAGCAGGTTGTTGCTCAGCGAGTGCCGTGTGTTAGCACCATCGATGATCCCTTCCGTCACTTCACTGACTGAGAGTGGACCAATGGGGCGGTAATTGGCTGGGTCGGATTTGTCCTGCTTCTTGTGGACAGGACATACCTGGGTAATTCTCCACATTGTCAGGCAGATGCTGGTGTTGTCGCTGTACTGGAACAGCTTGGCCAAGGGTGCAGCAAGTTCTGGGGCACAGGTCTTCACAAACCTGGTCTAAAGGTGGGTGAAAGAGCTGAATTTAAGGGGTGGGAGTGACATGAAGACCAGCAATTCTGGCCACATTCTGAAGAAGTGGAGATGAGGGACATTAGAACGGCTGCAAAGGAGGAAACAGAGTTTGGTTTAAAGGTTCGGCTGGCTGGCAGGTAGGTAGGAAGAGGTAGGTAGGAAGGTAGGAGGTGACTATGACAATGATCAATGGCACGGCTACTGGCTGTCTGCTACTTCTTAAATAACTTGGGTTTAGAAATCAAAAGTACAATTCAAAATTAAGTGCTGTGTTTCTTACATACAAGATGCAAGGACATTAATAAATTTTCAGAACACGTGTACGTGGGAATTAGATTTCAATCTAGCTAAGTGTGATTCTCTACAATTTGGTAGAGAGAATAAGGATGGTACTTCTTGTAAAGCAATCGTCATATGATTTCAAGGCCAAAGACATTTAAGTTAACAAACAGATAAATCACTGAAAAGCACAGGCTCATAAGCTTGTAAAAAAATCAAATAAAGCATTGGGTTCACTTGTTGAAGAATAGAATTGAAAAGCTGAGACATTATGTTTAATTTGTGCAGATCACATTTCAAGTACTGCACCCAGTTCTGGTTAGAGCAGATGTGGGGAAAAATGTTAACATGTTCAGAGAACCCCAAACTAGGGCCAGAATTATGAACATAAGAACCAGGAACAAGAGTTGGTCAATTGGCCTCTCAAGACTGCTCCGTTATTCAGTAAGATCATCAGACTTGGCTTCAACACCATTCTCCCCACTCTCCCCATTACTGTTGACTCCCCTGTACTTCAAATGTCTGTTGGCCTCTACCCGGAATATATTCAATGTCCACAGCTTTCTGCGGTCAAGGTTTCCAAAGGTTCAAGACCTTCTGAGAGAAATTCCTTCTCATCTCCATCTGAAACGGGTGACACCTTGTCCTGAAACTATGCCCCCTGCTCTTGATACCCCTGCTGGGGGAATGATCCTCTCAGCATCCACCTTGTCAGTTCCCTTCAAGAGCGTTACACTTCAATATGATCACCTCTTATGCTTCGAAGCTCCAGCGTGTAGACTCACTCATTCAAATGTCATCCTCTTCGCCCCAGCAGCCAACCTAACGAACCTTCTCTGCATCGTTTCCTTAACCATTGAGACCAAAACTGTGAACAGTATTCCAGATGTGGTCACACCAATGACCTGTAAAGTTGCATCAAGACTTCCTAAAACTCCATACCGCTTGCAATAAAGGCCCACATTCCATGAACCCTCCTACTGCTTGTGGTACCTTCATGTCAACTCTTTGAGCGCCAAGTATGAAGAAGATCCCTATGTGCACAACATTTTGCAATCTCACTGATATTTTATTCTTCCTTTCAAAGTGGATAACCTCACTTTTTCCCACATTTACTCCACCAATCAACTCCTTGCCCACTCACCCAACCTTTGTATAAGATTATAGGAATAAACCAGAGAGGGAACTCAGGACAATTGTCTTCATCTGGATGATGGTGAGAAAGTGCAGGGAGTGGCCAGGGTGATAAGCATCAAAACATTAAACAAAAACAGCAAAACACAGAAGGGAGGAAGGAAGTGAAGGTGATGCTGACTGCATTAGACAAAGATGAATGGGAAGAGGGTGGTTTGGATTCTCTGGGCTGTTTGTATATAATTCTATCCAGGGCTGTCTCTGCCTGACCCCTACTGGTGAAGAAGCAGAACGCAGATTGGACGCTGGATTTCATGACTTTGATATCAGCTCTAAAGTCTATTTTGATTTCCTTTTCAACAAATAAATAATCCAAGAACCAATATTCCTGATTTTAAAATAGATGCACATGATTACTGTTCAGCAGGAGTTTTGTACATCTCTACTGTGTTATAACCCAGAAATAACACGTTTCTCTTTCACAGGATTTATCACAGCAAAGGGCCGATGGACCTACTCCGCCATTCAGTAAGATCAAGGCAAGGTCGACGCCATGTTCCCATCCCATTCCAGATCCCTTCCTTCCCCCAAATTTACAAACTCTATCAAACTCAACCTTGCTATGTTCAGTTACTGAACATCCGCAGCTCTCTGCGGCAAGGAATTCCAGAGATCCGTAACCTTCCGAGGGGAAAAAGTCTTCACCTCAGCAATAAATGGCTGACCTTGCATCCTGAGGCTAAGCCTCCAGCTCTGGAATCCCCGCCCCCCCTACTTTCAACACCCAGAGTCTCAAATCCCTGTCAGCTCCAGCTCCAGGTATCAGTCCAGTAAACCGCCAAACTGCTCAAAGTACTCTTCCCTAAATGTGCACAGTGCTGCAGATGTGGTCTAACCATAGCTCCATCTTATAACTCTTACAGTAAGAGCTAAGTATTACATTTCTCTGACTCGTGCGAGGACACTCATATTTCTCTGAACACCCACACTTAACAGTAGCTCTCCATTTTTTAAAAACTCTGCTCCTCCCACCAAAGTGAATAATGTCTGCACTTTCTGTCCACTCATGCAATGAGGTTTTTCTGCCTCTCTGCACACTCCTCACAGCTCACTTTCTCACTGGGACATCGGCCCGGTGAGGAAGAGCAGTGTCAGAATATGAACAGCTGGAGGGAGATCAGAGGGATGGAGGTGAACTTCCTCAACCTCCTCTACACGAGGAGTGGAGGGAGTCGTCCTGACAGCAGGAACCGCAACCCACATCACCACTTGTACTCACGGTTTCTGCATTGGCTCAACCCTCCAACTCCTTCCAGGTGCCGAAGACGGGCACCTACATTATCAACCTGCAGTTCACATATAACATGGAACAGTACAGCAGAGGAACAGGCCCTTCAGCCCACTATGGTTGTGTCGAACTAATTAGGCTAATGACACCTTCTGCCTGCACAAGTCCATCTCCCTCCATTCTCTGTATATTCATGTGCCTATCTAAGAGCCTCTGAAATGCCTCTATTGAACCTGCCTCCACCACCACCACCCCCGGCAGCACATTCCAGGCACCGACCAATCTCTGTGTAAGAAACTTTCCCCCTCTCTCCTTAAGTGCATGCCCTCTAGTAATGGACATCTTGACCCTGGGGAAAAGATACTGGATGTCCACCCTATCTATGTCTCTTATAATTTTATCAACTTCTATCAGTTCTCCCCTGATCCTCCACCGCTCCATAGAAAATCTGAGGCCTTACTGATACCTGCTCAGCTAGGAACTCCAGAGTTACTGAAATCACCTGGGCTCTGAGGACTTCAGGGTCCAAGGACCACTTGGCAACTTCATCTCATCTCTTGCACCTTCCCTACAGCAAGTGAAATTGCCCCAAGTGCGGGTGGTGCCTGCAGAGCACCGAGGCCTTGAATCTGTGCAAAATACAAGGAGCCAAATGCAAAATCATGTTGAAATGTTTAATATTTCATGAACCTTCTTCTGACTCAGATGTAAACTATGAAAATTATGCAACTTATTTGGTGAGGGATAAATTATTTCCAGGCCACTTACCTGCCCACTCACTAAACCTTGGTTTCTGCATTTCCTAGTGTAGGCTCCCAGATGTGAAGGGTATCTTCCAGATGTGAAGGGTATCTTCCAGATGTGCTTGCAAGCTTTATTTTGGAGCAGCCATTTTGAGAAGGGCAGCCTTGGGGTCAAAGTGCAGGCTTGGAGAGGAGGGCGAGCACCAACAAGGTAAGGTTTTTCACCTTTTCCTGATTCTACTAGTTGTTAAAGGGGGCAGTGGTGGCACTCAGTGGAGTGGTGTGTTGGATGAGGGGAAATCAGGGAGCTTCAGGTGTTCCTATGTCTGCAGGAAGTGTATCCGACTGCAGCTCCTCTTAAACTACATGGATCAGTTGGGGTGTCAGTTGGACTCACTAAGGAACATACAGGAGACAGAGGTATTATAGACAGGGGTTTCAGGGAGGTGGTCACACCAAAGGTTCATTCAGATGGGTGACCACCAGGAAAGGGCAGGTAGTGCAGGATTTTCCTGTGGCTGTTCCCGTCTCAAACAAGTGTAGCAATTTGGATACTGTTGGGGGGGGATAGCCTCTCAGAAATGACAGCAGCACCCAGATCAGTGGCACCATGACTGGCTCTGTTGTACAGCAGGGTAGGTCAAGGACGAGGCAAGCTATGGTGATAGGGGACTCCTTAGTTAGGGGCAGGGATAGGCGTTTCTATGCCGTGAGTGAGGCTCCAGGATGGTGTGTTGCCTCCCTGGTGCCAGGGTCAAGATGTCTCTGAGCAGGCACAGGATGTTCTGAAAGAGGAGGGTGAGCAGCCAGAGGATGTGGTCCATATTGGTACCAATGACATAGGCAGGAGGAGAGATGAGGTCCTGCAGAGAGAATTTAGAGTAAGGCAGAATTTAAAAAGCAGGACTGCTTGGGTTGTAATCTCAGGATTATTCCACCTCACGTGCTGGTGAGGTAAGATAAAGGAAGATCGTGCAGTTAAATATGTGGCTAAGGAGCTGGTGTAGAGGGGAGGGCTTCAGATATGTATATCATTGGGCTCTCTCTGGGGCAGGTGAGACCTGTACAAAAAGCACGGGCTGCACTTGAACCAGAGGGCAACTAATGGCCTTGCAAGGAGGTTCACTAGTGCTACCCAGGAGGGTTTGAACTAGCATAGCAGGGGGTGGGAACCAGAGCAGTGGGTCAGCAAGTGGAGGGATTGAGGGGAAGGCTGAAAGGAAGGACAGGCAGGGCCAGGTTAATGAACACGGTGAGACTGATGAACTGAAGTGTATTTATTTCAATGCAAGGAGTACTATGGGTAAGGCAAATGAACCTAGACGATGTTGCAGCCGGAATAGAGACTTGGTTGAGAGAAGAGCAGGATTGGAAGCTCAACGTTCCAGGATTCAGATGTTTCAGACGTGATAAAGAGATTGGGGCAGCGGGGGGTTGGCACAACTGACCAGGGAGAATGTCATAGGGGTACTTAATGAGGACATCCTGGAGGGCTCATCCAGTGAGAAAATCCAGTGAGAGCTCAGGAATAAGAAAGATGCAGTCACTGGGATGGGTTTATACTACAGGCCGGCCTCCCGATAGCCAGTGGGAGATAGAACAGACATGTAGGGAGATTATGGAAAGAGGTAAAAGCAATAGGGTAGTTGCAGAGGGTGACTTTAGTTTCCCCAATATTGATGGGGCAGAATTTGTTAGCTGCATCCAGGAGGGGCTTCTTGACACAGTATGTAGATAATCCAACCAGGGAAGGGGCCATAGTAGACCTTGTAATGGGGAAAGAGCCTGGCCAGGGGATCTGTGTTTCAGTGGGAAAGTATTAGAACATAGAGCAGTACTGCACAGGAAGGCCATTCGGCCCAAGATGTTGTGCCGATCTTGATGCCAATTTATATTAAATGTCCTCCTCCTGTGTATCATCCACATCCCTCCATTCCTTCCATATTCATGTGTCCATCTAAAAGCCTCTTAAACTCCACCAAACTGCCCGATTCCACTGCTACCCCTGGCACCTACCACTCCCTGCATAAAATACTTGCCCCTCGCGTCACCTTTAAATTTCCCTCCTCTAACCTTAAAAGCATGTCCTCTGGTGTTTGACATTTCTACCCTGGGGAACAGATTGTGTCTACCCTATCTCTGCCTCTCATGATTTTAAAAACCTATCAGATCTCCCCTCAGCCTCCAATGCTGTAGGGAGAACAACCCAAGTTTGTCCAACCTCTCCTTATAGCTCATACCCTCTAATCCAGGCAGTGCCCTGGTAAACCTCTTCTGCACCCTCTCCACAGTCTCCACATCCTTCCTATAACAGGGTGACCAGAACTGCACGCGATACTCCAAGTGTGGTCTGACTAAAGTTTTACATGGCTGCAGCATGACTGCCTTACTGTTATACTCAACAGCCCTACTGATGAAGGCAAGCATGCTCTACACGCCTTCTTTACTGCTTGTGTAGCCATTTATTGAACTAGGGGCCTGGACCTCAAGATCCCGCTGTACCTCAACACTATTAAATGGCCTACCATTAACTGTATATTTTCTACTTTCATTTGACCTCCCAAAGTGCAACACCTCACACTTGCCCAGATTAAACTCCATCTGCCACTTCTCTGCCCATATCTGAAACTGATCTATATCCCGCTGTATTCTTTGATAGTCCTTAACACTGTCCACAGCTTCACCAATCTTGGCGTCATCCTCAAACTTACTAATTCACCCATCTACATTTTTATCAAAATCATTGATAAAATTGTTCCTTGCAGAACACTGCTGGTCACAGACCTCCAGCCAGAATAACAGCCTTCCACTCCTACTCTGTCTTCTATGGGCAAGCCAGTTCTGAATCCAAACTTGCAATTCACCCCGGATCCCACGAATCTTTATCTTCTGAATCAACCTACCATGAGGGACTAAAGACCATGTAGATAACATCCACTGCCTTACCCTCATCAAGCTGCTTTGTCACACCTCCTCAAAAAACTCAGTTAAGTTTGCAAGGCATGACCTGCCCCGCACAAACCAATGCTGACTGCCCTAAGCAGGCCGTGCCTTTCCAAATGTGCATAAATCCTATCCCTCAGTATCCTCTCCAATAGTTTCCCCACCACTGATGTGAGGCTCATTAGACTTTATTTACCTGGATTATCCCCATTCCCCTTCTTGAACAAAGGCACGACACTTGCTACTCTGCAGTCCTCCAGGACCTCGCCTGTTGCCAGTGAGGATCTTTGTCAAAGCCCCAGCAATCTGCTCACTAGCTTCTTTCAATATTCCAGGATATATGCCACCAGGCCCTGGGCACTTATCTACCTTAATGCTTTTCAGAAGACACAGCACTACCTCCTCCTTAATCTCAAAATGCCCCAGCACATTAGCGAAACCCACTCTCCCTTCATTATCCTCCATTTTCTTCTCCTCGGTAAATACCAATGCAAAGTAGTCATTTAGTACCTCAGCCACTTGCTCTGACTCCAAGCGTAAATTCCCTCCTTAATCCTTGAGTGGACCTACCCTCTCCTTAGCTATCCTTTTTCTCTTAATATGTATAAAATGCCTCGGGATTAGCTTTGATCCTGCTCACCAAGGACATTTCATAAGATAAGATTTCTTTATTAGTCACATGTACATTGAAACACACAGTGAAATGCATCTTTTGCGTAGAGTGGTCTGGGGGCAGCCCGCAAGTGTCGCCACGCTTCTGGCGCCAACATAGTACGCCCACAACTTCCTAACCCGTACGTCTTTGGAATGCGGGAGAAAACCGGAGCACCCGGAGGAAACCCACACAGACACAGGGAGAATGTACAAACTCCTTACAGACAGTGGCCGGAATTGAACCCGGGTTGCTGGCGCTATAATAGCGTTATGCTAACCGCTACACTACTGTGCCTGCCCCATTTCATGGCCCCTTTTGGCCTTCCTAATCACCTGCTTGAGCATTTTCCTGCCATCTTTATATCTTTTTAGCTTGTGTATGTTTCCTTTTTCTTCCTGCCCACATTCGACATGTCATTTCAAGGCCAGCTGATCAGAACTCAGGACCAACATGTTTCGATGAGGAAGAAAGACAAGGATGGCAAGGTTTGGGAACCTTGGATGATCAGAGATGTTGCGAATTTAGTCAAAAAGGAAAAGGAAGAATATGTGAGGTTTAGGAAGCTGAAATCATACAGGGCTTTTGAGGAATATCAAGGAAGCAGGAAAGGATTTAAACAGAATCAGGAGAGTTTAAAAGGTGCCATGAAAAGTCTTTGGCGAGTAGGATTAGAAAGAATCCCAAGACCTTTAACATATACAGTATATCAAAACCGAGAGGATAACTAGGGAGATGGAGAACCACTCGAATAAAGGCACAAATTTATACCCTGGAGCCACAAGAAATGGTGCAAGTCTACAGCTCTCTGAAAGTGGCAGCACAAGTAGAGAGGGCGGTAAAGGAGGCACGCGGCATTCTTGCCTTCATCAGTGGGGCTGCGGTGTATAAAAGTCCGAAGGTCACATTGCAGCTGCATAAAATTTTGCCTTGGCCACGTTTGGAGTATTGTGTGCAGTTCTGGTTGCCCCATTATAGGGAGGATGTGGAGGCTTTGGAGACGGTGCAGAAGAGGTTCACCAGGATGTTGCTTGGGTTAGAGAGTATTAGCTATCAGGAGAGGTTGGACAAACTTGGATTCTTTCCTCTGGAGACTGAGCGACAACCTGACAGATGTACATAAAATAATGAGAGGCATGGACAGGAGTCTTTTTTCCATAGTGGAAATGTCAACTGCTGCATGGTGTAGCTTTAAGGTGAGAGGGGAGAAGTTCAAAAGAGATTTACAAGCAAGTTTTTATTTATACATATGCCTGGAACATGCTGCCCGAGGAAGTGGTGGAAGCAGATACAATAGCAACATTTAAGAGGCACTTAGAGAGGCCCATGAATAGGCAGGGATTGGGGGCACTGACCATGTGCTGGGAAATGGGATTAGCTTAAGTGGCATCTTGTTTGGCACAGAAGAGCCTTTTCCTGTGCTGTTCTATGAGATGCTACCCACAGTGGGCAGACTGGAAAACTCTCTGGATTTTCCCATTGAAAGGACAATGCAAAAATAGGAGACATGACAGCAGTCTCATGTGTGAATTGTCAATCATCAATCTTCCCTGCCCAAAAAAATACAGAACAAACATGACTCCAGGGAAGAGACACTGATCACTGACTCATTTCCCCACTGGATGCTGGAACCCCACCAAGCAGATTCAAGTGCAACCTTATCAAGTCAATCATTGCATCCAACTACACTGAACCTACAACTAAGGCAGGTCTGGAGGTTTCCTCCACACAGCCCAGGGGGAGAGTCCTAGAGGAAGACCATAAGACATAGGAGGAGAATTAGGCCATTTGGCCCATCAAGTCTGCTGCGCCATTCCATCATGGCTGATTTATTTTTCCCTCTCAACCATCAGGGAGGGGGAGAGTTTTGTAGATACTGTACATCAGGAGACGGTCACCACCACCCCCCCCCCTTAGAGCAGGTGCTACTGGAGTCCAGGAAGTAGATAGAAGGGTGACTGTCAGGGGAGGGAAAAGGAAAAAGAAAACGAACAGGCAGATAGAGCAGAGGACCCCGGAGGCTGTTCCCCTCAGTAACAGGTTTTCTGCTTTGGAAACTGTTGAGGGGGATGACCTGCAGGGCTCAAGCAGCAGTAGCCAGGTCTCTGGCACTGGGACCGGTCCTGCTGCTCAGAGGGAAGGGAGGAGAAGAGGAGGGCAGTAGTGATAGGGGACTCAATAGTCAGGGAAACAGATGGGAGGTTCTGTGGCAGTGAGTATGAATCCCAGATGATATGTTGCCTCCCAGGTGCCAGGGTCCGGGATGTCACTGATCGGGAGGGAGAACAGCCAGGATTCTTGAGCGGGAGGGAGAACAGCCAGAAGTCATGGTTCAAGTTGGTACCAACGACATAGGTAGGAAGAGGGATGAGGACCTGAAAAGTGAGTTCAGGGAGCTAGGCAGAAGGCTGAAGAACAGGACCTCAAGGGTAGCAATCTCAGGATTGCTGCCAGTGCCACACGATAGTGAAGGTAGGAATAGGAGGAGATGGCAAAGAAATGCGTGGCTGAGAAGTTGGTACAGGAGGGAAGGCTTTAGATTTTTGGATCTTCAGGATTTCTTCTGAGGAAGGTGGGATGTGTATAGAGAGGACGGGTTACACCTGAACCCGAGGGGGGCCAATATCCTTGCAATCAGGTTTGCTAAGGTGGTTCGGGAGGGTTTAAACTAGATTGCAAGGGGGATGGGAACCAGAGGGGTAGGTCAGAGGAAGAAGGGGATGGGGAAAAGTCAGATCTGACAGGTAGAGAGGCTTTGAGGAAGGAGAAGCAGAGTACAGGCTATAAAAATAGTAAGGTGGATGGGCTAAAGTGCATTTACTTAAATGCAAGAAGCATCAGGAATAAGGGAGATGAACTGAGAGCTTGGATAAGTACATGGGACTATGATATTGTGGCTATTCCAGAGACATGGCTGACATCAGGGCAGGAATGGATATTGAATATTCCTGGTTTTCAGTGTTTTAAAAGGAATAGGGAGGGGGGGGGAGAAGAGGAGGAGGGGTGGCGATACTGGTCAGGGACACTATTACAGCTGCAGAAAGGGTAGATAATGCAGAAGGATCCTCTCTAGAGTCAATATGGGTGGAAGTTAGGAATAAGAAAGGGGCAGTTACCCTCCTGGGAGTATTCTATAGGCCCCCCGGTAGCAGCAGGGATACTGAGGAGCAGATTGGGAGGCAGTTTTTGGAAAGATGTGAAAATAACAGGTTTATTATAATGGGAGACTTCAACTATCCAAATATTGATTGGCACCTACTTAGTGCCAAAGGTTTAGACAGGGCGGCGTTTGTTAAATGTGTCCAGGACGGATTCCTGACACAGTATGTTGACAGGCCGACTAGAGGGAATGTCATATTAAATCTAGTTTTAGGTAATGATCTGGGACAGGTGACAGATTTATCAGTGGGTGAGCATTTGGGGACAGTGACCATTGCTCCATAACCTTTAGAATTGTCATGGAGAGGGATGGGAGCAAAGAGGACGGGAAGATATATAATTGGGGAAAGGCGAATTATGAGGCTTTAAGGCGAGAACTTGGGAGTGTAAATTGGGATGACATTTTTGAAGGGAAATGTACTATAGAGATGTGGTCGACGTTCAGGGATCTTTTGCAGGATGTTAGGGATAAATTTGTCCCGGTGAGGCAGAGAAGGAATGGTAGGGTGAAGGGACTATGGGTGACGAGAGAGGTGGAACAACTAGTTAGGAAGAAGAAGGCAGCATACATAAGGTGTAAGCAGCAAGGATCGGACAGGGCTCATGAGGAATATAGAGTAGCAAGGAAGAAGAAAGGGCTGAGGAAAGCAAGAAGGGGACATGAAAAGGCTTTGGCGAGTAGGGTTAAGGAGAATCCCAAGGCTTTTTACTCGTACGTGAAGAGCAGAGGGATGGCTAGGGTAAAGGTAGGTCCGATTAAAGACAAAGGTGGAAGGATGTGCCTGGAAGCTGTGGAAGTGGGTGAGGTTCTCAATGAATACTTCTCTTCAGTATTCACCAAGGAGAGGGGTCTTGATGATGCTGAGGACAGTGTTAGTGAGGGTAATGTTCTAGAGTATGTAGATATTAAGAGAGAGGATGTGTTGGAGCTGTTAGAAAATATTAGGACAGATAAGTCCCTGGGGCCTGACGGAATATTCCCCAGGCTGCTTCGTGAGGCGAGGGAGGAGATTGCTGAACCGTTGGCTAGGATCTTTGAGCCCTCGTTGTCCACGGGAGTGGTACCGGAGGATTGGAGGGTGGCGAATGTTGTCCCCTTATTCAAAAAAGGTAGTAGGGATAGTCCAGGGAATTACAGGCCAGTGAGCCTTACGTCTGTGGTGGGTCAGCTGTCGGAAAGGATTCTAAGAGATAGGATCTATGATCATTTAGAGAATCATGGACTGATTGGGGACAGCCAGCATGGCTTTGAACCATAGAACCATACAGCACAAAACAGGCCCTTCGGCCCACCGTGTCGTGCCGTCCATCAGACCACCCTCACACTACCTAACCCCCTCCTCCCGCATATCCCTCTATCTCACGTTCCTCCATATGCCTATCCAACAAGCTCTTGAACCTGTTCAATGTATCTGCCTCCACCACCACCCCAGGCAGTGCATTCCATGCACCAACCACTCTTTGGGTGAAAAACCTCCCCCTGACATCTCCCCTGAACCTCCCACCCATAACCTTAAAGCCATGACCTCTCATCTTGAGCATTGGTGCCCTGGGAAGGAGGCACTGACTGTCTACTCTATCTATTCCTCTTAATATTTTATATACCTCTATCATGTCTCCTCTCATCCTCCTCCTTTCCAGTGAATAAAGCCCTAGCACCTTAAGCCTCTCCTCATATTCAATACCCTCCAATCCAGGCAGCATCCTGGTAAATCTCCTCTGCACCCTCTCCAATGCCTCCACATCCTTCCTATAATGAGGCGATCAGAACTGAACACAGTACTCTAAGTGTGGCCTAACTAGAGTTTTGTAAAGCTGCATCATAACCTCGCGGCTCTTAAACTCAATCCCGCGATTTATGAAAGCCAACATCCCATTGGCCTTCTTAACTGCTCTATCCACCTGTGAGGCAACTTTCAATGAACTGTGAATATGAACCCCCAGATCCCTCTGCTCCTCCACACTGCCAAGGACCTTGCCGTTTACCCTGTACTCTGCCCTGGAGTTTGTCCTTCCAAAGTGTACCACCTCACACTTCTCCAGATTGAACTCCATCTGCCACCTGTCAGCCCAGCTCTGCATCCTATCAATATCCCTCTGTAAGCTCCGACAGCCCTCCACACTATCCACAACACCGCCTACCTTAGTGTCGTCCACAAACTTACTAACCCAGCCCTCCACCCCCTCATCTAAGTCATCTATAAATATCACAAAAAGTAGAGGTCCCAGAACCGATCCCTGCGGGACACCACTAGTCACTGCCTTCCAATCCGAGGGCACTCCCTCCACCACAACCCTCTGCTTTCTACATGCAAGCCAATTCCTAATCCACACAGCCAAGCTTCCTTGGATCCCTTGGCCTCTGACCTTCTGAAGAAGCCTACCATGAGGAACCTTATCAAACGCCTTAGTAAAATCCATGTAAACCACATCCACCACATCAATCTTCCTGGTCACCTCCTCAAAGAACTCTATCAGGCTTGTGAGGCAAGATCTTCCCTTCACAAAGCCATGCTGGCTGTCCCTAATCAGTCCATGATTCTCTAGGTGTTCATAAATCCTATCCCTTAGAATCCTTTCTAACAGTTTACCCACCACAGACGTGAGACTCACCGGTCTATAATTCCCTGGCCTATCCCTATTACCTTTTTTGAACAAGGGGACCACATTCGCAACCCTCCAATCCTCCGGCACCACCCCCGTAAACAACGAGGACTCAAAGATCCTTACCAGCAGTTCAGTAATCTCCTCCCTAGCCTCTTGAAGCAGCCTGGGGAAAATCCCGTCAGGCCCCGGAGATTTATCTGTCTTAATATTATTTAACAACTTCAACACATCCTCTCTCTTGATATCAACAACCTCGAGAACATTACCCCTACCAGCACTCCCTTCCGCATCATCAAGACCCCTCTCCCTGGTGAATACCGAAGAGAAGTACTCATTCAGAACTTCTCCCACTTCCGCCGCCTCCAGGCAAATTCTCCCACCTTTGTCCTTAATCAGACCTACCTTCACCCTAGCCATCCTCCTACCCTTCATGTACTTGAAAAAGGCCTTGGGATTTTCCTTAACCCTACTAGCCAAAGCCTTTTCATGTCCCCTTCTAGCTCTCCTCAGCCCTTTCTTAAGTTCCTTCCTCGCTACCCTATATTCCTCACGGGCCCTGTCTGAACCTTGCTGCTTATACCTCATGTACGCTACCTTCTTCTCCCTAACAAGTCGTTCCACCTCTCTCATCACCCACGGTTCCTTCACCCTGCCATTCCTTCTCTGCCTCACCGGGACATATTTATCCCTAACATCCTGCATAAGATCCCTGAATATCGACCACATCCCCATGGTACATTTTCCTTCAAAAAGGACATCCCAAGTTACACTCCCAAGTTCTCTCCTTAAAGCCTCGTAGTTAGCCCTTCCCCAATTGAAAAACTTCTTGTCCTCTCTGCACCTGTCCCTGTCCATGACAATTTTAAAGGTTATGGAGCAATGGTCACTGTCCCCCAAATGCTCACCCACCAATAGATCCTTCACCTGTCCCGGTTCATTTCCTAAAACTAGATCTAACATGGCATTCCCTCTAGTCGGCCTGTCAACATACTGCGTCAGGAATCCCTCCTGGACACATTTAACAAATTCCGTCCCATCTAAACCTTTGGCACTAAGCAGGTTTCAGTCTATATTTGGGAAGTTGAAGTCTCCCATTATAACAACCCTGTTATTTCTGCTTCTCTCCAAAAACTGCCTGCCAATCTGCTCCTCTATATCTCTACTGCTACCGGGGGGCCTATAGAATACTCCTAGTAGAGTAACTGCTCCTTTCTTGTTCCTTAACTCCACCCATACGGACTCCAGAGATGATCCTTCTACAACATCCATCTTTTCCACAGCCGTAACAGTGTCCCTGACCAGTATCGCCACCCCTCCTCCTCTTCTCCCCCCTTCCCTATCCCTTTTAAAACACCGAAAACCAGGAATATTCAATATCCACTCCTCTCCTGACGTCAGTCACGTCTCAGTAATAACCACAATATCATAGTCCCCCATACTTATCCAAGCCCTCAGTTCATCCCCCTTATTCCTGACACTTCTTGCATTTAAGTAAACACACTTCAGTCCATCTACCTTACTACTTTTACGGCCTGTATTCTGCTTCTCCTTCCCCAAAGCCTCTCTACATGTTTGATCTAACTTTTCCCCATCCCCTTCTTCCTCTGACCTACTCCTCCGGTTCCCTTCCCCCTCACAAACTAGTTTAAACCCTCCTGTACCACCCTAGCAAATCTCGCCGCAAGGATATTGGCCCCCTTCTGGTTCGGGTGTAACCCGTCCTCTCTGTACAGGTCCCACCTTCGCGAGAAGAGATCCCAATGATCCAGAAATCTAAAACCCTCCCTCCTGCACCAACTTCTCAGCCACACATTTATCTGCCACCTCCTCCTATTCCTACCTTCACTATCACGTGGCACTGGCAGCAATCCCGAGATTGCTACCCTTGAGGTCCTGTTCCTCAATTTTCTGCCTAGCTCCCTGAACTCACTCTTCAGGACCTCATCCCCCTTCCTACCTATGTCATTGGTGCCAATATGGACCACAACTTCTGGCTGCTCTCCCTCCCACTCAAGAATTCTGTGGACCCGATCAGTGACATCCTGGACCCTGGCACCTGGGAGGCAACATACCATCCGGGATTCATGCTCACTGCCACAGAACCTCCTATCCGTTTCCCTGACTATCGAGTCCCCTATCACTACCGCATGTCTCTTTCCCACCCTTCCCTTCTGAGCAGCAGTACCAGTCCCAGTGCCAGAGACACTTGTGAAGGGAAGATCTTGCCTCACAAGCCTGATAGGGTTTTTTGAGGAGGTGACCAGGAAGATTGATGAGGGTAGTGTAGTAGATGTGGTCTACATGGATTTTAGTAAGGTGCTTGACAAGATTCCGTATGGTAGGCTTCTTCAGAAGTTCAGAGGCCAAGGGATCCAGGGAGGCTTGGCCGTGTAGATTCAGAATTGGCTTGCCTGTAGAAAGCAGAGGGTTGTGGTGGAGGGAGTGCATTTGGATTGGAGGGCTGCGACTAGTGGTGTCCCACAGAGATCAGTTCTGGGACCTCTACTTTTTGTGATATTTATTAATGACTTAGATGAGGGGTGGAAGGGTGGGTTAGCAAGTTTGCAGATGACACAATGATTGGTGGTGTTGTGGATAGTGAGGAGGGCTGTTGAAGCTTACAGAGGGATATTGATAGGATGCAGAGCTGGGCTGACAAGTGGCAGATGGAGTTCAATCCAGATGGATGGAGATCCTAGACTCTCCCACTGATGGAAACATTCTCTCCACGTCCACTCTATCCAGGCCTTTCAATATTCGGTAGGTTTCAATGAGATCTCCCCTCATCCTATCTCCAGCAAGTACAGGCCCAGAGCCATCAAACCCTCCTCATACGTTAACCTTTTCATTCCTGGGATTTTCAAGACACTTAAACCTGTGTGGAAGCAACAATTTACCTCACAAGACTGCAGAATCCACTCCACGTCTTCCAAACTTACCTCTCAGCCCAGTTGGATCCACGCCAGGTCTTCTAAGTCTGTTCACTGGCAGTCACTTACCTTCCAGTCCAGGTAAATCCGCTCTAGGTCTTCAAAGTCTCTCAAGGGGAAGATTTTTAAGAAGACCACTATCATCCCGGTACCAAAGAAAAGCAAGGTAACATGCCTCAATGACTACCGACCAGTGGCTCTGACATCCACCGTCATGAAGTGTTTTGAGAGGCTGGTCATGGCACACATCAACTCCAGCCTCCCAGACAACCTCAACCCACTGCAATTCACTTATCGCCGAAACATGTCTACAGTGGACGCCATCTCCCTGGCCCTACACTCAGCTCTGGAGCATCTGGACAGTAATGACACCTACGTTAGACTATTGTTTATTGACTACAGCTCTGCCTTCAATACAATAATCCCAAGCAAACTTGTCACCAAACTCTGAGACCTAGGACTCAACACCTCACTCTGTAACTGGATCTTTAACTTTCTAAACAACAGACGGCAATCAGTGAGGATAGGCAGCAACACCTCCGGCACGATTATTCTCAACACTGGTGCCCCACAAGGCTGCGTCCTCAGCCCTCTACTCTACTCCCTATACACTCATGACTGTGTGGCCAGATTCTGCTCTAACTCCATCTACAAGTTTGCAGATGATACCACCGTTGTAGGTCGTATCTCAAACGGCGATGAGTCGGAGTACAGGAAGGAGATAGGGAGCTTAGTGGAATGGTGTCATGACAACAACCTTTCCCTCAATGTCAACAAAACGAAAGAGCTAGTCATTGACTTCAGGAAAGGGGGCGGTGTACATGCACCTGTCTACATCAGAGGTGCTGAGGTCGAGAGGCTTGAGAGCTTCAAATTCCTAGGAGTGAACATCACCAATAGCCCGTCCTGGTCAAATCACGTAGATGCCATGGCCAAGAAAGCTCACCAGTGCCTCTACTTCCTCAGGAGGCTAAAGAAATTCGGTTTGTCCCCTTTGACTCTCACAACTTCTATCAATGCACGATAGAAAGCATCCTATCTGGATGTATCACGGCTTGGTACGGTAACTGCTCTGCCCAGGACCGCAAGAAACTGCAGAGAGTTGTGGATACAGCCCAGCGCATCACGGACACCAGCCTCCCCTCCTTGGACTCTGTCTTTACCTCTTGTCGTCTTGATGAAGCCGCCAGCATAATCAAAGACCCCACCTGCCCAGGTCCTGCTCCTATTTCTTATGTTTTTATATGGGGCCCAAAACTGCTCTCAATGTGGTCTGACCAACGCCTTATAAAGCCTCAGCATTACATCCTTGCTTTTACATTCTAGTCCTCTCAAGATGAATGCTAACATTGCATTTGCCTTCCTTACAACTGACTCAGCCTGGAAGTTAACCTTTACGGAATCCTGCACTAGGATCCCAAGTCCCTTTGCACCTCCAATTTCTGAATTTGCTCCCTGTTTTGAAAATAGCCTACACCTATATTCCTTCGACCGAAGTGCACGACCATACATTTCCCTGCGCTGTATTCCATCTGCCACTTCTTTGCCCATTCTCCCAACCTGTCCAAGTCTTTCTGCAGACTCCCTGCTTCCTCAACACTACCTAACACTCCACCTATCTTTGTATCATCCGCAAACTTGGCCACAAAGCCCTCAATTCCATCATCCAGATCATTAACATATAATGTGGAAAGTAGCGGACCCAACACTGACTCCTGAGGAACACCACTAGTCACCAGCACCCAACCAGAAAAGGCCCCCTTTACTCCCACTCTTTGCCTTCTGCCAGTCAGCCAATCTTCTATCCATGTTGGTACCTTTCCTGTAATACCATGGGCTCCTACCTTGTTTAGCAGCCTCATGTGCGGCACCTTGTCAAAGGCCTTCTGAAAATCCAAGTAAACAATATCCACTGACTCTCCTTTGTCTATCCTGCCTGTTACTTCCTCAAAGAATTCCAACAGATTTGTCAGGCAAAATCACCCCTTAAGGAAACAATGCTGATTTCTGCCTATTTTATATGCTTCCAAGTATCCCGAAACCTCATCCTTAATAATGGACTCTAACATCTTACCAACCACCAAAGTCAGGCTAACTGGCCTATAATTTCCTGTCTTTTGCCTCCCTCCCTTCTTCAAGAGTGGAGCGACATTTGCGATTTTCCAGTCCTCTGGAACCATTCCTGACTCTAGTGATTCTTGGAAGATCACTACCAATGCCTCCACAATCTCTTCAGCTACCTCTTTCAGAACCAGGGGTGTAGTCCATCTGGTCCAGGTGACTTATCCACCTTCAGACCTTTCAGCTTCCCAAGCACCTGCTCCTTAGTAATAGCTACTGCACTCACTTCTGCCCCGACTCTCTCGAATTTCTGGCGTGTTGCTGGTGCCTTCCACAGTGAAGACTGACGTAAAATACTTACTCAGTTCATCCACCATTTCTTTGTCCCCCATTACTACCTCTCCAGCATCATTTTCCAGTGGTCCCATGTCCACTCTTGCCTCTTTATATATCTGAAACAACTTTTGGTATCCTCTTTTATATTGTTGGCTAGCTTACCTTCATATTTCATCTTTTCTCCCATTATTGCTTGTTTAGTTGCCTTCTGTTGGTTTATAAAAGCTTCCAAATCCTCTAACTTCCCACTAATTTTTGCAATATTGTATGCCCTCTCATTTGCTTTTATGCTGTCTTTGACTTCCCTTGTCAGCCACGGTGGCCTCATCCTCCCTTAGAATGCTGCTGCTTCTTTGGGATGAACTGATCCTGAGTCTTCTGAATTACTCCCAAAAATTCTTGCCATCGTTGCTCCACCATCATCCCTGCTTGGGTCCCCTTCCAATCAACTTTGGCCAGCTCCTCTCTCATGCCTCTGTAGTTACCCTTACTCAACTGTAATACCGATACATTTGATCTTAGCTTCTCCCTTTCAAACTGCACAATCACTGCCTCCTAAGGGTTCCTTTACCTTAATCTCCCTAATCACATCTGGTTCATTGTATACCAAATCCAGAATTGCCAATTCCCTCATGGGCTTGACCACAAGCTGCTCTAAAAAGCCATCCCATAGGCATTTTACAAATTTCTGCTCTTGGGATCCAGTACCAACCTGATTTTCCCAATCTACCTGCATATTGAAATCCCCCATGACCACCGTACATTGCCCCTTTTACATGCCTTTTCTATCTCCTGTTGTAATATGTATCCCACATCCTGGCTACTATTCAGAGGCCTGTATAACTCCCAACTGGGTCCTTTTACCCTTGCAGTTTCTTAATTCTACCCACAAGGATTCTACATCTTCTGATTCAATATCACTTCTTGTTAAGGATTTTTTTTTACCAGCAGAGCCCCCCCACCCCCTCTGCCCACCTGCCTGACTTTTCGATAGGATGTGTATTCTTGGATGTTTAGCTCCCAGCTCTGATCTTCTTTCACCCATGACTCTGAAATGCCCACAACGTCATACCTGCCAATTTCTAACTGCGCTATAAGTTTATCTACCTTATCTCATATACTGCGTGCATTCAAATATAACACTTTCAGTCCTGTATTCACCACCCTTCTTCTCAAATTTGTCTCGATGTTGCCTGAAGTTAAATTCTGATCCCTTTCTAAATTTCTGTCTTATTTTTTAATCTGGACACCTCAGTCACCTCTCCTGCACTCTCCTTCCCTTTTACTTTATCCATACTTTTCCAACTTGTTGAACCCACCCTCTATTAAGTTTAAATACCTACTTTAGTTATGCGATTCGCCATGACCCTGGTCCCAGCATGGTTCAGGTGAAGCCCGTCCCATCGGAACAGCTCCCTCCTTCCTCAATACTGGTGCCAATGTCCCATGAATTCAAACCCTCTTCTCTCACATCAATCTTTGAGCCATACATTTAACTCTCTGATCTTATTGACCTTGTGCCAATTTGCACATGGCTCAGGTAGCAATCCAGACCTTTTTGGTTCTGCTTTTTAATTTGGTCACCAACTGCTAAAATTGTCCCACCAGTAAGTGGTCCCACCACTGCCATCAGAGGTGGTGGAGGCAGATACATTAGGGACATTTTAGATAGCCCTCCATTTTTCTATCATTCATGTGGCTATGTGAGGGGGAAGGGTTAGATAGATCTTACAGCAGGATAAAATGTCCGCACATTATGGGCTGAAGGGCCTGTACTGTAATATTCAATGTTCCCTCAGCACAACCTCTTTGCTCTACCTACGTCGTTGGTACTCAGATGGACCACAACAATTGGATCTTTCTCCTCCCACTCCAAATTCCTCTGTAGGTCAGACGAGATATCCCGAACCCAGGCATCAGGCAGGCAACACAGCCGTCAGGACTCTCGATCCTTGCAACAGAGAATTCTGACTATTCCCCTGGCTATACTATCCCCAATCACAACATTTCTCTTCACTTCATTTCCACCTCCCGCATCCCCCCCCCCCCCACCCCCAAATGGCTCTCTGAATCAGTGCCACGGTTCAGTTGCTCATCCTTCCTACAGCTCCCACTTTCATCCGCACAGGGAGCAAGAATCTCAGACCTGTTGGATAAGCTCAAGGGCTGAGGCTCCTACAGCACTACCTCTTGGATCCCCCTCCCTGCCTCACGCACAGTCACACCCTCTTGACCCTGACCACAGATCGAATTTGAAGTAGTTAATCTAATGGGTGTGACTGCCTCCTGAAACACAGCATCCAGGTAACTCTCCCCCTCCTTGATGTATCGCAGTGTTGAAGCTCAGATTCCGGGCCATCAACTTTGAGGCCTGAGTTCCTGGAGCAAGCAACATTTGCTGCAGGTGTGGTCACCAGCTCCCACATGATGCAGCTACAACACATCACCTGATCCTGCTTCACTACTTTATTTAATTAGTTGTAATTTGATGTCCTTTTGTTTAACTACTAAAAAAAACCTTACCTGTTCTTACCTGCTGCTCCTCCTCGAGCCTCGAGGCAAAGCCTCAGATTCCCACTCCTACACCAGCCACTCCAAAATGGCCCGCTCTGCTTTACCCTACCTTCCTTTTATTGGCTGAGTTGCCACACACTTAGCCAATCACACAACTTAAAAAAAAGCTGCTAGCTCCTCCCCTCTGCTGCTCTGGCTGCTGCAACTGGTGATGCAGGTGTGTGTGCTGTGAAACCGAGGGAACGTGGCCAGCCATCACTGGCTGAAGACCATTAGTATGAGGGAACCTCTCTCCACAGTCTCCCCCTCCACTGCAATTATCCACCTTTCCTCTCCTCTCCACTACCCCACCTCTCTCTCCTCTTCTCACTGCCCCCCCCCACTTCCCTTGTTCCCCAAATGACGAAGGTCATGGCTAGTTATTCACCTCAGTGCCTTGTCCCTACTTTTAACACCCATCTTGACTTAGATGTGCTCGGTGACCGAGTTCCACCGCGCTCTGGGGTGGAGAAGTGGCACAACAGTGCAGCCAAGAGGGGCAGCAGGTAGAGCTGCTGTTTCACTGCTCCAACAACCCAGGTTCGATCCCGATCTCTGGTGCTGTGTGTGTGTGTATATCTATCTCTCTTTCTCTCTCTCTCTATATATATACGCATATACATACACACATATACATACACACACATATATATATATATACACACATACATACACATATATATATATATAAAATGTAGTTTACACATTTTCTGTGACTGTCCATTTTTCCTGGGTGCTCCAATTTCCTTCCATGACCCAAAGTCAGGCTGTTTACCCACTGTAACTTACCTCTAGTGTTGGTGGGTGGTAGGAGCATCGGGGGAGTTAAAGTGCTTGCGAGAGAAAACAGGTTGCAGGGGAATGGGATTACTGGGAACCCACAGGTGCTCGATGGGCTGGATTATCTCCTACACCATGAGGAAACATGAGAATTCCAAAGATGCATTACCTTACAAAGATACAGCTTTTTCTCATCTCAGATTCCAATGGCAGACCCTTTCTTTGAAACTGTGATCATTGGTTCCAACCACGCTGACCAGATGAAATATTCTCCCTGCAACTACTGGTAGGAGCTGTTGAATTTTAGATGTTTCAGTGAAATCAGTCCTCATTCTTCTAACTAAGGAGTACAGGCTTAATGTCTCCTCCTCCAACAAACACATCATCCCAGGAATTAATCTCGGGAATTTCTGCTGCTCTCCCTCTCTTGCACCTTAGGTGTAGACCAGACCTGTACACAATATTCTGGGTGTGGGCTCATCAGGGCTCTGTGTGACCGGAGCAAGACTTCCCTACTCTTGTACTTAAAACCTCCAACCATTCTGTCTCCTGCAAGCTCACAGATCTCATTACAACAAGAGATCTCCCCTCCGCAGCCTCCAACCTAACAGTGCCCCAACTCCACACTTCCCATTCTACCTCTTACCCAGGATCCACAAACAGAACTGTCCTGATAGGCCCACTGTTTCTGCCTGCTCTTGCCCCACTGAACTTATCTCCTCATACCTCGACTCTTGCACTGTCTGCCCGTCCAGTTCCTTCCTACCTACATACGGGACACCTGCCGAGCTGTCCACCATTTGGCCAGCTTCCAATTCCCTGGCCCCCACTGCCTTATCTTCACTATTGCCTTCCAGCCTTTATACATCTCCATTCCCCATCAGGTCTTAAAGCCTCCACTTCTTTGTGCAACAAAGATCCAACCAGCTCCCCTCCACCAACACTCAACCAACTGCCTGAACTTGTTCTTGTCCTGAACAACTTCTCATTTGACTCCTCTCACTTCTTACAAATCAAAGGTGTAGCCATTGGCACCTGCATGGGCCCCAGCTATGCCTGTCTTTTTGATGGCTACGTGGAACAGTCCCTGTTCCAAACTTTCTCCGGTACCACTCCCCAACTTCTTCTCTGTTATACTTACAACTGCATTGGAAGCTGCTTCCTACACCCGTGCAGAACTTTGTCAATTTTATCACCTTCGCAACTAACTTCCACACCTCTCAAATTCAGTTGGATCATTTCTGATACTTGTCTTCATCTCAGGAGACAAACTATCCATGGCCATTTACTGTCAGGCACAAAGGTGTCAAAAAGATTGGTTTGCACAGATGTCTGTAGCCTAGTTATCACTCAGATGGGAGCTCCTACAAGCTCGTCTAGTAAGTGCTGGATATTGAAGGATGCTCAACCTGGGTTTTAAACTGTTTCCATTGGATCCAAGAGGGCATGAATGTAGACTTCAGCAACTTAGTGGAATGGATGGTCCAATGTTCTTAACAACCCTCAAACCACACAATATCACAACCCCATCTGCAATATGTTCTCCATTCCACAAGTTGCCAAGCAGAGAAGTTTGAGATTACTGGTCCAAGATGGACACTGTCAGGCTGCAGCAAAGAGGACCATATTCTTCGGTGTTCATGTACTTGATGATCGTTGAACACTCTGTGGTTACGCTTTTGTAGGTATAGCAAGTTGTAATGCTCTAAATTGAGGTTGGCTCATGAGTCCTTTCACTGATACCAGGTTCTTTTCGTCAAAGCTGCCTCAAAGGGGCTAATGGTCATTTCTGTAAAGAAAATGGGGGATTAACTTGGAGGACAAAATGCAAGAAGATCAGTTCTCCAGGTATTAACTGGCTCTTGACTGGAGGTGATCAATGAAAAGCTGAGGTGTCACCAGTGGGACACTGAGGAGTTTAGGCTTGAGCAGCAGACTAATAACTAATTCAGGTGTGAGCAGATTGTGGGGATCCCAGATTCAGTTCTTAGACTGTGAATGGCTGGGGATACGTGGTGTCTGAATGATGAAAAGCCACTGGCTGTAGAGAAACCACAGCCCCACAGATCTGATCTCCTGGGAAGGACAGACCATGCATTACCGGCATCTGGGAGACCTTCCGGCTTAGTCCCTCAGTTATTTCAGTGGAAAGTCTACTGAAATCCTAGAAAATCAGCATAAACATAACTTAAGTCATTCGAGAGATTTTGTTTTGAGTAACTCCTCTGCTGATAAGGTTGGAAGCGTCCCAGTGCCTCCTGGATAGTACTTTGGTAACATTTGCACTGCAGGTGATGACCAATGAATGCAACACGTGATACACAACCAAACTGAAGGGTATTGGTCTCTGGGTGGCATGTGTACTTCTGCATGGAAACCACGCACATTATGTCCTGGATGTAGTTCATTAGAACAGAGACAAGAGATATGTTGAAGTTACGGTGCCAATTTGTGCAGACCACATTGTGAATCCCTTAAAAGTCTTCTTTAGATTTTAGACACTAACCCATGAAAAAACCAGAGCCGAGATACTTTTAGTTGATGTTGCCTTTTTTATGTAATGCAGCTGAGATCCTGTGTGATGGAACAATGCAATACTGCTGAATTGTGCAAGTCTGGCTTCATCAGTATTCAGTACAAAAGAACAGAAAAAAATCACCTCTGGTTCCAATACACAATTGGCAGCAGCCAGCAGCAGGGAAGTGTTCAGTATGTACAGGAATCACAAACAGAATCCAGTATTTACACTTAATTACACCAGGTTTGCTTATCACTCTTTACACCAAGACAAACTCAAAAAGACACAGAAAATAGAGATCAATTACAGGTAGCAATTGATACCTGGGAGACAGGTTCCCCAGTATTGGAATCATCAGGAATTCAGGTGTGCTGCAAACTTGGGCTATTATATTTCTCTTAAAGAAAACCACTAATGTGTTTCTCAAACATGATGTCTCATTAGCACAAGTACAAACGATCTTGACTTGTTTTTTCAGGCACTGGGTGAAACATACACTTCATGCTCTTACCACAGTTTGACACGATAGCTAGCTCTAACTGGCGCTGCAGCAACACTGACCCCTCCATATACTAAGATTGACAATGCATTAATGATAACCTGAAGGAGGTCAGAGCCCATTTTACACTATGTTACATGGAGCACGCTGCAGGTATCTAAACAAGCTTGCTGATTGAGGGGTCACAGCTAAGTTTACAGGCGATGTCACAGCATGTAATTTTTACTGAGGATAAATCGTTATTCCTGTCCATTAACCAACATGTATAAGAACCTTAATTACACAGAGGGTTTCACTGGCGGCTCAAAGATAATGAGAAGATTGGTAATCTGAAATAAAATTTGAAAGTGCTAGAAATGCACAGTATACCTGACGGGCCGAGTTGATGCCATGACGGCTGCACTGTCTAAAATCCACCTCACACTCACAGACTGACACGTGTGCTCCAAACATCTTAGTTTGTTTTCACTTTGTTTTGCCACTGTACAATGCATTCTGTTCACTGAAACAATGCACAACTCAAAATAGTTTTGTACTTGATAGAAAGAACAGAGGTCCATTGCGCACAAACACACACAGCTAAGAACTGACCTGCAGAGAGGGTTTTGCTTCAGTTTACCTACAGCATGTTGCATAATTTAGTAGAGGTTGTGGATGAACTGATCCAATTCCAATTAACAGACAATGTCCGCTACAACACACAGCCTGTGTTTGCAGGACTGTAGCCTTGTTCACTGCTCTTTTCTGACTGAACATTCTGACAACCATTCCAAAAGGTTTACCTGGTTTAGTTGGGGATCTCACCATCATTAAATTTACACATTTAGTTAAACTGTTAGCCTTTTCACTATTAACAACTTCCTGGCTATTTTTACTTATTGATTGGCCAGCACATGCTCCAGTTACATCAACAGTAATGCGAGAGTTGTTGACAACACTGCAGTCAATGGAAGATGCTACAGTGGGTGTGGCCTTAGGTGGGATATCCCTGTTCAATATGTGGCTGAGAAGGTGGTCTGCACCCTCAGGAGCTACACATCTTTCTCTACATTCCTGATCCACATCAGAGCTCTCCACTTATCCAGACTGTCCATGCTTCTCCCACTCCTGCAGTTCTGCTGTGGCCATTAAAACCTCTTCTGAATTGTTTTGTTCCAACACAACCCCACGTTACCTTAGACCATTGTTCCTCTAGACATCTCACCTCCCTTCTCTCAGACCTTCTGCAATGTTATTTCCCTGTCCACTGCTCCACGTACGCACTTCCCCCAACCACAGCTCGGATCTCGTTTAATACTCTTCTGCAGAGTATTTCCCCCACTTTCTATTACTATTTGAAACAATATACTTGTCTGTAAACATCCTCCTGCTGGGCCCAGCAACTCACAAAGACACCAGGCCTGCTGCTTAAACTGCTAGGAGGAAGAGCCTCTGAAGGATAATCACAGTACACAGAGGTCTGCCATGGAGAACTCTCTTTCAACGACACTTTCTCAATGCCATCCATAAACTTTAATGCAGGATCTGTGCCAAGTGCTGTCTGTAGCCTGCGTATACAGGTAGAGACACAGAGAGAACACCCAAGGCTACAGGACTCTAAACTGGACATGAAAATGATTAAAGCCTTGATATATCCAATCAAGTGGCATGATCTGTTAGTTACGATCCTTGGAAACATACATAGAAGTATTGTGGGTAAAAAAAAGGTATATCTAAAGTCAACTGAATTTACCAACTCCCAAGCCTAAATATCTTCTGGATAAGGCTGACATTGGGGTGGTCACTCTGCATTAGCCAGATGGTATTTTGTGTGGTTACTTTTCACCACTGGTGACTGGTTAGAACCCCAAGTGGAGGGTGAGCTCTGTGCTTCTAATAAACCAAACTTCAAAACAGAAAGGGACAGCTTTCTGAGACTGTTTACTAACAGAAAGAAAATCGATCAGAACATCATTATTCATTCCACTGGAGCATGTGGTTGAGGGGTAATGGGGTGTAGACACAACAGAGCCAGAGCTGCAAAGTGAGAACCTGAGGTGTGCATGTGTTTGTGCGTCTGTGCGTGAGTGTGAGCTGAGGACTGACTGAGACACAGCCAGCCCTGCAGCAGAAAATCAGGGCCAGTGTGTGGGAGGTGGGGATTGGTCAAGGCAGAGAATTAACAACTTCTCCTCAGCAGCTCCACTGAACAGTAATTTTTCTCATTAGAAGGAATTTAGCAAGATAATCCCCTTTAACTGTTGAGCCTCGTGCAGAGTCTTGACAATTGTAAACACTAAGCTGAGAGTCATTCACCAAGGGCACAAAATGCAATCTCACATTTCATACATGTGCTCAAAATACACAACACAGAAGGCCCAACATTCCACATATTTTGCATTTAAAAACAGTACTCGGGTTATCTTTTGAAAAATAAAACAGTCCACCGCCCAGCAGAGACTGTACAGAGTAAAATTTCTGCTCATTCCACATGTACTTCTGCCTCAGCCCTCTGCAATGCCAGCTCTGTAGATATGAAGCTTCCCTGGCCCAAAGCCGTGCTAAATGTCCTGCCCTGGGGCTGACTGTAGCTCGGAGGTACAAATGGGGCACTTCCTCCCAGCCCTCGTTTCTGCTGCTGAGCCAGAGTGTGACAGTCATCCAAGTTATCATACTGAGACATCACCGTCAGTGTACTGTGCCGCTTACTGCTCAGGTGGCCTAAGCAGGGGTATGGGTATGAGAGCGACTGTTCCCTTCCCAGTGGCTCGGGATGCTGCTGAAATTTGATGCTGTAACTCCTCTCAGCTTGGCTTGATATCAATGGTTTGGCAAGCTCCTCGCCCTCCTTGCTATAACAGTCTCTGGTGGGGTGGTCCCCTCCAACTCTTCGTACTTTTGCTCTCTCTAAATCTGGCCTGTCAATTGCTGTCCGAAAGGAATCTTCATAAGTCTGTAAAGGCTCGTGAGATGAAAGCACGTATTTACCACTTGCGGATGGATATGTTCGTGAATCTGGGTGATCTGGCCGATGCTTGGAGCCATAGCCTACTGAAACGGCAGAATGTGTGCTGTACATTTGCCCCACTTTCGAGTCTGCAGAGGACCTTTGACAGGAATCATACTGTGGCTGGTCATAGGTAGATTCGTGTGGCCTTCTGGTCCTGTTGGGGTTCTGTTTCTGAGGAAGTGCTGGCTTTTCAATTTGCCCATTTCCGAAGGGTGGTTGATGAGGAGTTGATGACTCGAGATATGCCCCACTGTCCAGCTCACAGTCTGGTGACTGACGGACATACTGTGGATCAATGTCTGGAGTCTTTGAGGTGGCAGGATGCCGTCTCTCTTTTCCCTCACTCACCACCATGCCAGTTTTCCCAGGATCTGACTTACTTCTGGAATGGATGATCTCCAGGCCACCAAATTCCTCCTGTAAGTTTGGGGACACGTTGTCGTATTGCGACATCACCAACCCCTTGGTCTTCTGCCGGCTGCGGACTTCTCGCCGAATGGACTGGAAACGGGACTTCTCAGCCTCCTCTGGGTCCCACACCATGTGCGCTAGTTTCACGTCCGGAGATGGGGGCACATCACGACTCACAAAACTGTGCTCTCTACTCATCGCATTGGCATGTGCAGCACTGCGTGGGTAGTGGGGTGCGTTGGGATATGGGAAGATTTTACCCTGGAATCTACCAACGTAGGGTGGGATATCTCGGCTGGTGAAAGAATGGAATTGCCTTAGCCTTATTGAACCATAGGAATCAGCAAGATCATAAATCATACAGTCACTCCCATGCAGGTTAAGTCCAGAAGTGGAATAAGGGCTGTACCTGTACTGAACTCGACCATTTTCAAAGTATGGCTGCAGCTGAGTGACATGGTAATCTGACTGAGGTGGTGGTGGCTGGCAGGGCCTGTACTGATAGATCGGTCTCTGATAATAGTACAGCTCATCATCTGGAGGCACCTCAGTTCTTGAAATGGGAACTGACCTGATGGAAGATGGTGGCACGTGCAGCGAATGCACCCGCCTTATCGCTGGGTATACAGGCTCCTCAAATTGGGAATGTGGGCACACAAACTGCCGCATGACGGGATTCCCCACTGGGACGTAATCTGACCTTGATAGCCGAGGTTTGGGAAGGTGAATGGAGACTGCTTTGGGCTGGCTGGTAAAATTGTTGAATCGAGATGAGGCCGAGGGGATGTTTTCAGGCCGGGAACCGTAGTGCAGATGTTGTGGAATGCTCTCTGATCTGGATGAATAGGATAAGTGCTGAGGGACACTGTCAGCCCGGCACTGGTACATGACAGGCTTCATGGAATGAGCATGCTTCTGGTGGAAGTGGTTATCCATATCCGGCAAGGATTCCAATTTGGAATGATAAGGGTGTGACTGGCAGAGAAAAGGTGGCTTGGGAGGAGGAGGTTGGGGTAAAGCATCCTCAATGGATGATGGTATGGTTGTTGAAGCTAGGAATGAATGGAAATTGGAGGCTGTAATGGTATCAGACATGGAATGGTTAGCTGGCACCCTACTTTCCACAGATCGGAGGGGTGGTACTGGTGGAGTGGCACTGTAGACACTGTGATCCACAGGGACAGATTCCGCCCTTGGGTGTGTAACTGGTGCTTGGGCATTGTCTCTTGCTTTCCCCTGATGTCCACAGTGAACGACCAGGCCTGTGGCAGCTCGATTAACACAGCCACTACTGGGACCAAGAGCCGATCCGACCTGTTCAAGCTCTCGTGACTCAGACTGCTTCACAGGAACTCCTGGAGACACTGCTGTTCGAACCTAGAAAGAGACAAAACAGGAGGTGATCCAACAACTACCAGCTTCAAAGAAACATTTTATTCTTGCATTACTTCAGCTACTGGTGCTTCCCCTCTCCTGCTCGATACTGTGAACGATTCGCTGTCCAGGTTTGATGTCTGAAGCTGAATATTGGTGATGTGCAGTTAGCAACCTTTCATTTTCTTTTGTCTTTTTCTTTGCCAGCTTGAACAATTGAATCCCACTGTTATCCCCAGATCACTCATCACACAGCTTCCCTGACAGGGAGGCTCAGGTCAAGGACTGCAATCCCAGGTGCACTGCACATAAATATGAAATCTTTCACTTATTCACAGTGAAACTAATATAACTTATTAACATTTTAACAAAGTAAATTTAACTGTATACCACATGTTAAAATGTATACTTGAAGAGTGAAGGGTACTTCTCTCTCTTTCATATGGCTATCTGATATTACTAGAGCAACAACTAAGATTTTGCACTTAGATACTGAAGGGAGATAACTATATCTTGGAATACATATTGGGTTTTTATGTGTTCTACAGTCACACAGTGAAGAGTGAAAAAACAGAACTAAGGAACTGTAATGATCAGATTCCAACACAAAAGAACATACAGTGAAAGCTCAATGGTAATGTGATATTAAATTTCTCAGAAGAAATGAAAAGAAAGAGATTTAAAGGGAAGAACTTACACCTGGTGTGTGTTTGTCAGAGTGGAACAAACCCTTAGAGAATCATAACACCCCAGCAGGACACTATTTGGCCTATTGTGTCGATGTTTTCTTTTTGAAAGTTGGTTTGCTTCCCTTTATACCTACAACTTGGTATTAGTTTATTATTGTCACTTGTACCAAGGTACAGTGAAAAACTTGTCTTGCATACCAATCGTTCAGGTCAATTCATTACACAGTGCAGTTACATTGAGTTAGTACAGAGTGCATTGATGTATTACAGGTAAAAACAATAACAGTACAGAGTAAAGTGTCACAGCTACAGAGAAAATGCAGTGCAATAAGGTGCAAGGTCACAATAAGGTAGATCGTGAGGTCATAGTCCATCTCATTGATTAAGGGAACTGTTCAATAGTCTTATCACAGTGGGGTAGAAGCTGTCCTTAAGTCTGGTAATACGTCCCCTCAGGCTCCTGTATCTTTTACCCGATGGAAGAGGAGAGCAGAGAGAATGTCCCGGGTGGGGGGAGAAGTCTTTGATTATGCTGGCTGCTTCACCAAGACAACGAGAGGTAAAGACAAGAGTCCGGGAGGGGAAGCTGGTGTCCATGATACGCTGGGCTGTGTCCACAACTCTCTGCAGTTTCTTGCGGTCCTGGGCAGAGCAGTTGCCGTACCAAGCCGTGATACATCCAGATAGGATGCTTTCTATGGTGCATCGGTAAAAGTTGGTAAGTGTCAAAGGGGACAAGCCAAATTTCTTTAGCCTCCTGAGGAAGTAGAGGCGCTGGGGAATTGCATTTTTAGAAAGCTGCAATTAAACCAGCTTTACTACATTTCAGACAGTAGATCCCAGATCGTAACTATCTGCCACGTAGAGAGCTTTACCTCATACTGTTTGTGATTCTTTTGCCAGTCACCTTATATTTGTTTGTAACCCTTCTACCAGCTGGGAACAGTTTCTCTTTATTTGGTTGAGAAAGATTTGGCAAATCCAGCTCAACTTAGAAGAGCAAGTCCAACAAAAGAAGATAATTTTTAAAATAAATCACTGAACATCATGTTGATTTGGACTTCATTTTTTTTCATGTGTTTAATTATGTTTCTCAGCTCCTCTAGTTGGGGTGAAAGGGTTGTTTGGGATAGTTTCTGTTTACATATTATGACTGGATATGTCATAAATGCAAGTTAATTATTTCCAACGCTATGGTCAATGGTCTGGATAATCAGCTTGAA
Organism: Pristis pectinata; assembly: GCF_009764475.1. NCBI lineage: Eukaryota > Metazoa > Chordata > Chondrichthyes > Rhinopristiformes > Pristidae > Pristis > Pristis pectinata. The sequence continues at coordinate 2,169,711 of NC_067431.1, read as the reverse complement.
TTCTATTTTTAAATGAAAGTTTCTAACTTTTCACTCCTTTTGCACATAATTTATTTGAGTAACAAATGATTTCAAACCAGATAAGAAGAGCTTTGGTAGGAGTTAAGTTCTATTCTAAATACTGAGCTGATTTAAACAAGATGGTTGGCTTAGATTTATTTCAGTCATTTGGCAGTAAAGTGATACATTAGCCTTTAATTAACCTATTCACTCAATAAGGGAACAGTCAGTTATCCCCAGTACTGGTAATGCACCCCAACTATACTAAATTATTCCAATTTTACTGATAATAAGCCATGGCTGTTGCTTCTGATAATTTGGGCATAAAATGATTAATTAAATGTGCTAAAAGGCCTCCTAGTTTACTGATGTCCTTTTGGGAAGGAAGGTTACCGTTGAGGAATTGAGGGTTATGGGGAACTGGCACAGAGGAGGAGCTGAGGCCAGCATAGATCAGCCATGATCAGACTGAAGGGCTGGGCAGGCTCAAGGGGCCGAGTGGCCTACTGCTGCTCCTATGTTCTCGTGTTTTTATCCTGACCTCGTCTGGTCCATCTCTGTCTCCAGACCCATTCCAACATGACTGTTAACTGGGGCTCTGAAGTGACCAGTGTGCCACGCAGGTGCATAACGCCAGACCAATCACCCAGCATTGACCTAGGCACCAGATTCAGATAGGATACAGAAACACACAACCCAGCTGACCACGTGCTTCTCCTGAATGTCTGGGGCCCAATGCTTGAATTGCAAGTGGGGTAGACCAGAAGTCAAGCAACACATCATACTCAAGGATCACATTCTTCTGCCAAAATCCAGATGATTCCATTGCTATCCCTGGGATTCTCTGGGCATCACTGGCAGGACAAACCCACTAAAGGTAGTGTACCACCATTGGTAGTATCTACAAAAGGCGCTGCCTCAAGAAGGCAGCATCCATCATCAAAGATCCCCACTATCTGGGTCATGCCATCTTCTTGCAGCTCCCATCAGGCAGGAGGTACAGAAGCCTGAAGTCCCACACCACCAGGTTCAAGAACAGCTACTTCCCTTCAACCATTCGGTTCTTGAACCAACCGGCACAACCCTAATCACTACAGTTTAGCAACACTATGACCACTTTTCACTAAAGTAGACATTTTTTGTTCTTGTAAAATTTTCTTGTAAAATTGTGTATATTTGTTTAGTTTATGCTTTTCTTGTGAATGCTGCCTATCTGATGCTCTGTGCCTGTGATGCTGCTGCAAGTAAGTTTTTCATTGTACCTGTGCAGTCATGTACTTGTGGATATGACAATAAACTCGACTTTGACTTACACTTGGGACAGAATGACTGAAAGGATTCATCAATATTGAGTCATGGGAAAATGAACCTCCTGGTAATTACACATAAAGTCCTTAATCAGCTGATGAATCTATGGTCCTCGATGTAGAACACCATTCAGGAGAAGCATTGGAGATATCACTAGCACTCTTCCATGTTGATCATTAAGGGTGACTCAGTAATACCACACTGAATGGGCCAAGTCATGAAGGGAAAGTCCCAAATAGGAATGAGAAAGAAAAACTGTAATTGGAGAAAGATCTACCTGTTGCATCTGGGCAAGTCAGCACTGGTAGAGGTGACCACCACACAGCTCCTGTGGAGACCAAGCCTAAGCTCAGGCTGTGGACATCCTTCACCTTGTGTGGCATTATCACCACGTTAAATATCACCACGTTAAATGGATTAGATTGCAAACAAACCCACTGGCTCAAACAACATCCACGAGGGAATGTGGGCAATCAACGGCAATGGAATTGTATTCCACCATAACCTATAACTCAGGGTTTGGCATTTCCCTTACTCTACCCAAGTGCAATAAAGACCACAGAAGAACACACCAGGAACAGTATTGAAGATACCAAAAAATGAGAAGCCAAACTGATGAAGATGCCGCACAGGGGAACAGGGGGAACAGCACCCTGTAGGCCACAGGAGTCTGCGCTTGACCTACTGAAGAGGAGCATTCCTGGAGACCAAACGTTCTGCCAGCAGGAGATGGCAACACTTGTGGATGGAGCTGAGGATATCAACAGCAAAGAGGGATGCTGGATGGGATCAATATTAATGGAAGGTTAAAGTTGGTAGCTATCTGAAAGACGAAGAATGTCTCACTGACAGTGGAACCCCCTAACTGAAGCAAGTAGTCCACGCCATTTGACGTCACTGCAAAGCTCCAGCTGTTGCCATCCGACTCCTTACTGGCCTGTAGGAATGTGTCAGTGAGCCATTTCTTGAACCACTGCAGTAATGTAGTGATACAAGGACATTTCAAAGGGTATCTAAGAGTTAACCATTATCTGTGGAGAGAGTAACTGAGTGAGCATTTCAGATGGACCTTTCTTCAGAACTGTGTCAGCTCTGAAGAAAGGTCTTCAACCTAAAATGTTAACTCTATTTCTTTTTATTAGATGCTGCCTGACCTGCTGAGCATATCCAGCATTTTCAGTTTTCGCTTTCCACAAGAATTAACTGTACTGCTATATGTTTGGAATTACATATAGATCAGACCAAGCCAGGTCAGCAGTGAAGGGCATTTGTGAACAAGATGCGTTTTGCGACAATCCATTAGTTTCATGGTGACCACTATTGAGATTAGATTTTGTCTTTAAATTCCCAATAATCTAACTGACTGAATTTTAAATTCCACAGCTGCAATGGTTGGATCTCTGGATTACTATTGCAGTTTAACTCGATGTGCCACCACCGTACTCAGCTTTGCTCTAGCCTACCCTGAAAATAAACTTCCAAGTGCATGATCATAGACCTAGGCAACCCCACAACCAATGGATCAGCCCAAAGTCCTGGAGGCTTGCCACATTTAGTTGTGAATGGTGATGACAATTAAAGCTCCAGTAACATCCTCATTATGAACTATGGCAAAGCTCAATGTGCAAATAGAAAACATAAGAAGTTAAAGCTGAACTATTTGCAACAATGCTTAGTCAGAAGTGCACTTGTAACCGTGGGCTGGTCTTTATCCTTTTCAATTCACTCCATGTGATACCAAGAAACTGTTGAGTGCACTCAGCACTGATGCCAAGGCTGATGGACTCTGAGGATAATATTTCAGGGTAAAGACCACTGACTACAAGTCTGTGGATGTCCACATCTATCATGATGATACTTCTTCCCACCTGCTTCTTTTAAGGATTTCTCCCAATTTCTCCAACTCTGACAATGCCACCTTCCATGCCAATACTTCAGAAACGTCATCCTTCTTCCTTAACTGTGGCTTCCTTTTTGCGAGGTTAACAGGCCACTCCATTTCCTCCGCTTCTGCTCTCACAACTTCTCCTCACTACCCTTCAGTCTCAACAATTACACACACCTCCAACGGGATACCACCACCAATTATATAATCTCCCATTTTGGCCTTCCAAAGCAAGTGCTCCCTCTGGGATGCTCTGATTGACTCCTCTATCTCCACACAAAGCCACTTTCCACAGCACCTTCCATGCAACAGCAGGAGTTACCACATCTGCCCTTTTACCTCCTCTCCTGCATTAGGCCAGGGTCCCAAACACTCCATACAGAAAAAGCACTAATTTACACTCGCTTTTTCTGGTTTAGTATTCTGCATTTGCTGCTCATGATGTGGTCTCCTCTACACTGGGAAACATGGACCAAATTGGGTAAACATTTTTTTGCAGTACACCATTCAATCTACGGGGGTGACCACGAACTTCAAGTTCCCACTTAATTCCTTCTCTCACTCTGACCTCAGTTCCCTACTCTTTCCCAGCGAAGTTCAACGTATCCTCATAGAAGAAAACCACTTGAACCTTCAACATTCCCCCTGGACTCATCACTGTATTCATCAATTTCACATGAGCAGGTTTTGCATCAGTTACATTTCCAGCATTCAGTTTTGTCCTACGGCAATTCTTCTGTTTCTTCCATTTATATCTCTTCTGTTTGATGGTTTTTCTTCACTAGTCACTCCTCCACCCTATTTCACTCTGCAGGATCACCCCTCTTGCCATTTATCCAATCCAATCTTCCACCCAATCAGTCCTTTATATTCCACTTCCCACTCTCTATGCATCATAGAACCTGTTTGATCGCCAACATTTCTGGAAAGGGTCACCGGGTTGAACCATGCTTTGTGCCATCTTCACAGAAACTTCTGTTTTTCTTTCAGATTTTCCAAATCTGCAGTATTTTGCTTTTACATCCATATATTGGCTTTCCCTCACTGTTGCTGGATTGCAACAGAAGCCAACTCCTTACCAAGCAACGCTCCAAGAGAATCTTTGTAATCCAGCCTCGAGTGCTTCAGGAAGACAGATCACCACCATCTTCTCAAGGGCAATTAGGAAAATGCAATAAATGGTGGCCTTCAGCCCAGCAATGAATTATGAGGAGAACCATTTTCAGAAGATACTACTTAATTGAATATCTCCATCTAGAAAATAGCTTTCTTGATTAATGTTTGAACTAAATTTCTTGACCACACATTCAACACAGGAATTACTGTCTATGTTGCTGCAGATTCCCAGAGTCCAGTTGACACATTAAGCCTTTAACTTCCCTTACCTGGCCTGAAGCTGTGGGTCCTGGTGCAGTGCTGGGGGGGACCTGGCCTGTAGCTGGCTGCGGTTCGACACTTGGCTGCACGGTAGTCTGATGGCTGGCTGTAGGAAGTGCTGAACCAGCTGCTGAGCACTGCTCTGTCATAGGTGCGGTGTGCGGGTGCTGGTCCCCTGAGCCCTGCCCCCCGGCATGAGGCTTCTTCTGAGACTGCACAGTAGCCTGCTGGGCACTCTCCGCCAGAGCCAACGCCAGCAAACGGGCAGCACTCTTTGGGGGTGGAGGTGGTGGAATTAGAGGCACAGAGCTAACCGCTGGAGCTTCCTGAGGGGATTCCACTTGAGTCACTGTGGAGGAAACAGAACAGTTTTAAATTCATTGACAAATAGGCTGTTACCTTTTAGCATTAGTGGCACCTTGACAGAAGTTATATCACTACAGGCAGCCTTACAGCCAACTCTCTGGTCTTCCACTGGAAGTAACTGTCCTAACCCTTCACTATTCTTCTATTATTTTCTCCCCGCTAAATGATGCTTCTGTTTTTGCCCATTGTGACAAAAAAATTACCTCCTCAAATAGTCTGTGTGAACATTACATTCGCAGTTACATTCCTTAATTACCAATTCACCAGGTAATGGAGAAAATCTTTCATAAATTACATAATGAAATCAATTCCATATATTGAAAGCATTTATTAGGTCTCAGTGAGTGGCTCAATAGATTATTGGCATCATCAGTTTATAATCAGAGCCGCTTATCCCATGCAACTTTATCTCCCCTTGCTATCGTACGGGTCATATAGTAATACAGCACAGAAGAAGGCCCTTTGGGACAACTTGTCCATGTTGACTAAGGTGCCTAGCTGAGCTAGTCTTATTTTGCCTGTGTTGACCATTATCTCTCTAAACCTTTCCTATTCATGTACTGTCCACGTCCCCACTTCTACCACTTCCTCTGGCAGCTCGTTCCACATACCCAGCACTGTGTGGAAAAACTTGCCCCTCAGATCCACTTTAAATCTTTCCCCTCTTACCCTACACCTCTGCCCTCTAGTTTTAGACTCCTCTACGCTGGGAAAAGGACAGTGACCATCCACCTTATCTACGCCCCTCATGACGTTATAAACTGCTACAAGGTCACCCCTCAGTCTCCTTCACTCCAGGGAAAACAGCCCCAGCCTGTCCAGTCTCTCCTTATAGCTCAAGCCCTCCAGTCCCAGTAACATCCTCGGAAATTGTTTCTGCACCTTCTCGAGCTTATTCACACCCTTGCTATGGCTAAGGCGACTAGAACTGCACACAATATGCCAAATGTGGTCTCACCAACATCTTGTACAGCTGTAACATAACATCCCAACTCTTGTACTCAATGCCTCAGACAATGAAGGCAACTGTGCCATACAAGTTTCAAAACACTCCACTAAATTCATGAGACACAATTTCCAACGCACAAAGCCGTGCTGACTGTCCTGAATCGATCCTTGTCTTTCCAAATGCAGATAAATCCTGCTTCTCAGAATCCCCTCCAGTAACCTTCCCACCACTGATGTTAAGCTCAATGGCCTTTAGTTCCCTGACTTGTCCTTACAGCCCTTGTTAAATAAAGGCACAACATCAGTCACTGTCCAGTCTTCCTCAATCGTAGCTGAAGCAATTTCTTCCTTTGCTTCCCACAACATCCTAGGATACACTTGCTTAGGCCCTGGGGATTTATCCACCTTTATGCACGTCAAAACCACCAACATTTCCTCTTTCGTAACGTCAATATATTTCAGAACATCACTGTTTTCTTCCCTGAACTCACTAGCTTCCATGCCCTTCTCCACAGTAAATACAAACAAGTACTATTCATTTAAGACCTTGTCCATCTCCTGGTGACCTATTCTCCCCCTAGTTACCCTCTTGTTCTTAATATACTTATAGAATCTTTTAGGATTTTCTTTTACCTTTTCTGCCAATGCCATATCATGGCCCCTTTTGCCCTCTTGATTTCCTTCTTAAATGTACCCCTACGTGTCTTATACTCAAGGGATTTGCTTGATCCAGCTGCCTATACATGACATATGCATCCTTCTTTTTCCTGACCAGGGCCTTAATATCCCTCATCAACCAGGGTTCCCTAATCCTGCCAGCCTTGCCCTTCAATCTAACAAGAACATGCTGGCCCTGAACTTTCCTTATCTCACTTTTAAAAGCCTCCCAATTGCCAGACCTCCCTTTACCTGCAAACAGCCTCTCCCAATCAACCTTTGCACGTTCCTGCCTAATGCCATCAAAATATGTCTTGCCCCAATGTAGGACTTTAACTTGTGGATCAGTCCTACCTTTTTCCATGACTATTTTAAAACAGAATAATGGTCACTCGTCCCAAAGAGCTCCCCCACTGACACATCAGGCACTTGCTCAGCTTCACTTCCTTGAAGGCATTGAGTGTAGCCCCTTCTCCAGTAAGTCATCTACATATTGTTTCAGAAAACTTTCCAGAACGCACCTAACAAATTCTGCCCAACTAATCTCTTTGCACCATGGATGTCCCAGTCAATATTAGGGAAGATAAAATCACCTACTATTGCAACCCTATTATTCCTATACCTACCTGGGGTCTCCCTACACGTTTGCTTCTCTAATTTCTACTGACTACTGGGGGGCCTACAGTACAAACCCATCAAAGTGATCACCCCCTTCTTATTTCTAAGTTCTAGTCATATAGCCTCACTGGACAATGCCCCAGGAATATCATGAGTTCTCTCTAACCAATATCGCAACTCCCCCTCCTCTCCTACTTCCACCTCTAAGAAGCCTGCAGCATCTGTACCCAAGAACATTGAGCTGCCAGCCCTGCCCATCCCTCAACCATGTTTCTGTAATATCCTAGTCCCATGTACCTCCATGCCCTGAGTTCACCTGCCTTACCTGTCGGGCTTCTTGCATTAAAATAAATACAGTTTAGCCTGTCAGATTTTCCTCACTCCATGTCCTGCCCTGCCTGATTGGCCTTCCAGACTTGCTCACTTTAACTTATAATTTGTTCCAACTCAACTGCTACACTGCTACTTTGGGCCCTATCCCCTGCCAGACCAGATTAAACACTCCCTAATGGCTCAAGCAAATCTCTCTGCCAGGATATTGGTCCCCCCCCAGTACAGGTGCAACCCATCCCTCTTCTACAGGTCACCACTCCCCCAGAGGTGATCCCAAAGGTGCAAGAAACTGAATCCCTCCCATCTGCACCTGCTCTTTAGCCACACATTTATTTGTCGTCATCATTAGCGTGTAGCATCAGGAGGAATCCAGAGATTACAACCCTTGAGGTCCCACTTTTTAACCTTCTGCCTAACTCCCAATATTCACCCCTTTTTCTACCAATGCTGTTGGTACCAATGTGTACAACACCCTCTGGCTGCTACCCCTCCCCCTGAGAATGTTCTGCCACCTCTCAGAGATATCCTTGACCCTGGCCCTGGCAGGCAGCAGATATCCTTCCAGTCTGATGCCCAGAGCCGGACACAATCCTACGGCAGTGACAGAGCCAACACTGTTCACATACTTAACATCACTTTTGTTTTCTTTCGTACATATTGCTGACTTCCAGGCACCTATTCCATACTTCTTTGTAATGCTCACGTTTCTCTCACAGTTCTGTGTTGAACGTATTCAATGAACTGTAATCAGCAACATCTGCCCTGCAGCCCAAATTGTCCATACCGACTGTGATGCCTAGCCATGGAATCCCATTTGCTTCCAGTAGGCCCGTATCCCTCTACCTCGTTCCTATCCAAATGTCCTTTAAATGTTGTAATTGTATCTTCCTCCACCACTTCTTCTAGCAGCTTGTTCCACACACCCACCTCTCACATTTGAAAAACTTTCCCCTCAGATCTCCTTTAAATTTCTCCCCTCTCACCTTAAACCTGTGCCCTCCAGTTCTAGACTCCCCTGCCCTGGGAAAAAGACTCTTATGTTCCAGTGAGAATAAACCTAGCCTATCCAATCATAAGTAGTCTCCAAGTCCAGGAAACATACTGGTGAATCTCTTCTGCACTCTCTCTATTGCTACCACATTCTTCCTGTAGTGGGGTGACCAGAGCTGTACACAATACTCTAAGTGTGGCCTGACCAATGTTTTGTACAGCTGTAATGTGACATCCCATTTCTTGGCCTATGAAGGCAAACATGACAAATGCCTTCTTCACTACCTTATCCACCCGTGTTGCCATTTTCAGGGAGATATGAACTTACACCCCAAGGTCTCTCTTAACATCAACACTGCTGAGGTCCCTACCTTTTACTGTATATGTCCCATTAGTATTTGGCATCCTAAAAAGCATTACCTCACACTTGTCTGGACTAAATTCCATCTGCCGCCACTATGCCCAACTGATCTATGTTCCTTTGTATCCTTTCACTAACTTCTAACTACCACTCAAATAATTGTGTTGTCAGCAAACTTCTTCCAGGAAGTTTGGCACATTCAGTAATATTTACAATTCCAACAAAGAATGGATGCAATGACCCTCTTGCAATATTTGCTATTAAGTCTTAGACTAAAATGTGAGAGTTAAGTGGTCTCAATAAACAATCACAGCCACTGGATGTAAACCATCAGCCCGAGTCTTGGTCTGCACTGAGGTAACCAACAAAGAGCAAGACTTGGCTTTTAATTGCGGGAAACAATGGAATCAGCCATGGTTCCTGCCCATGACAGAAATATAGTGACATTATTTGTATTTGTCACAATCACTCCTCCCATGGGACGAAAAGCAACTCTCTGCAAATCCCACCCTACAGGAGTTTGCAATACCTCACATCTAAACTGACTGAAGCTGCTAGCACACTAACCCTGCCACATTAGCACTGAGTACAACACTTTACCAGCACCCTGTCTCCGTTTCTACTGCCACCCTCCCATGGTACATTCCCCACTCCAATGGGAAAGAGAAAGGCATGGTGCCACAACAGTTCTCTTCAGCAATAAGTGCAACACTATGCCACCAATGGCATTGTCCCCATGCCCACCTCAGGATTGATGACACTGATCTCACTCACTACCCACTCCCAATTCCTAATTTCTCAAAGCTCACACTCAAAAAAGAATCTGGATTCAACACCTTAAAGCTGTAGTTACTCCTGCAACAGTACTTTGGCACAAATCAGTTCCAGAGAGGAGCAGGGAAGTTGGTAGAAATATTTGCCATTGGATGCAGCAGCAAGTGACAGATACTAATCTTGCGCTGACTAAAAATTGAGTTCCCTCAACACTCCACAGAACAAGTTCAAGTTAAAGCCTCAATCCCATTCTCTGTGTGCAGACTGAATATCGTGCATAATAACTTAGTGAACAAGAGGTGGTGTTTGTCCACCATGACAATTATAGCATCGAAGAGAAAGTATTGATTAAAACAAAGTATCAGAGTTTGTCTTTCTATATTTTTGGAAACTGTTACCGCTTTAGGTCTCCAAGAGCAAGTACCAACTAGTCCAGTCCATATGCACAACGTGAGACCTTGCACCAGGACTGCTATGTACTAGGACTATGTACAGACACCTGAAATGTAGCATTCTCTCCTTGTGTCTCCCAATAAAGGTTGACCGAATGTCTTCACTCAACACCTACCGTGTGACTGGGTAGATGGTGTGGCCTTGTTCTGATTGGTCAGTTCATGCCATTCTGAACTTGGTCCTTTTGCGTCCATTTGTGAATGGGCTGATGATGCAGCCTTGCTTTGATTGATGGATTCATGCCAATCCGAAGTTTGCCCTTTTGTCCCTGTTTGTGAATGATTTAATGGTTTAGTTTTGTTTTGATTGGTCAGTTCATGCTGGTCTGCACTTTGCCATTTTGCTCCTGCTTGGAAGTGGGTAGAAGGTGCAGGCTTGTGTTGACAGGTCAGATCATGCCAGTCTGGACTTGGCCCTTTAGCCTCTGAACCTGCTCCAGCAGCAGAAAGCTTGCTGTGGATCTCCTGACGGCATCCCTCAGGTAGCTGCACATCACTGGTCTTCAGCAGCATTGACATCATCTGCGGAGGGGACTTGCTGACACTGTTACTGCCTGCAAGGCTGGTGGGAGGTGGAGATGAAGCCAGTGAAACAGCAGCCATGTTGCCAATCATTTCAGATACACGTGTTGGTACAGAGATTGTGATCGGTTCAGAAATAGTCAACATAGGAGACTTGGGTGACTTGCGTCCAATTTTTGGGGAGAAGGCATGAACAACCTTTTCTGCGAAAGAGGATGGTTTAGTCAGTTTCTCATCAGTGGGGCTCAGGTCTGGTGAGAAGAATGGGCTCAGTACTTTATCCGGGGAGTGAGAGGCTGGTTCGGAACTAGTAGCACTACCAGGGGTCAGACACATACTGCCAAATTCTGACTCTCTTGCGCTACCGTTCAACTTGTCTTTGCCAGTGGGGGAGGAGTCCACCTGAGATGTGCTGTTGTCTAGCTCTAATAGTTCTGCCCGTGGAGGACTACATTGAAAGGACATCGGGTCAAAATCCAACCCTGCTGCCCCCATATCTGGTGGGCTCAGTTCTACTTCCTCCATTCTAGAAGACACCAGTGCAGGCACTTGGAGAATGGCATCCTCTCCTTCGCTCTCATCATTGGGAAGGTTGTCATAAGAATTGCAGTGGTTGAGGCTGGGAAGGCCACCGACGTTGAAGGAAACAGACAGGGCATCACTGCTGGACCGAGGCCTTCTAGGTCTGTACATCTTGGATTCTCCTAAGGAGGAACAAGCAGCACATTAATCACCACAGGTAATTGATTTGTGACAATGAAATTAGTTCCAATGTAAATCCAATGCCTATATATTTTTCTGAATCATGTGACATAACACGTGTAACCTTCTGCCAACACATCAGTGTGTGGTGCACAACATATCGTCCTCGGCACCCCTGACCCCGCAATCCTCACTTTCGTCCCACTCACCGTTCGGTAGATGCCCCCGATCACAGGCCTACCCCACACCTGGAAATCCCCAGGACAGCCCTATCTCCCCCTGCCTCGTGGGGGAAGGCTGCAGGGACCAGGAGGAGCACTACAGAGGCTGGAGCTGAACACTAACGTGGCATCTGACTCTCCCTGCAGTCTGCTCAGTCTCCAGTGCCCACCAATACTGGGCCTGGGTCCCTCCGGAGATCTCTCTCCCACTGGAAGCCAAACCAGAGATCCAACTGGGCTCAGGCCCAGAGATGAGCTACCCGGGGGCCGCACTGGGCTTGGGGCAACACACTGGCCTGAATCCAGATCCATGTCCAGCCAGGTACGGTATACTGGTGGGCATAGGTCTGTTGCTGTACAACAATGGGATACAGTACCACTGAGCACAGGTCAGAGATGGTGGACATGTATAGATAGGGGGGCAGTGAGGGAGGGATGGTACCAGTGGGAGAGGGGAGATGCGACCAGGGGGCAGTGAGGGAGCCTTGAGTCACCCAGTGAGTGGGCAGGAAGTAGAGCAGTGAGTGACGTAGTGAAGGAGCTGGGAGTGACACAGCAAGGGCTATGGGGTCTGTGCCTGTAACCGTGATGTAGTGTAGTGTAGATGGTGTGGACATGGCGAGCCGATGGCCCGGCTCTGCGCTGTACAACTATGACTAAAATTAACAACATCTGGTTATATGGTTAAAACAAAACATGCTCCTCACAAGTGGCCCTCGGGAATGGCTTGGATTGTAAATCCACATCACCCCACTGCTTCAGAATGTTACACAGATTCTGTTTGCTGAGGACAAGTCACCTCTCCTCAGGGTGACTGGAAATGCGGAAGGTTGGGTGTCTCCCCTACAAGGAGGTGGGCACAGACCGACTGTACTGTTAGCCCCACTCACCCCTGAACAAATTCATGCATACAATCAGTAAAAGTTAGTTACAGAAAATAATTTAAAAATCCACGAGGCTAGAACATGATATGACAAGTTGAATTCTCGCCAGACATTCAAGGTACTGATGAACGTTATTCAACCTGAAACAGAAGCTGTATTTCTCTTTCCATAGACGTGCCTGACCTGCTGAGCACTTCCAGCGTTTACTGGTTTTATTTAAAGTAGTCATTTGGGCTCTAGGCAACACATATACTGATATTGGAGAGGTACAGCCGAGGTTCACCAGCTTGACACCAGGGCTAACTGGGTTCAATTATGAAGAGCGGTTTCTTGGACAAAGTTGTACTTCCTTGAGTTTAGAAAACTAAGGATTCTATTTCCTCTTTCGGAGGAGTCCAGCACAAGGGCATATGATCTTAAATCAGAGTTTGACCATTCAGGGGAGAGGCCAGGAAGGATTGTTCACACTAGGCCAATGGAAATGGCAGCAGCTTGCAGCATTAAGCATGAAGGTCAGAGGTGAATGGAAAATTTAAAATGATAACTTTTTGTTAGGCATGGATATACAGTTACTGAACTAATCTAGGTAACTAGAACAAGAAATAGGTCAGCCATAATTTATTCAAATGACAGGCTGGTGCCATTGAGTGGCTTCCTTCTGTCCCTACGTTCCAGTGACATCAACTGAGATTGCGTCGATCATACAGTGAGCACAACTCACCTTTGTTCAATGACCATCACCATACAACCACGTCAACATCTGGTGGCAAATTTAGATCCTAAATATTCTTTTCATGCCTTTTTAACCGCAATCATTTTAACTCCATTAAGCAAAACCAGACTCCTTTTTACTAAAACATACAAGATATTTTGAGATACTTTGATCTGAAATCCTTTAACCATTTTGCTGAGACACCATAATAATGATAAGATTCTTTATTAGTCACATGCATTTCACTGTGTGTTTCAACGTACATCTTCTTGCGTAGTGTGTTCTGGGGGCAGCCCACAAGTGTCGCCATGCTTCTGGAGTCAACATACCATGCCCACAACTTCCTAACCCATACGTCTTTGGAATGTGGGGGGAAACCAGAGCACCCGGAGGAAACCCACGCAGACATGGGGAGAATGTACAAACTTCTTACAGACAGTGGCCGGAATTGAACCCAGGTCGCTGGCGCTGTAATAGCGTTACGCTAACTGCTACACTACCGTGCCTGTCCTTTATCTGCTCCTTTAACCAGTTGTCATAAGCAGCAGCTGAGCTTGTATTGCACATATCAAGGGAACGGGAAGCATTTAAATAACTCTCAAGACTGCTTTAACTGCAGTTTAAGAAAAGGTAAAACTTATCTGAAAGCTAAATCTGTCCCATTGGGTGCTGATCAACAGCAACAAAGCATTGGTCCAAAATCAATAATGAATATCTCACTGAGGAAATGTAAAACAATTGCCAAAATAATAATATAGAGGAAAACCTTAGTCACTCCACGTCAGCTCACAGAATCATAGAACCATTGTACGACAGAGGAAGCCAGCTTCCTGTACTGCAGTCCCACCAGACCCATGCCTTGCTCTTTCCCTGCAAATTATTCTCATTCAACAGCCTCTCCAATTTTCATCTGGAAGTCCTGACTGACTGTTTCCACCAGCTTTACAGGCAGCAAATTGCAGACAAAAACTACTCTCTGTAAAACTGCCTTTCCTCACACCCCTTCATCTTCTGCCCTACGTTTTAAACCCATACTCCTGGTCTGTGAGCCATACACTGATGAGAAGAACTTCTCTCCATTTACCCCATCTAAACCAGCCACGATCTGAACTTACTCATTATGACACAGGAGGCCATTCAGTCTATCACGTCCGTGCCTGCACCCAGCACAGCAATCCTATTAGCCTCATTCCCCCTCTCCTTACTTACATGCTCCCTGTAACATATTCATTCTCACGTACTCACATAGAGTACTAAAGCAAGGAATCATGACAAATCTTAATAAAACACTGACAATCGTATCCAGTTCTTGGTGCAACACTCCAGGAAAGATGTGAAGGCTTTAGAGAGGAGTGGAAGAGGTGAAAAGAGGTGATAAATGTTAGTGATGTAACAGATAGAAGTTTTTCTCCCTGCAACGATGATTAAGAGGTATTTAAAATAATGGGGGGTGGGGGTGGGGGGTAGTATTGACAAAAGAGGCAGAGAGCAACTGCTTCCATTGCCAGAATGGTCAAAAGCCAGAGACCATAGACTGCAGGCAAGAGAACCAAAAATTACATAAAAAGAACTTTTCTATGTGGCATGTGGTTACAACCTGGAAGGCACTGCTGGGGAGAAGTGGTGGCTCATTCACACAGAGCTGGATCAGGACCTGCAAGGATAAGGCTTGCCCTGCTGGGGACAGTTGGATTGCTGTTGCAGAAAACCAGCACAGAGTTGATGGGCCAAATGTAACATTCCTGATTCTGTAAAACACTCTCAATATGCCTGCAACATTCAGACATTTACGGACACATACTCTCAGGTTTAACCAATCCTACATACCCATTAGAACTATGCCACTTAACCCATTATGGAAACAGGAGGTGCTGAAAATATTCAGCAGGTCAGACAGAATACATTGGAGAGAGAAATAATGTTTCATGTCAATAACCCTTCTACTTCTCTCTCCCCAGAATGCCGCCCAACCTGCTGAGTATTTTTAGCAATTTCAGTTTTTATTTCAGATTTTCAGTTTTTTGATTTTCCATTAAATTAAATTATATCTCACTGTTCTTTCTGTCAACCGTGTCATTTAACACTCTTCTATATTATATCATATATCACTGTTCTACCAGACTCTTCCTCCTGTAGTCCACCCTCCTTGCTGTTTCTACACTTTTAAGCTACACATCAGGAAAGCAGCAGTTCTGGCTCTGACCCCTGGGGCACGCCTCTGTCCATCATTCTGGCACTGACCCCTGGGGCACACCTCTGTCCATCATTCTGCAGCACGGAAAAACAAGTAGTTACTATTCGCCTCTGCTTTCTGCCTCTATTTCCTGATCAGCTTGTATCAATCATCTAATTACATTGATCTTTATCTTCTAAACAGCCTCCTTTGTGGGACTTCAATTCCTTGCAAAAACCCCAGGGTTCCTGCTGACTCCCAGGGCAACAATCCCAGTAGTCCCATCCCCTTCTTCTCATTTCTCTATACCCCTGCAACCTATTCTCTCCCACACATGCCCATCAACTACCCCTTGATTAAGCTACAGCAAGGGAATAATTTACAGTGGCCAATTAACCTTCAACATCAATTTGGGACATGGGATGAACTGGATGATCTGGAGGAGACAGAGCTGGTCACGGGGGAACGTGCAAACTCCACCTAAGGTCGGGATTGAACCTGGATACCCGCAGCTGTGAGGCAGCAGCACTAATTGCTGCGCCATTGTGCAGTCCAAATTTATGCATTCCCTTCATCAACCTTTTCTGTCGCCTCATTGAAAAAACAAACAGGTTAGAGGAACACGAGTTGCCTTCAACCGATCCACACCAGATCTACTTTATCAGGTCACAATTTTCCAAGTGCCTCAGTGTTTAGACTTGACTGGCTGGCCTGTCCTCCAGACTTCGACTGCTTAATCTCCAGTGGTCTGGCATCCACTCTCACCCTCCCCTACCCTCTTTGCAAATTAAAACTAACTTGATCTTCTGTTTTTCCAGTTCTTTGGCCTGAAACTTTAGCTGCTTCTCTTTCCCACAGATGCTGTCTGACCTGCTGAGTGTTGACAGCACCTTTGTAATGCATAAACTGTTATATATCAAAAATATACTGCACTCATTCAAACACCCTACCACATTGAAAGACTGGAACTTGCAGCAATCATACTGCAACACGTGATAAAACATACAAACTAGTTGTACACTTTGTACATACCTTCCACATTGTGCAGAGATGAAAGAGACTCTTCACTTTTTGCAGAACGAAGTGTTCCTGAATCACCTTTTGCTGATAAAACAACAAAATCACAAATGAACAGGGTGAAATCAGACAGTCACAAATAGCTACCGAGTCTACATCTTTAAACCTCCTACAGAAAGGATCGGATTACACCTTCTCTGCTTCAGTTTCCCATTGATTCATATAGTGTTGAAGCTTTTAAAATAATAACAGCTTTGACCTTCACATTACTTGCCAACCAACACTTAGTGCTTTTTTGTCTGCAACAAATGGTCACTTGCTCGAGGCAGGAGATCAGACTCTTATCAAGAATTAAAGGTGGGAAGGTGCTATTACCCCCATCATCACCCACCTGCCAAAACCATGGATTTCATTTCTGTTGGCTCACTGGGGTTACGGTGCAGCTTCCGTTTGACGACAGAGGAGGATTTGCCAAGGTTGAAGAAAGAGCGCCAAGTGCCAACAGGTGACTTCTTAGATTTGTTGGTTGTCCTCTTCCTGGATAACGATGGTAAAGGAGTCTGTGTTAAATATTTGGCCACTCTGTATTTGAAACAGGCATGCAGGTTGAGTGATAATAACATGCATTGCTATACAAGCAGCAAAAAATTGCAGACGATGGAAAACTAAAATAACAAGTTCATTAATGCCCAGCAGGTCAGTGAGCACCTATGGAAATAGACACAGAGTTTATGTTTAGGATTGACGACCTTTGGGAGGCATGGTGGTGCAGCAGTTGGTGCTGCTGCCTCAGAGCTCCAGGGACCCAGGTTTGATCCTTCCCTTGGATACTGCCTATGTGAACTTTACATGTTCTCTTATGACTCTGTGGGTTTCCCCGGGTGCTCCAGTTTCTCCCACATCCCAACAATGTGCTAGTGGTTAACTGACTGCTGTATTTTGCCCCTTAGTGTAGGCAAGTAGCAAAAACATCAAAGGAGAGTTGATGGGCTTGTGAGAGACTACGCTGTCAGGAAATAAGCAAATGAGACTGATGGGACTGCTCTGCTGGGAGTATCCATGGATTTAATGGGCCAAATGGCCTCCTTCTGTGTCATAATAAGTAAATCAGACCTTTCTGAAGAAAGGCATTGACCTGAAATGGTGGCTCTTTTTCTCATATCACATCCTGGCCTGCTGAGTACTTCCAGCAAAGGGAGGGGGGTAGGGAGGAGGGGGAGAAGAGAGGGGGGTAGGGAGGAGGGGGAGAAGGGAGGGGGGTAGGGAGGAGGGGGAGAAGGGAGGGGGGTAGGGAGGAGGGGGAGAAGGGACAAGCGAGAGGGAGAGAGCAACCAGAAATGATTCCAGAGGAGTGTTTCCATTGCAGATTGATGACATGTACATTTCTAAACTACTTTGGCAATGAAAACATTTCACAAAGTGATGGTCCTATTTACCTGTCAATTGGGAAGTCAATGACTGTGTGGAACCGCCCCTGTAATGCTGCAGGCCCATCTCCGACTTCGATATACTTGCTGTCTGAAGTGAGAGGAGAGCTGATTTGGACCTGTGTTCGAGCCTGGGCCTCTTCCAGGGTCAGCAATTTGGTGGAAGGGGATGACACTAGCAAGGACTTGGGCCGAGACAAAGATGCATGTCCTGCAGAGCAAATTACAGGAACTGAAAATGAAAAGAGCAAATTACCAGGAACAGGCATCTTCTACACAGCAACATGGCAACAGACAGCTTGCATGGGACTTGCTAAAAGTTATATTTCAGTGATTTTAAAAAACTGTATTAATCAACTGATTTAAAGATATGAGGTATTTTCGTGATTTTTATTAATGACTTGGATGAGGGGGTAGAAGGGTGGGTTGGCAAGTTTGCAGATGACACAAAGGTTGGTGGTGTCGTGGATAGTGCAGAGGATTGTCGAAGATTGCAGAGGGACATCGATAGGATGCAGAGTTGGGCTGAGAAGTGGCAGATGGAGTTCAATCTGGAGAAGTGTGAGGTGGTACACTTTTGGAAGGACAAACTCCAAGGCAGAGTACAAAGTTAATAGCAGGATTCTTGGTAGTGTGGAGGAGCGGGGGTCCATATCTACAGATCCCTGGAAGTTGCCTCACAGATGGATAGGGTAGTTAAGAAAGCTTATGGGATGTTAGCATTCATAAGTCGTGGGATCGAGTTTAAGAGCCCCGAGGCAATGGTGCAGCTCTATAAAACTCTGGTTAGACCACACTTAGAGTACTGAGTCCAGTTCTGGTCGCCTCATTATAGGAAGGAGGTGGAAGCGTTGGAAAGGGTGCAGAGGAGATTTACCAGGATGCTGCCTGGTTTAGAGAGTGTGCATTATGAGGAGAGACTAAGGGAGCTAGGGCTTTACTCTTTGGAGAGAAGAAGGATGAGAGGAAACGTGATAGAGGTGTATAAAATATTAAGAGGAATAGATAGAGTAGACAGCCAGCACCTCTTTCCCAGGGCACCAATGCTCAAATCAAGAGGGCATGGCTTTAAAGTAAATGGGTGGGAAGTTCGAGGGAGATATCGGAGGGAGGTTTTTTACCCAGAGAGTGGTTGGGGCATGGAATGCACTGCCTGGGGCGGTGGTGAAGGCAGGTACATTGGTCAAATTCAAGAGATTACTAGATAAGCATATGGAGGAATTTAAAATAGAGGGATATGTGGGAGGAAGGGGTTAGATAGTCTTAGGCAAGGTTTAGAGGTCGGCACAACATTGTGGGCCGAAGGGCCTGTATTGTGCTGTATTGTTCTATGTTCATAAACAATTTTGGATTGTCCAGAACCAGCCTCTAGATACAGACACATTAAGTGTGCAGCACAGATTCCTTAGCCTAAAGATCATATAATCACAGCACGCCACTAAACAGCCTCTCAGCCCCAGAAACTCCTGTCTACATCAATGGTGCTGAGGTCAAGAGGGTTGAGAGCTTCAAGTTCCTAGGAGTGAACATTACCAATAGCCTGCCCACATGGATGCCACAGCCCAACTGCTCTGCCCAGGACCACAAGAAACTGCAGAGAGTTGTGGACATAGCTCAGCGCATCGTGGAAACCAGCCTCCCCTCCACGGACTCTGTCTACATTTCTCACTACCTCAGTAAAGCAGCCAACGTAATCGAAGACCCCACCCACCCCAGACATTCTCTCTTCTCCACCCTCCAATTGGGCAGAAGATACAAAAGCCTGAAAGCCCGTATCACCAGGCTCAAGGACAGCTTCTATCCTGTTGTCATAAGACTATTGAACTGTCCCCTAGTACGATAAGATGGACTCTTGACCTCACAGTCTACCTCGTTATGACCTTGCACCTTATTGTCAACCTGCACTGCACTTTCTCTGTAGCTGTGACACTTTACTCTGCATTCTGTTATTGTTTTGCCTTGTACTACCTCAATGCACTGTGTAATGAAACGACCCGTATGGACGGTATGTAAGACAAATTTTTCACTGTACCTTGGTACATGTGACAATAATAAGCTAATTTATCAAAGTCTGGGAAATCCTTTCCCACCCCTCAATGTTTCCATGCGGATAAGGCTTTAAATAGACAGGGATGGGAAAAAGATGGTGGCTTAGTGCAGCAATATGAGTAAAATGTAATGAGCAAGGGACAGAGGCTATAATGCCTAGAATGCAACAACAAATAGAGTCAAAATAGGAGAAGATGACAACATAACAAAATTAAGTGTTCTTCATCCGAATACACAAAACATTTGTAACAAGAGAGATTAACTGCAAGCACGAAGTGTGTTAAATGGGGTTTTATCTTCCAGTTAACACTGAGAATTGATTGCACAATGACCAAGGTTAAGAACAGGGCCTTGACCAGAAAGAAGAGTGAAAGAGAGAAGGGCGGGAGGTGTAAGGGGAAAAGGATGCCTCCTATAATGAAGGACGATATTAGGACAAAAAGGAAAAAGGAATTTAGCCCAGAAATCAACAAATAGAATCAGGTGGATGAAGCTGAGGTATAACAAGAGGCAGAAAATGCTGGTGGGAGTACCTGCGGGCTCCCTAACTGTGGTTCTTCTATTGGACAGGCCATCAACCAACAAGTAAAGGGCCTTGTAACTCATGATACAGTTACAAATTTTGTTTTTCATCTGAACTTGGGTAATATAATTGGGAAAGGTATTCTGAAGGAAGAATTCATGAAATGGATACAAGATCATTTCCCTGAACAACACATTGTGCAGCCAGTGTGGGAACATGCTTTATATCAGTCATACACAGTATAATGAAATTTCAAGTAGAGGGCAACAAATGCAAGTCCTAAACTTAATTGAAGATAATTACATTGGCACAGACTGGCTGAAGTAGATTGGGAAATTAACTTAAAAGGCATGATGTTAGAATCTAGAAAGCTTCCAGCAGATTGGAAAACAGTAAACATAACACGTCTAATCCAGAAAGGAGGTACAGAAAAACAACTACTGACCTAATGGTCTCACATCAGCTGTCAGGGAAATGTTGGAATGTGAAATGTTGAACAGAGCACTTACAAGGTGTAACATGATTAGGTTGAGTCAGTGCGCTTATAAGCAAAGGAAATCATGTTCAATAAATATGTTCTTTGAAGATATAATTGCAGTTGTTTGAAGACATAATTGCAGTTACCAGTGGATGTACTGCATTTCAATTTCCAGAAGGCTTTTAATAAGGGGACATATCAAAGGTTATCTTACAAGATCTTGTTACAAATGTTTTGTGCTCATGGTAATGGAAGTATACAACTTTGGGCAAAGGATGGGTTAATGAACAGAAAACAGAGAGTTGGGATAAATGGGTCATTTTCAAGCTGGCTACTTGTAACTAGTGCAGTGCTTTGACTATCCAAAATAGGTGGCAAATAAATTGTGAGAAGGACACGGATAGTAAAGTCATTGCCTGTTGGGAGAAGGATTTAGATGTTAAATGAACGAATAGAAAGGCAGCAGACAAATGTGAGGTTATTCATTTAGGCAGGAAGAATAAAAAAGCAGAGAATTATTTAAACTGTGTGAGACTATTAAATGCTGGTGTTCAGAAGGAATTGAGGTCACCTGAAGTTAACATGCAAGTATGGGAAGTAATTTGGAAAGCAAATGGAGGGTTGACCTTTCCTGCAATAGTGATGGAGTGCTGAATACAATGTAGATCTCCCTATCTGAAGAAGGGCACACCTAATGGAGAGGGGATACAGTAAAACATACACGAGATTAATTCCTGGGATGAAGAGATTACCTTAAAGGGAAGGTTGAGCCTTTACACTTCATAAACAAAATGATGTGGTCTCATCGAAATATGAAAGATTCTGAGGGGCAGTTGCCATGGGGATATTTCCCCTTTTGATAAGAGTCAAGAATATGGGGCCAAGTTTTCAGGATAAGGGGATGAGCTCTGAGGACTGATGAGGAGGGATTTTCTCTCGGTTGTAAATATTTTAAATTCTCCACTCAGGACAGCTGCAGATGCTGGGTTCTAAAATATATTGAGGATTGAGGCAGATTTTTTGAACAAGGTGGTCAAAAAAATGGAGCTGGAACCAAGGATCAAGTCAGCCACAGTGGTGCAGCAAACCTGAGAGGATAATGTAGGCTATTTGTTATGTTCTACCTTTTTCTCCCAGCACCTGACACCCAGAGGGTCCGATCTCTCGGCCCCTCACTCCCAGAGGGTCCGATCTAATAACCTCTTATTCCTGGACAGTCACAGAATCATACAGAACAGAAACAGTCCCATTCAGCCCCCCCATCCATGCCGACCATGAGACCCATCTCCACTAATCCCATTTGCCACAGTAGGCCCATCCCTCTGTGCCTTTCTTATCCCACTACCTGTCCAAATGCCTATTGAACATTGTACTTGTCTCTGCCTCCACCTCCTCTGACAGCTCGATCCAGACACCCACCACCCTCTGTGTGGAAAAACTTACCCCTCAGATCTCCTTTAAATTTCTCCCCTCTCACCCTAAACCTGTGCCCTCTAGTTCTAGACTCCCCAGCCCAGGGAAAAAGACTATCTACCATATCCACACCCCTGATCATTTTAAAAACTTCTACAAGGTCACCCCTCAGCATCCTGAGGATAAGCCCAGCCTATCCAATCTCTCCTTATAACTATGGCCCTCCATTCCAGGCAATGTCCTGGTGAATCTCTTCTCCACTCTGTTACCACCTCATCCTTCTTCAGTGTTGTGACCAGAAGTGTACACAATACTCCAGTCTTTGTCACAAACGCAAATAAAGGAAACTGCACAGAGATCCCTGTGGACTGACACAGGTGCTCCGCAGAGCGAATACCCAGCCTGCATTTGCTGGCTGCGATGTAGAGGCGACCAGTTGTGAACACCAAATGCATTACTTTAGATTCTACGAAGTACAAGTGAACCACTGCTTCATCTGCAAAGACGGCACGGCTGCGTGGATGGTGGGAAGCAAAGAGGTGAAAGGACAGATGTTGCACCTCCTGTGGTTGCAAGGGAAAGTGTCACAGTCACAGGCAGTGGTCAGTGGGGTTGGAAGAACAGAGGAAGCGATCCCTTTGAAGAAGGGAGCTGTAGAGGGCTGGAGCAATACCAGACTGGACGCTGTGGAGGGAAGCTTTCATAAGAAAAGGAGATCTGTGACTACGTGGGAGATAATGGCCTGATGTTCGGTGGTGGGGTCACGGTCCAGAGGGAGGCGTGAGAATGTGTCTGAGAGCCGATGGTCGGCCTCTGCGAGATACAAATCCCTCCTAACATGAATAACAACAATGCCACTCTCGTCAGGAGGTTTGATCGTGACGTCAGGGTTGGTTCTCAGTGAATGGAGTGCTGCAAGGTCAGAGGAGGGCTGCTTAAAGTGAGTGAGGAGAATGGAAAATAATCAAGGTGGTGAACGTCCCGTCTGCAGTTAGTAATGAATAGAGTAGGAGAGGAGTGTGGATAGGATCGGTGGCTGGAGATCAAACCATCGCTGAGAAAGTGGGCAGGAGAGAGAGGCTGGGGGGTGGTGGGAGGCTGTAATGACTGAAGGAAGGAGACCCGTGGGAGGAGGTCAGAGAGCAAGGGGCTGGGGCTGGGGAATGCTGGGTAGTGGGGGAGGAGATTCTGTTCTCTCTTTTCCAAGCTTTTTATTAATTTTCAGATTAATAAACATAACAGAAATGATTATACACGATACACAGGGATCGGGGTTGCGATAATAACAGTTACACAGACACAAAGAGTAAAATATGTAATCTGAACCTCCCAATCTCTCGATAAGTGAGCATGAAAAAGACTTAGAAAGAAATTAAATGAAAAAAAACCCCAAACTAAAAAGAAACAAAACAAATAATAATAATTAAAAAAAACTAACCAAAAGCTGGGCTGTCGTATTTCATCGGTTAAAAGCATTATTATGTCATTAACTCCGCTCCTCTATATTCGAATAGAAAGTTATTGGAAAGGATTCGGAAAGGGTCAACTTACATCATATGAAAATGCTGACAGATTCTGTTAAAGGGTCAAGGATGACTTTGGGTGGGGGGGACAGGAGCAGGGTGGGTGGGTATTTGAGAAGTGAGAAGCAAGACAGTAAAAAGGGCATCTGTGCCGAGTCCACGTGCGAGGGGAGTGAGCACATGCACGAGCGTGAGTGTGCATGTGTTTTTGAGCACCGATCAGCATGTATGCACGAGCGTGTTTGAGCATGCGTGCAAGCACGTGTGTGTATGCGTGAGCGAGCATGTATGTGTGAGCACGTGTGGGAGAGCAGGCGAGGGTAAAAGGCGGATTATCTCAGTGGAAAAAGACTTCAAATGAGTGAATTTCAGAGGGACCGTGGTGTTCATGTGCATGAATCACAAAACAAGTGTAGCAAGGCATTAATAGGGCAAATGACATATTGATCTTAATTCCAAAACAACTGGAGTTTCAATGTAGGGAAGTGTTGTTACAATTATACAGGGTGTGGTAATACTGTGCACAGATTTGGTCCCCTTCCACTAGAAAGGATGCAGCAATGTTGGAGGTAGTCTGAGAGAGATTCACTGGCTAATTCCTGGGATGAGAGGATTGTTTTAATAGGAGAGGCCAGACATGTTGGTTCTGAATTCTTTAGAGGGGTGATCTTATTGAAACACGAAAGATCCTACAGGGGCTCGACAGCGCAGATGTCGAGATGTTTTCACCAGTGGGAGAGTCTCAGATGAGGGGATGAGGAGCTGGTCATTTAAACTGATGTATTTGGAAAATTCTTCTCACAGAGAGGTGAGTCTCTGGAATTCCCTACCTCACAGAGATGTGGAGGCTGCAAGTGAGTGTGTACGAGTGAGTGTGAGGGCCTGCAAGTGTGAGTGTGAAAGTGAGTGAGATTGAGCGTGAGCGTATATGTGAGTATGAGTGTGTGAGTGAGCACGTGAATGCCAGTGTGTGTGGGTGAGTTAGTGTGAGCAAGTGATTGTGAGTATTTGAGAATGTGCTAGTGAGTGTGAATGCATTTGTGCATGTGTGTGTGCATGCTTGTGCGTCTTTATGCGAAAGTGAGATAGAGTATGAGAAAGATTGTGCAATGATAATGAAAGTGAGCTTCGAACAAGTGTGAGAGCAAGTGTGTGCACGTCTGTCTGCATGAGAGTTTGTGGGTGTGCATGTGCATTTGTGCGCATGAAAGTGAGTTAGTGTGCAACTGAGTGAGCGCATGACTGCATGTGTGACTGACTGTGTAGTGTGTGAGTTTGCGTGTGAGTGTGCATGAGTGGGTGCACATTTTGGTGAGTGTGCATGCGAGTGTGTGAAAATGAGATTGTGTGCGAGTGTGTGCAATAGAGCTTAAGTGTGTGTGTGTGTGTGTGTGTGTGTGTGTGTGTGTGTGAGAGAGAGAGTGTGTGTGCATGTCTGTGTGTGTGTGAAAATGTGCTTCTATAAGTATTAAGAAGCCTGTTAATGGGGCTTTCATTTGGAAGTCCTTTGCCAAATGCCCCTCCTGCTTACAGTCATCGAGTCATACAGCATGGAAACAGGGCCTTACACCCAACCCGTCTAGTCCCACCTGCCCACACTTAGCCCTCTGAGCCTCTCCTATCCATGTACTTATCTAGCTGGCTTTTAAACCTTGCTAATGTGCCTGCCTCAACCACTATTTCTGGCAGCTTGTTCCAAATACCCTTTGAGTGAAGAAACTACCCCTGATGTCCTTTTTAAATCTCTTGCCTCTGATCTTAAATCTATGCCCCCTCCCTGGGAAGAAGACCACGTGCTTTTACTCTGTCTATGTCCCTCATGATCTTATACACCTCTCTCAGGTCACCCCTCAATCTGCTACGTTCCAGGGAATAAAGTCCTAGTCTACACAACCCCTCCTTGTAACTCAGGTCCCAAGTCCAAGCAACATCCTGGTAAAACTTTTCTGCACTTTTTGTAAAATACTGAGGATCATCTTCCTAAAAATACACTTTAATCTAAAGACTCTTTATTCCAAATGAGAAGCACCAATCGGTGGCAGTGGCCTGGGTGATGCTGAGGCTGGAAAGCTGAGAATGATCAACACAAACAGAGCAGTCCAGGCCTATGTGCCTGGCTGTGTTTTAGGTTGAAGAATGTGTCAGCTTTAAGTGGGAGCTGTCTTGGTGCAGCCCAGCTTACACAGATACTATAATAACGAGCTGTGGGAGGAACTCAGCGTGTCAGACAGCATCAGTGGAGCTAAATGGACAGTCGACATTTCAAGTCTGGACTGTCACACAAGATGTTGGTGAGGCCACATTTGGAATATTGTGTTCAGTTTTGGTCACCCTGCTGTTGGAAAGATGCTATTAGGCTGGAAAGAGTGCAGAGGAAATATATGTTGCCAGGGCTCGAGGTACTGAGTTACAGAGAAAGGTTGAGCAAGTTAGGACTTCTTTTATTGGAGCATAGGAGAATGAGGGGTGATCTTATAGAGGCGTACAAAATTATGAGGGGCATAGATAAGGTGAATGTGCTCAGTCTTTTTCCCAGGGCTGGGGAAGAACTAGAGGGCATAGATTTAAGGGGAGAGATTTCACAGGAACCTGAGAGGCAACTTTTTCACCCAGAGGGTGGTCAGTATATGGAATGAGCTGTCAGAGGAAGTGGTTGAGGCAGGTACATTAACAGCATTTCAAGGGAACTTGGACAGGTACGTGGATAGGAAAGGTTTAGAGGGATATGGGCCAAACATAGGTAAATGGGATGAGCTGAGATGGGATCTTGGTCGGCATGGACCAGTTGGGGCGAAGGGCCTGTTTCCATACTGTATGACTCCATGGACTTTTGTTGGTCAAAGGTGTATCAAATTCAGATTAAAATTAAACACTAACCTAGCACCGATTATCACTTTCAGAAGAGTTCCAAACTTCTAGCATCCTTTGAATGTAGAAATATTCCTAAACTGCACTTTTGAAAGGCCAGGCTCTAAACTGATTCCCAAGTCCTAGTCTCTCCAAGCACCAAAAACACTTCCCCATCTTGAAAATGTTGATTAGATCACCTGCAACTCTTAATTCAAGGACTACCTGTCCCCCTGTAATTTAACTCTAGAAGTGCACACACTTATGCTGCAACCCCTCCAAGCCCAGTTTATTGTACCAGAATATGATGCCCAAAACTGCTTGTCCCCTCACAATGGTCTGACCACATACAGACTCACTGAACGGTATGGGAGAGTGGCCTGAGACATACCTGCTCCCTCCCGGATTACAGAGCTAAGCTTGGGGCTGAATAAGACGTCCACATGATTGAGAATGAACTCCACCACTACAGACTGAATCCGAACTTCCATGAAGGCAGCTGTGCCACTGAAGCAAGCAGATTCGATCTGCCGGGACCTGGGAAGAAAGATAGATCAGGTACAGTTAAAGAGGGATACAAGCTGTTCCTCCCAGTAACAATGAGCGTGTGTGTGTGTGTGAGCGAGCAAATAGCACAGACCTCGCCCTCCACCACCCCACTTCCAAACAGAGACCCCAGCCATGCAGCACACTCCTCACTCCCAATAATCCAGTAGAGGCAGCTGTCGTCAGTTTGCATGTGGAAAACAATGCTACATTTACAGATAACATCGCTGGCAGGCAGCGTGCAGTTAGGAAATGAGGGGGACCCACTTCAGTTATACTGATCACACTTTAAATATGTGTAACAGTAACTCCATCAGTAATCCTGTGGGCTAACCTCTATACGTTCCTGGATGTTTTTCACTACCCCGTTCCAGCACCATCCATCACAAAGGTTATCAGCTGCCCACAACAACTGGTATGGTGTTGGCCATATTGATCATGGCAGTCAGCTTTGGTACAGAGCAGTAGTAACACTTCAATATCTGTGCGATGTGGACCTGAGATTATCAGTGTGTTTGATCTCACCTCAGAAGGTTTGGAGCCCAGACGATAGCTAGGTTCTTGGTGTGCATGTTGGTGATGTAACTGTAGGTTGCCAATTGAGCCAAATGCCTCATCAGAAATTCGAGAGTCCTGGACACCAATAAAACACGTTATCTAAATTTTAGCACACTATCTACACAGGACAGAAAGCAGAAATTTCACAAGTCACATTTCACCCTAATGGTGCTAAGGCAGCCAACTGAAAACAAGTAGAAAGGTTATAGGAGTGATGTGCATTAATCCAGTGATGTTAATGCAACTCTGTTTACAACTTGGAAATGAGTAAAGTGACAAAGGGTTGCCGGGAAGTGAGGGAAGTAGCACACTATGTCCCAAACCACTCTTCAAGAGGAGGCTGGCACACAACTCGTGTCAACAGTCGTGAATAGAAGCTGCGTGCAACAGTGTCCCAAGTGAGCAGATCCTAGGAACACCGATGGGTTTTGATGTGGTAGAGATAGTTGTGTAACCGGTGTGGGGTCACAGCAGGCTAGAAAGGCAGACCCAACACCCAAACCTACCCGTGTCGCAGCAGTTAACTTTCTCCATTTGTGTGCTGCGACTGTATTTTCTGTACCAGAAATTACAGAGATACTACTCCCACTTTAAAAAGGAACACAGAGATTTTAATCCATTTGAAATTCAACCTCCTTCATGTTTCCCTAAGCAGAAGAATTATATGACAGAACAGACGTACAGAAATACATTGGAGTGTTCAAAGCATTCATCAGTCCGTGTGCACCTACCTGTAATGAGGAGGAGGAAGCTGCTGGATGACGTCATGAATTTTAACCAAGCGATCCTCATCAGAAGCCACTGATACAGAATCCTGTAGGACACAAGCGGCCAAAGTAAACAGCACTCTCTAAGAGTCACGAAGCAAAGCCACTCTCCCCAACACAACAGAATAGCCCCTCCCTCCTCAACAGGAATTACAGTGTGGCTAGGGGTGACAGTAAAGGCTGAGGGGTTTGAGTTTTACCCTGCACATCTACGTGTATTTATTCCTTTGCACACAAGTGAATAAATGCAAGCACCAGAATTTGTTGTTATGAATTTGAACACAAGTTGCAAAGTTAGCTGAAGAAACAAGTGGAAGAGCACACTTTGTATTTGCCTGATTGCTGTGGTGGGAGTGTAACTATTTTCCTGCGTTTCAGGTATTTCTGGTCTATGCCCAAGGTGTACTGTTGGGTGTTGATGCTCCTCTGGGCCTGTGTGGCATTGTCATTCACTCTCAATGCATGTTAGTTCAGGAAAATGCACTATATTTTCCTCTTCACATTTGAATCATATCAGAGAAATCAATTGAATCAACTTCATCCTACTTGCTGAACTGTCTCTGACATGTATAATTACCAAGGACATTTCATCTACTGAGGAATAATTTCTGCTCAGTGCCTCTCGCATAAAGACACACAGATAAATAACCTGTATTCCACTACTAATGTCGTAGGTGTCTGAAATCACACGGGTATTAGTAAGAGTCAGCACACACTCAGCCAGCGGTAAGCACCCTTGGCTTGGACTTGGGACTGAGTATGTCAGCATGAAAATGATGGATGCAGAGGAAAAGCAGAAGTGAAATGTGCCCAGTAAGCCTGCAGTGAGGCAGTTTCTTTGAACAAAGAAAGTACAAATCGTCAGCCAGGCACATGCTGGGCCAAGGATGATCTGATTGCCATGCTATGGTGCTGCACAAAATCACTGCCAATTCAATTATACAACCATTAACCCCTGAACGTTGCTTTTAATGCTCTCATTGCAAAAGTACTTACTGAAAACTTGTCATATAATTGGTAGGTCAGCAGTGGGTTAGGTAATTCTCTGAAGTAGAGCTTGCACAGGGACCCAACACAATGGATATCCTGGAGATAGAGATCCTTCGTCAACTCGGGAATCTGCTCAGAGTCAAATTCGTGCCTATAAGAGAAGTCCAAATAAACGGTGTCCAGTGAAGAAGCACAGACAGAAAGATGATGAGCAGCTCATACTTCACTTGATCTTCCTTTCACACGCCAAGCCACTTCAGTACAAAGACTGCTCCCTTTTCTTCAGAGACAATCCCTCCTTCCCTGGGATATACTTAGAGAATCTTTGCTACATTCCCTCTGAAAAATACATCCTTTCTTAGATAAAGAGATCAAAACCGTACATATTCCAGGTGCGGTCTTACCAAAACTCCAGTTAATTGCAGTGGGACTTCTTTACCCTTAAAGACCAATCATTTTGTCATGAAGTATACCCATTGCATTTGCTCTCCTTATTTCTTATTTATGATTTCTTATGATTTGTGTACAAGCAGATCCAAACCTGTTTAAAAACCGCCATTCTCCAGTCCCTTACTATTTAATAAGTCATCTATATTTCTATTTCTTCCTACTCAAATGGATGACTTTGCATTTCGCCACATGATATTCCATCTATCCTGACCCTGTTCACTTTCCCGACCTGTCTATATCTCATTCCAACCTTTTGCTTCCTCAGTGCTTATCTTCCCATTTAGCTTTGTATTATCAGACAACATGGATATATTTCACTCAGTTCCTTCAAATAAGCCACTGAAATAAATTGTAAATAGCTGAGACCCGAGCACTGACCCTTGCAGCATTTTGCTCGGGTTTGCTAAGCTGACAAAGACTCACTTTACAAGCCCAAGATGAACTTCAAAAAATTGAGGCCAAGTTGAGAACAAAACAGTCAGACTTCTGGACAAGTAATACTGACCTTTTATCAGCAGTGGTAATTTGCAGGTCAGTAAGGATATTCATTTCTGGCTGGCAAGGTGGGGGAATAACTTAAACTATGTATTGTTATTATACATTTTACAAACATTTTCCATCTGCTAATAGTGATGTTGGCTTGTAGCTCTAGTGGAGAAGCAACTGCTCTCCTTCCTCATCAACAGTCTACATCCTTCAGTGAGGACAAGGGACTGTTCAGCTCAGCACTTGGGGCCGATGACCCAGAGGGTGCAGGGGAGGCTACCTTGCTCCCCCCTCCACATCCAAGCTCAAGAAAGCACAGCCTCAACACTCAGCTACGTCCAGCCCTAGATGCAGGTTCCATTGCCCTGACAAATGCCTCTTACTGGTGAGGCAGACTGACTCCTTGAAACCATTGCTTTTCCTCTTGCACTACCTTGATTTGCTTACGTTTGAAATGATTTATTTGGATGGCAAGCAAAATATAGCTTTTCCACTGTATCAGTTCATGTGACAATAATAAGCCAATTACCATTGCAAATTGGCCACCAAACTCACCATTTTTCGGAGTTCTCTGATAATTGCTGACTCCTGATCTTATTTCTCTCACTTTCTACAAATCAAAGGTGTAGCCGTTAGCACTTACACGGGTCCCAGCTACACCTGTCTTTTCATCGGCTGTGTGGAACGATCCTTGTTCCTAACCTCCTCTGGCACCACTCTCCAACTTTTTCTCCGCTATATCGATGACTACATTGGTGTTGCCTCCTGCACCTATGCAAAGCTCCTCAAATTCATCAACTTGCTACTAATTTCAACCCTGCCCTCAAATTCATGGACTATTTTCAACATTTCTCTCCCCTTTCTTGACCTCTCTGTCTCCGTCTCAGGAGACAGACCTTCCACAGACATTTACTACAAATCCACCGACTCTTGCAGCTACCTAGACCACATCTCCTTCCACCCTGTCGCTTGTAGGGACACCATCCCTTTCTCTTAGTTTCTCCGTCTCTGCAGCATCTGTTCTTGAGATGAGGCTTTCCACTCCTTGTCCTCCTTTTTTCATAAAACTTGGCATTTTCCCCCAGTGTGGCTGATGGAGCCATCTCCTGCATCTCCTCCATTTTCCCCCAGTGTGGCTGATGGAGCCATCTCCTGCATCTCCTCCATTTTCTCCCAGTGTGGCTGATGGAGCCATCTCCTGCATCTCCTCCATTTTCCCCCAGTGTGGCTGATGGAGCCATCTCCTGCATCTCCTCCATTTTCCCCCAGTGTGGCTGATGGAGCCATCTCCTGCATCTCCTCCATTTTCCCCCAGTGTGGCTGATGGAGCCATCTCCTGCATCTCCTCCATTTTCCCCCAGTGTGGCTGATGGAGCCATCTCCTGCATCTCCTCCATTTTCCCCCAGTGTGGCTGATGGAGCCATCTCCTGCATCTCCTCCATTTCCCCCAGTGTGGCTGATGGAGCCATCTCCTGCATCTCCTCCATTTCCCCCAGTGTGGCTGATGGAGCCATCTCCTGCATCTCCTCCATTTTCCCCCAGTGTGGCTGATGGAGCCATCTCCTGCATCTCCTCCATTTCCCCCAGTGTGGCTGATGGAACCATCTCCTGCATCTCCTCCATTTCCCACATTTTTGCTCTCACCCCACCTCCCCCAACAGAACGGACAGCGTTCCCCTCTCCTCACCTCTCACCCCACCAGCCTCCACATCCTGCACATCATTCTTTGACATTTCCACCAGCTACCACGTGATCCCACCACAGTCACATCTTTCCCTCCCCACCCCCTTCTGCTTTTGGCAGGGATCACTTTCTCAGTGACTCCCTGGTTTGCTCATCTCTCCCCACCCATCCCTCTCCCTCCCCAGGCACCTTCCCCTGCAACCGTAGGTGTAACACCCATCCCTCCACCTCCATCCAGGGACCTAAGCAGCCCGTCCAGGTGAGGCAAAGGTTCACACACGCTTCCTGCACCCTTGTCTATTGCACTTGGTGCTCTTGACGTGGCCTTCCCTACATCGGTGAGACCAAGCGCAGACCAGGCGCGCACTTCGCCGAGCACCTGCTCTCTGTCCGCAGCCGTCACCAAGAGCTCCTGGTTGCAGCCATTCCCCGCCGACCTGTCTGACCTCGGCCTCCTCCACTGCCAGGGTGAGGCGCACACACAAACTAGAAGAACAGCACCTCATATTCCGCCCACGTAGTCTACAACCCGACAGCATGAACACTGAATTCTCTAATTTCAGGTAAGCTGCCCCCACCCCCTGTGCCTTTCTGTCGCCCTCTGAGTTACCTAGGCCCCCTCACACACACCCTTACCAAGCCATCCCCCTCAGCTCCAGGTTTCGTTCCCCTCCCCCACCTACATCCGCCCATCACCCACACACTCCTCCCACTCGGCCCCTCCCCCCTCCCCCCGTTTCATTCTGCCCACCATCCTTCCTTTACGGGTCCCACTCACCACCTTCCCTCATCAGACCCCAGCCCTTTATCCTCTCTACTTATCACCTTCCAGCCTGCCACTTTCTCCACCCTTCCCCTCCTCACCTGACTCCATCTGCCAGTTAATCCCCCTTCATCTGGATCCACCATTCACTTGCCATTTCTTGCCTCATTCCTCCTCCTCCTCCCCCCCCCTCACCTCTTTGTACTGGTTATCTCCCCTCAGTCCAGATGAAGGGTCTTGATCTGAAACGTTGACTGTCCATTTCCCTCCATCAACATTGCCTGAACCGCTGAGTTCCTTCAGCAGCTCATTTTTTGCTCTGAGTTCACTGTTCCCTTCACACACCCGTCTATCACGCCACCACTGCTGTATCTCTTCCTCTCCTTTCCAAAGCATGGGTTTGGAATAGACAGAAAAAGTGTTGGTGTGAACTATGTTAGAAAGAGGTACAGTGTGATGGGGTGATGGTCCAGGCCAAAACACGGCACGAGAGGCTGAATATCGTCACATCCATACTTCCTGCAAAATTACAATTCAGGAAGGGCCTTGCGCGTTTATTTCCACTCACCTTTGAGTGTTAACCAATCCTTATCCCAATTTAATATACTGCCCACAATCCTCTGAGCCTAACTTCATGCAATAACTTGTACTGTAATTTATAAAATGCAGTTTGAAAATCCAAACACACTGCATCGGTTGGCTCTGCCTTATCTACACAGCAAGTTACATTCACAGAAAGCCGAAAAGATTTGTCAAATAACATTTCCCTTCGACATATGTAGATTGAATTTCCTCAGTCATGTTATCTGTTTCCAGGTGTTCTGTTACAACGTTCCCATTCTCAGGTTCCAGCCTCTGTTCTATCACTGATGCAGGTTAACCAGTCCAAAGTTCTCAGTTCTTTCTGCCACGAGCTTCCTTTTCTTCCTTCCATCCATGGGGACCATCTCAAATCTAAGAATCCTCCACATCCGCAGCTCCCTCCTTCAAAACCAAGGTGGTAAGCCAACAAGTTCAGGAAACGCCTTGGCTTTTAGTTAAATGTCTCCAGCACTATTTCGAGCTGATACCAATGTATTTGAATTCCTCATTCTCACACGTTGTTTGGATCCCACTATCTGCAGATTTTTCACCTGTGATTCCCCAGAGGTCCTGTACTACAAAAGTACTAATTCACTACCCCACCAAATGATGTTAAATTTGATGTAACCTAGTTCCTCATTAGTTCCATAAGAACACAAGCTAAAGGAGTAGGAGTAGCCCAGTTTCATCTCTCGAGTCTTTCAATAAAACCAAGGCTGATCCGTTCTTGACCTCAACACCATTTGCCCACTCCTTCCTCGTATGTGTTGACTCCCTTGTCAAACACTGTTTTGAATGTATTCAATAACTTTGGCTCCACTGCCCTCTGGGGTAGAGAACTCCAAAGAATCACAGCCCTGAGAGAAGTAAATCCTCTCCTCTACTTGAAATGGATTACCCCTTATTCTGAAGACTCTTAATTGTAGATCCCCCCAGGAGAGGAAACACCTTCCCAGCATCCACCCTGCCAATCACCCTCAAAATCTTATAGGTTTCATTAAAATCACTTCTCATTATTCTATACAAGTACAGATGCAATCTGTTCAACCTTTCTTCATACATCAGCCCTTTTACCCAAGCAATTAACCTAGTGAACATCTGTATCGTCTCCAATGCAAGCACATGCACAGCACTAACAGCCAGCGCCCAGTAAAGTCACAGCACATCTGCCCCACTTTTATATTCCTTACACCTCTCACAATAACGGCCAGCATTCTTAATTATTTGCTCTGCCTGCAGGCTAAAGACTTGTGTTTCAGGTACGAGGACTCCAGATCCCTTTGTACCACCACATTTTGCAGTCTCACTCCAATGAAATAACATGATTCCTCATTCTACTTACATCACTGGTATCTACACAGACCACAACAACTTCAGAAATCTAGATGATAAACTTTGAAACTTTGCCCTAGGTCTCTCCAGCTCCCTCTCCTTAAACATATTTCTTTCAGAAACTGTTTATCTATCCTTTTGAATACTTCCCTCATTGTAAATTTTTTTGTTAAATTGCACTTCTGTGAATTGCCGCAGAAGATTTTCTACAGCAAAGGAACTATAAAAAGATTGGCTGATGTTGCTAGATTTAAAACAGACTCGTGAAGTGAAACAAACGAAGAGATTTTCCCTTATCCCTATCAGACTGCTTTGGTCTTGGAATGCAACAGTGTCTATGTACTGCAGCAGCTGGAACATGCTGTGGAGAAACCTGGGCTGCACAGCTCTCCTAAAGCTGAAGATAAATCAACAGGAAATCTTTGAAGTATTACTGAGTGAATTAGAAATCAATCATACTTTATTAGTTTAAAAGGAGGGTGCGTAGACAAAGCAACAGCAGCATTGGGCAGAGTCAACATGGATTGATGAAAGGGAAGTCATATTTGACAAATTTGTTTTTGGAGGATATAGCTAGTGGAATTGTTAAGCACAAACTACATTTAGAATTTCAGAAGGCCTTCAATAAGGTGCCACATAGGAGATTATCAAACAAAAATCGAGCACAGGGACCTAAGGGGTAATATACAAGTGTGGGTGGAGTACTGTAATGGACAGAAAACAGAGAGTTGGAATATGTTTGTAAATTAAGGGATGTTTGTAAAATAAGCACTCAGCTCAGGTTGCTTTACCTGCCTGAATCCCCTTCACGTCTTCCTGTCGCAACCACAAGACTGCTGCCTGACTGCAAGACTGAATCACCATTCTTTCTCAGTGACATATCACAGTACAGTGTCTAATGCTTAGAATGGGGCCATGTGGAACATCATGGTCACAACAGGGCAGAATAAAGGTTCAGAGCCCGTGTAAGAATGTCGTGGTATTTCCGCTGGTCAGCAACAGCAAGATTGCAGGTGGCTCAATTTATGGTTAGGTTTTAACACAAGGGGGCTACAACCAGCATAGTATGTTTCACTGCGGAGATGTAAGCAATGAAGGAGCTAAGAGAATGGGCCTGAGGTCAAAGGAAGATAGAAACATAGAACAATTAACACACAAGACATTTAGCCCATCATGTTTGCGGCAGTCGATAAAGCACTACCTAACCAAACCCCACCTTCCAGGACGAGATCTGCAGTTTGGCAGATCATGGTTCATCAAGGACACATCCAAGTACTTCTTAAACCTGGTAAGTATTGCCGTCTCTGCTACCCTTTCAGGCTGAGAGTTCCAGACTCCATCACCCACTGATGAAAACATTTTCCCTCACCTCCCCTCTGATTCTTTCACTAGTTACTTAAATCTCTCCCCTGGCTTTTGACCTCCCACCAGTACTTAGATTTGACTATTAGTCTGAGAGCAAGATGCCTTCAAGTGTCTCCTGAACTGCGTGGTTTTTGTGTGTGTGTGTGTGTGTGTGTGTGTGTGTGTGTGTGTGTGTGTGTGTGTGTGTGTGTGTGTGTGTGTGTGTGTGTGTGTGTACGTACACACATGCACACAGTGACACATAACCATCGCTATGTTATCTGTACAGTAAGGAATTTTTAATAACAGCAGCTGGATATTATAAGTTGGTGCTTAGTTCTGGATGAGCCATAAGATCATCTTGCTGACTGGTGACTATCCACAATTCATCTTGTTGCTGGCAGGGTTTAGCTGTATTTACAGCTGCAAATTATCTTGATGGAGAGGGGGCGGCTGGTGGGGACATGAGAATTTGAAAATGTTTTAATTGTCTCCTGTCTTTTAATTCAAATAACAGTTGTATTAATGTACGATCAGAAAGGGACTCAGATGCAGGTGAGATTTGTGTCACGTACACCAGGGTGCAATGAACTCAGATCACTGCAGTCAGCAGTCCTCAGTGCTTCGCACTGCTAGTGACAGTGCACTGCTGAAACGTGCTGCTCACAAAACAGTCAGCCTTGTGGATGGACCATTGTGATGTCTGCTGTTGCTCAAGCTCCAACACACGGAACTTGAACTCCTCCAGCTGGACACACTTCCTGCACCTGTCTGTGTGGGATACTTCCTGCACTTACAGCTTAAAACATTCAATAAAATCATTTAAACATATGGTCAAGTATCTATCCTCATGGCACTACCAAGTCTGGAACTCGTTAGATAAAGAAACTGCGGAACAAATAAATATTTTTTGAAATAAACCTTGAAAATTCATACTGAGAATGATTTAAGAATAAAAAATGTAAAAGCAAATTACATTTATATGGCTCCTTTAAGCAGTGGAAACAGCAAAATGTTTCAAGATGCTGCAGAGAAGCATTATTCAAACAAAACTTCAGACTGGGTCACATAAGATCATCAAGGAACTACAGAAATTTATGGTGCAGGAAGAGGCCATTTGGCCTATCAAGTCTGTGGTAGCTGGGGAAGTGCTATCCAGCCTAATCCCATTTTCTACCTCCTGCTCTGTAGCCTCATTGATTATGACATTTCAGGAACATGTTCAAGTACTTTTTAAACACATTGAGGTTTAGTCTCTATCACAATACTGTCTCTATAACATATCCCACACCACCAACTGTGTTTAAATAAAGTTCTTATGAACTGCTACTTCATAAATCTCCCCTGTAACTTCATCACTTTGGCACTTTGCCCTCTAAACCAAATTAGTTACCAGCCTTGCTACCTTTAAGGATCTGTGGACATGCACACCAGGATCCCCAGGTTTCTTGACATCCTACCATTTATTGTGCATTACCTTGTTTGGCTTGCATTACTTCTCACTTCCCTGACCTGAATTCCATTTGCCATCATTCTGCCTGTCTGTTCAATCCTTGCACATTTTCCTGCAGTTTGCATATTTCTTCCCTGCTGTTAATTACACAACCATATTTAGTATTATTTGAAAACTTATTAATCATGGTTAAATCACTGACCTATACCACAAAAGAGAAAAAACACTGAACCTCGATACATACAGGGGCACATCAGCAACACAATAAACTGGGGACATAACTCATGGCACAAAGGAATACATCCTCCTCATTCTGCTAAAGATCGTGTAGCTGTGATTTCACTGACAGTCAACCTAGAGGACCAGTGGCCAAATTGATCTTTTACACTCCCTTGTTGAGAAAGCATTGATTATATATTGATTCAACTGATATTTGAAAGAAAGGTCTGGAGACAAATAAAACATTTTCAAGCTCTCTCCTAATCGCTCCATTAAAATAATTTACAGCTGTAAGTTCAGCTAAAACAGCCAGCTAAAAGACCCGCCTTCACACCAGGGTGTCTCCATCATGTTGCTTGGCACCTGTAGTGCTCTGGTCTTATCAAGCTCAGCTGGATCAAAGCACCAACTTTTGCCACAGTACGGATCACATCTCTCAAGCATTCTCTCTCTCCTAAAAACACACACACAGCTGCTCACTGTCCCTATCCACACTAATCCCATATACCTGCAGTAGGTCCGCAGCCTTCTGTGCCTTGGCAATTTGAAAACCTATCTGGATGTTGTGAAGGTATCTGCCTCCACCGCCTCTTCAGGCAGCACATTCCAGACTCCAACCACATTCTGTGTGGGAAAAAAAGTCCCCTCCCTCTCACCTTAAACCTATGCCCTGATGAATCGCCTCTGCACCCTCTCCAGTGCAATCACATCGCTCCTACAACACTGCGAAGAGGACTGCATGCAATTTTCCAGGTGCAGCCTGACTGATGTTTCAACATGTTTCACGTTTCAAGCTGTAACATGGTGTCCAGCTCTTGTATTCTATGCCATGGCCAATGAAAGCAGACATTCCATATACCCTCTTTGCCATCTTATCCAGCTGAGCTGCCACTTTCAGGGATCCATGAACTTGTACCCCAAGGTTCTTCTGTATATCAATGCTCCCGAGGGCTCGACCATCTGTGTACATCCTACCATTATTTGCCTTCCCAAAATGTATCATTGTGCACTTTTCAGGATTAAATTCAATTTGCCTTTGCCCTGCCCAACTTTTCAACTGATGTATGTCATGCTTAAGCAACCTTCCTCATCATCTACACCACGACCAATTTTTTTGTGTTATCTGCAGACTTACTTACCTTACCTCGTACATTCACATCCAACTTGTCAAACATCAAGGATTTCAGCACGATCCTTGTGGTACACCATTGGTCACAGACTTATAGTCACAAAAGCAACTCTTCACCACTGCCTCCTATTATCAATTTTAGCTCCAGTTTGTCAGCCTGCCCTGGATCCTGTGGGCTCAAACCTTCTGGACCAGCCTACCATGCAGGACCTTGTCAAAAGCCTTACTTAAGTCTGTGAACACCACAACTACCACACTCCCCTCATCAATGTGCTTACTTACCTCCTCAAAAAATTCAAATTTATGAGGCAGGATTTCCCATGAACAGAGCCATGCTGACTATCCCTGATCAAACCCTGCCTTTCCTGTCACTTAGAATGTATTCTCTCTCATTCTTTCTCTCTCTCTCTCACAAACACATAAACACACACACACAAAGAGCTGAAAATGATTTTTTATAAAACTGGCACAAAACTTAGACAATGCATCAGACTCTTCCATCACAATTCCAGGCTGCATCTTGTGCCAGTGGCAGGACAGATCAGAGGTGGTGGCAAGGTGACAAACCGGCCAGAGGGAGTTGCACCTGGAGTCCTCAACATTGACTCCTGACCTACAAAGTCTGATGGCATCAAATCAAACATGAGCAAGCAAACCCCCTCCCGATTACCAGTCATTGTCCTCCCTCAGCTGATGAATCAGGACAGTTCGGGGGTCTAAAACCAGACGGCATAAGTTTAAGATAAAGGGTAGAATGTTAAGAGAGGATCTGTGGACAAGTTCTTTTACCCAGAGGATGGTTGGGGGAGTGACGGAGAGAGGGACTCTCACGACATTTTCGTAGTATCTAGAGTGGCACAGGGAAAGACACATTTATGCCTACTGTTTCCAGTTAGCTAGCCAAAAATCTACATCAATACATTACCTGCTATATGATGAGCTTTTATTTTCTGCCATAACCTTTACTGTGGCACATTATCAAATGCTTTCTGTAATTCTACGTATAGTACATCAACCAGTTCCCCATTATCTATGGACGTTACTCCGAGTTTTATTAAGTGGCTTACTAAAATATTTTTAATAATGGCTCTTAAAAATTTCCAATAATCTAACTGGCCTTTATTTAAAAAGGGAGGGGGAGAGAGAAGGAAACTAAAGCTATATTTGCTATCATCCAATATAATATAAT
Organism: Pristis pectinata; assembly: GCF_009764475.1. Lineage (NCBI taxonomy): Eukaryota > Metazoa > Chordata > Chondrichthyes > Rhinopristiformes > Pristidae > Pristis > Pristis pectinata. Next base: position 2,129,659 of record NC_067431.1, on the reverse strand, counting down.
GTACTCTGAACCTAGGGAATTTTGGAAAATTAAAACTAAAACAACCATCACAATAGCTACTCCCTTTAAGACCCTAAGGGGAAGTCCATTGGGACCCTGAGACCTGTCAGCCCACTGATCCATCAAGTTACTCAGCACCACTTCTTTGGTGATTGTAATTTTCCTGAGTTCCTCATCCCTTCAATTCCCAATTTACAGTTATTTCCGGGACATTATTTGTGTCCTCCATAGTGAAGACAGATGCAAAATACCCGTTTAATTCATCTGCCATTTCCTTGTCTTCCATTATTTGTTCCCCAGACTTGCTTTCTACAGGACCAACAGTCATTTTGATAACTCCTTACTTTTTAAAATATTTATATAACTTCTTACTATGATTTTTTTCTTAATTTCTGGATAGCTTTCTTTCATCCTCTAATTTAAGATCACACTTTTGTAACGTTCACAATCTCTGAATGTTCAAACCATACAATCAATGATGTACAGTGATGTAAATGCAGCTACAGTTGTTGTGCAAATAATACCTTCAGCACTGCATCCAAACATCATCTTGGCTTTGGAAGCTAATCCTATGTACTCATCCTTAAAAAAGATTAAAAAACAGCAAAACCAGACATTTTAAAAATTTCCAGGCACAAAGTATAACACAGATAAGAAATGCTGAATTGGAGAACTCTATGTGGTATGCACCAGAAATAACCTTGGGGCAGGGCAAGAATACAACAGAAAACCCAGATCTGTATATACTCTGTAGCTTTTCTCACTCCTAGAATGCAGTTTCTCTGCAAAGATACATTAGCTATTACACCTATTGTATTCTTATCTTTCCCCCTTCTCCATTTTCAGCACTTCGAGCCGGACCACTCCCTCCAGGAACCTTTGCTCCAACACTCTTCACACGGCGTCTTACCATGCAACCTATGCTTTCACCTCTTCCATTCCCACCATCCAAAGCCTCAAGCACTTCCTGAGGTGACAAAACAGGGACAAGGTGACTGTGTAAGCTTGACACTGAACTTGTTCGTCTGTCATTCTGACCTGATGTGCTCCAAGATGGCTCAATGTAAACTCAAGATGCAGCACTTCATCTTGTGACCAAGTTCATGTCAACCTTCAGACCAAATTCTGAATGCAACTATTTTACATAACCTTCACTTCCAGTGTTTTAATTAAGATTTCCATCATCAACAATATTTTCCTTTGGTAATTTCAGATATGATTCTGCTTCTCTCATTGACACCTTCCCAAGACCAACATTTTGTTTCTTTTCTTTTTCATTCCTGGCATGGAAATACAGCTGACTTTCACTCCATCACAGACCTTCCCTTCCATGCCCCCTTTCCCTGCATCTGAATACTAGTTTACCTTTAACTGATTCCTCTGCTCTTAACCCTCTCTCTTTCTCTCTATGGATGCAGTCCAACCAGTCTGTTTACTGCATATACTGTGTGTTGTTTTACATTCCATTCATGCCTTTCTACAAAAAAATGTGTACTCATGCTGAGGGTATTTTAGTTTGTAAGGGAGTAAGTAGTTGACATGGTTCTTGTCTGTCAAAGAACTGAAGCAGCACAGAGAGAGACCGAGAGAGCAAGAGAGCGAGAGCACGAGAGAGAGAGAATTTGGCCCATTAAATCTTTATTGACTTTTATCAGAGTAATCTGTCAGTCTCATTCCTTGCATTTTCTCCACAGCCCTGAAAATTATTTTCCCTCAAGTGCCTATACAATTCTCCTTCCAAAGCTCTGATTGCTTCAATGAAAGTGGCCTGTGGGAAGCTCAGCGCCTCTTTTACACAAAAAATTTATTTTCTACTCAATAACTCCTCTATAATTCCCAGACGTGCCAAAACTACGGTTTTTCTCAGAATCTCTCCTACTCTTGGACAGGGAAAACTGGGAGCTGAGCTTCCTCGCACCTGCAGCCTCTCTAATATATTTCCTCCCATGTTTAATCAGCACGACTACACTCCACTGAATAGGCTTCTGTTCTTCCATTGTCAATGCTTGTCAACAGCAGGTGCAAAACAACAACATTAAGCATACTCTCCATATACAACACCACTTGGGCCCAGCACACTGTAGGTCTTAACAAAATCAGAGCTGCAGACTTCAAACAGCAAGAACCAGGAACATGTTGTTACACTGCAAAAGGGAGGCTAATCCTCAGGGATCTCCGTCATTGCTGCTCACCTGCACTCACAGAAAAAATATACAGAGCTTTTCAGAGGAGTCAGCACCCAATGGATGAGTTAGGATCAAAAGAGACCTTTCTGCTTTGAAAGATTTCCTTGCATTAAATGAAATGCAAATTAGAATTTTGCTGCTATATATGGATCAGATTTTATGGGTCTGAAAATGGTCAAGCCATTGAAGGATCCGCCACTGGAAAGGATCCACAAAGATTATTGCAAGAATTGAAACTTGGTGGTAGCGCTGATCATTTACAGACTTTCATTAACATGTACATAGCAAATACTGAAATAACACACAAAAAAGTGCTGGAGGAACTCAGCAGGTCAGGCAGCATCTATGGAGGGAAATGAGCAGTCGACATTTCGGGCCAAGACCCTTCATCAGGACTGAAATACCCTCCTTTTTGAAAGTGGCACATACAATTCTATAAATGAATACTTAATGAAAATGAAGAAACAGCTAAATGTTGAAATATAGACTAACAGTTGAAGTATAGAGTAAATAAAAACACACAAAAAATATGTATGTTGGATTGCTGATGAGACTTTTACCCACAGCAAGCAAAGTGAACAGCATCTGACCTTATATACATGCCACACAGCATAAAACCATGAATGGCTGTAGTGCTGGCAGCTCTACCACAGGCTCAAACAACAAGCTCCCTCTTACCGCGAGCACAGGCTGAGAAACACTTCAATATGTAAAAATCCTGCAGAATTTTATAACACAGCAGAAGGTTATTATTCCCATTGTCCATTTCACCTATCTGAAAGGATTACAGGTGTCCTTCAGAGATGTTCCAGGGAAACTTTCTGTTAAGTGGAAAAGGTGTTTCCCACTAGTTTCAATGTCAAAAACAGAATCACTTTAACGTAGCAAGTCAAGCAGCATCCGTAGAAAGAGAAACCAGTTAATGTTTCAGGTCAGAGATCCTTCCTCAGAACCAGTTCTGGTGAAGGGTCTTTGATCCAAAACATTAACTGGCTTCTCTTTCCACAGTTGCTGCTTGACCGGCTGAGCTCTTCCAGCACTTTCTGCTTTTGTTTCGGATTCCAGCATCTGCAGTTTTATTTGTTTTCCTTCAATGTCAAAAATGTGGTTGTATTCTGGAGCTTCAGTCTAAAACACCTAAACATTTAAAAATCCATCAATGTGTATCTGAAATAATAAAGTATTGTTTTATTTCAAGTAAAATATTAAAAACATACATAATGACAAGATGTCACCCCCTTCTAGCTCTTGCTCTCTCCCTCTCTCCCCACTGGCTCACCAGCCCTCCCCCGTGGATAACATATTGGCATGGATAAAGGAATAACTGACTAATGCAAAACAGATAGTCGGAATAAATGGGTCATTTTCAGACTGGCAATCAGTAACCAGCAAGGTAACACAGGGATCAGTGCTGGGCCTCAACTACTTACAATCTATATTAATGACTCGGATGAAAGGACTGAGTGTACTGTTGCCAAATTTGCTGACGACACAAAGTTAGGTAGGTTGGCAATTTGAGAGGAGCATACATAAATCCTCCTAAGGGATATTGAAAGGTCAAGTGCATGGGTAAGTACTTGGCAGATGAAATACAAATGTGGGAAAATGTGACGCTATTCACTTTGGAAGGAAGAATGAAGTTATTTTTTAAATGGAGTGAGACTGCAAAATGTTGTGGTACAGAGGGAAGTAGGGATCCTAGTGCATGAAATACAAAGTACACAGATGTAATAAATAATTAGAAAGACCAATAGCATGTTGGCCTTTATTGCCAGAGGTAAGGAGCATATAAGTAGGGAAGCATTGATGCAATTCGACAGGGCATTGATATCCCTGGAATACTGCATATAGTTTTGATTTCCATATTACGTGTGGGAACCAAAGGAAATTTAATGAATATTTCTCTTCAGTTTTCACTGTGGAGAAAACGATGGAAGCTAAGGAAACGGGGGAAATGAGTGGTGTTGTCTTGGACCACATACGAATAGGCAGGCCTTAAAGTGGATAAATCCCCAGGACCTGATCAAGTGCATTCTCAGACCTTGTTGGAAGCTGGAGAAGAAATTGCAGAGGCCTTGCAGAGATTTTTGCTTCATCTCATTTAACATTCATTCCCTTCACCATTGGCACACTATGTACCACCTACAAAATACAATGCAGTTATTCACCTGGACTACTCAACTTATGACTACTAAAGGCAGTGGATACAAGAGAACACCATCCCTCCAAGTTACACACCATCTCGATCTGCGAATATATCGCTGCTGTTTCATCACTGCACGGTCTAACTCCTGGAACTCCATACTGTATAGCATTGTGGGAAGCCAATAGTGAATGTAACACTCAACGTTTTCTTCCTCTATATGCAGCAGGATGTCCATACTGTTGCATTCCAGCCCACTTGCAATAAAGGCCAAAGCTATAATTTGAGATCAACTGTCATGCCAAACACTCTAATACAGCAGCTTACCGTAGCTTCTGAATATTTGATGCAATTCCCGAAAGTCGATAAATGCCATCCACCACTCCATATTTTTCAATAAAATCTGTGCAGCTTTTGAGTACCTGGGGGACTGAAGAGAAGGGAAAACTCACAAACTCAGGAAAAAAGAAGCATTCCTCATAAGCACAAGGCAAGGGAAACTGCTACAACTACTTTCACGGTCAGAAGACCAATTTCCTTCTTTGTCTCTTCCAAAAGGTAAACTGTCAAATACCATTGGGTACAGTTTCATGGAACATTCCTGAAAAAGTCCAAGCATTTTGGGACAGGTGCACATATGAAATGTTTCCAGACAGGTAAATTTTTTGTCACTTTTAGTTCTGGAAGTGCCCCAGTATCACTTCACCTTAACTAGAACTCTGTAGCCCTCTAATCTGGTAACTGCTGACAGTTCTGCAGGACACAGGCCTGCCTTCTATGAAAATACTACCTGATGTTTATCCATTAAGACAAATGAACAGAAGTCAACAGGAAACTTACAAACTCATACTAAGAAACATTGTGTAAAGGGTCTGGATGTTCCAGCCAACATAACGGCTAATATCATTTTCTGCATTTATTTGTAAAAATTTGGCACAGATACTTCGTATGCCACTCACTTTCACTGCAAATGAGCAACTCTATAATGTTTCCAGGGAAATGTTTTATGCATCCCATACTACTGTTTTGACCAAGTGTTCATTGAAGTGGCTCTACCTGCAGCAGACCCTGGGATGAAGAGTTAACAGGATGAGCCTTCCGTTGGAGTTGAGGAGAATGAACATTGAAACACACCAGATCTTCAGGGGGCTGGACCAGGTAGATGCTGAGAGGATCAAACCCACCCCTCCCAACTCAAGGGGAAGCTAGATCTAAGCAGTACAACCAAAACAAGGTGTCACCAATTTAAGATGGAATGAGGACAAATTTCATGTTTCCCTTGGGGTTTTGAATCTGTGGAATTCTCTACCCAAGAGAACTGTGGAGACCGAGTCATTGAACACATTCAAGGCAGAGATAGATAGATTTTTGTACTATTGGGATGCCAAGAGTTGTGGAAAACAGGCATGAAAGTGGAGCTGCAGCCAAGATCAGATCAGCCAGATCATATTTATTGGCAGAGGATGTTTGCTGGGTTGTATAGCCAACTTCTGCTCTGATTTCATATGCTCTGCCACCAGTGAGTTAAGATAAACTCCAAGGTTGGCCTGCCCCTCACCCTAACCACAGGCTCTCTTGGGCCTGTGACCAGCCTCCCAACACCAGCCCAGGCAGAACGTTTAAGTATAGAAACATGCAATGCCCAGTTGGCTGCGACCAATGTCTTGGTCACAAGTAGGATAGTGACCAATACAGTCATTGTTTCACTGCAGTAACACCAATCCAGCACACCCTTTGCAGCTGGTATTTCTGGGCAAAAGAATGCAAGTAAGGCTGATGGACTGCTTTTATTTCATCTAACTCTTCTCAGGAACAAATTGAAATGCTTCACAAACATTGAACTTATTGTAAAGACTTTTTGTCTTGTGGAATAAACCACAGAGGTTTTATACGGCAACTGTGCAGCACTGAGATTAATGACCAGTTAATCAGAAGTGACTTAGTTCAGAGAGGAGAATGTGCTGGCACTGAGAGGGCCCTCCACTTCTCCCTCAGTTTGCTCATTGCGAGGTGATGCATTTTGGGAAGTCAAATGGGGTAAGACGTATACAGTAAATGGTAGGGGACTGAGGAATGTTGATGAACAGAGGGACCTTGGGGGTCAACTCCATACTTCCCTGAAAGTGGCACTGCAGGTCGAAAGGGTGGTAGAGAAGGAAAACGGCATGCTTGTCTTCATAGGTCAGGGCATAGAAAATACAAGTTGGGACGTTACATTACAATTTTACAAAACACTGGTTAGACCGCACTTGGAGTATCGTGTACAGTTCTGGTCGCCACACGACAGGGATATGACTGTGCTGGAGAGAGTGCAGAGGGGATTTACCAGAATGTTGCCTGAATTGAAGGACTTTAGTTATGGAGAGAGACTGGATAGGCTTGTTTGCTTTCCTTGGATCAATGGAGGCTGAGGAGTGACCTGACAGATGTGTATAAAATTATGAGAGATAGTCAGAATTTTGTTCCCATGGTAGGGGGATCAAAAACAAGAGGACATAGGTTTACGGTGGGAGGAATTTGAGGGGAAAGTTTTATTTTTTTACACAAAAAGTTGTTGATATCTGTTACTTGGCGGAGTCAGATACAATGACTACATTTAATAAACTTTTAGACAGGCACTTAAATAGGAAAAGCATAGAAGGATACTGACCGCATCTTGAGAAAAGGGATTAGTGTAGATGGGACTCAGTGGTCAAAAGGGCTCAAGTTGTTTCTGTGCTGAGCAACTTTATGATACTTTAGCCGAAAATACATTAATCAGCTGGGCCTCTGATGATCCCCCAATTACTTTTAACCAGCCACAAATTGCTCTGTGTTGTAGGATAGGACCAACAAAGAAAGGTTTCTATTACTGTAGCTTTTAAATCAGTAAAAAGAAATGTATAAGAAGATAAATACTGTTGTATTTTGTATCACATTTCACTTTCTTACATGTTCTGAAGACACAATTACATCAGCATTCAACATCAGTGTAATAGTGTTAGAATCTTCACCATTAGTTGCCCAGCACTGCAACTCGGCCCCAGTGAAACAGAAAGACAGATACAATCAGGTACCACCACTAAATCCAATGCCTAAATTCACAAAGCGAGCTGAATGAGCTGGAAATTCGTTCACTCAACTTCCAAACTCCGTGTTGAAAAGCAGCTCAATTTTATGTATATTTCTGGGTGACTTCGCACCTGGCAGGAATTCATCTCATCATTTACCCATGGAATTTTCATTCACTCTAGCATTATTTTTCCCCATTAAACTCCCCAAAATTATGTCCATTTGTACAATCTACAAGATTATTCTGCAGTGAGATTTTCAACCTCATTGGCCTGAAAATATGTCTCCTAGTTACTCACTAGCTTTTCCTTAAACTGTTTCCCTTGAAATCATGCGATTGAAAGGGCCTGAATCCGGTTGTTCAGGCATTCTTTGTCCTGAAATTGTGACCGTCTCTGAGTTCAAGATCCATTCATTTGTGTTTTAACAGCTCTGCCCATGGAGATTGGGGTCATGGATTTTTTAAACTCATTTTTGGAACCGGGGAGCTCTGACAAGGCCAGCATCACTGTCCATCTAGAACTGCCCTCCTGAAGGCTGCCTTCTGGAGCCGCTCCAGTCCCTCTGGGGAAGGTGCTGCCACCGTGCTCTCAGGGAGATTTAGATCCACCATGTTGAAGGACCAACTAGTTAGGATGCTGGACGGCTTGGAATGGAAACCTGCATGTGCTGGTGCTCCCATGCACTTGCTGCCCTTGTCATTTTAGGTGGTAGAGGGAGCTAGTTTGGGAGGTGCCTCCCAGAGGGCCTGGGTGGGTAACCACAGTGCATTTTGTGGATAGTATGGCCAGCAGCCTCTGTGTGCTGGTGGTGGAGGGAATGAATGTTTAGGGTGGTAGATGGGGTGCCAATTAAGCGGGACTGCTTTTCTATATTTTCTTATGACATAGAAGGAAACCATTCAGCCCATCAAGTCTAGACTGGATCACAGTAAATCCCATTTCCCCCACTGACCTATTCCTCCCTTATTCCCATCACCTCCAGCGCTTCCCCACCCCCCCTTCCCACTTCCCCTGGATTCTACCACTTACCTACACTCCCGGGGCAATTAACAGCAGCCAATTAAGCTACCAACCTGCACCACTTTGGGATGTGGGAGGAAACTGGAGCACCGACAGGAAACTCAAAGGAATCACAGGGAAAGTGTGCAAACTCCACAGAGACAGCACAGAAGGTCATAGAGTCATAGACTTATCCACGGAAACAGGCCCTTTGGCCAAACCCATCCTCGTTGGCCAGGATGTCTATCCGAGCTAGTCCCATTTGCCTGCGTTTGGCCCATATCCCTCTAAACCTTTTCTACTCATGTACCTGTCCAAATGTCTTTTAAACATTGTTACTGTACCCGCCTCTACAGCTTCCGCTGGCAGCTTGTTCCATACACCCACCACCCTCTGTGTGAAAAACTTGCCCCTCAAATCCCTTGTCCAAAGAATGTGCCATCTGTGGGCACTGTTCTACAACAGCCTGTCCAGAGCCCTATGAGCCCTGGGGATGACTTTCCCAATCCCTCTTATCATTGCAGCATCCATTCAACGGTAACTTGCAGCTGGAAGACTGCTGCTTGTATTAAGGTATGTCATTTTAAGAGCAGGCTGTAAAGATCACATCTGCTGGGCTACACGCTGAAACTGGCAAGAACCTGCAAGGTTATCAATGGGGAATGCTGTGCTGTTCTGTGAATCTCACAACTGACATTGTTGTTATGTAACCATCACAGGCAGCTGAACAGTGACTCACAACACTGCCTCAGTACCAAAAGACAGCATGCAGCAATTTCCAGGCAAGTACCTTTTCATACTGCTTGTAGGACATTGCTATGTGCTAATGGGCTGCAGTGTTTCCCTACATTACAACAGCAACTATACTTCATAAGTATTTCATTATGTATAAAGAGCCTTGGAATGTCCTGGGGTCATGAAAGGCACTACAAAAATGCAAATCTTTTTCCTTACCTATACATAAAGGCAGTCTGGCAGAATTTAGACACAGAAACAAAGGAAATGTATTTCCAAGTCAGGAAGGTGTGTGGCTTGGAGGGAACCTGTAAGTAATGCTGTTTTGCTTATCCTTCTTTGCAGTAAAATCACAAGTTCAAGCAGTGCTGTTGGAGGAGCCTAGGCAAGGAACTGCAACATACTCTCTACAAAACACATCCCGAAGCCATACCATGGGTGGTAGAGAAAATGAATATTAAGGATGGTGGATGGAGTGCCAATCAAGTAGGCCGCTTAGGAGTAGAAGAATCCACATGTATTCTGAGTCATGTGTGTTTGTTTCCATGATCGCTGCAGCAGCATGCTATTTTTCCATGGCTGAAGTGCTCCTGCTGATCATGGAACTGAGACTTTTTGAATCAAAGCCTCAGGCGATGTGGAATTAAAGTCAAGGAAAGAATGCTTTATAGAAAACTTCAGAGGAAACTGCATTATGGGAGCAGCCACTTTAATTTCTTGCTCTGTACATGCTGTTCTCAGCCGTACCTGGATTTTACCAGCAACCTATAATACACCCAGTGATCATTGTTTCTGATTATTCTACCCCACTAGGAACAGGAGCTACCCAAAAAGGCATCAGATAACGACCTCTAATTTAGCATCAATGCCTGTATTCCTAATGCCGACCATTCATTTACCCCATATTCAGTGGTTGTGTTCGGCTGCTCCAGTCATCCTCTATGTCTAACACACTGCAGTAGACCACTACTGCACTGCGACATCAGCTCCACTTCTCTGTCTTATTTCTTCACATTTTACCCTCTTACCCTATCCGCATGTGAACAATCAACTCGCCCATTCTCCCCCAGGTTCTGACTTTTTTGCCAGATTATACATCAATTTGTTTTAGATTTTCAGAAACATCACTTTGCATTTTACATGCATCTGATTTTCCTAGCCCTGAGACTACAACACAAACCATCACTTGTATACGTAATGCTCAATAAGGCAGTGGTTGACACACAGATCAGCCTTGTGTCAATCCCCAATTCCAATATTTAAATGGGCCCCAAGAGAGAGAGAATCAGAGACCTCCCTGCCGCTTGCCCCTGCATCAAAAGCTCGCCATCCCTCCCCCACCCCAATCAGAGCCTCTCTCTCTCTCCCTACCAGGATTCCACTGCTCTAGGACAAAGGAGATGGAGTGACTACTGCTTCTACCACTGCAGGGAACAAAAAGGTTGGGGTGGGATGGTGGAGTTAATAAGGAGCTTTAGGGTTATGAGCCAAATAACCGCTTTCTAATGAAGACTCTTCTGTTTCTGAATGACAACTGTATAATCTCTGCAAGATCTGATATTCACATAAGAAACTACTGGGCTCTGCCCTTCCTGTACTGATAAGGAAAACAAGGGGACAATTAATTCATTCAAAATTGGCAGAACATGAGCAAAGGACACAGATACATTAGAATTTAAAGCAGATTGAAGCACAAGCAGAGATCACATGAACTCTGAGCCTTGTGTTTCTTCCCAAGATCACCATGCCACTGAGTTATTTTTCCAGGGCCGATGTTATCTGTTCTAGCAGCAACATGTCCTCACTCCAGGTACACAGCATGTAACCAACGAGGAGCTAATCAAGAGCAGGCTCCACTTCAAACCAGTTACACTCATTGTGAGACAAATTGACATTTGCGCTCATTTTATGAGATGCTTTGTGGTAACAAACATATTTTATTTTGAAACAGCTTTGATCAGGAACAGTTTCAATTACAAAGACTGATTACTATGTCACTGGAATTAAAATTTTACTTAACAAGAAACATCCAGAAATCACATTTGGTGAGAATTACTTTCACTTTACTCACCAGAAATCAAGAAAGGGCATTCCTCAGAAGACCGAGAACTTTAGATTTCTCCAACTTCATATGTGGCAACTATAGCTTTAGTTGCCTGGGCATTAAGTTCCAGAATTACCTCCTGTGAACTCTGCTGCCAGTCTAAACTCTCTTCTCTTTGAAACATTCCTTACAATGTGTTCTCTATCCAAACTTTTAATCACCTGATCTAATACCTCCTGCAATGATGATCAGGTTATACTCCTCAAGGATCTTGAAAATTTTATGTTAATTCCTTTTCTCTCTCATTTATCCTCTAACCACAGCAAATCTCACAGCTTCCATCACTGCCAGGTCTACATTTGCATCACATTAAACCTTTTACTGGCTTTAGCAGGTTAGTGGCTTTTTGTATTTATGGCTCCTTGCTCAGGACTCACCCGCAAGCAGATACAGTTACTCCACATGCATCCTTTCATCTCAAGAAAATTTGCAAAGCAAGCTGCTGCTGGATGCCGGTAAATCAACATATTTAATACACAGCCAAAGCATGGGAAAGGGCAAACTCAGCAGTGTGAGAAAGCAAGGCTCCTTCCTCAATGCAAAAGCGACCAGCTTCCATTATTCACAAGATGAACTAAAAGCCACTCAGCGCTGATGTTTATACTTACAACCTATTCGGATAGCAGAGAATCAGGTAGCACAAAGGTGTTTGTGTTCAGTCCAAAAGAGTTCACTTAAATCCCACTCCGCTGCCTCTTCTTCACATCCATTTACTTTTCTCTTTTATCATCCTAAAATGCAGGAGGTGTGTTTCATGGCTGAAATAAATCAGCTTTCCATTATTTTGGCAATTAAGCCAACAGCCAATATTGGACAGTACTGATCTGTCCAAGAGTGGGAAACAATGAATAACCTCGCAGGCGTTGATGACAATATTTGGACAGGGTGGAAAAGAGATAAAGGGAAGTCCTACTGAACAAGTGACAAACTACCATGGTACCATTTTCTAATAACTATTAAAAATGCCCAATAAAGTCACATCAAATTACCCAGATTAGTGCCAGGCAGATTCATGGAATTATACAATTTGAATCATAGCTTTGTTCCAGCACACTCTGGCCCATCGTTTATTGTGTCTCCCTGTACAGTTATCCCACCTGTCCCATCCCCTGCTCCTTCCCACAGCCCTGCTAGTTTCCAGTTCCATTTTGATGGCATTGATTGATTCTGTTTCCATTCCCCCCCCCCACCCCCACTATTTTGTTACAGGCAGCAACTTCCAGATCTGAACTAACTAGAAAAAGTATTTTTAATCACAATCCCCTTCTACCTTTTGCCCAGAACTTTGTGTGGGATTTGTCAGATGCATTCTGAAAATTCACATTAACTAGATCCATTGCATGCCCTTCATCAACCTTCTGTGTTTCCTCATCAAAACATTCAATCAAGCAAGTCAAACACGATTTGCCTTTAACAAAAGCTTGCTGAATTTCCTGTATCACTGAAGTGGAAAAGAAGCTTCTAATTACAATCACACCTTTCACAACCTCAGGGAGCTTCACAAATGAATGATTTAGAAATGTAATTGCTGTTGTCTTCCTGAAATATGATTGAAATCATTCAATCAGGTTTCTGCCCTCCTACTTCAGCAGCATTGAGATTGTCCTTTTAAAGTCACAAAAGACCCACTTTGTGATTGTAACCAGTAGAAACTATCCTTCCTCAATTTTCTCAGTCTGTCTGAAACCTATCACACTGTTGACCAGATCACCTTCCTCCAACACCTCTACTTCATTCCCCAGCTGGATCAGGCCACCCTCAACTGGTTTTAATCCTATCCATTTTGCAGTGAATAAATAAACTTGCCCAGTTGCTGTTCTTTCCAATCACGGATCTTTATCTCTGCAGTTCAAGAAACTGTTCCTGACACCCTCTTTCCTTGTCCATACAGTGCCCTTCAGTGATACTGTTCAAAATACAATGGTCCAGATCTTGCCTGCACAGACCCACTGTGTTCAATCACCTTTACTATCTCCCTATTCCCAGACTAATCTCAGCCAGATGTGGTTTACCTTGTGTCCTGGTCACCAGCAGCATAGGCCAAGAAATCCCACACCCAAAAGTGCCCCTCAACACTGACAGCTGGTAAAGCCACAAGGCCCAACTACACTGTCTGTCAAAAACTTTTGTTTGTCAGATCAAAGCTGGTTGTCACTGAATTGATGTGACAATTTCAAGCATTTAATATAATTGACACAATAACAAAATGAATTACTTTAAAAAAAACAGCTTATTACACTTAAAATCTAAACAATTAAAAATATTTTAAAATCCTGACAAGAAGGAACTTGGCTTTCTTTCCCACAGCACTACACTAAAATCTACAGGTCCTCAGATTCTGCACCAGGCCTAACCTGCAGCATGATCCTAGTATAAAGGCCAGGCTCATTTCCATTTAAACAATAAATGACAGGCCATTCTAACATTCCACACATATTGATAAAACCCAGTTCTACTTCACCACAAGCCTTCTTGCACAGTCCGCTGTCTCTGACCCACTATACTGCTTCTTAGATGAACACCGTGTTGTACAGACGTGACAGTCGAATCCCATTCTTGCACCCCTGAGCTGGAACATCTGGCAGTGAAGTACCGACCGTTCTACCTACCAAGAGAGTTCTCTGCCGTCATCCTGACTCTAGTCTACACCTCAGCTTAGGCAGGCACCAAGTTAGTACTTGAGGAACTAAGTGTTATAATCAACAAGAATGAAGCACTGTACCCCAACCGTGCTCCATCCCTTGCCTGCATTTTGGTAAATCCGACCAGCTGGCTGCACTACTTCTGCCCATTGTGGCAGGAGATGTTAATCAGACCAGCTTGAAAAAGTCTCTGCCTAACTACTTTCACCACATCACCTGCAACACGAGAGGACCCAACACAACCACTGCTACACCACCATCAAGAACGCCTATCGCTCCATCCCTTGCCTGCATTTTGGTAAATCCGACCAGCTGGCTGCACTACTTCTGCCTGCGTACAGAGACTGAAGAGCGCGGCACCAGTGAAGAGAATATGAAGAGCTGAATGGGAGAGGTGGAGGACTGAATATGGGATTACTTCGAGTCGGCGGACTGGACCATGTTCAAGAATTCATCACTGGACCTACGTGAATATGCAACAGTCATCACTGATTGTGCACGAGTGTGTACCCACAAAACAATCTGGGTCCACCCCAACCAGAAGCCCTGGCTGAACCAGCAGATTCATAATCTGCTGAGGGCTAGATCTGTGGCGTTTAGGGCTGGCGACCCAGAGTCATATAAGAAGTCCAGGTACAACCTCCAGAAGGACATTGTGAGCGCAAAGAGGTAATTTTGGATTAAACTAGAATCACGGGCAGACACTCGCGGCTGTGGCAGGACTTGCACAATATAACTTCCTCCAAGGTGAGATTGGATAGGATGGGTGGCAACGACCCATCACTCCCGGATGAGCTCAATGACCTTTATGCACGCTTTGAAAGAAGGAACTATGACACACCCACACAAGCCTCCACATCTATGGATGAGCCTGTAATCTCAGTCCCTGAGGACAACATCTGGGCACCCTTCAAGAGGGTGAATCCATGAAAGGAGTCTGGTCTAAACGGCGTAGCTGGCAGAGTACCAGAGATCTGTGCGGACCAACTGGCTGGAGTTTTAATAGACATATCCAACCTCTTGCTTCTGCGGTCTAAGGCTTCAAAAAGGCATCTATTGTACCAGCGCCCAAAAATGTCGTTATGTGCCTGCATGACAACCATCCGCTAGTCCATAATGAAGTGCTTTGAGAGGGTGGTTATGGCACAAGTCCACTCCTGCCTCAGAGACGACCTGGATCCGCTTCAATTTGCCTCCCGCCACAACAGATCAACAGCAGTTGCAATTTCTCTGGCTCTTCACTCTGCTCTGGACCATCTGGACAACAGGAACTTATATGTCAGGCTGCTGTTCATTGACAGCAGCTCAGTATTCAACACAATCATCCCATAGAAAAATCATCAGACTTCAAAACCCGGGCCTTTGTACCTCCCTCTGCAACTGGATCCTCTACTTCCTCATCGACAGACCTCAATGAGAGAGGATTGATAACAACAGCTCCTCCTCACTGACCATCAACACAGATGCACTCAAGGTTCGGCCCCCTGCTCTCCTCCCTCTACACGTGACTGTGTGGCTAAGCACAGTTCCAATGTCAGATGCAAATTTGCCGATGACACGACTCTTGTTGAAGGTGGAGATGAGTCAGTGCACAGGGGTGGGATAGGACCCCTGGGTGAGTGGTGCCGCAATAACAACCTTTTGCTCAATGTCAGTAAAACTAAAGAGCTGATTCTTGACTTCAGGAAGGGTAAGGAGGGCGAACATGCACCAGTCTACATCGGGGATTGGTGGTGGAGAGGGTCAGCAGCTTTAAATTCCTGGATGTTAACATATCGGATGGTCTGTCCTGGGCCGAACACAAGGAAAGCGCGCCAGTGTCTTTACTTTCTTAGAAGGTGAAGGAGGTTAGGCATGTCACCAAACATTCTAACAGACTTCTGCAGATGTACTGTTGAAAGTATCCTGACTGGTTGCATCACGGTCTGGTACGGCAATTTGAATTTGAAGCTGCAGAAAGTAGTGACTCAGCCCAATACATCATGGGCACATCCCTCCCCACCAACATAAATATCGACATGAGGCGCTACCTCAAGAAGGCAACATCCATCATCAAAGATCCCCACCATCCGGGCCATGCCATCTTCTCGCAGCTACCAACAGGCAGGAGGTACAGAAGCCTTAAGTCCCACACCACCATGTTCAAGAACAGCTACTTCTCTTCAACCATTTGATTCTTGAACCAACCGGTGCAACCCTAATCACCACCTCAGTATAGCAACACTATGACCACTTTGTACTACAATGTCTTTTTTGGTTCTAATAGTGTTATTTCTCGTATAATTTTTGCTTAATTTATGTTTTTCTTGTGAATGTTGTGTCTCTAATGCTATGTCCCTGTGATGCTACTGCACCTGTGCATACACAATGACAATAAACTCAACTTTCACTTTGAACTGATCTCTAAGTAAATAGAGAAGCATTAAGTCATTGTATCCTGTCCCTGCCAAAAACTTCATTTCCTGCCCATGGACTCCATCCCTCTCCTGCCCAAGACTGAACCAAACTGTTCACATAATCCCATGTGACCCAGAGTTTAGCTGCCAATCCATATCCCCTCCATCATAAGGTCATCCTAATGCGAGCCAAATGACCTTGCTGCAGCTCATCCGTGGCTGAAACGCTCATTCACGTCATAGTTAGACCTAACTTTTCCAATGCTCTCTTATCGTTCATCCTACACTTCCTGTAAATTTCCACATCTAAAATTTCACTGGTCCAGCAACATGTAGAAATTAAAATACTCATTTTCTTATTCAAATCCCTCCGTGGTCTTGTACCTTCAATTTGTTCCATTGCCATTGTTCGAAGATTCTGTGATACAGGAATATAGTTCAGGTATGAAAATGGAGCAAGCTAAGAACCAGAGTTTAATATTCAAAATGGTACAACTGCTTATAGAAGCAGACAGCCCTCACATTTTTTGGATTAGTTCTTGGCGTGTGGGCATCGAAGCCAGAGCCAGCATGGATTTCCATCCCTAAGACTCTTTGAGAAGATGGTGGTGAGTTAGCTTGTGTCTTTTGGAATGCACAGAACTTACGTTCCAATGAGAAAGACAAATCAAAATTACCATCACCAGGGCAGTAGTACTGAGTAAGATGTGGGAGATGTGGGCTGACAACCACTGCAGCACAGTGCCTCTCATTACTTTAATAAAAATAAATCAGAAAAGTAATGGAAGCAAGCACAACTGAAGTTCTCTGTGCTGAACCTTCCATCTGCATGGAAGAGAGACACACATTCATTAATATCTTTCGAAAAAAGGACATGGAAGTATTCAGATAGAGTTGTAATTTGACAGACCTGCCCAGCATATATTATAGAACAGAAGACTAGGCAAGGTGGAATATTTACTGGAGTCCTCACTTGCAACCGCTCCACTTTTGCTCCTTACCATCGTGACCAGAGTTGAGCAGGTGTTCGCCCAGGTCACAGCCAAACACACGCTCCTTCAGGATTCCTCGCTGCTTCAGCTTTTGCTTGGTTGGACGTGACTTCATGAAGGTGCGGAGGAAGGTGATGAGCTTGCCGTGCTTTTTTGAAACTGCCGAACAAAAACAATAACAGAGGAGGTAATTTAGTCCACTGGGTTTTACATCAAAGTGATTCTGTACTTTTAACAAAACTACAAGCTCATTCTTTCATCGTGGCAACTGGCTCACCACCATTTTCTCACAGAGGCAGATTAAATTAAGTAAAGGGCCCCCTATGATTCATTGGGTAGTGCTGTTGCTTGTGCATTGCTCGGTTGTGCTGATCAGTAAAGTCTCCACTGTAAACGCTGATCTGTTTCACAGCGAGTACCTACAGATGCAACACACTAACACTGGGTGAGGGTGGTTGCCTTAATCGCTATCGATCAGGTCTGACTTAAAACTGTCCCAGCCAGGGGAGACTCAGACAGAATGCTGACTGAACACGAGGTCTAAACTTCCCAGATCAACAGTGGATTAAGGCTGTGCACTAAAAGCAAATGAGTTAGTTCTGGATTGTTCTTACAAGGAACTGAAAGACATGACGTAACCTCTTCAGCAGATGAAGCAGCCCATGTCTGCATGCTGTGAGACCGAGACAACATTCAGGCCTCGGCTGATAAGTGGCAAGTAACATTCACACTGCAGATGTGTCAGCCAATCAGTATTGCCAAGAGAGAAGCTAGCCACTTACCCTTCATATTCAACGACATCATCATTGTCAAGTTTCCCACCATCAACATCCCATAGGTCATTACTGACCAGAAATTCAACTGGACCAGCCATGTTAATGCTGTGACTGCAAGAGCAGGTCAGAGCTTGGGTATCCTGCAGTGAATAACTCACCTTCTGACACTCCAAGGCCTTTCCACCATCTACTGGACTTGTTGAAGAGTGTGGTGGAAAACTGTCTACTTGCCTGGATGAGTGCAATGCCAACTCACCTCAAGAAACTCAATACCATACAGAACAAAGAAGCCCACTTGTTTGGCACCCCTCAACACCCTAAACATTAATTCCCCTCATCATCAGCTCACAGAGGCTGCAGTACATACCAGCTACAAAATGTATTGCAATTATTCAGCTAAGCTATTCCAACAGCCCCTGCCAAACCCAGGACCTTTACCAGGATGGAGGACAAGTGTAGAGGTGCATCGGGAATTTACCACCTGCAGGTTCCCCCAAGTTGCACATTATCCTGAATTGGGAATATAATTGCCTGTCCTTCATTGTCACTGGGTCCGAAGCCTGGAACTGCCTGCCCAACAACACTGGGAGTACCTTTCCCAGGACTGCAGTGGTTCAAGGCAGTAGGTCACCACCACCATCTCAAGGGCATTTATGTATTCAAAATCCAAATCCCACAAATGAATCATGATGACATACAAAGCAAAACTGAGATGGTGGTGGTGACCTACTGCCTTGAACCACTGCAGTCCTGGTGAAGGTACTACCAGTGTTGTTGGGCAGGCAGTTCCAGGATTTGGACCCAGTGACAATGAAGGACAGGCAATTATATTCCCAAGTCAGGATAATGTGCAACTTGGGGGAACCTGCAGGTGGTGGATTCCCGATGCACCTCTACACTTGTCCTCCTTCCTGGTAAAGGTCCTGGGTTTGGCAGGGGCTGTTGGAATAGCTTAGCTGAATAATTGCAATAGATTTTATAGCTGGTATATACTGTAACAAGCTGAGCATGTTGTGCATTTTAAGATATGCAGCCAATAGCAGGAAAGTCATCTGAAAAACACACACACACCATTTGTTGAGTTTGAATGATACATGGTGCATCTGATCTGAACTCTCAAGCAGAAGGGATTTCTGTTCCCACCAAGTTTGAAGTAAATTTTCTCCCAGCTGCCATCATCGATCAGAAAACCTAAACAGTGAATACTGGAGGGCAACTCAATCTTTTAATTAGCAGTGCTGGCAATTCAGAAGTGAGTGAGTGAACTTGTGCCTTTCCTTTTCAATGTGATGAATGTACCAGCTGCATAAACCCAATGCATCCACTGCAACTAAGGGGAGGCTTTATCGATGTAGTCTACGATAATCAGCTTTTTCTTAAAAGAAATGCACTCTCTTTTCCATTCTCTCCCAGGTAATAACCTCAGACCATTCTCATCCAAGTACAAAGTTCTGGTCTCCAAAACAAATAGGCAGATGGCGGAAGAGTGTATTTCTGCAATGTGATTGTAAGACCTTAAATGTACATTTGTAGATCCACAATTTTGCACCACGGTATAGTGAATAGTTTACAGGACACACTGGGGGATTGCACTTCTGCATTTTCCAATAATCTTGCTGCCTTTTACTCCTCACGACACAAACATACACAATCAGACAGTAACAGCTACAGGAATGACTAAGATAAGCAAATTCCTGGAGCAAAAGATAAAAATGGACCAGAAAGCACTTCTACTTCAACCATAAGCCTTTCTTGGTTAGAATCAACTAAACAATCATTCCTTCTAAAATATGTACCTGTTTGTAGTAGAGAACATACACTTCTACAATAAGCCTCCCACACATCACAGAAACAAGGCCATTGGTTCCACCATGCCATTTATCCAGCACTCATTTACACTCATCCAACACTAATCCCTTTCTATTCTCCCCACATTCCCATCATCTTCCCCCAGCTTCTACCACTCACCTACACACTAAGGTTAATTCACAGTGGCCAATTAACCTACCAACTTGGATGCATTTGGGATGTGAGAGGAAACCCAGGTAGTCACAGGGAGAACATGGAAACTGCACACAGACAGCACCCAAGGTCAACTTTACTAACTTTACCAACTTTACTAACCACACCACTCTACAGCCAATTGATTGGAAACCACATGGATTCCAGTAACACAACTCACTGCTCTGGTGATGAAATACCTGAGATAGGTGGGTAAAGTTAACAAGGTTCTGATTCCATTTATCAACAACAAAGTAATTAAAAAGCCAGAACCATGATGATTAAAACCAAAATAATTTTGATACCTTAATTTTAAACTTATAAACCGCTTAAACATAGAGAATATTGCACAGAATAGGATGAGAATAATAAAGGTATACAACAATGAATTCTCTTCATTAATCCCAATACCCTATCACAGTTAGCCAAAGCTTCAAATGGATCTGTACAATCTCAAAGCGGTAAGCATCATCAGCTAGGCCCAGTAATGAGGGCTGAAGATTGTAACACACGAAGTCACCCCGCAAGAGCAACATATCAGACACCTAAATACACACCCAAATAATGTTAGAGACAGAACACTCTTCCCACCCAAACAATGTGACAGACGCCAGGGAACCCTTTTTACCCAAGCAATGAATGTTACTCAAATGGTAGTGCAACAGAAATAAAGGAAATTCTCCTCACTACAAAAAGCAATGTAGTAGGGATGCAGAATCCCCCAACCTTCATCAGAGCAACAGAATAGATACAGAACACCATTGCCAACCACCATCGTAACACTGTAACAGCGATAAAGACACCCTCCCATCCAGCAAAGCTGCAAGGATACAAGAGCACACCACACCAAATAGGCAGTCACAATTCATATTGAATTAGTTTTAACAACAAACTATCAGAGACAGGAGCAGCAGTCCCTAGCACTTCCTAAACAGACATGATGCCTACCCTAATAATCATCAGTAAGGCACCCTCTATCTAATCCTCCCATTTATACTTACTGTGAATGTAAAATATCAACCAAATAATATAATGGAGACCCCCAGAATCAACCTTGTGATCACAGGTCTGAGTTGACAGGTGCTACAGTACCTGCAGCACAATTCTTCCCAGCAATATCCACCGCAAAGTTTAGTCCAAGTCAGCTTCAAGGACTTGGGCCTGTGGAGTAATATTACTTACCAACTTCAGTTTGTTCAGATCACAGACCCTGAGCTCAGAAGTGATCAGTAGGAATCAATGGAGCAAGCACGAAGCCATGACATTCCTGAGACTGCAGAAACACAAGATCTGGGAAAACAGCAGCTCAAACAGCTGCTGTTTACACGGCAGAAACAATACTGGTCAGGCAGATGGGAGGTGCAAGCAGTTAAATACAGCTACGCACACATTCCAACATGCACCATAACACGTTAAAGAAATAAAAAGATTACAAAATTCCTTCACAAGTGAAGCAATTGTTTTAGCAGCTAAGGGAATTGGTCCCTGGTTATGAAGTCCAAGTTCTCATTCAAAAAAATACCAAAGTAAATCACTCAGTCCTCAACACAAATATACGGTATCTTTCTCACCAATAACACAAGGTACAGGAAATTATTGGGAGGGTGAAAAAAAAATCACAGTTAAACAAACTCACATTAATCTGCAACATTTTAAATTGTTCTCTTTACTGCCACTTAATGCACTAAATCTGGGCCAACAGAACTTAAAACTTAACTGCACTGTAATAATACTTCCATTAAATTAGTGCAAATGTGATCTGTCTGCAAACTATAACTACACTCTAATTATTTTGTAACCTTCTTGGTATATGGTAATTTTATAATAAGAATGTTGTACTGAAACCCTGTTTAACCAAACTCTCATAACACATTATTTTCATATTGTAGTCAACCAAATTGTAACTCTTGTAAACTAAGTCTACTTGTGAACTGGGAGTAACTAATACAAACAAACTGTGCTGTAACTAGAGTATAATCTACAAATGTGCTGTTGGATGACGTCCATGATTCAGATGAATAGTAACACCAAGATTTCACATAGCTAACTTTATACGTCACTGAATTCTGGCAGCAACATAATCGTAAGAGACCTAAAGATCACGTGATGTATAAGCAGATGTGGAAGTAATGATCATTTTAAATGGATCCACATTAAGAGAAAAAAAGCAAATATTTGACAGTCAAAATCACGGAATGTTGAAATTAAACATGGTCCTAGCTCTAATATTTAAGCTTCTAATCCCTGTGGGTTTGAAACTCAGCTTCAGATATACTACCAGCACCACACTGGACCAAATGGAACCTTACGTCTCTGTGCACCTCAGAGAGGTAACTGTACCTTTGCCTTAAAACAGATGGTCCTGGAGAGTAAGGGGCTTGATGTAAAACACCCGAACTACTCTTCTCACTGGGCAATCTGGCTCCCTAGTCTTATCCTCCCTCCGCTCACTCAGGGGTTGCTGTGGAGGAGACAGTTTCATTGGCTAGTGGCTCATCATGCCATACGCTCTGACGGATCTGTTTACTGTGAGCAGGTATCTGGGGATTTGTAGAACTTGTGCATCACAAGCAGTTACGGATACTGGATAAGTTTAAGGAATTCTACAGCAACTAGTACCACACACCCTGCACCATCGGTTTTTAGCCTCTTAAACAGGACCTCTGCAATTTTGTAAGGGAATTCACACTGACAATCTGATCACTGTTCTCTCATGAGCAGCACTTATTCCTTTATAAACAAGCTCAATCCACACCCACTAGCCCCCAAGAGCAGTCACTGGTAATGTAGCATGGTGCATTTGACAAGGGAACTTCTTCCCTTGAAAAGCTTGCCCAGGATTATGAAAGGCAATGCTTCATCAGTCAGCGGCGGATCTCGAGAGAGAGGTCTTCTACATTACAGCAATGCTGTCACCCCTTTCTCCCCCAGGTGCATGGATTCCATAAGCAAACGTGAACAAAGCAACCCCAGCCCAGCAGTGAAGCTTGGTCAGATCTGCCCAGTAGTGTGTGCAATCAATGCCTTGATTGCATGTAATGCTTGAAAGCTAATGGTGCCTCCAGTAAAAGCACAGGGCTGTTGAAAAATTGATTTCTGATTCCATTTTATACTCAGACCAGTGACAGTGTTTGCTAAATTTGGACCTCAGAGGAAACCAGCCAGAGTCACCAGCCATGCAGGGGAAGCACATTCAGTGTGTTGGATGGTTTGGCTTGAAGAATTTCCCATCTTAAGCACAACTGTTTAAGACCAATCATATGGAACTAGGACCAACCATAAAAATGTTTAGAGAATAACATTTAATTGGGGAATTATTAAATATTTGAAACTAGGTCCATGTAGAAAAATTGAATTGCAAAGATTCACAATCGTCTGGGTGGAGAGATTTCATCTGCCCTGAATGGCTGACCCCTTACTTTGATCCCTGGCTCTGGTCACCCTATCCAGGGAAAGCATCTATCCAGGCAAGTCCCTTAAGACCGTGTTGATGACATCACTTCTCATTTTTCTAGACTCTATGAGCCTAGAGTTTCTCCTCAGATGACAAAAGCACCATCCCAGGAATAAATCTGATGAAGGTTCTCTCCACTTCCTCTGTCACAAGTAAATGCTTTCTTAGGCAGGGAGACTTGACTTGCACGTAATACGGCAGATACAGTCTCATGAAAGTCCTATATCATTGGAGCAAGTCAGCTGTACTCTCATCCCCATACAGACTAAATGCTGTAGGAACTCAGCAGGTCAGGCAGCATCTATAGAGGGTAATGAACAGTCAGCGTTTTGGACCTGGGAAGTCCTGACGAGGGGTCTCGGTCCAAAACGTCGACTGTTCATTTCCCTCCATAGATACTGCCTGACCTGCTGAGTTCCTCCCACATTTCGTGTGTGTTGCTCCAGATTTCCGCATCTGCAGAATCTCTTGTACCTACATCCTTTTGCAGTACAGGCCTTTTTAATTACTTACTGGACCTTCATGTTAATTTTCAATAATCTGTGTACAAGTACACCCAGATCCCTCTGAACACTGATGACCATTAATTCTCACCAATTAAAAAATATTCCACCTTTCTATTTTTTCAACCAAAATACATAACCGCATTTTTTTGACATGATATGCTTCCACGATGTCCTTGCCCATTTACTTGAATGAGTTACTCTATCCCCCTACATCCTTCTCACAGTTCAAACTGCCACACACCATCAGCAAACCTTGGGATATATCACACATTGCCCCTTCAGAGTCACTGATAGATTGTTAACAGCTGGGACCCTAGCACTAATCCTTGCAATACCCCACTAGTCAGCTTCCCAATGCAAAAATGACGCCTTAATGAAGGATCCCGACCCAAAATTTTGACTACCTGACTCGCCAAGTTCTTCCAATAGTTTGTTTTTTGCTGCAATTACAGCATCTGCATTCTCTTGCGTCCCCATTTATTTCTACTCTCCATTTCCTGCCCATTACCTAACCCTCAATCTAGTTTGCTACCATATAACCCTCAACACTGTGCTCTCTAATCTTTCTCAATAATCTCATATTGCACTTCATCAAAGGCCTTCTGGAAGTCCAAATACTATTTTACTGGTTACAACCTCGAAAATGCCAAAAAAATTGTCAAACATGATTCCTGTTTCATAAATCCGCATTAACTCTTCCCAATCCTAATATTTTCAAGTATCCTGTTTGCACTTTCTTAAGAAAAAATTCCAGCATTTCTCTCCTATTGATGTCAGGCTAACTGGTCTAGAGTTCTGTTTTCTCTATCCCTCCTTCCTTAAAATTGTGCTCCTTTCTAAACTGTGAAACCTGTACTGGGAGCAATGAAATTTTGGAAGATCTAATCAATGCATAAATTCCTCTCATAGGCATCTCCTTCATATCTTTGGAATGCAGGTCATCAGGCTGTGTGCATTCATTTCCTTCCAGTCCCATACATTCCTCCAAAATTTGTTTTTTATTTAAATAGTGCTGATTTCTTTGTCCTCCTTTTTCATTATACATATATATTCCTCCACAGGAGGTTTTCTGTGTCTTTTTCTGTGAAGACAGGTACAAAATATTAGTTTAATTTCTTTGCAATTTCTTTATTTCCCAGAACAATTGCAAGGGACCCACATTAACGTGTGCTGATCTTTTCCCCTTTACACATCTGTAGAAGCTTTCACAGGCTGTTATTGTGGTTCTCACTTGACCACGCGCACATTCTACTTTCTTCTTCCTGATCAATACACAACAGACTCACAACCTCCATAAATGTCAGTCCTGGCTCAACTGACGGCAATTACTCTCCCGGTCAGAAGTTATTTTCTTTTCAAGTGATTCAAACACAAAATCTTGGCTAAGACTCCTGTAATAGTACTGTGGGAGATTCTTCCACTTTAAATGACTCATTGAACTAAGAGCCAGCTACCTCTCAGGTGGATCTAAAAGATCCCATGGCAATATTTCAAAAACGAATAGGGAGCTCTCAGAGTCAATATTTATCCCTCAAGTAACAACAAAAAGAAGAAAATCTGATTATTTTCTTGAGCTGAATCTTGCTGCCAGTTCCCAAGAAAGTCAGTGGTATTTAGCTGTTCCCACACAAACAAGTCCAGGGCTCGTGTGGACCCACTTTAAGTCTGGGACTTGCTGAATTACAGATGCTGTCAGATCTGTCACTCTGCTCTGTGTGGGGTCTAACAGTGGAATAAAGTCTTGCTGGCATTCTCCAGTATTATGCTGTAGAATCACATCTCTGATTCTGAACCAAGTCAAACTTGGTGTCAGATCCGATACCCCAGTCACTGCAGGGAATTTCTCAGCCCGGAGCATAGGGAAGCGGCTTTTCACACAGGAATTTAGTCCTTTTTTATTGACTTGTGATTTAATATTAAGTTTACCTGTTTAAATATAATTACTTGCATACTTGCAGTTTTTAAACATCTCTGCATATCACCTGCCACAGGATTCCCAGTCTTTGAAAAGCTCTTGTAACCACAATATGTGGCTGGTCTGGTTGAGTTTCAGGTTAGTGGTGAAGTGGACTTGAGGGACAACATTTTCCACATAGATAGTAGTGGGTATATGGAAAAAGCTGGCAGAAATGGTAGCAGTGTGTCCACTTAGACAGGTACATGGAAAGGAAAGGTTTAGAGGGATATGCGCCAAATGCAGGCAAATGGGGCTAGCTCATGTAGGCAACTTGATCGGCATAGACGAGATGGGCCAAAAGGTACTAGTGCCATGCCACTGAATATCAAGGGTAGGCAGTTACCGTGCATCTGATTGGAGGTGGTCATTGCCTGAAAATAACATGGTGCAGATGTAATTTGCCACTTATCAGCATGTGTCCGCATATTCTCCAGATCTTCCTACGAGCTGGCATGGTCTAATTCACTTTGAGGAACTTCAAATTGACTTTATAACACCCCCACTTTGTTCTCTATTAAGAACAGAAAGATCACTGATAAGGCAGCTGAGGATGGTTGGGCTGAGGACACTGCCCTGAGAAACCCCTAACAGCAAATGCCTGGTTGTAGGAGTGATGGGCAAGATCTCCAACAACCACAAACACAAGAACTGGGTGTTGGAGTATACCATCTGGCCCCTTGAGCCTTTCATCAAGAAAGGGCAGGGAGCACCCCTCCCCACCCACCTCTGGTACTTTCTCCTGCAACCGTATGAGGTGTAACACCTGCCCCTGCACCTCCTCCCTCACCATCATCCAGGAACAACCCTTCCAGGTGAGGTTGAGGTTCACACACACCTCCTCCACCCTTGCCTATTGCATCCGGTGCTCTTGACGTGGCCTTCTCTATATCAGTGAGACCAAATGCAGACTGGGCAACTGCTTTGCCGAGCGTCCGTGTTCCGTCTGTCATGGCTATCTGGAGTTCCCAGTTCCAAGCAAACCATTTTAATTCCCCTTCCTATTTCTACACTGAACTGTCTGTCCTCAGCCTCCTCCACTGCCAGGGCGAGACCAAGCACAAACTAAAAGAACAGCCCCTCAATATTCCGCCCAGGTAGTCTACAACCTGACTCCCCCTCTTGCCCCTTTCTCTCTCCTGTTAATCTAGCCAGGTCCTCTCACATATACCCAAAGCACTCCCCAGCACCCCATCTCCCTGTTTTTCCCCTCCCCCACCTACTCCAGCTGCCCATCATCCACACATTCCTCCCACTATGGCCCCTCCCCCTACTATTCCCATCTGTGCAGCCCCCTTCCCTTATTTAGTTCCACCTTCCCTTCTCATCAGATTCCATCATCTTCGGCCCTTTGTTGCCTCCACCTATCACCTCCCAGCCTTTCACTACCTCCACCCCTCCCCTAGCTGCCAATCAACCCCTCCTCACCCAGATCCATCTATTGCATGCAGCTCTTGCCCCACCCCTCCACCTTGCCCCTTTACACTATCTCCCCTCTACTCTTCACCCAAAATGTCAACTGTCCATTTCTCTCCACAGTTGCTGCCTGACCCACTGAGTTCCTCCAGCAGCTCATTTTTTGCTCCAGATTCAAGCATCTCGAGTCTCTTGGGTCCCACTAGTCATAGCCGGCCAAATGGAAAAGAGCAACTAATGCCCACTCTTTGCTTTTTGTTCATTAACCAATTCTCAATCCATTTCATTTGCTTTGTTGACCAACAGCCTTAAAAATCTAAACACACCACATCCACTGGTTCCTTCTCATTTATTCTATCAGTTATATCCGCAAAGAACTAAGATATAACTCCCATCACTGGAATGCTTTTCCCTTGATGCCCTCTGATTTCATTTTCATTTGGTTAAATGCTTCCTTGGTATCAAGGGCAGACATCCTAACCATACTTCTGGAATTCAGCTCCTTGATCGACGTTTGAATCCAGACTGCAATGAGCTCTGGAGCCAAGTGATCCTTCACAATAAGTTAAAACGTGCAGACAAGCCTGAGGTTCCGGAAAAAGCAGAAGAGAGGTACCAAGGGCAACAGTGAGAAGCTGTATTTACATGTATTGACATTAGATCACTGAAACCCTAATACAAAATCTAACAATTGAGAGTTGCCAACTTTTGTGGAGAGTCCTACGTATAATAATTTCCAAAACAAGCAATAGATTTTTGGCATGCATCTCCCAAAACTGAATGGATTGCTTCAAGGCAATAAGCTGACAACAATATTCCAGTGCCCTGTGATGGTAGTGAATACTTGTTTCACTTTTGCACTCTTGCATCAGTTTTGTGTACCACTTGGTCATCTTCCCTTTCAGTTTCTTCACCACAGTGGTAACCTGCACTGTAATCTCTGGATGAATGCAAAATCCAAACTGCGTAGGCAGTAGTGGGAGGTGGGGTACAGGGGTTATTGGTGAGGACACACAACTACCACAACAGTTGTGTAATATGAGGAATTCACAGGCCTCATTAGATGAGATGGGATTTCTTTATTAGTCACATGTACATCGAAACACACATTGAAACACGTTTTGCGTAGAGTGTTCTGGGAGCAGCCTGCAAGTGTCGCCACGCTTCCGGCGCCAACATCGTATGCCCACAACTTCCTAACCCGTACGTCTTTGGATTTGAAATGTGGCAATAGGGACAGGAGGAATTTAAAACTGAATATGAAGCTTCAAGCCCACTCCAGCTGCATTGAACTCATTTGGTCAATTGATTTAAACTTAAAAAGAGCACTTTCAGGCTAGGCCTTGATGCTTAGTCATTCAAAATTAGAACTGGCCTTCCCCTCCCCAACCAATAAAATGCCTGTTCACGAATACCTGGACCATCTGTGCAAAATATTCATACATAAATGACTTGAGAATGCAGAACTCTTCAGAGTCTTGTTATTATAAATGGTAATACTTTTAAATCTTAAATGCAAGTCACTAATTGTCCTTAAAGATTTTGATGGTAAGGTTTTCTCTTTAAATGAGATTCAGATTTAAGGATTTTTTGCTTCGGAGTTCTCAGCCAGTAAAGATGTGTGGATAAAAAGCATTCAATGAAAAAAATGGAATATTTGACACTTCAGGAGGAGAAATCAGGAATCCCTGTCTCAAACAAAGGTCAAAAGATTCTGGAACTCTCTCCCTCAAGCTGCAAATGCTGGGACAAATTGAACCTAGAAGACTGCTATCAACAGGCTATTACTAAATGAGGATATGATGGAACAAAGAGTGGTAAAAGCTGTTCGCACTTTGACCAGTATGCTCTAACTGAACAGTGCAATAAGTCAAAGGGATTCAGTAACCTACCTCATCTTCTGAGTTACTTCTGCAAGTTCTCCTGGCAGCTGTGAACAGAGGCACAATGCTACCAAGGTCAGTAAATCCAAAGCAAGAGAGCCCAGATTTGATTTCCAACACATGTAGGACAGATTCCACGTAGTTGGGAAGAAAAACCCAAACTGTGTCAGAAAGATAAATCAAACTGAGTTGCTGCAGTTACCAGTTTACTTCTGGAGTTCTTCGCCAACATTCTCATGCTCCCACATTCATTTTTATGTCTGGCACTGTGCTGCTGCCGCAAAACAACAAATTTTCACGATATACAAGTCAGTGATAATAAACCTGATTCTGATTCATCTACTAACACTCACGGACTTAGTTCAATAAGGAAAGTTGACAATTTGAGTAACGTAACAAATATGGCATGGAATCCCATTTAGTGTTGGTATGTATAGGAAGGGATAAGTGCGACAAGGGCACAAAAGTGGCAAGAAAAAATGTACCAAATGTAGGGACAAAAGAAGCTCCGCATTAAAACCTTCTGATTACCCAGTATACATTTTTGTTGTATCCACGGGTTCAATAGAATCAGCAGCAATTCTGCCAGAACCACGAGCCAGATAGGAATACTGCACAGACAATGTAGGTAGTAGCAGAAACCCATAGCAATTCCACAGCTGGATAATTCTGAATGGTTACGTGGTCCAACACCTATTTAATGACAGGTACGTTAACTTTCCCAATGTGAAAAACAGCATGCTTCCTTGTGACATCACACACTACTAATTTCAACACTCATAACACAAGCATTCCAAGCACTAGATGACTCATTGCCTTTTCTTACAAGTGAGCAAATCATGTTCTACGTTCAGTGTAGGTGTATGCACAGAATTGAACCTGTTTTACATGGAGGCAGTGGGTCAGACTACTCTAGCTCCCATTTAAGGAAGTCTACTATTTGTTTCTAAATTAACAGAAGTAGATTAAGCACCATTTCTCCTCACAGTTCACCAGCAGAATGAACTTCAGACAGAAGGTCATTGTTTGATCTACTATCCTCCTCACCACCACTTTCCTTCCTGTGGTTCTGAAACTAATTATGCAATATCCTCATTCTAAAAATATAAAGCCACTTAGTCCCCTGTTAAATACCTACCGTAATGTCTGTTTCACCATTCCCAATACTAATCAGTTCCACAATCCCAATGACCATTAACTTAAAAACAAATGTTGCCTAAGTGTCATTTTGTCACTTGAAACCTTAACGGAGGAACTTCCATGGATTGAAACTCTCCAGATCCATCGATCTCTACCCAGCCTATCTCTAATCTTCCATCTTCCCAAGGATAGACAGTCCTTTCTCCAAAAATAACCCCCACAACACAAAAATCTACCTCATGATCTGTAATCTCTCAATAACTCTATATTTTTCTTATAAATCCAGCTTCCGACAAATAATCCAGTTAAGAATAAAACTGATCCTGACCATGGTTCACCTCCGAATGCCAGTGAACAGAAGGATCTGTAATACTATCTTTGTGGGATCTTCCCAAAAACACAATACTAACTACACTTACATAATACTTTACCAACTCTGCAGCATTTCTAGGCAAGCAGAAGCTGTGCAAGGTACTTTTCTTTCAATTTCAATCAAACAAAAATATCTGGATCCAAGAACTGCACAAATGAACCAAACTCATAATAAATAACTTCCACAGTAATACAAACCGTCCTGACAATGGACAGCACTGACGCCACAGAGCAAAAACGCAACACAATATTTATTTATTTACATTAACCTATGCAAAAGCAAGAAGCAGCAATGAAAACACCGCTGATAAACTCACCACAACCAACAAAATATTCAAGTTGATTTAGACAGATCAAGTGAGTGGGCAAATACATGGCAGGTGCAGGATAAAGTGGATAAATGTGAAGTTATCAACTTTGGTTGGTGAAGCAAAAAGACTAAGTTTTACTTAGATGGTGGTAGACTAAGAAATGTTGATCCACAAAGGAATGAAGTATGCTTGCGCACCAGTCACTAAAAGCTAACTCTGAGGGGCAACAAGCAGTTGGTATGTTGGTTTTCATTGCAAGAGGTTTTGAGTGCAAGACAAGGACGTCTTACTATAATAATATAGGGCCATGTTGAGTCCACACCTGGAGTTCACTGTGTGGTTTTGTTTTAAGTAAGGTTATGCTTGCCACAAAGGGAATGCAGCAATGGTTCACCAGATTGGTTCTGGCACGGTGGGACTGGATGCGAGGAAAGATAGAGTTGACTAGATTGTATTCACTAGAGTGTACAAAAATGAAAGGAGATCTCAATGAAATATACAAAATTCTGGCGGGTCTTACAGACTGGACACAGGGAGGATGTTTCCTCTGGCCGGAGTGTGTAGAACCAAGGTCTTCATCTCAGGATATGGGATAAGACATTTAGGAGTCAAATGAGGAGATTTTCTCTCCTCAGACAGCGGTAAACCTGTGGAATTCTCAATCACAGAGAGTGGTGAAGGCCAAGTTGTTGAATATAATTATGAGGAAGATATATTTCTAAATACAGAAGGCATCAAATGAGTACAGGAAATCAGATAGTGTGGAGGTGGTGGTGAAGAATTTAGACTGTGTAGACTGAAAGGGAGGCGAATGAGCAGTGCGGAAAGGAAAGGCCGGGGTGTGCTGGGAAATTGGGGTTGTAGGAGTGAAGATTCAGGTGGACTAAGGATCAAGTGGCTTCGTGCCAGCAGAAAATAGAATGGGGAGTGTGGAGAGAGATTAAAGGGATCGTGTAGCAGGGGAGAAATGGATGGAATGGTATGGGTTGGGTAGGAAATCAGTCAATGTCACGCAAGTAGAAATATGGGGAGGGGCATGGCTCGGAGGGGATCGAGGAGTGAGTGGATGGAGGGATCTGGTGATTTGGTTGCGGATAGAGCTAGAATGACTGAGTGGTTGGATGAGGTGGGGGTGGGTTCAGGCGATGCATTGGGTGGAAGGAATGGGTTTAGGCATGAAGTTCAAATCGTGAATCTTTGTTGATTCTTCAGACATTTTAATTTATTCTGGCTGCCCTTGAATGTCAATTGGAGCAAAATTGTAGGCAAAATTTAGTTAGCAGGGAACACATGAATTCCCTAGCTTTTGTTATATAAATAAGACAACAGGAGAGACTTAGGGAGCTAGGGCTTTACTCTTTGGAGAGGAGGAGGATGAGAGGAGACATGATAGAGGTGTACAAAATATTGAGAGGAATAGATAGAGCGGGCAGCCAGCGCCTCTTTCTCAGGGCACCAATGCTCAGTACAAGAGGGCATGGATTTAAAGTAATGTGGGGGGAAGTTCAAGGGAGATATCAGAGGGAGGTTTTTTACCCAGAGAGTGGTTGGGGCATGGAATGCGCTGCTTGGGGCGGTGGTGGAGGCAGGTACATTGGTCAAATTCAAAAGGTTGTTAGATAAGCATATAAGGAATTTAAAATGGAGGGATATGTGGGGGGAAGGGTTTAGATAGTTTTTAGGCAAGGTTTAAAGGTCGGCACAACATTGTGGGCCGAAGGGCCTGTATTGTGCTGTACTTTCTATGATTCTATGAAATCAAGCAGCCAGGGTTTAAGGCTAGTCAAGACTAGAAGAGGAAGTAATTGTGACTCAGTAACAATTCGAATGTCAGAATGACCGATTTGGCTATAAACCACAATAGCATCACAATATCGCAAGACTTTGGTATTAGTGAGGAGGCGGCTTGGGGTGATTGTGCGTTCATTCTGAAATGTTGTGATAGTTTAGTCATTCTGAGACAACAATCTGGCTCGCGGCACCTTGTGCAGACTCAGTTCCAGTACAAGTTTTTAACTGGATTGTTCAGGTGGTCTGTACCTAGTCAGGATGGGTTAGCAAACCACCACTCCTCCAGAACAATGTGAAGGAATGTGGAAAGGGCTTTGCCTTCTTAGTACTGTGCCAAAACACCTCCTCACTAAAACCCAAGTCTATTCTGTCTGCTCCATGCCATCCCCACATAGCGATCCACCTATGAAGAGGTCGTGTCTCAGCATGCTGCATGTGACAGCTGCTACTGGCTCTCTGCTCAGAGATGAGCTCCCAAATGGAAAGCTTCGTGTTTGTGCTGCTATACGTTTTGGCTCTCAGACACATACTTAACATTCTTTGGAATGATTTTTAAGCAGCACATTCTTTAACTCTTCGAAGGCTTAAGCTTCCAACAGATTATTCAAACATACATTTCCAAATTTACTGCCCCGTTCCAAGTATAATTAGTGGCTGGGGCGTTAACAGCCCATTCAGCTCACTATCCTAATGACGCCCTTCATAATGTAAAGATCTCCACAGTGAACTCCTTTGTCTTCTCTTTTCAAAAAAATCATCAGCCTGTTCAATTCTTCTTCATAATTACAAGGATTGTATTCTCAGTACTGTGATCATTCTTATGGACACATGAATCAGGAAGAGAAGGTTACACGTACCTTCAAGCCTGATCCACCATTTAGTAAGATCACAGCCATAATGACTGCAAACTCAAATCGGCAATCCTGCCTACCAGTGGCAAGCTTTCAAGTCTATTACACATGTATCAACCTGTGCCTTAAGAATTTTCAAGACTTCACTTCAATTGCCAATTGAAGAGATTCTTCTGAGAGAAAATAATTCAGCTGTGATGTTGCTGCAAGTTTTCCCATTGTACCTGTACTTCACCGTAGTTCTGCATATGTCAATAAACTCGACTTGATTTGACCTCATCTCTATCAAAAACAAGCGACCCCTTACTTTTAAACAATGGCCCCCAGTTCTAGATTCTCCCACAAGAGGAAACATCCTTTTCACATCCATCCAATCAAGAGCCCCCAAGACCCTGTTTGTATATGGACCATGAGCTTTTACCTTCCATAATAACGTCTGATGTGGCACTTGATCAAATGCCTTCTGGAAATCGAAGCAAGCACATCTTTCTCCACACCACGACTTACTTCTTTAAAGAACTCCAATGCATTGGTCAAACATGATTTCCTGTTCACAAAATCACGTTGACTCTGCCTGATCACGTTGAATTTTTCCTTAGTGCCCTGCTATGATAGCCGTAATAATAGCGTCTGACATTTTCTCTACGACGGACAAACTAACTGGCATGTAGCTTCCTGCACAATTTCTACAGCCTTTATATCCTGTCTGTAATTTGGAGACCAAAACTGTGCCCAGTTCTTTGAGTGCACCATCAGGATCCATATGTTGAACAGGATTTCTCTTTTTATGAATTCTATTTCTGTGGAAATAATTGCTCGAGGTTTAATTCAATTTGTTTTATAACTTTAGGGTACGTTGCTCTTTTTAATATTTTGTGTCCCAGTGGCCCGATCCTTTTGCACCTTTATCCTATTTGCTCTTGTTTTCCAAGGAGCACATGGTTGCCTTATTCCTCTGAAAGTAAAGACGGCACCAGCTCACACTCCTATGGAATTAATTTGCTATTTACAGACACATTCTGCAATTGTTCAAATCTATTAGCATTTCTCAGTCTGCTTTAGTATTGTTGACTCCAAAATAATGTTGTCCATCAAACTATATCATTTTAATCCAAATTATTTATGCAAGTGAGCATCGACAATGTTGCCTGCGGAAGACCACTTGCCGGCTTCCACAGACTCAGTAACTGCCTTTAAGTCAGGTTTCTGTTTTGTAGTCAGGTTGGCATCTATTCTGCTAATTGTCCCAACTGCAATTGTTTGTTCTTAATTTTGAGTCTTAAGTCACCCACTGCTTTCTGAAATTCCTTGACCTCATGAATAGAGCATCAACTAAAATTTAAGCAGGAAGAATCCCTGGCACCTTACCAACTTAGTTAGGAAATAGGCTGAATAGTAGGAGACAAAGTGGGCAGATAATGGCACCCTAATTGACAGGATATGACAACCGATGTAACAGAAGAAAATGTCTGTGGTTTCAACTATTCACAATATTATTTTAATCATAGACGACGGGACAGAGAGCCACGTATTATGGTTTGTGCAAGATGAAAGGAAAGGCTGCACAATGGACTTTGCAGGTGGAAGTACAAAATTAAAAGCATGAAAGTGACGTGTAAAACTGTTACAAATTGATTCCAATGTCGGCAAATGTGAGGCCACCCATCTTTAACCTAACAAGAATAGAAAATACAATTAATTGAATAAACTGTGGAGGTCTCAAAGACAGAAGTCCAAGTGCATGTGTCACTGAAATGTCATGTAGAAATTAATCAGAGAGGCTAATAAAATATTAACCTTCATACCCGGAGCTAGAACAAAAGAACTCTAGGAATGACATGCTGTCCTTGGAGGAATGCTGCTTCGAGGGGTACCTAGACAAATGGTCTGATTTAACAGAGGGATACCTTAGAAAGCTAAGAAAGTAATAAGACTTCAGAAGATGAAAGGGAACTGATAGGGCAGAAAGAGAGAAACCAGACCTGCCATACATTGAATCTTGGACTATACAGTCACCTATGCTGTCCTGATTTGGAAAGGGCAATCCCAAACTGCAAAATTCAAGTTGCAATTCCTCTATTGGTTCCTGGGAGGAGGTGCTGGTGGGGGAATGAGATCCCAGCAGCAGCTCTGCTGAGGGGAGCAGGATTCCTGACAAAGTGGTGGCTGTTCTGGTTGGGAAGCAGATCCTGCAGGGAGCTGCAAGGGGAGAGGAGTCCTGGGGGCAGCATCTCCAATAGTATCAGTGTTTGGAGGGGGTTAGGGCAGAGTGGGTTCAATATAAATGGGCTATTAAAGAGTGCAGGGAGAGAGAAATTACACAGTGAGATATTGAGAGATATACAGAGAGTGAGTGGTGAGTGGATTTAGACTGCATAAGACAGTGAAGCTTGTGTGGGTATAAGTGATCATCTTATTTCACAGGGACATTCCCAAAAATCCAGACCCAACCCATACTGAGCCATTGCAAGTTAACGTTTAAAATATTTAAGATATAGATATAAGACTGCTGGAATCTGGAGCAAAAAACACACTGCTGGAGGAACTCAGTGGGTTGTGCAGCATTTTTGCAGGCAAAGGGACGGTCACTTTTGTTCACTTCCTTCATCAGTGTGTTTTCTGCTTTAAAATATTTAACACTGACTTTACACAAAAGACCTGGAGGTGGCAGAGGATACTGGTGTGCATGTTTGTGCAAGCTGCCCCCTGTTTTCCCAATCTGCCCTTTGGTGGCAGTGAAGCAGAGACTCAGAAGATCAAGGCAATTAAGTGAATTTTATTTTTGAGTTTTTCTTCCCAACACACTCTGTTCACTACCTGAATATGGGGTGAAAATTGAGAACTACAATCCAAGTACCGTGTGTGTTTATAAATTTAGTGCTGTGGTGCTGCAGTTCTGTAACAATGATTCCTGAAGGCACGAACCAATCGACACTGAAATTATAGGTCAATCATCTTGCACATACAGCTGACTGAAAGTAAACCAACAGAACACATTCCTGCAGAAAAAGCTTCACCACTACAGATGTGCAAGGATCAAAACCTCAAAACTTCTAACTTTTCCACAGAATGTTCATCACAGTCAGAACCGACCACCTCATTCATCCATTTGCCCCCACCTACGTCCCATACGCAGGATTTCCAAGTCCATTTTAGCTAGCTTCTATAAGCAACTTGAGCAAAGACTGAAGAATTCACATCATGCCACACTTAGATGTCAGCGGGACTACGGTATAAGTTGTGGTTTACTATCGAGTGGTGATAAGATGATGAAATATCAAGTGCTATTTCAGATACAGCTGCCTTCTCCCTCAAGTACTTCATGTGCCTGTGCTGCCAACACTACTTACTGCCATAGTGATTCTGAGAATTAATGTTAATACACATGAAATTGCACCATAGTTTTAGTTCAGTGTTACAACACAGAATGTAGTGTTACTGCCATGATCATGTCTACCTGAGTAAGGCTGAGATGGCATTAGAAGGGCTGCAACACCTACTGACTGCACTTACGTTTTCCAAAAATGTATGTAAAGGGAAAAGCAGATCAAGTCAAACAATTAGTGACCGTACTCTGGGCAGTTCATTAAAAATGGAATCATGTTTTTCCACGAGATGAGCCACACCTTCACTACAGCACTGCAGACAGATCCTATCCCCATTTACTAAGGGGATGGGCAAGCATGTGCACCTCTTCATCTGCTCTCACTTCTGTTGTTCTTTGCTTACGACCCAATGCACTGAATTCACTGCACAGAGAAGCTCATTGTGAGCAATCTGAATTCCTGAGACAGGAGTTGATGGTGTGTACAACTACCAACCAGTACATGGGAAGAGAGAAGTACATTCCACCTCTCTGAGAAGGTTGCTGTTAGTACTACAGCCAGTTACTGGAAAGATAAAACGAAAAGATGAACACTATCCACATGGGGTGGGGTTTGCTGTCAAGAATGAGCTAATCTGGTGTTTTAGCAACCACCCATGTGAGTCGTGAATGTCTCATGAACCTCCAGCTCACTCTAAAGTGGAACCAGCAAGCTGCAATCATCAGAGTATTCGCATTGAGCCTGACAGCTCAGTTGAGGCCAAAAAGAACTTTTACCATAATCTTGGGAAAACTGTTCCACATCAAAGAGGGAAATAAACTGATCCTTCTGGGTGACATCAACATCTGGTCAGAAAGGATGCAAACCTCTGGAGAGGCACAAGTGCCAAAGGGGCCGTACCAAAAGTTACTTTCAACAAGGCTGTGCTCCAAGCATTTGGTCATGAGGGAGTCCTCCTCGCGACAAAATGCTTGGAGCAGAACCTTGTCATAACCAATAACCTGCTTCATCAGAAGTACAAGCATATGGCCTTATGACAACACTCCTGATCCCGATGTCGACACCTGTAGGATTAGATCTTTATCCAGGCTACAGGAACATCCACATCATTTGTGCCATGTCAGCTTGGGACCAAAACAATGGAGACAACATAAATGCTGCCACAAGAAGGTCAATGCTGAAGGTCTCAATGACCCCACAGAGAAAGACCTTCTCAGGCAGTACATCATAGACAACCCTACAACCCCACAACCCCAAACCATCAGGAGCCATGGATCGCCCACTGCCTCTTCCTCTATTGGTTGGGAGTTCCAGGATATAGACTCAGCAAAAGTAGAGGGCCAGTCAGTAGGGCACGTGACTTGGTGGTGCTGATCCCATGCACCTGTTGCCCCTGTCCTTGGTGGCAAAGGTCATGGGTTTTGGAGATGCTTTTGAGTGGTCTAGGTGAATAACTGCAGTGCAGTTTGTAAATGGTACACACTGCGATCGCTGGGATACAGGGAGTGAATAATTACGCTGGTAGATGGGATACCAATCAAGGAGGCTGCTTTACCTGGGATGGTGACGAGCTTCTAGACTTGTTGAAGCTGTGCTCATCCAGGCAAGTGGAGGGTATTCTATTACATGCTTGCCTTGTACCTTGTAGGTCGTGGAAAAGCTTTGGAGTGCATCAGGTGAGTCATTTGTCACTGCTGCTGATCTGCTCTCATGGCCACAGTATATATGTGGCTGGTTTAGGATATTGTTGGTGAAGGACATTGTGGTGGTAGTGCCATTGAATGGAAAGGGTAGGTGGTTAGACTGTCTTGTTGGAGATGGTCATTGCCTTGCACTTTGAGGCATGAATATTAATTGCCATTTATCAGCTGATACCTAGGAGATGTCTAGGTCTTTCTAGGTTCTTTTGTCAGGGATGGATGGGTTCATTTGCTGAGGAGTTGCAAGTGGAATTGAACATTGTGCAATCATCAGTGAATATCCCTACTTCTGACGTTGTGATGGAAGGAAAATAATGGATGAAGTAGCTGAAGATGGTTGTGACAAGGTCTGGAGCAGGGTGGTCCTGGAGAAACCCAAGTTGGGCACTGGTGAACAGGTTATTGGTGAGCAGGTGCTGCTTGACAGTACTTTTAACTACAACTTTCGTATTTGGCTGAGAGTAGATTGAGCAGTAACTAGGCAGACTGGATTTATCCTGCTTTTTGTGAACAGAATAATTCCGAGCAACTTTCCACAATGTTGGTAGATGCTGGTGTTGGCTTCCCAGGCAGTCCCCTGGGAGGAGGGCGACATGTTTCCAGTCTGGCTTTGTGAGGTATCTACTGATGTCAATGTAGAAACACTGGTGGGGAGGGAGTACTGATGGGGCAGGTAGGTGAGGTAATCTGCTTCTTCCACAGGCCTCGTGTGCTCCCAGTGCTTGGCCTTGAGGTTCCAATAGCATCCTGAATGCTCTGACTCCACTTTGTGTTATTATCCAGAAGTTCCCAGAGTCAGTTGCACTTCTTTAAGAAAGTGTTGAATACATCCTTGAATCCTTTCTTCTCTCTGCCTGGGAATCCCCTTCCCATGGTGCTCAGAGTAGAATGCTTGTTTAAGGAGTTAGGTGTTGGGCATGTGAACAACGTCGCCTGCTCAACGTCGCTGCTGGAGTGTAACCAGGGCCTTAGCGTTGCCTATTTTAGCTTTGGAGAGGGCACCGATGTTGGTTTGTTTACCTTTCCAGTCCCTTGAGGTGTCTGCTGGAGGTAACGCAGGTCTCAGACACATGTAGAAGCACAGGGATTACCGCTGCCCAGAAGACCATGGGTTTTGTGCCAGATCAGAGTTCTCGATCTTCAAACACCCTTTTTTTTGTTGATCAACCGAAGACTGCATTGTTGCATTGAAGCCAAAGGTGGGCATGCTATGTTGGCACCAGAAGTGGGGTGACACTTGCGGGCTGCCCCCAGAACACACTACACAAAAGATGCATTTCACTGTGTGTTTCGATGTACATGTGACTAATAAAGATATCTTATTTCATCATCAATGTTTGCCTTTGTCAAGAAATGGCTTGCAAGATATGGGAAGTGGTCTATACTTTCCAGGGTCTTGTCGAGAACCTTTATTGTCGGAGAATACTGTAGTGCAGCAAGGGCAGGTTGGTAGAAGACCTTTGTCTTGTGGATGCTGAGTGCAAGGTCCATCCTCTTGTAATCTTCAGTGAATGACTTAATGATGACAGGGAGTTCAGCTTCTGAGCACACAAACACAAGCAACATCTCCATGCTGTAGCTTGATTCTGGAGTGTAGTCACTATTAATTTCCCAGCAATGACCACAGTTGAGAAATCTCTGGGCTGGGAAGAAATGCGCAGCCAGACAAAGGGAGGCCTTTGTCTGGCTGCGCAGTTCCCATCACATCCAACAGGAAGTGATGAAAAAGACCATGAGATCCAGGTGGTCTGCCCATACCTAGAGCAGGCGCTGCCAGCCAACAACAGCCCTCCCAGGCAGCCACTGCCCTTGCCTTGGTTGTTCACACTGAGCCACAAGCAATGAAATCATCATTTCTTTGCTGCAGGAGCACCAAGCTCCCAGTGGAGCAGTGCACAGCTTGAGCTGATGCCTTTTATAAAATATAGAAGCATACATTTTGTGAGTGTTCACACTCCAGGATAGAGTGCTGCATGACCAAGAGCGCAGCAGTGAATCAGCAGAAATATCCTAATGGGGGTACTAGAATGCTTCATAAAATTTGGAGATGACATGTACCTAATTCTACTTACAACTACAAAGAAACCTAAGATGAGGGGTTAATTTAAATGTTGACAAGATGATATCAGTGAGTCAAACAATAAATCCTTCAGTTTGTCAGAGCATCGGGACCAGAGTGATACACCAGGGAAGTAGGCATAACAGCACCTTCAACAGTGCAGCACAGAAGGATAACCTGAGAACTTGTGGCTCTTCTACACTGTTAGTCTAGTTGGCATTCCAAGCCTACACCGGTAACGCTCCCCAACTCTTTCTCCGCAACACTGACTACTGCATTGGGGCCACTTCCTGCACCTGTGCTGAGCTCCTCAATTTCATCAACTTTGCCTCCAACTTCCACCCTGCCCTCAAATTTACTTTGTCCATCTCTGACACCTCTCCCCCCTTTCTGGATCTCTCTGTCTCCATCTCCGGAGACAGATTAACCACAGACATCTTTTACAAACCCACTCACTCCCGCATCTCTTGACGACACCTCTTCCCACCCTGTCACTGGCAAGGATGCCATCCCCTCCTCCCAGTTCCTCCGCCTCATCCGTTCCCATGATGAGGCTTTCCATTCCAGGACATCCGAGATGTCCTGTTTTTTCAGTAAACGGGGTTTCCCTTCCACCACCATAAATGCAGCCCTCACCCACATCCCCTCCATTTCCCACACGTCTGCCCTCAATCCCATCCCCCCTGCCCCCGACAGAAGAGGGACAGGGTTCCCCTTGTCCTCACCTGCCACCCCATGAGCCTCCGCATCCAACTCATCATTCTCTGCAACTTCCACCACCTTCAACAGGATCCCAGCACCAGGCAACGCCACCCCCCCCGCCCCACCCCCAACAGGGATCGTGCTCTCTTATTGCACTTATCCCTGTGACCGCACTAAGTGCCACACCTGTCCCTACACCTACTGCCTCATCACCATTCAGGGCCCTAGACAGTCCTTCCAGGTGAGGCAGCACTTCACCTGTGAATCCGAGGGTGTCATTCATTGCATCTGGTACAGGCTCCTCTACATCGGTTAGACCCGATGCAGATTGGATGACCGCTTCATCGAGCACCTTTGCCACCCACCTACCTTCCCCCCTCACCTGGAATCACCTGTCAGCCTGTGCTCCTCTCCCTCCCCCGACTTTCTTATTCTGGCTTCTATCCTCTTCCTTCCCAGTCCTGATGAAGGGTCTTGACCTGAAACATCCACTGTTTATTTCCCTCCATGGATGCTGCCTGACCTGCTGAGTTCTTCCAGCATTTTGTGTGTGTTGCCCCAGATACCAGCCCCTGCAGAATCTCCTGTCTGCGTAACAAAATATGTTGGGTATCTGTGGGTTGATGGGTAAAATTTGTTCAGCAGTGTGAGAATGCCACTTGTACCATTGATACATCCCTCAGATGTCCTCAGAAATGAGCATACACCCTGATAGTTGATGTCAAGGTACACAGAGATGCTCCATGTGCTTTTTTTCCCTAGTTTTATCTATTGCAGTTTTATGTGAAAATACAAAATATTTTGTGTTCATTAGACTTTGCCCTCCAAATATTGTAGTTGAAGGATTCTTTTATAACTCTAGTGCAACAAGGCAATTTACCATGAAATATGTTGGGCATATTAATATTTTAGAGAAAGACATTGATGGGTATTATTGCTACTCACACCTTTCTGTGGCAATATCTCAGCATCGAATAATTCCAATACCCATATTAATCAGCACTGGCCTCGCAGTGGCACAGTGGGTACCAGATAAAGGACTACTGTACCTGGCTTTGGCATTGCACTCGTCACAGAATGAGGAACTTTGTCATTAATGAGCTCCACACACTCACTGGGAAAGAATCCAACCTGCAGGTCAAAGATATAAATAAGATATTTTAAATCCCACTGCTAAGAAACACATTTAAATTTCCAAGGAGCTTACAAACATTGCTGAATCAAAAACATTGCTTTTTTTCTTATTAGATTAAAAATGGATGGAATCTGAAAATGAGATATTGTTTGAATATAAACCACTAGGAACTTTAAATGCTGGGAATAGTGAGGGGGTTAGGCACTATTCCCTAGAATGAGAGAGTTAACGTTTCCAGTCAATGACACTTCATCAGATCTACTGATAATCCACAGCCTTTTCTGTCTTTGTTTCACAGTTCCAGGATCTGCAGTTTTTAGCTTTCCTATAGTCTCAAGCCATAGGGTCCAACAAGGGATGATCAAACTCAGACTAA
The DNA here is from genome assembly GCF_009764475.1 of Pristis pectinata. Classification (NCBI taxonomy): domain Eukaryota; kingdom Metazoa; phylum Chordata; class Chondrichthyes; order Rhinopristiformes; family Pristidae; genus Pristis; species Pristis pectinata. Next base: position 2,086,656 of record NC_067431.1, on the reverse strand, counting down.
AATACGGATGGGTTTGCCTAGGGCTTGGTCAGCAAGTTAGTAACTGGTCTGTGCTGAGCAGCGAACGTGTTGTTCATGGGCACAGGACTGGTAAGTTCAGGTGTGCACAAGGTGTGAGCTGTTGTGTGCCCTCCCTCTGCATGTTTCATGGAGCAGTGGTAGGGGAATGAAGCCCTGGTGAGGAGATGAAGTTCTCTAATGGGGCAGTGGGTAGAGGGGAAAGCTGGATCAGCTCAGCAGGTCAGTGGTGGGTCGCAGAGAAAGAAGTGGCAGGTAGGCTGCCTGAAGAAAAGCTTGGCAAGTACCTGACTGATTGAGGCTGTTCTCCTTTAGGGTGTGCAGAAGCAGGCACCAGTGGTGTGGTCACAACTGGTGCCAATTAAAAGCCCAGACAGAAGCCCAAAAGCAGCGGAGGAGTCCAACTGCACAGGTTCAAGATTTTCTACCTTTTAGTATGTCAAATGTACAGAGCAAACACAACAAAAAAATGTGGACCATGCTACTCGCAAGGGGTTGCTAGTATTCAATATCATTTACTTTGTCAGTGAAACTGGATGATAAAAAACAAAAACATGACGCTTTGCAATTAAACATCTGGGTATTAAAATTCTGTTTATAGATATCTACTGTTTCCAAAGGCTTAAATATTTGATTTTCATAGCAGCATAATTCAAAGATAGAGAAGTGGCAATCTGAGCAGTAGACAGCTGTGTCAGAGCACAGGAAATCAATCAGCTGTGCAGCCTGGATACCAAGCACACACTCAGCCCACTTGTACCCCCACCCACCCAGTGGCACTGATTTCTCAACCACCTCATGTAACAAACCCAGCATCAGAATGGCTCCCCTGAGAAACAAGTCAAGATAGTACGATGTTTATGTCCTCAATCTGACCTTGAGCAAACTGCAAATGTTTACAGCAATCCTAATTGAAACCCTGTATGCATTACACACATTTATTAAACTGCGATTCCTCACTGTTAAATCCCACTTTGTAAAAGCCACTCTATTGTTTTAGAGACCGTGTATAGTTATACAAATTCTGTTTTATATTTAGCGTTTCTCTCTGAAGCACAGTCAACTGGAGACTGCGGTAAAGAGATAGACAAATGTTTAAGTGTTTTCAGTAGTGCTGGTTGATGGAGGAATGTTGGCCAGATCCTTGTGTTCTTCTGCTAATAGTGCCAATGAATCTTTTAAATCCATCAAAGCAGCCAGATAGAGCTTCAGTTCACATCTCAGTGACAGGCAGCAACTCCTTCAGTATCACACTGTCAGCTACGTTCTGCAGACCATGTTGTTTGCATGCCTAACATCCAGACTCCTGAAACAGACACTCTATTTCAAGCTCTGTTGTAGGAAGAGATTACCAGGCAGAGAGAGAAAAAGTTTCGTGGATGTGCTCAAAACTTCCTCGAAGCAGTGCAGCATCCCCACTGACCCCTAGGAACCTCTGGCTGATGTGGGGATGCAGCAATTGGCATGGTACTGAGAAACTGGAGGCCATGTATTGAGAGCACAGAGAGGCAGAAGGAGTAGACCACCTCAGAAACTACCCACCCACCCCATCAGACAACCCGTGCCCATCTCTGGAAAAGTCTGTGGTTGCCACACTGGCCCCATCAATTACCTCTGAATCCATAACCAGAGTGGAAAGCAAGTCATCCTCAGTCCTGAGGGACTGCCTGAGAAGGTAGAGGATACTCTTGTGTCAGCCTCAGTTGTGTACAGAATCTGGGAGTGGAGCTTGAAGCAACAAGCATGTAGCCAAAAGTGAACTCTCAGAGTTCAGATAGACAATTTTCTTATTACAAATGGGAGGACTTATTTGACAAGGTCCTGTAGGGTAGTCTGCTCCAGAACATTAAGGAACATGGGATCCAAGGGGAGATGACTAACTTGATCCAAAATTAGTTTGTTGATAGGAGGCAGAGGTTAGTGGTGGTAGGATGCCTTTCCAAATGGAAGTCTGTGACTAGTAGTGTACAACAGGGATTGGTGCTGGGACCTTTATTGTTTGTGATATATGTGAATGTGGGAGGTTTGATTTGTAAGTCTGCGAATGACACGAAAATTGGTGGTATGGTGGATAGCAAGTTCGGTTGTCTAAGGCTACAGTAGGATATAGCTCAGATGGAAAGTTGGGCAAAGCATTGATAGAATTTAATCCCAATATGTGTGAGGTGATATATTTTGGAAGGTCAAATAGGGGTAGGTCATGTACAGTAAATGGTAGGGTGGTAAGGAATGTGGATGAACAGAGAAACTTCGGGGTTCAAGTCCACTGTTCTGTGAAAGTAAATAGGCTGGTGAAGAAGGCAGAGGGCATGTGTGCCTTCACAGGTAGGGACATAGAATACAAGACTTAGAACTCTGTGTTGCAACTTTACCAAACACTGTCAGGGCTACAATTAGAGTCTTGTGTGCAGTTCAGGTCGCCTCACTATGTGAAGGATGCGATTGCGCTGGACTAACTGCAGAAGAGATTCACCAGAATGATTTGAATGTGACTGCAAGTGGCATTGATCAGTATGTTCACAGCTGACATGAAGATTGGTAGAGTTGACAGTGTGGAGTGTAGTCTTAGGCTACAGGGTGATTTCAATGCGTTAGTGAAATAGCAGATGGAGTTTAATCCAGATAAATATGAGATGTTGCAGTTTGGGAGTACTAATGAGGCTGGGACAAACACCATGAATGGTAGGATCTGAGGGAGTATTGATGAATAGAGGAATCTAGGTGTACAAGTTCAAGGATTCTTGAATGTAGCAGTTTTTATAGGTAAGAAGTCATGTGGGATGCTGGCCTTCATTAGTCGGGGCATTGAATACAAGAGCAGAGAGGTTATGCTCCAACCTTGGTCAGACCTCAGCTGGAGCACTGCATGCAGCTCTGGTCACCACAGTATAGGAAGGATGTGATAGCACCGGAGAGGGTGCAGAGGAGATTCACCAGGATGTTGCCTGGGATGGGGTGGTTCAATTCCGAGGAGAGGCTGGGTCTGTTTCTCCTGGAGCAGATGTTGTTCAGAGGGGACATGGATGTATATAAATTAATGAGGGATGTAGATAGGGTAGACAGCACTAAATATTTCCCCAGATCAGGGGTACTTAAAACTAGAGGACATAGATTTAGGGTAAGAGAGAAGAGATTTAGAGGGGATCTTTTCACCCAGAGGGTGGGGAGTACCTGGAATATTCTGCTGGAGGGAGTGGTGGAATCACAGTTGCTAACAGAATGACATAATGCCAGTTCACTGCCCATTCACTAACACATTTTGCACCATGCCCTTACCTGAAACCCATGCTTTCCCCTCCACCATGTGGTATCTTCTTTGGGAGGCATGTCAATAACAGATACAATATCTCCAACCTAGAAAACATGGAATAAACAAGGCTTCAGTAAACCTTTCCACAGCCTCCCTGGCACACTGGACATCATTCTTCCCCTTAATCAGCACTTCTTGACAATTGACACTTAACATGTGCTGAATCCTGTCAAATAGCAAACACAAGGAAATGCAAACATACTGTATCTGTGCAACTATGAAAATGCAACTCTCAGGACGAGGTTTAAAACTTTCAAACCAGTGGCTGGAGAAAGCACAAGAATCGCAATCTATTGAGGAGCACACAACATAAAATTAAGAAGTATGAATAATATCTGAAGTCAGGATCGTTTTATTTGGAAACCAGCTTGGAAGAGTCAGTCTGGCCCCTGGTGATGCACAGTGACTAGATTGAGGTAGGCTATTTTTACAGTGCTCTGTGTTACTAGCAGTTCAGAGTATTCTTTGCCAACAGTGTGAGACTGAAAGAAACCCCGCTCCACACCTTGGATATTAATCAGTAAATGGTCACCAAGGGCATGGACTATGAAGCTCCAGCACCCCAACCCATTTCAACATTCCTCTGCCTCACACCCCTCACCAGTACCATAACAACAAGTGGCGGCAGAGAGAGACAGTTTTTTGTCCTTTTTGTTTGCTATATATATATATATATATATATATATATATATATATATATATAGTGGTGACACAGGTAGATAGGGTACTGTGGAAGGTATTTGGTATACTTGCCATCATAGCTTCAGGTAAGGAATACGAGAGTTGGGACATCACGTTGCAGCTGTCCAAAACATTGGTTGGACCATATTTGGAATATTGTGCACAGTTCTGGTTGCCCCACTATGGAAAGGATGTGACAGCATTAGGAAGAGTGCAGAGGAAATTCACCAGGATGTTGCCTGGAATGCGGGGCTCTAGTTTCAAGGAGACATGAATACACGGTGTTTATGATGGGTTTCACTACAGCACAGGAGGCTGAAGGTGATCTTACAGAGGGACATAAGATTGGGTAGATAGTTTTTTCCCCAGGGTAGGAGAGTCTAAAACTAGAGCGTATGCCTTCTTCCCTCTCACCTTATACCTTAAGGTAAGAGGGAAGAAATTTAAAGGAGATCTGAGGGGTAAGTTTTTCACACAGGGGGTTGCGGCTATCTGGAATGAGCTGCCAGTGGAGATGGGGGAGGCAGTTGCAATTACAATGTTTAAAAGGCATTTGGAGGGGTATTTGGATAGGAAAGTAGAGGGATACAGGCCTAATGCAGGCAAACAGGATAAGCATAGATAAACATCACAGTCAGCATGGATGAGTTGGGCCAAAAATGTCCTTTCCTGGTCAGTACATCTCCATAACTCTTTGACACTTCCAGAGATGGTAACTTTTGGACTGTGCCCCAGGCCTAGATTCCCCAAACAACAAAGAATTTCTTCCCAGCTTCCCTACCAGTTGCTCGTAGTGCCTGGAAAACTTTAAATCACCCCATTACCTTCTAAATTCAAATAATTGCTTATTTGTGTATTCCCCGTCAAATATTGTTAAATCAAAGAATGCCATTTGAAAGACATTAGTTGCAGTCAATGATTATAGAACACATCATTATTTTTCATTATCTTCAGAGAAGAACGTTTAAAGACAAGAACACAATTGAGCTCTTGCTCATTCACTTAAACTATTGGTTTTGAAGTTATTAGATGACAATTTACCTCAAAGGACAGCTCATCTGCAGCCTGTGCGATGTATCGCTTAACCACATGTGCAGCGGCAATGGCAGGAACATTGATGGAGGACTCTTCGTGCACCAGTAGATGATTCCCTTTGTTATCTATCTGTTAGAAGATTCAGCAATTATGTAGCATTCCCCAAGAGAAGAGAGTTGACAGCAAACAACTATAAACTACCTAAAATGGATGACATGTTAAAGTACATGCAGTCCAAACACGTTAAAGCAAATACACCCAAAGAAATGTCAAAGAGTTTCTCCAACAGAATCCCAACCATTCTTCTTTCATGTAAAGAATTCCTGCTGCAAGTGAAGACCAGGCCACTGGCTAACCAGGGTATGGTGGTTACCCTGGCTGGAAGATCAGAGGCTAATCTATTTATGCTGAGATAGCTAATCATAGGCTGGATAACTGTGGGAATGCTCAAGTAAATTCAGAGCTGCTGGGGTCAAACAGTGATTTTTAACAAAATAGTCAGCCATTCTCTGTCCCTGTTCCATGGAGTCATAGGTGAGAACATGCTTGGTTATAATTAGTTCACTGATGTCCTGTAGGGGATGAAATCTGCCATCCTTATCTGGTCTGGCCTACATTTGATTCCAGACCCACAATATTATGGTTGACTTTTAACTGCCCTCTGAATTGACCTACAAAAGCATTCAGTTGTAACAAAAACCACTACAAAGCCACAAGGAAATAAAACCGGACGGATCACCTGGAATCGACACAGGCACTCAAAACAAGGGCAAAATCCGCCCTGTCAACCCTGCTATTCATTTCCAACCCCTAGGGGCTTGTGCCAAATTGGGAGAGCTGTCTCATGGACAAGTCATGCAACAGCCTGATGCAGTCATACTCACAGAACCATACCTTACAGTCAATAACCCAAACATCAACATCTCTATCCCTGGGTATGCACCAGCATGATAGACCCAGCAGAGGTGACAGCACAGTGGTTTACAGTTGGGAGGGAACCTCCCTGGGAGTCCTCAACATAGACTCTGGATCCCATGAAATCTCATGGCATCAGGTTAAACTTGGGCAAGGAACCCTTTGGCTGATTGCCATCTGCTGTCCCACCTCAGCTGGTGAACTGATACTACTCCAGGTGGAACATTACCTGGAAGAGGCGCTGAGAATGGCAAAGGTGCAGAATATACTCTGGGTGGGAGACTTCAACTTCCGTCATCAAGGGTGCTTCAGTAGCACCATTATTGACCAAGTGCTAAAGGACATTTGCTGCTAGATTGGGCCTGTGGCAGGTGGTGAGGGAACCAACAAGAGAAAAACCTACTTGATCTCATCCTCATCAATCTACCTGGTGGATCTGTCCACAACAGTATCTGTATGAGTGACCCCCACACAGTCCATGGGGAGACAAAATCCCATCTTCACCGTGAAAATAACATTTTCATATTGGTACCTATCGCCTGCCAGCTCTTGGCCCACCCCTCCCCCTCTCCTCTTTCAGTCCAGATGAAGGGTCTCGATGCAAAATGTTAATTGTCTACTTCCCTCCACAGATGCTACCTGACCTACTGAGTTCCTCCAGCAGCTCATTTTTTGCTCCAGATTCCAGCACTCACAGTCTCGTGTCTACAAGTCAGGACTATGATGGCACACTCTCAACTTGTCTCGATAAGTGCAGTTCCAACATCACTCAAGCAGTTTGACACCCTCCAGGCCAAAGCTGGTTCCTTGATTAATATCACATTCACTACCCTAAATATTGACTCACTGTACAACCAGCACCCTGGGGCTGCAGTCCATATCATCAACAACTTGAGAAGGTGACTTCATCAGCACCTGCTAAAATGTGCCCACAGCCAGCATTGTACTGAGTTCCCCAAGTATTTCTGCAGCCTTTTGTAGATAGTTTACACAGCAACCACAGTCTGGTGTTGTGGAAAAAGTGAATGTTTAAGTCTGTAGTGTGGAAGAAGTGAATGTTTAAGTCTGTAGTTGTGGAAGAAGTGAATGTTTAAGTTACCATCAGGGAGGTTGGTTTACTCTGGAAGGTACTGTTGGAGCTGCACTTATCCAGGCAACCAGCGAGTGGTCCATCACTTTCCTGACCTGTGCCTCGTAGGTGGTGGAAAGGCTTTGATGTGTCGGGGGATGAGTCACTCTTTATAGGAGCTGCTCTTGTATCTGTGTGTCTGATCCAATTGAGCTTTTAATCAATTGTGGTCTCTAGAATGGTGATGGTGTGGACCTTATCAGTGATGTCTGAATCCTGTTAATGTATGTTAATAATATGACAGAAACCAAGATCAGCCTGGCCAATGTGGCAAGCTTGCTGTACTTTTCACTGAACTTTTGTGCAGGCCGATTTAGCCATGCTTTAAAGGTGTTGTCCTATTGCAAGACTCGGGAAAGGAATCCCCAATTTACTCTCATTAGAAAAGTACCAGGATTCACATGCTGATGACACATTAATTGTAAAGTGAATTTCTATTTTGAAGTTTGTAGGACTACTGGAAATGACAATTAGTGGGGCAGGTGGCTTAGATCCTTTCAAGAACCAACACAAGCACAATGGGCTGAATGGCCTCCTTCAGTGAAATATTCAGACATTTCAGTTTTTACAGATAATGGAGCAAAAGTGGCAAATCAAGTTCAGATACACAGCACCCATGAACTAACCAAACAGTAGAACAGCTCAAGGAGACAACTTGTTTCTACGAGTTTACAATAACACCAACGTCCAGAGAGGAATCCTTAATAAAACATTGTATTTAGTACTCACTTATCATCATAAAAGATCAACCTAGAACCCTGCACCTTGACCTGTTAGATAATTCAAGCATTTTTATCCACTTTTTAAAGCTTCCTCTGTAACATTACACAGTAGGGTGCAAAATCAGAGTCCATACCTCCATCCATGTGAGAGCAGGCCCACAGTTGATCTTATTATCAGCTATGACAGTTAGCCTGGCAAGATACGCCATCAGCATCTGGGTAACTGTCTGCAAAAATGAAAGGCAGATTGTTAGAGCAAACACCCCTGAAATTGGCAAGGTTCAAAACTGCTTCCAAATGTTAACAAAATGAAATTATTAAAATTATCTTTCTGCCCATAACGGGTAAAAAGTGAGAAGGTTTGCTAATGCAATTAAAGCATCATTAGCAAATGGAAATATGAAGGGCCACCTCCTCCCTTAAATACCAGAATCTGAAAGGGAACTTTCTGCAGACTAAAACTAGGTATTTTTCCATCCCTGGAATGGATCAGCATTCACTGAATGCAATACATTCTCTAAATACATTAGGCGGACACATCTGGGAGAAAGAGGACTGAAAGGAACTGCGTGACAGGAACAGAGAAAACATAACCAGGCTGGGGGGTAGACTTTCAGTCACAAATTGAAGCTAAAGCAGGGATTTTGATCACAAATCGTAATGAGGAAACAACGGGAGCACAGATCAAAGCCAGGGCAGCAGATGTAGCATGAATCCAAGGTGCACCAGTAATTGCAGCAGAGATTGAAGCAAGAGTACAAATTAGAAACAGAGACCAAAGGGTGAGCAGGGATCACACTCAGATATGAAAAAAATAAAGAGAATAAGGAAAACTGGCAACAGTCATAGAGGGAGGACAGTGAGATTGAGAGACAGGTGGTGTCAGAGGGAAGACAGAAAGGGACCAGAAGAGTATGATGGAATGAGAGTTGGGTGGGGTGGGGAAAAGAGAGTGAGAAGGCACTCTTTGGGGGGGGGGGGGGGGGGGTCAGTAGGAAGTTGTTGTGCAGAAAGAGGGAGTGTCAAAAAAGAGTGTCAGGGGTAGGGTGGGGAGAGGACAGAGGGAGAGCCAGAGAGGAGCGAAGGGAGCATAAGAAGGGCCAGAGAAAATGTGGGGGGGTGGGGGAGAACGGGGTGGCACTGAGACTGCAGTGTTGGGGGGGGTAGGGGGTACACAGAGAGAAGAGATGCAGAAAGTGCGAGTGGGCAGAAGGGGCACGCAGAGCGCGGGGACAGGGGTGCACAGGGACCAAGGAGTATGAGAGGGAAGGGGACTGAGATACGCAAAAGAGAATGGGGCCGGGGAGAGGGCCGGGGGGGTGATAGTGGCACAGCTGCAAAGGGAGCAGAAAGGTCAGACAGACGGGACACAGAGATAAGAAAGTCAGAATTGTAGGTTCAGAACTGGCAGGTATCAGAGACTAGGCACTGCAGGTTGGGGAGAAACAGGCAGGGATCACCGAACAGGGTGGAGAAGTTGTGAGGTCTGATATTAGAACAGAGAACAGTACAGCACAGCCAATCTACACTTTCATCCAAACCATTTCACAAACAACAGAGGTACCATCATTGATCCCTGTGGAACACCTCTGGTCACAGACTTCCAGTCAGAGAAATGCCCCTCCTATGCTACCCTCTATCTTCTATGGTCAATCCAATTTTGAGTCTAATCTACCAAATCACCGTGGATCCCATGAGTCTGAATCTTCAGGATCAGCCTACCATGAGGGACCTTGTCAAATATTTTACTAAAGTCCAAGTAGACAGCATCCACTGCCCACTATCTCCTCAAGCTCAAAAGACATGACCTGCCCTCTCAAAGCCATGCTGACTATCCCTAATCAGCCCATGCTTTTCCAAATGTGAGTAAATCCTATCTCTAAGGATCCTCTCCAATAGTTTCCCTATCACTGATGTAGGTTCACTAGCCTATAATTTGCTGGATTATCCCTACCGCCTTTCTTAAACAAAGGAACAACACTGGCCACTCTCCAGTCCTCTGGGACCTCGCCTGTGGCTGGAAAGGATGCAAAGATCTCTGTCAAGGCCCCAGCAATCTCTTCCCTTGTCTCTCTCAATAACCTGGGATAGATCCCATCAGGCCCTGGGGGCTTATCCATCTTAATGTTCTTCAACACCACCTTCTTACTGATCTCAACATGCCCTTGAATATTAGCCTACCCCACAATGATCTCTCTATCCTCCATGCCCTTCTTCTTGGTGAATACTCTGGTCCCGGGCATAAATTCCCTGCTTCTTCCTCAAGTGGTCCTACCCTCTCCCTAGCTACCCTCTTGTTTTTAATGTAAATATAAAATGCCTTGGGATTTTCCTTAACCTTACTCGCCAAGGTCATTTTATGGCCCCTTTTGGCCCTCCCGATTCCCCGCTTTAACTATTGCAACAAAAGGCAGGTGAGTCAGAGAGTGAATGAATGGCAACACTTATGTTTAAATGGAATTAGCCTTGCCAACATAAGTTCTAAACAAGACTGTAAAATAAGAACCTAAGAAATAGGAGCAGGAGTAGTTTCATCCGGTCCGTCGAGCCTGCTCCGCCATTCAGTAAGACCATGGCTGATCTGGCTGTGGACTCAGATCCACTGCCTGCCTTTTCCCCATAACCTTTAATTCCCCTACTATGCAAAAATCTATCTTACTGTGTCTTAAATACATTTAATGAGGTAGCCTCTACGACTTCCCTGGGGAGAGAATTCCACAGATTCACTACTTTCTGAGAAAAGCAGTTTCTCCTCATCTCCGTCTTAAATCTATTCCCCTGAATCTTGAGGCTATGTCCCCTAGTTCCAGTCTCAACTACCAGTGGAAACAGCTTTCCTGCCTCTATCTTATCTATCCCTTTCATAATTTTATATGTTTCTATCAGATCCCCTCTCATTCTTCTGAATTCCAGCGAGTATAGTCCCAGGCGACTCAATCTCTCTTCACAGGCTAACCCCCCTCACCTCTGGAATCAAGCTGGTGAACCTCCTCTGCACCACCTCCAAAGCCAGTATATCTTTCCTCAAGTAAGGAGATCAGAACTGCACGCAGTACTCCAGGTGCAAACTCACCAGTACCCTGTACAGTTGCAGTGTAACCTCCACGCTCTTAAATTCAATCCCTCCAGCAATGAAGGCCAATGTTACACTTGCCTTCTTGATAACCTGTTGCACCTGCAAACCAACCTTTTGCAATTCATGAACAAGCACTCCCCAAATCCCTCTGCACAACAGCATGCTGCAATCTTTCACCATGTAAATAATAATCTGATCTTCTATTTTTCCTTCCAAAGTGGATGACTTTGCATTTACCAACATTGTACTCCATCTGCCAGACCTTTGCCCACTCACTTAACCTAGCTATATCTCTCTGCAGACTCTCCACATCCTCTGCGCAATTTGCTTTTCCACTCAATTTAGTGTCATCAGCAAACTTAGATACGCTACACTCGGTCCCCTCTTCCAAATGTTAATGTATATCATGAACACTTGTGGGCCCAGCACCGACCCCTGTGGCATCCCGCTCACCACCGATTGCCAACCAGAGAAACACCCATTTATTCCAACTCTTTGCCTTCTATTGGTTAACTAATCCCCTATCCATGCTAATACATTACCCCCAGCTCCATGCATCCTTATCTTATGAATAAGTCTTTTATGCAGCACCTTATTGAACGCCTTCTGGAAATCCAAGTATATAACATCCACCTGTTCCCCTCTATCCACTGCACTCATTATATCCTCATAGAGCTCCAGTAAGTTTGTCAAATAGGACCTGCCCTTCCTGAATCTATGCTGTGTCTGCCTGATGGAACTATTTCAATCCAAATGTCTTGCTATTTCTTCCTTAATGATAGCTTTAAGCATTTTCCCGATTACAGACATTAAGCTAAGTAGCCTATAGTTACCTGCCTTTTGCCTACATCCATTTTTAAACAGTGGTGTGACATTCGCTGTCTTCCAATCTGCCGGGACCTCCCCAGAGTCCAGAGAATTTTGGTAAATTATCATAAACGCCTCTGCTATAACTTCCGCCACTTCTTTCAGTACCCTGGGATGCATCCCATCAGGACCAGGGGACTAGCTTACCTTTAGGCCCACTAGTTTGCTCATCACTACCTCCTTAGTGACAGCAATTATATTGAGTAGTAGATGAATGTAGTTCTAGCTTTGTTCTAAACCAAATGTGAAGAACTACAGATGCTGGAAACCTGAAATATAAACAGAAAATGCTGGAAATACTCAGGTCAGGCAGCATCTGTTATCGTTTCAGGTCAATGAATCTGATGAAAAGTCCTCAATCTGAAACATTAACACTGTCTCTGTCTCCAAAGATGCTGTTTGACCTGTTGAACTTTTCCATCATTTTTCTGTTTTTATTTGCTAAAAGCTAACCGTCCAATAATTGCTCTCAGTATGTAGTCTGTGGGCATAAGTTCTTGTTCACAGTCACCAACTGGAAGCTGCTAAGCTATTGGATTTCACACATGGATATACTCTCAGTACTTGTTAGGTACGATGGCCTCCCATAGTTGAGCAGCCTATGCAGCAAGGTTCCCAGATGAATGACAGTTGCTTGGATAAGATATCGGAGAGAAATCAGAACCCTTGTGATTGAATCATTAGTGGACTCTGCCCAACAAATCCCAGCACATCCCTCCCCACTATCAGTAGTATCTACACGAGGCAGGAAGGCAACATCCAGCATCAGATACCCACCATCTGGGCCATGCCATTTTCTCACAACTACCATTGGGCAGGAGGTACAGAAGCTTAAAGTCCCACACCACCAGGTTCAAGAACAGCTACTTCCCTTCGACCATTCAGTTTTTGAATCAACCAGCACAACCCTAATTACCACAGTATAGCAACACTATGGTGACTTCAATCACTTTGCACTAAAATGGACTTTGTTTTTTTTTTGTTCTAATTGGCCTTTTCTCCTTGGAGCGACGAAGGATGAGGGGAGACCTGATAGAGGTATATAAGATGATGAGAGGTATTGATCGGGTAGATAGTCAGAGGCTTTTCCCCAGGGCTGAAATGGTGGCCACAAGAGGACATAGGTTTAAGGTGCTGGGGAGTAGGTATAGAGATGTCAGGGGTAAGTTTTTTACTCAGAGAGTGGTGAGTGCGTGGAATGGGCTGCCGGCAACGGTGGTTGAGGCTGATATGATAGGGTCTTTCAAGAGACTGTTGGATAGGTACATGGAGCTGAGTAAAATAGAGGGCTATGGGTAAGCCTAGTAATTTCTAGGGTAGGGACATGTTCGGCACAGCTTTGTGGGCTGAAGGCCCACTCTTCCACACAGCTTTGTTCGGCACAGCTTTGTTTTCTGTTTCTGTTGTAAAACTGTGTATAATTTACATTTATGTTTTTCTTGTGAATGCTGCTTAGATGATGCTATGTGCCTGTGATACTGCTGCAAGTAAATTTTTCATTGCACCTGTGTATACATGTACTTGTGCTTATGACAATAAACTTGACTTTGAATCCGAGCAAGGAAAGGGAACGTGGCAAAAATTCCTTTTGTAGCATTTGGCTCCAACAGCAGTCTATATATTCCAGGAACTGGAGCGGATGCTGGCTCTGGCTTGTATTTGCTCTGCAGCCAATTCCAGGCCTTGTGCCTTTGTGAATTAAGGGATAAGTTTGGATACGGCAGCATCTTAGTCCAAGTAAGCCACTAATCCAGAAAACCTGAGACAACAAGGCCTGCAACCATGAAGCCTGCAGTGCATGCTTAAATAAACCCAAAGGAAAAAGGAATAGGAATCCACAGAAACTTGAAAGTAAAATGAAAAGAATGAGGAGAAAAGTTCTTTAATTAAAGTTACACATGTTGACTGTACACAGCTCAAGACGAAACTCCTTGGCCGTACAACTGCTGAGATCTGTCTGGATTGTTCTCTGGGGAAATTGTGGTAAAGTTTGCTTATTTTGTTGGTTGTTTGTGCTGAGGCAGGCACAGTTGGCAAACATCTCACTCTAATTTTCCTACCTTGGGTGTTGTTTCAGTCTTTCCTTACATGCTCAATGTAGCTCAGCTAGAAAATGCAATATTTCCTCTCAAGGGTTTGTGAAAGATTGAACTTCGGCAAGTAGGCAGTCAATATTCTGGAGTAATGATCTTTCCTCAGAACCACTGAGATCCCAATGAAAGGTCATTTACTTTAAACATTAACATTTTCTCTCTGCACCACTGCTGCCTGACCTGATGCATATTCCCAACATTTTGTTATTGCAGATTTCCAGCATTTTGTAAAAAGGCGCAGTCAATGTTGCTCCAAATTAACCATATCATTTAAACAGGACATCATCTCACTGACAATGGCAAGTGGTCCAGCAACTTGTGTTACGAACCAGCAACAAAAGAAACACTCCAAGTCATGTATCAGTGTTTAAAACTACTTTATTAATAACTACTTATGATAATAAGAAAAATAAAAGTAAAAATATTAGAATGTTAGAAGTAAAAATGTTAAATCTTAATCATTAACCCCAAAACTAAACTCATAATGTGTGTGTGGCAAATTCCCAAACTCCAAGTCCAGGAATGGTTCTTAAAGTTCAGTTCAGCAAACCTTAAGATGAAACATGAGCAAAGGCTTCTTCAACAACCACCGTTGACTGAAGACAAAACGTAGAGGAAGAGAGAAGATAGAAAGTAATTACGAAATCCAAATGTTCTACTTTGGAACCCAAACGACACCTCAGTGTCTACTCAGCAGTGACCACTCCACCGCATCTTCCTCACCCCGAAAGGCACTCGAATCAAGTACCTGTTTCCTTCTGCAGGTCAACAACAAAGTGAACTCCACTGCTTTGTTCTGAAGTATCTGCCACCCCGAAAAGCATCCAAGACGTGGCCATCCACACAAATACCTGTTTCCCTCTACAGGTTAACGACAAAGTGGACTCCACCGGATTACTCCAAAAATCCATACGTGGATTGTAGTGACAGACACAGTTATCATTTCTCATCCATCGATAGAGACTAGCAGGCTGGTGTCTCTCTCTCTCTCTCCTCTGACTGACTGCTTCAAAAACGTCATTACGTCCTTTATCTTCTGTTGTCGTAACCATGCCAACACACACACACACACACACACACACACACACCACTATGCTCTATCTTAAAGGGACATTCACCAATAGTAACCCAGTTCGTAACACTTGGATCTCAAGTACTGCCTGCATGGAGTTTGCATGCTCTCTATATGACTGCACTGATTTCCTACAGGTGCTCAAATTTCCTCCCAAATCTGTACTGGTTGTTAGATTAAGTGTCAAGTGTTGGTGGGTAAAAGAAGAATCAGGGTGTTAATGGGCATGAGAGAGAGAATAGGTTACAGGGAGGAGGGAGCAGGTGGGGTGGGATTGTTGGGATTGCTCTGACACCTGGCAGACACTAGATGGGATGAATGGCCTCCTTCTATATCATCATTAAATATAAATATATAATATTGCAATCTGTGTGACAATACATCGTAATATCTGATTTGTAGATGTAAATATAATCGCAAGTACATACACAGAATTTTTCACAAAAAGGCATGGGACCAGAAAAACAGAAAGGCATTATACTGTTGAAAATCAATTTAGTCTGCAGTCGAACAATTTTGCAGATGTTTCTTTGTATCTTGGTGGACATTGTAAAACTTGTCTCATTTTCCAACAGGACTTTCTTTCACTTGAGCAATTTTTCCAGGAAAAATCTCACACCCGTCCCAGGACCAAAATGATGCCAATGACAGTGCATCAGACAAAATTTGTTGACAGTCAGGTTGTCAACCTCATTGGTCCAAAAGGCATCAGTCCTTATTTAATCATAGAGCAGTCTGGTTTTACTACTCTGTTTCTTCTGAAGCTATACTGACACAAACTGCATTCTTTGTCCTCGCTGAAGTTGGTGACCTCCTCTAATCTCAAACACAACCTCTCACGTGCACCTTGATTAGCTGGTGGAGCTCAGGATCACAGTCACTGCCTCAGCTCCTCAGTCTCAGGCTGCTGCTTCTCACCTCTGTCCCTATCGAATTTGCACAGTCACCCAAACTCCAGACACACGGGGAAAACTTCAGCTAGTTCCACTTTAGATCAGAGGACCGTGCAATGGGCACAGAGCAGGCAGAGACTGTACTTGTGTCATTATTTCTGAAGCATCTGCAATACTGGGGGCCTGCACAGATCCCTGCACAAAGAACACATTTCCCTGCCAGCATTGCTCTTCAACAGCCAATCCAGAACCTCTGATGCCTTGGGAGCATTCTCCTATTCCCCTCTCCCTCTTTACCATCACTGCAACCTCTATTCATTCAGTGGAAACGTTCTCCTGTAACTGGAAGTACGACGTGGTTTGTCCCTTTGAGAACTAACTGCAAAGATCGCACAAGTTAGGCTAGAAGCTGATCACTATGAGAACTTGCAACACATCAAAAATGCTGGGTGAAATCCACAAGATCAGTTCAGTGTGGTGTTACACAGGGAAAGTCGACAAGGTCAGGTTTTTTTTAAGTTCTATAAGTTTTTTGTTTTATAAGTTTTTAATTGGGCTGGACTGAGCACGCGTGTGACATCGGCAGATAAGATGCGGGCAGTTTAAAAAGCAAACCGCCATATCCAGCGGGCAGCTGAGTGAGAGGGAGCAGAGTGGTTGGGCTTTGGCTCAAGGGGCTTAGGTGTAAAGGGGCAAGGCAGGTGAGTAGCTTGTAGGTAGGTAAAGGTAAGGTTTTACCTGTCATCTGTTATAAATTTTTAAGTAGAAAAACTAGGGGGAGAAAAGAATTAGTTCAGATGGAGGACATGGTGGTGTGCTGCAGCTGCTTGATCTGGGAGCTCGTGGACCTTGCTGCGGTCCACGATGGCCACATCTGCAGTAAGTGCTTGAGGCTGGAGGAACTTCGGCTCACAATCGATGAGCTGAAGTTGCAGCTTCAAACACTGCGCAGCGTCAGGGAGGGGGAGAGTTTTGTAGATACTGTACATAAGGAGACGGTCACCCCCTTAGAGCAGGTACTTCTGGAGTCCAGGAAGTAGATAGAAGGGTGACTGTCAGGGGAGGGAAAAGGAAAAAGAAAATGAACAGGCAGATAGAGCAGAGGACGCCGGAGGCTGTTCCCCTCAGTAACAGGTTTTCTGCTTTGGAGGCTGTTGAGGGAAATGACCTGCCGGGGCCTAGCAGCAGTAGCCAGGTCTGTGGTACTGGGACCGGTCCTGCTGCTAGGAGGAGAAGAGGAGGGCAGTAGTGATAGGGGACTCGACAGTCAGGGAAACAGATAGGAGGTTCTGTGGCAGTGAGCATGAATCCCGGATGGTATGTTGCCTCCCAGGTGCCAGGGTCCGGGATATCACTGATCGGGTCCACAGGATTCCAGAGCGGGATGGAGAACAGCCAGAAGTCGTGGTTCATGTTGGTACCAATGACATAGGTAGGAAGAGGGATGAGGACCTGAAAAGTGAGTTTAGGGAGCTAGGCAGAAGGCTGAAGAACAGGACCACAAGGGTAGCGATCTCAGGATTGCTGCCAGTGCCACGCGATAGTGAAGGTAGGAATAGGAGGAGATGGCAAATAAATGCATGGCTGGGAAGTTGGTGCAGGAGGGAGGGTTTTAGATTTTTGGATCATTGGGATCTCTTCTGGGGAAGGTGGGATCTGTACAGAGAGGATGGGTTACACCCAAACCTGAGGGGGGCCAATGTCCTTGCGGCCACGTTTGCTAGGGTGGTTCAGGAGGGTTTAAACTAGGTTGCGAGGGGGAAGGGAACCAGAGGAGTAGGTCAGAGGAAGAAGGGGATGGGGAAAAGTCAGATCTGACAGGTAGAGAGGCTTTGAAGAAGGAGAAGCAGAGTACAGGCTACAAAAGTAGAAAGGTGGATGGGCTAAAGTGCATTTACCTAAATGAGAGAAGCATCAGGAATAAGGGAGATAAACTGAGAGCTTGGATAAGTACATGGGACTGTGATATTGTGGCTATTACAGAGACATGGCTGACATCAGGGCAGGCATGGATATTGAATATTCCTGGTTTTCAGTGTTTTAAAAGGGATGGGGGGAGAGGGGAAGAAGAGGAGGAGGGGTGGCGATACTGGTCAGGGGCACGGTTACAGCTGCAGAAAGGGTAGATAATGTAGAAGGATCCTCTCTAGAGTCAATATGGGTATAAGTTAGGAACAAGAAAGGGGCAGTTACCCTCCTGGGAATATTCTATAGGCCTGGTAGCAGTAGGGATACTGAGGAGCAGATTGGGAGGCAGTTTTTGGAAAGATGCGAAAATAACAGGGTTATTATAATGGGAGACTTCAACTTTCCAAATATTGATTGGCACGTACTTAGTGCTAAGGGTTTAGATGGGGCGCAATTTGTTAAGTGTGTCCAGGACGGATTCCTGACACAGTATGTTGACAGGCCGACTAGAGGGAATGCCATATTAGATCTAGTTTTAGGTAATGAACCGGGTCAGGTGACAGATCTATCGGTGGGTGAGCATTTGGGGAACAGTGACCATTGCTCCATAACCTTTAGAATTGTCATGGACAGGGACAGGAGCAAAGAGGATGGGAAGATATTTAATTGGGGAAAGGCAAATTATGAGGCTATAAGGCAAGAACTTGGGAGTGTAAATTGGGATGACATTTTTGAAGGGAAATGTACTATGGAGATGTGGTCGATGTTCAGGGATCTTTTGCAGGATGTTAGGGATAAATTTGTCCTGGTGCAGCAAGGATCGGACAGGGCTCGTGAGGAATATAGAGTAGCAAAGAAGGAGCTTAAGAAAGGGCAGAGGAGGGCGAGAAGGGGGCATGAAAAGGCTTTGGCGAGTAGGGTTAAGGAGAATCCCAAGGCTTTTTTCTCGTACGTGAAGAGCAGAAGGATGGCTAGGGTAAAGGTAGGTCCGATTAAAGACAAAGGTGGGAGGATGTGCCTGGAAGCTGTGGAAGTGGGTGAGGTTCTCAATGAATACTTCTCTTCAGTATTCACCAAGGAGAGGGGTCTTGATGATGCTGAGGACAGTGTTGGTGAGGGTAATGTTCTAGAGTATGTAGATATCAAGAGAGAGGATGTGTTGGAGTTGTTAGAAAATATTAGGACAGATAAGTCCCCGGGGCCTGACGGAATATTCCCCAGGTTGCTTCGTGAGGCGAGGGAGGAGATTGCTGAACCGTTGGTTCGGATCTTTGAGTCCTCGTCATCAACAGGGATGGTACCGGAGGATTGGAGGGTGGCGAATGTTGTCCCCTTATTCAAGAAAGGTAGTAGGGATAGTCCAGGGAATTACAGACCGGTGAGCCTTATGTCTGTGGTGGGTAAGCTGTTAGAAAGGATCCTAAGAGATAGGATCTATGATCATTTAGAGAATCATGGACTGATTAGGGACAGCCAGCATGGCTTTGTGAAGGGAAGATCTTGCCTCACAAGCCTGATAGGATTCTTTGAGGAAGTGACCAGGAAGATTGATGAGGGTAGTGCAGTGGATGTGGTCTACATGGATTTTAGTAAGGCGTTTGACAAGGTTCCGCATGGTAGGCTTCTTCAGAAGGTCAGAGGCCAAGGGATCCAGGGAGGCTTGACCGTGTGGATTCAGAATTGGCTTGCCTGTAGAAAGCAGAGTGTTGTGGTGGAGGGAGTGTATTCAGATTGGAGGGTTGTGACTAGTGGTGTCCCATAGGTATCGGTTCTGAATCCTCTACTTTTTGTGATATTTATTAATGACTTAGATGAGAGGGTGGAAGGCTGGGTTAGCAAGTTTGCAGATGACACAATGATTGGTGGTGTTGTGGATAGTGTGGAGGGCCGTCGAAGCTTGCAGAGGGGTATTGATAGGATGCAGAGCTGGGCTGACAAGTGGCAGATGGAGTTCAATCCAGAGAAGTGTGAGGTAGTACACTTTGGAAGGGCAAACTCCAAGGCAGAGTACAAGGTAAATGGCAAGACTCTGGGCAGTGTGGAGGAGCAGAGGGATCTGGGGGTTCATATCCACAGATCACTGAAAGTTGCCTTGCAGGTGGATAGGGTAGTTAAGAAAGCTTATGAGATGTTAGCTTTCATACGTCGGGGGATCGAGTTTAAGAGCCGTGAAGTGATGATGCAGCTTTACAAAACTCTGGTTAGGCCACACTGTGTCCAGTTCTGGTCGCCTCATTATAGGAAGGATGTGGAGGCGTTGGAAAGGGTGCAGAGGAGATTTACCAGGATGCTTCCTGGATTAGAGAGTATGGATTATGAGGAGAGACTAAAGGAGCTAGGGCTGTTCTCATTGGAGAGGAGGAGGATGAGGGGAGACATGACGGAGGTATACAAGATATTGAGAGGAATAGATAGACAGCCAGCGCCTCTTCCCCAGGGCTCCAATGCTCAATACAAGAGGGCATGGCTTTAAGGTAATGGGTGGGAAGTTCAAGGGAGATGTCAGAGGGAGGTTTTTCACCCAGAGAGTGGTTGGTGCATGGAATGCACTGTCTGGGGTGGTGGTGGAGGCTGATACGTTGGACAAGTTCAAGAGATTGTTAGATAAGCATATGGAGGAATTTAAGATAGAGGGATATGTGGGAGGAAGGGGTTGGATGGTCTTAGGAGTGGTTTGAAGGGCAGCACAACATGGTGGGCTGAAGGGCCTGTTTTATGCTGTGTTGTTCTATGATTCTATGGCTGTGAACTTCACCTTTGAAGTGTTCGTTTCTCTCATGACTCGTAATCAGGGTGACGCTTTAACCCCAAAAAACTGTATGAGTGAATATCTTGGTCAGGAGCTTCTAGTCAGTCTAGGAAATCTTTATGCACCACTGACACACAGATGTAGAAGTGCACAGTCCCTCGTCATTCACCAGCTCCTTCCGTTGTCCTGCCTCTCTTTTGCAACTACTTTTCCCCTCACACTGTCACAGAATTATAACCCATGATACAGGAGGCCACTTAGCACCGATTGGCCATACCAGGCAAACACTTAAGTTACTCCCATTTCTTGGTCTGTGGCCTGGTCAATTAAGGGTTTTCAGCTACTGATCTAGATATCTTTTAAATGTAACTGTAACCTCCACCCTTTCAGACAGTGCAGCCCACTACTTCCCCCAACTTCCAATTTTTCCATTCTATGTAAATATATTTCACCTGATTATCCATCTGCCTTGCCTAGGTAAGTACATTCCTCCCATTCATCTTGTTTGGGCTCATCATAGTTTTACACACCTTAATTATATCTAGCTGTTTCCTTTGTTCCAAAGAGAAATGTCTGCAGCCGTCCCTTCCAAGAAGACAATACTCATTTAAACCTGTTCGTGCCTTTTGACTCCACACAGGCTAACTACTGTTCAGATCTCTAATGAGATTTGTTCTTTTACTATAGATATTTAAACATAACTTGGGGTTTTCCTTGATTTTCCTGCTAATACTATTTCACACTCCATCTTTGCTTTCCTAATTTTTTTTGTTAATTTTTATTCCTGCACCTTCTACAGTAGAAAATGCAGAATAAGTAATTTACTTGTATTTACAAAAAGCTTCTGATAAGGTACTGCATTGTATAATCATAACAAAGGAGCTTGAATGGGTAGCATATTTCCACTTCAGGTAGAGGTGAAGAACAAGAGGCCTAAATTTGAATTAAATCAAAATTCAGCAGAAACTTCTATATCTGCTGAGTGGTTAGAATATGAATCAGGCTGTCATATCCGTCAAATGTAATTCCCTACAAGTCAAATGTGATTGTATACAAAGTTAGCTGGAAGGTGGATTACAATATTTTAAGTTGTAATAGTCACTGTTTGAATCCAAGTTCTTCCTTCCCTTCACATGGAATAGTGGAGATGAATGGGGTAGATATATTTAAGGAGAAGTGAAATAGATGAAGGATAAATGAATAAGACGTGTTGACGGTTAGACTAAGCAAATTGGAAGTGGGTTTGGGCTCCTGAACATCAACTATTAGCCATCACAGATAGCCAAAGTAAAATGCTAAAAATAGTAGCCGTTCAAACTTTATTGTAAATCCATCTGCAACGGAGTCACTATTCTACCTTTTATGTTTCCCTGAATAATTCTGACTACAGTTCATATGCTACATGTTCACCATGGAAATGAAGGTCCTGTATGATAAAGCTGCTTGTCATAATGTAGCCTGACTACATCGCTCAGGTGGTCTACAAGTTTCATACAGTCTTGAGTTGTTTTAAAATCCTCATTCTCATCACACTTTGCAGTTCTTTGCTTCGAATATCTGGTCTGAGAAAGTCTTTGGGAAAGAAACACCTGCTGCTTCAACTCTGAAGGCCTTAATAACACATGCTGCAACTCTCGACAACGAACTATCTCCAAAAGTACCTTGAGGATTGCGGCACCTTCTGAAAGCCACTACATAAATGCTTTTTCTTTACCTCTAATAATTCTGAATGATCTCTAAGCTGTGAGACAGTTTTGATGAAATAAAACAAAGGTGGCGACCAACAGGTAAGTCCCTGCTTCCACTCAAATACCTAACTTACAGAGGCTACCAGTGAGACAACAACTGCACTGCAGTGAAAGGCTCCAGGAAATCACTCAGAACTTGAGACTTTCAAATAGCAACTGAAATTTTTCAGACACTCTGAACATCTGCTACATGCAGAAAAAACATATTTCATGCAATCGAAAAGAACTGGAACAGAACAGATGCAAGGACACTAGACCTGAGTGAGATTGTGGAGTGGGTGGTGGAATTGGGGAGGCGAAGCAGTAGAACGCTGTGAGACTTCCAAGTAAAAAGATTCCTGAGATCAGGCCTTAGTGAAAGAGCCCAGAGACAAGGGAGGACAAGTATCAGGAAGTGGGTTAAAAAGTGGCACAAGGAAGGAGCTGATGATGAACAGCTGCTGAGTGTTTACTTTTTGTCCAGATCAGGATTAGAAATTCATTACTGGTTAAGTTAGTCTAGCAAACAGAGACACGGTAGAGTACCTTAGTCCCACTGAACGAATATCCTGTGCCTTCCAAGAACCTAATGATAGGATGACTCTTGAATTCCTGGACAATCAAATACATAGGAATTGTTAACTGGAGTTGGAGCTTGAGCAGCAGCTGGTGTTGATGCTGTGCATATGGGAAGCTGAGAGCTATGTGGATAGCAGACTTCAAGAGGTCATGCTGCAGTTGAGGGTGCAGACAGAGAGGAAATGGGTGCACATCTTGTAGACAAGGAAAAAACATAGGAACTGCAAGAGCCTCCTGAGGTTACCCTTCACTCTACTGGCTCCAGTAAGAACGATATTCCCTTTTTGCTACAGCACCAGCACCACAAGGGGATGGATGATGACGATAGCAAGGTGATAGTCGGGAATGCAGTATAGGACAGTAGTAATGCAGACACAAGACACTGCAGATGTTGGAATCTGGAGCAACAAACAATCTTCTGGAGAAACTCAGAAGGTCATGCAGCATCTGTGGGAGGAAAGGAATTGTCAATGTTTTGGGTCAAAACCCTGCAGCAGGACACGATTTCATACAGTGTTTTGTCTCACTAGTGTCAGGGTCAAGGGTATCAATGAACGTCTGCAGGACCATTAGCCAGAAGTCATGACTGACATCGGTGACACTGGAGACAGAGGAATGTGATGATGCAGGCAGACTTTAGGGAGATTTTATTTAAAATAAAAAGGGCCTCAAAGGGACCAAAGTCTAGATTAATGTCTGTGCCATATGCTGCTAGGCACAGAAATAGCTTAGTGCAGAGGGATGGGTGGCTGGGGAGAAGATTCTTAGGGCATTGTTTGGTAGGAGGTGTGACCCTGTAAAAGCTGGAGGAGGTGCAACACAGCAGGGTCAACACGAATATCGTCAAAGAACAGTTTGCTAGTGTGGTTTGGAAGGGTTTCACCTAGCTTGATAGAGGAATGCAACTCTGCAGATTCAGAAAAGATAGAGAAGTAAAAGGGGAAAGTAAGAGAGAAAAACAGAGAAGGAGGAGATAAAGCCAAGGCCAACGTGGCACACAATTAGATTGTACAACCGAGAACAACACTTGCAGCTAATAAATATGTGCAGGGATTCTGGGGGAGAAATAGATGGGACCTGGATGTTGGGAATGATATTTAAGTGAGTGATGCATTTTCACTGTTGCAATTAAAATACATTTGGAACTGCCTCAATATCATTCTCTCATTCACTTGCAATACTGGAGACTAGCCGATTAAAGAACTCAATGTGCAAAGCACAATGCCTTTGTCTAGGGAGCCAAGCAGCTTCTGCCACATCTACATTGAAGCATTTGCAGGAACACACAGAGAACGGCTAGTTTCATGCTACAATTCTTAAAGGGAAACACACACTAAAATGACATGAAGCAGATATATGCCAGGAACCTTCAGTGTGTTGAAGCAGGACTACTGTTAACCACAGCTTTTGTTTTGCATTTTTTTTACCCCTAATGTTAGTCAACATTGCCATGTGAGAAAAAAAAGCTACTCCTGGTTTTCTCTCAGCAAACAATCTGCAGGATTTCGACCCAAAATGTTGACAATTCCACAGATGCTGCTTGACTGGCTGAGTTCCTCTAGCAGATTATTGCTCCAGATTCCAGCATCTGTAGTCTTGTGTCTCCTGGTTTTCCCTCCCTATCTGCAAATAATGTGCAATGACTTTCTGCACTGGCCACACACAGGGGAATGTGCAGCCTGGTACCATACCTCTGCACTGTCCTTCAGCCAGTCTGTACGGGGCAGCTCCACCAGCTGGGAAAATCGGCGGTCATAAATACAGAGATGGAGATGTTTATCCAGCACCCGGAAATCTTCATAGCTCCGCTTCACAATCCAACTCCTGCCCTGCGGATAGAGGAGAGTTTACTGACCACGCATCACCTGAATTCAGCCAAAAATAACCTGTTCCTGAAAAAAAATGTTTTAACAACTGTCTTAAATATATTTTATGACTTTCACAGTAGAAAATTATCAAAGCATTTTGGTAAAGTTTCAAATTCCTCTTCACCTTCACTAATAGATATCATTCTGATACAATACAGATTCAATCATATTTTTCCAATACTGAACCCTACTCAAATTAATTGCCGAATTTGTTTTGTTAAATTTAATACATTCAGTTTCAACTAAAATGAGCACACGTTTATGACGACAATCTCCCACTTTTATACAGTATTTGTTCCTGTGTAACTTTACCAGTAACTTCCTTCACTCAAAATACTTCTGCCGATTACCACTCTCTTTACACTTCCATCACAGGTGACTAACTGCATCTATTAATTTAACTTAATTTCTATTGTAGACTTCCCAAAGATCCAACTGAATGGAGTTTGTATAGGTGACAAGAACCTGTAAAGTTAAATTGGTCCTTCTGATCCTCCATTGTTAAAGTTCACTAACCCTAGGTTCATACCCCATTTTTTTGTCTAGGATTTCACTGTGGAAGTACAGTTGCTGTACTCACACCCAATTATTCAATGCAGTTATGAGTACAAACTTAGCACCTTTGAACACAACAAATACACTCCATGTTTTCCTATTTCTAATTCACTCGCATTCTGTACTGGAAGTCACTAACTGCCCCACAATCAACACCTCTAATACAAAATATTATGGTCATTGAGCTCACTGCTACTTACAGGACCTTGCTGCTATGTTTCTCAACACTAAAATGGGCAATAAATTTCATTGGCTGCTTTAAGATGTCCTTATGTTGTGAAGGGAGCAACATAAATGAAAATGCTTTTTTCAACATCTTAGGATTTCTCGTACTATAAATGTTCTACTTTATTTAATATTGTTCAATTAACCTTAAGCTTTAGCAATAGAGCAAAACCCCTTCCGACTAATAATTTTACCCAAGTGCCTTACTCATAGGGATGGACATAACAGTGCACCACATCCCTGTGCAAATAACTTCTTTAAAACCTAATCAATAACAGGCATCCACAGGCGACGTAACACTTGTCCTTTCACCTCTTTCCTTCCCACCATCCAGGAAACCAAACAGTCTCTCCAGGTGAAGCAGCTTCTTCCAATCTAGTGAACTGCATTCAGGGTTCACAACGTGGTCTCCTCTACGTTGGAGGAACTAAACACAGATTGGGTTTGACCGCTTTGAGGAACACCTGCACTCAGTCCAGAGGGGCAACCTTGAGCTTCCTGTCGCTGCCGCTTTAATTCCTCATCACACTCTGACCTATCGGTCTGTAGCCTCCTGTGCTGGTACATTGAGGCCCAATGCAAGCTTGAGAAACAGCACTTCATCTTCTGTCTGGGCACACTGCAGCCTTCTGGACATGATTGGTCTGCATCAGTCATCTATCTGTAATATCAACTCAACTTGCTTTCTTTTTCCTTTTTATCTCTCTCTCTAGATGTGGAGGACATGCCCAGCCTAACTTGCCAGGCTTGACCTCCCGCTCTGCATTTTCTAACTCCTACATTTTTTTGTCCACGTTCTCACTCTCTAACTGCTTCCATTCACACTTTGCAGATGACACTAAAATAGGTGGTTATCAAAAATTACGAGGGAATCTTGACTGGCTGAGTTAGTGGGCTGAGGAATGACAAATGGAAATAAGTGCAAGGTGTTGCACCTTGGAAAACAAAATCCAGGTAGGACTTTCACAGTGAACAGCAGGGCCCTGGAGTACAAGTACATGGTTCCCCGAAAGTGGAGTCACAGGTAGACAGGGTGGTGAAGAAGGCTTCTGGCACGCTGGCCTTCATGAGTCAGGGCATTGGGTATAAAATTTGGGAGGTCATGGTGCAGTTGTACAGGACGCTGGTGAGGCTGCACTTGGAGTATTGTGTTCAGTTTTGGCTACCCTGCTATGGAAAAGATGTTATTGAACTGGAAAGAGTCAGAAACAATTTAAAAGGATGTTGCCAGTACTTGACGAACTGAGTTATAGAGAGAGATTGGACAGGCTAGGATTTTATTCCCTGGAGCGTAGGAGACTGAGAGGTGATCTTATAGAGGTCTATAAAATCATGAGGGGCATAGATATGGTGAATGCACTTAGTCTTTTTCCTAGGGTCGGGGAATCAAGAACTAGAGGGCACAGGTTTAAGGTGAGAGGGGAGAGATTTAACAGGAACTTGGGGTGCACTTTTTTTTAAACACACGAAAGGTGGTATGAATGTGGAATGAGCTGCCAGAGGAAGTGGTTGAAACAGGTACAACAACAACTTTTAAAAGACAGTTGGACAGGTACATGGATTGGAAAGGTTTAGAAGGTTATGGGCCAAATGCTGGTAAATAGGACTAGCCTTGATGGGCATCTGGTTGGCATGGACCAGTTGGACCAAAGGGCCTGTTACTTTGTTTACAGCTTAACCCATGGTCACCCCAGTTTTACTCTATCAGAGATACCCACCTCCTCACCCTCCCTGCAGATTTACAGGCTTTTGTCTGCTTTTCAGTTCCAAAGAAGGGTCTCTGACCTACAACATTAACCCGGTTTCTCTTCCTACAGATACGGACTGACCTGCTGAGTATTTCCAGCATTTTGATTTTGTTTTGGGTTAAAAAGTACTTCCCATACACTTCCTTTCCTCTTTATGCTTAAATTTGTCCCCTTGTGGATGATGGAAAGTACTCAAAAGATGCATGTGAGACTTTTTGCTAAACAAAAAATTGGAATAGTACTAGAATTAACAAAAATTTCTGGAGGCAATTTTTTCTGTTCACTTCTCGAAGTACCCACCTAGGAGTCAGGCATACACATAAAAATTTAAAACATCCCCCCTATAATCAGTGCACACCATTTCAATAGTGAGAAAAAAAAATGACAAATACAGATAATTTTACTAAATAGAAATTATTTTCCTAAGAAACATCTGTGCTCTGTCAAAGCAACTGTTAGTTCAATCTTTTCATTTCTTACTGTAGCAGAGCCAACTCTGGGGCCCTGGTCAGTGAGGAATTAGACCACAAATTGCTCCCGTTTGACCTGTAAAGCTGCAACACAAGTGTAAGCAGAGAAAGCTGCTTTCCCACAGACTACATATAGTCATACTGAGAGAGTCGAGCCAGCTCACGTGAACACAGTAACACATTTCAAACACTTTAGACAAACCAAAGATCAACAGGCATGCAACAGTTCTGATTCTCAACAACATGGGAGATGCAGCCATTCTTGGATTGCAAGTCAGTGATGGAGTGAGTGGGTAAAGGGCCCTAATGGTAACTGTGTGTAAAGTGGAGGAGGACACCCTCAAGTTAGGATTACATGAAGGTAAAAGTGAAAGGTTCTTGGGGAAATTATGCAGCAAGAATTCTGTGCCTTCCATTGCTGACTGCAGCTGGTATTGTGGGGCTGGAGTGGAGCCCAGTGTTGAGATTTCGGATTGGAGTGGGATTGGTTTTATGGGGCTGAAGTGGAGTTGGTAAACCAGGTGTCCTGGACTGGAATGGACCTGTATTCTGGGTTGGCCGTAAAGCAGGCATGGCACAACTGCAGTAAAACTGCTACGATAGGACTAAAGTAAAGTTGGTCCTTAAGGACTGAAGGACAGCTGGTATTGTGGACTAGAATCATTCTGGCATTATGGAATGGAGTGTGAAATTACAGGTGTTGGTTGTCTCTGCAGTTGCTACACAGTTATTTTTTACATTAATAGAAAAGCATAGAAGCATGAAAAATTTGTTTTTTTTTTTGAAAAGGGCTTTTCATAACCTCAGAATATCATGTTGCTTTATTAAATAAGTATTTTTAAAATATAGTCAGTCGCTCTCTTAGAAGGCAGAAGAGGCAGCATTCAACATGTCCGTAAAACCGATCACAAAAGCAACTCAAATACTTCCTCTAATCAAAATCAGATTTTTGTAGGACATAGACACCCTGGGACCACTGACGTACAGAGGATCTTGGGGCGTAGGTCTATAGCTCACTCAAAGTGGTAACACAAGTGGATAGGGTAGTGAAGATTGCCTTTGGTATGCTTACTTTCATAGGCCAAGGCAATGAGTATAAGCGTTGGGCCATCTTGTTGCAGCTGTACAAAACATTGATTAGGAGGCGTTTGGAATTTTGTGTACTGTTCTGGTCGCCATACTGCAGAAAGGATGCGGTAGCAGTCGAGAGAGTGCAGAAAAGGTTAACGTACAACTTGACTTCCCGATCACCTACTGCACGTTGGCCTTTAGTGACTAGAGTACAAGCTAACCCAAGTGCCTTTGAGCATACACACTAACCAACCTATTCCCATTCAACACACACTCTGCTTTTTTGGAAATAAAAGCAGAACTGTTGGAAGCACTGAGTCGGGCAGCACTGTGTAAATATAAGCACAGTTTTAGGCCCGAGACGCCTCCTCACTTCTGAGACAATAACTTGATTTCTCGTTCCAACATTGCTCCCTGACCTACTGAGCGTTTCTGGCATTTTCTGTTTCGATTTCAGGTTTCCAGCATCTGCAGATATTGTTTTGATTTTCATACTCTTTTTTTTTGTTTTCAAAGTGCATAACCTCACATTTCCATTATTTCATGTTCTCACACTCTCATTTAGCTTGTCCATACTCCTGATACCCCTTTACACCCTCCTCAATATTCACATTCCTGCCTAGCTTCGTACCACTGGCAAACATTCAAGTACGACATTCAGTTCCCTCAGCCAAATCACTGACTATAGATTGTTAACAGCGAGGGCCCAAGCATTGAACCCTGCAGTATCCCACTAGTTACACTAGCTGATAAGGTCCTGCGTGGTAGGCTGGTCCACAAAGTTAGGGCACATGGGGTCCAAGATGTTGTGTCAAACTGGATCCAAAATTGGCTCGGTGATAGGAGGCAGAGGGCAGTGGGGGAGGGTTGTTTTTCTGACTGGAAGTGTGCAATGCTGGGATCAGTGCTGGGACCTTTGTTGTTTACCACATATATGACTTGGATGAGAATGTCTGTGGTCTGGTTAGTAAGTTTGCTGACAACAAAAGCTGGTGGAGTTGTATTTTGCAAGGATGGTTGCAAAGGGATACGGAGGGACAAAGGCTGAGGGGTAACTTTATAGAGGCATAGATAGGGTAGGTCACAGTCTTCATCCAAGGGTAGGGGAATCTAAGACTAGAGGACATAGGCTTAAGGTGAGAGGGGAAAGGTTTAAAAGGTCTGAGAGATTTTTCATACAGGGTAATGGGTATTTGGAACAAGTCACCAGAGGAGGTGGTACAATCACAGCATTTAACAAGTATTTGGACATGTACATGGATAGGAAAGGAATAGAGGGATATGGGCCAAATGCAGGAAAATGAGATTAGTGTACATAGACATCTCAGTCGGCGTGGATGAGTCAAGCCGAAGGGCTTGTTTCGATGCTAGTACGACTATAACAGCCTGCCAGCCTGCAGAGGATCTGTTTATTCCCACTCTCTGCTTTCTGTCTGATAACCAATTTACCCGATTTCACGTGGTCCAACCTTGTTGAGCAACCTCTTCAGAATCAGAATTATTATCACTGTCATATATGTTGTGAAATATGTTGTCTTGCAGCAGCAGTACAGTGCTAAGACATTAAATGACTATAAATTACAAAATAAATCAGTAACACAAAAAAGGAATAATGAAGTAGTGCTCACGGACCCTTCAGAAATCTAATGGTGGAGTAGAAGAAGCTGTTCCTAAATTGTTCGGTATTGGGTCTTCAGGACCCTGTACCTCCTTCCTGATGGTAGTAACAAGAAGAAAGCATGTGAGGGTCCTTAGTGATGGATGCCACCTTCTTGAGGTACTGCCTCTTGAAGATGACCTCGATGGTAGGGAGGGTTGTGCTTCTGATGCAGCTGGCTGAGTCTACAACCCTCTGCAGCCTCTTGCGATCCTGTGCATTGGAACCTCCCTATCAGGCTGTGATGCAACCAGTCAGAATACTCTCCATCATACACCTATAGAAATTTGCACAAGTCTTTGGTGACATACCAAATCTCCTCAAACTCCTCATGAAGTAGAGCTGCTGCCATGCCTTCTTCGTGATTGCATCAATGTATTGGGCCCAGGATAGATCCTCCGAGATGTTAACACCCAGGAACTTGAAGCTGCTCACCCTTTCCACCGTTGACACCTCAATGAGGACTGATGTGTGCTCTCCAAACCTTCCCTTCCTGAAGTCCACAATCAATCCCTTAGTCCTGCTGACACTGAGTTCGAGGTTGTTGTTGCAAACACCGTTCAACCATCCAATCTTTCTCACTTCTCTAAATCGCCTCATCACCATCTGATATTTTATCAACAATGGTGTAATCACGAATTTACAGATAGCGTTTGAACTGTGCCTAGCCACACAGTCATGAGTGTAGAGTTAGTAGAGCAGTGGGCTAAGCACGCATCCTTGAGGTGTGCCTGTGTTGACTGTCAGCGAGGAGGAGATGTTAATTACTGATCCGCACTGACTATGGTCTCCTGATAAGGAAGTCGAGGATCCAGTTGCAGAGGGAGGTACAGAGGCCCAGGTTTTGAAGCTTGTTGATTAGTACTGAGAGGATGATGGTGTTGAACGCCGAGCTGTAACCGATAAACAGCAGCCTGACGCATGTTTTGCTGCTGTCTAGGTGCTCCAAAGCTGAGTGAAGAGCCAGTGAGATTGCATCCACTGTAGACCTGTTGTGGTGGTAGGCAAATTGCGGCAGCAATTTGATAAGGTCACACATATTGCAACTTGTGTGACCTCATCGAAAGACTTCCAAAAATCCAAGCTCATCACATCCCTTATCTATTCCACTCATCATACAAGATATATTTATTGGTCACATGTACATTGAAACACACAGTGAAATGCATCTTTTGCGGAGAGTGTTCTGGGGGCAGCCTGCAAGTGTCACCACGTTTCCGGCGCCAACATAGCATGCCCACAACTTCCTAACCCGTATGTCTTTTGGAATGTAGGAGGAAACCAGAGCACCCGGAGGAAATCCACGCAGACACGGGGAGAACGTACAAACTCCTTACAGACAGTGGCCGGAATTGAACCCGGGTCGCTGGTGCTGTAAAGTGTTACGCTAACCGCTACAGTGCCGTGCCTGCCCATCCTCAAAGAACTCCACATTAGTCAAACACAATTTCCCTTTCATAAATCCACACTGACTGCACTCAATCCTTTTCTGCATTTCAAGGTGTTCTATTATTACAACTTCATTACAGGTTCCAGCTTCTGGTACTGACATTAGATTAACAGGGTGTCTTCCCTGTCTTTTTGTAAAAGAAATTACTGAGCTCCAGATATTTCATCACATTCATTAAGTAATTGCTGTCCACTTTATATGAAGTTTTTAAAGGCAACCAGTTATGAGCTGTGCAAAACCAGTATTTTGCAAATAAACACAATGAAACTTCCTCTCTGATAAGATGAGCTTAGCACAATACAAACCATGTCTATATTGCTGTTTTGTGAGTACTCTGTGCTGTTGTTAAACAGGGGTCAGAGATACCATCAGCGTCTAGGTGTGTGTTCAAGATTCTCATGGGCACAAGACCACCAGGAACACAGATACAAAACACTATGCTCATGTTTATTGTAAACGTGTCACACAATGAGATCCAGAATCCTTCCCCTGACAAGCTACTACATGCAGTGGCTTCATCTTCCATATACCATTTGTTATTAATGGCCAGAATCATTGTAGCCTCCAAGGCCAGCCAATCTCATGGTTTATATGATGATAGGAGCAATACCATTCGAAGATGTGTGTAAACTGTCGTACTGCATTTAATTATATTGCTTGTGCAGGCAATATAATTCCAGAAAAATGTATGGCGTGTAGTTTTCCTTAAAGGATAATACTTTGAGCATATGACCTGGTTCTTGTTCACATCCACAATGTAGCCTGTGCTGATGTGTCTGCATTGCTGGCCAAGCTGAAGCCAGAATCTATCACCAGAGAACTTGTCCTCACTTACTCAGCTCCTAAATCAATTGCATAAGCAGAAAAATATGTGAAGCCACATCCACACATTTATTATTAAATTCCTCCCTTAAAGGTACCCCAGCCCCAGTAAAGCCTGTCCCCAGATCAATCTGGAGTACAAACACCGACACTTTTGCAGCTTGGGTGAGTGGGGGAAGTTTCAATTCCGGCATCTTCAGGAACACACAAAACTAAAACCATCCACACAACCAGCATCAACTCCCCCTATTCCCTTTGAAAGGATGCACATAGACACAACACTGATGCTGGGGCACTGTCAGTGGTAATCAAGGAGGAAACTGACCTTTATTCTTTTACGGTCTTAGCAGTTCACCATGACTTCTCAGGATGTACTTGAACAGAAACCCTGCCTCACAGAAACCTTACTGACTGTTATAATAAACCCTGACCCAGCATATCCCAGTGTGACCTCTGTGAACTGGAGTGGCAGCTTTATTAGTTGCTGCTTATACTGCAACACCATTCAATGGCTTAGTAATAAATTCCGGTTTATTGGCACAGGAGGTGTCAATGTAATTAACACAATAACGTCACACTCTTAGCTCTCCTGAAACACATCCACTTTAAGAGAGCTCACACAGTCTCACAGCACCAAACACAGCTTTTCCCCCCCATTACTCACTATAAAAACATGTCACGCTAGTAACAAAGTTTCAAAGACACGTTTCCCAGATCCTAAGCCCACCCCGATTAGCTCAGATTTTGCACTGATGAAATCACATGGCTGCAACACAAGGGTCAGCAGGATAATTGGTTGTTGTGAAATAGAGCAAAACAGCCATGTACTGTGTGCGTAAGGTTTCTCTGCAAGGCAAAGGCTCCACCAACGTGCCACCTTCAGCTATGACCGTTAGAGATACTGTTCGAATTACCTTGGTAAAACACATGGCTCAAAACCAGACCCTCATCTGAGGATATCTTCCCAAATGTCTGTCTCTAACACCAACTTCCTACCCAACCACTTACACATAGCCCAATTTCACTTCGCTCTCTCCACCAGAAATCTGCAATTCTCCACTTGATATTCAGACATCTAATAGACAGAGCGGACTTAATGAGAAAACTGAGCGATTCCAGTGAAGCTTCTTCTCGAGCAGTGCCAGAGACAACTTGCCAGGAATGCCGTAGATAGGCCAGAGACAAACCAAGCAACAATCTTAAATTAAAACAGTTATAAATATAATATTACTTAAAAACAAAAAATGCTGGCAAAGCCCAACAGGTTATGCAGCATCTGTGGAAAGAGAAACAGGTGATGTTCCAGGTGACCCCTCATCAGGAGAGAGGGAGGGGGAGAGGGGGAGAGGGGGAGAGGGGGAGGGGGGGAGGGGGGGGAGGGGGAGAGGGGGAGAGGGGGAGGGGGGGAGAGGGGGAGGGGGGGAGGGGAACACATCAGTCCAGGGGACGGAGGAAGTCAGGGCGGGCAACAGGGAACTGAGGGAATTACTCTGGCCGAGAGAAATAACGGGGTAGTTAAGAACAAGCCATGTAAAGTTATGTCATTGGTTCAGCAAAACTCACATAAATGTAGAACTTAGGTGTGTTCAGTTTCATGAATGAAGATGGGGGGGGGGGATGGAGGGAGGTCGGGACGGGACGGTGGGGGGAGAGGGCAGGACGGGATGGGGGGGGCGAGAGAGGGCGGGACGGGGGGGGGAGAGAGGATGGGACAGGGGGAGAGGGAGACATGAGCAGGGGTTGGCGGGGTGGAGAGTGAGAGAGAGCTGGAAGTCCAAAGATCAGGAGAGTGAGGCTGAAGTGTAATCAGAAAGAGAATGCAGCCCTTTCAAATACTGCAGCTTCTCAACTCAGTAAACCAACTTAGATACCGTGTTGCAGGTGACTGCTCTCTGCAGCACCCTGCACCACAGGTCCCTGATGTAAAGGGGGAGAACTCCCGAGTAGAGAGGTCTCCCCTGGAAACACAAAGCACTGCCAGGTGGCAGAACAGACTGACAGGGGGAGGGAAGTGGAGAGCTCACAAGAGCAGCTGTACAGGAAACGACTCTGCCTGGTGTGGAATGGCATGAGAGAGACAGCTCATGTTGTGCGGAGCCATATCCTGATGTGGGTCCAATGTCCAGTTTCTGATCCAGGGGCTTCAGTCATGGGCCCCAGTGACATACAGCACACACCTCCAGCCTGCAGTCAGTCTCTTTGACCAGGCAGCCGAAGAGCCTCCCTCTGCTGGTGGGGGAGCAATGTGATTGCAGACTCTGAAAAGACCTCAGTAAAAGAAGGCGATGCTTGCAGAGCAGCGTGGCTGATGCTTTGCACTGGGAGCTGAGTATCATCCTTAAGGCAGTGCCCCGGCAAAAGAAATACATGGCATCTGGGAGGGTGCTCCACAGACAGGTATCTCTGCAGGGTTCAAAGGCGGAGAGTCACCACCTGGGTTTGGATACACATCAACAACTGACCGTTCTCCTCATCCAGGAGACTCAGAATGACAGCAGAGGACCAGTGCTTCCTCTTGCCCCAGAAGAAATCCTTCCGTTTCTTGTGGACCTTGGCAAGGGCAGGGGGCAAAGTGACCAACAGATACTACAACATGAAAGTCTCCAGTTTGTCAATGACCAATCAGCCCCTGTAGGAAGGCACTCAGAGCAGTCCTGTCCAGTGTCCAAGCTAGCTGCTGAGGTTTGCTTCCAGCTCTCTGGTAGGGCTCAGGTAGACTCCCAGAAAGAGGTGGTGTGTGGTGCTCTACATGAATGGACTCATCTTTTCAGGCAAGGAGTCCAGGTGCCACTGACCTACCATTGCTTCAATAAAGTGAATTCTCTCTATTTATTCTACATCTTACTCTGGGTAAAATGAATGCAATATGAACAGGAGCACACAAAGGAGCTGGAGGAACTCAGTGGGTCAGGCAGCATCTATAGAGGGGAATGGACAGTTGACGTTACGGGTTGGTACCCTTCATCAGGTCCTGCTTGACCCGCTGAGTTCCTCTAGCTCCTTTGTGTGTTGCTCCACATTCCAGCATCTGCAGTTTCTTGTGTCTGCAATATCAATAGGCCTGTGAAGAAAACGCTGATAATATTGCTGATGTTTACAAAGTCACACTGTGCACTCAAAGCACAACGGAGGTTGGAGTTTCTTGTGTGTGAGTCTCAGTCTGAGGAAATGTCACCCAAGTCAGTCAGTAAAAACCTCGGTCCTGTTCTGCCACTCTGCATCACAACCCAAATCTATCAGCCTTAATGCCTTTGCCTACAGTTCTGATGTTTTCAACTGACCCTCAGCGCCAACATTTCAGGGAGGTAGATTCAGATTTCCACCACTGTTTGTGTGAAGCAATGTTTCTTGACTTCACCCCTGAATAGTCCAGCACTAATTTAAAGTTTAGGTCCCATTTTCCCAGAATTTTCTGAGAAAATGTTTTCCTTCATTTATTTTTTCAATTCCCTTTTATCTTCAGTTTTATGTTAAAGGAATCCTTACCCTTATGGCCTTTTCTTTATCGGATGCTTCACAGATCTGGACAGGAACTATGCCAATCTTCTCCGTACTGTTCCAATGTTATGCACAATATGAACATTGCCCTAGTGAGCCTTGTGCTGCATCACCTCCACTCGTTCGTTTAACGAAAATTCTACTCAAAAGTTTAAATAACTGCTGTGATGCATCTTGGATAAATTATTAGGGAGTTTCCCAAACTAAATAGAAAAATGTTTCATTGATTTCCAAATCATGCCAACTTACTTAATGTCATCAATAACTTAGATTTACAGCTTTCTATTGCTTCATCCAAGTAATTTATAAAAGTTGAGGCCTCAACGCAGATCCCTGAGGACACCATTAATCTGATAGAAGAGACTGTTGCCTCTTCTGACTCACGTAATGGCTTACAGAGCAGTATTGGCAGAGGCGAGTTCGCTCACTTGCTGATCCAAAAGTGATGCATGAACCAAGAATTTCACAGAAGAGAAAAATATATTTGCATCTCTTGAAAAGAACAGAAATGAAGAAGGAAGCAGCTTGGTTTAGGGCCTTGTCACGGTAATTTCTTTTAACATACATTATAGCTTTCTGAAAAGCTGCCTTCTGAGGAAAAAATGATTTATTGAACAGAGGTGAATCTGAGGTTTAATGCTATAAATGTTGGGTGCATTCTCCAGCTCTCGTGCTAGCCAGGGAGATGATAATATCACATTTCCCAACTACCCTTAAGGCACTAGGATATACCTTTTCATTTACTGTGAAAAGGCAAAGTGCAAATGGATCAACATAGCGTTGTCAATTTTAGCAACATTCCAGGCAGATTTTTGTTTGGATTGAATAGGGAAAGAACATGGAGATTGAAGCTGAGAATGTTATATATGACTAGGTCAGGCCTTCTTTGTAGAAAGAGAAACAGTTGATGGAGGGAATCAGACCTGAAGCATTAACACTGTTTCTCTTTCTACACATGCAGACTGACCTGCTGAGTACTTAAAGCATTTTCTGTTTTTATTTCAGATTTCTGGCATCTACAGTTTTTTGATTTTAACTGTTTTTCTTTCCAAAGATGCTGCTTGACCTGCTGAGTGTTCCCAGCATTTTCTGATGTGCCTAGAAAAAAATTCTGCCAGAAAGCACTATTCCAATTTTCTACTATTGCATATCCCCATAGAAACATAGAGTCATAGAGCAACACAGCACAGATACAGGCCCTTTGGCCTAACCAGTCCATGCCGACCACGGTGCCCACCCAGCTAGTCCCAATTTCGTGTGTACAACCTCCAAGCCCCTCCCCACCATGTACCTATCCAGTTCTTCTTAGATGATACTGTTGTACCTGCCTCACCCACTTCCTCTGGCAGCTCGTTCCATGTACTCACCACCCTCTGCGTGAAGAAGTTGCCCCTCAGGTCCCTTGTAAATCTTTCCCCTCTCACCCTAAACCTATGCCCCTGAGTTTTGGACTCCCCTACCCTGGGGAAAAGACTGTTACCATCCACCTTATCTCTGCCTCTCATAATTTTAAACATTTCTGTAAGGTTGCCCCTCATTCCATGGAATAAACACCTAGCCTGGCCAGCCTCTCCCTGTAACTCAGGCCCCCATTATTCAGGTCTAATAAATAACCATTTCTGGTGCCTGGCCTTCTTCATCTCAATACCCATGTTGGCTTGCCCGCAAACTGGCACAATTCACACTGCAGTCTAAAGCATTTACAGGCATAATCGGCTCAGTATAAGACTAGAAGCTAAGGGTATTATAATCATTTCATCTCAGAAAAAAGAAACAGAACAGCAAAAGACATAAATATAAAAATAAACCATTAATAAATGCACAAGTTAAACTCACGGGTAATGATACCATATTGGCAAAAGTATTGACTCTTTGGTTGATTGTTTACTTCGGGACACTAACAGGCTGGGCACGTCATTAAATGAGATCAGAGAAAAGATACAGTATATTGACATTTAAAACAGAAAGAGATAACTGATAAACTAATCAAATGTAAAAGGTACAATCTCTGGCCTTAAATAAAAACAGAAAATACTGGAAATACTCAGCAGGTCAGGAAGTATTGCATGGAGAAGGAGTTAATGTTTCAAGGCAATGAATCTTCATCAGTAGAAAGTGCTGAAATGTTCAGCAGATCAGGCAGCAGTTCCAGAATCTTCCAGCTTCTGCAGTTTTGTGATCCTTAATCCTTGATGGATTGAATTCATACATTAAAAAAAGCAGAGCTACAATTGTTTTTTTAAAGTATTGTTATAAAAAATTCTAGAGGTCTTGGCAGTTGTTTAAACAAGGAGATAGAGTCCAGTGAATAATAGACGACAGTAAAATTCCAATATTCCACTATCTATTTGGAAATCCCGAGGCTTCGGCACCTGGCTCACCGCGTAAGGTTTTCACGCACTCCTGCTCTGGTTTTTGCGACCTTTCTCGCACCCTGGGGCCTAAATTCCTGCTCTCCCTTTCCACTGAATGGGGCCTCATTTCCCGCACTTCCTTCCACTCACCTCGGCCCCAGTTCCTGCGCTTATTTTCAATATACCTGGTTTATTGTAAAACTTACTATCATACTCTAATGTCTAAAAAGGGTGAATTAAAGGAGTGTTGATGTATTAATAGAAATTATATCCAATAATCTGGAATATTTGCCAATCCAGCACTGAAATCCAGAGTGTGCTGGATTATCGAAGTTTTACGTTTGTTAACTCCTTGATGCAGTCAGAAACATACTGGAATCATATCTCAAGATGCAAGAGAAGAATATCCAGAAACCAAAAACATAATAATCAGCACGAATTTTGAAAGTTAGTCCTTGAACATATCGTATTCCTTGAAGCATGATGCAGTAGTTGTGATATTCCAGTATTTTTGGTAATGTACTACATAGCAGTGAGCTGAGAGGATGCAGAGAGAATGAACAACAAACTATACAAGAGGTGTTAGGGGGAACTAGTGGGACTTGATGCTCCAGAGTGATCCACGCTAGGTCTACAGTTATTCACAAAATACTTCAACAATTTGGCCTTGGGAATTGAACTACAAATTTTCAGATAACAGCAAGTTGAGGAATGCCTTTATCACAAGGACTAATGCACCAAAATACATTAATATTTTTGTCAGACAAAATTAATTACAAGTAAATTTCAATATAGATAAACCTGAATTGGTATATGTTGGTAGGAACACAAATAACCAGGCCACAAAGGATCCGGTTCATTGCTAGAGAAGCAGAATCTATCAAAAATACATTTGAAGAAATCAATCCTCTCTGTTTACACTGTTTTTCTTGGCAGACCTGTTCCATAAAATGACCACTCACTCAATGAATTATTGTTCCTGCAGATTATTTTTCAATTTAACCTCTTCCAGTGGTTACGTCCTCTGGTCCCATTATTCTAAACAAGATGAAACATCATATTCTACATTATCTAGTCCCAGTAGAATCCAATACCAGTAATTATATAAGGTCTCAACCTCTGTCCGTATTTACAATAACTCTCCTTATTCTAATTCCTCTATCCTGATAAAACATAATTTGTTAGTCATACAAATGTCTCAAATAAGCAATTCAAACATTGGGACAGATTAGGCAGCGGCTGCAGTGGGAACGTAAGTCGATGATTCCAGACTGAACCCTTCCTCAGACCGGGAAAAGTTGCTGAAAAATGTGCTGAGAAATTCTATTCAAATGATCCACATTTGCAACAGACTCAAGCACATTAGGTGGAAAGTCTATTCAAGCTCTTCAACTGTGTTCATTAAACTGAAGCAAAGCCGCATTCACACCCAAACTACAGGACTGCCATCAGAAGGGACACTTGGAAGAATCTTCCCCACTGACATATGACAATAACTCTGCCAATTCTGGCCTACATATGGCCGGCTGTGCATATTTGTTCACCTTTGTCTATTCACACATGTACTTGTTGTTATGCAAGTGGGAATGCACATCCATGTATGCATTTATGTGACATACACTGAAGCATGCAAGTGGATAGGCCTTGCGTTTTAATACACAACCTGCCCCTGCTGCAGCTCACTGCCCCCAAACAATAATGGTTCATAGAGAGACACTGGAGTCTTCTCTTGGTGAAGGCAGATGTCTATGATGAAATTCACCATCACCTTTAACACAGGACAGCCTTTGGTCAACAGAAGGAAAGTGTATTGGAAGATGAAGATCAAGACCTCAGACATGAAACAAAACTTGGGGCTCTATGCTTCTGAGGCATGGACTATCTACACCAAGCACCTCAAGGCACTGGAAAATTACCACCAATGATACCTCTACAAAATTTACTAGAAGGATGTGCGAACCAACATCAATGTCCTCTGCCACGCCAACATCCTAGGCACTAAGACCCTAGTTACACTCAGTCAATTACACTGGGAAGGAGGTATCATTAACATGCCCGACACCAGACTCCTCAATCAGACACACTGTTCTGAGTTCTTTCATGGGGAGAGATTAGCAGGTGGATGGAAGAAAAGATTCAAGGATGTTCGTTCTCAAAGCCTCCTTGAAGAAATGCAACACCTCCATTGTTTCTTGGGAATCTCTGGCTCATGACTGCTCAAAGTGGAGGTGGCAAACTGGATCCAAAATTTGCTTTGTGATGAAAGCTGACTGGCAGTCTGTAACAAATTGTGTTCTGCAGGGATTGGTGCTCGGACCTTCGTGCGTAGACACATTACATAAATGACTTGGATGAGAATGTATGTGCGCTTCTGATGGCAGTCCTGTGATGCAAGCTATGTATTTTGGGTGTGAATGCAGCTTTGGTTCAGTTTGATGAGCACAGCTTAAGAGCTTGATTAGACTATCCTGATGAAGGGCCTCGACCCGAAACATTGACAGTTTATTTCCCTCCACAGATGCTGCCTGAACTGCTGAGTTCCTCCAGCACTTTTTGTGTGCGTTGCTCCAGATTCCAGCATCTGCAGAATCTCGTGCCTGAAAATGTATGTGGTCTGATTAGTAAGTTTGCAGATGACACAAAAAAATGGTGGAATTGTAGATAGCAAAGAAGGTTGTCTAAGGATAAAGCAAGACACACATCAGCTGGAAAGTTGGGTGAAGTGGAGGCTGGTGTAATTTAATCCAGGTAAGTGTGAGGTAATGCAACTTGGTAGGTCAAAGTCTAGAAGGACATACAGAGTAAATGGCAGGGATCATTGACGTACAGAGGGACCTAAGGCTGCAACTCCATCGCTCCCTGAAAGAGGTGACATAGGTGGATAGGGTAGTGAAGAGGCATTTCGTATGCTTGCCAGTAAAGGGCAAGGCATTGAAGGTAAGAGTTGGGACTTCATATTGCAGCTGTACAAAACATTGGTTAGACTGCACTTGAGTGGCTCTGGTCGCTGCACTCCAGAAGGATATGGTAGCAACAGAGAGACAGCAGAAGAGATTCACGAGGATGTTGCCTGGAATGGAGGGCTGCAGTTAGGAGAGATTAGACAGGCTGGGTTTATTCTGACTAAAATGTGGGAGGCTGAGGAGTGACCTTAGAGGTTTATAAAATTATGATGAGCACAGATAGGATACATAGTCAGAATCTTATTCGCAGGACAGGGGAGTCTAGAACTAGAAGGCACAGGTTTAAAGTGAGAGGGAAGAAATTTAAAGGAGATCTGAGGGGTACATTTTTCGCAGGCGATAGTGAGTAATTGAAACGAGCTGCCTGAGGAGGTGGTAATGTCAGATACAATTACAAATTTTAAAGAGCATTTGGACAGGTACTTGGATAGGAAAGGTGTAGAGGGATATGGGCCTGATGCAGGCAAATGGGATTAGTGTAGATTGGCATCATGGTTGGCAAGATTGAGGTGGCTGGAAGGGTCTGTTTCCGTGCCATATGATTCTATGAAAAACAGGAGAAAAGCTAGAAGAGGTGAGTTTGGGGCTAGAACTAAGGAGAATACTGGGCAGGAATCCCCATGGACCAAGGGAATAGAAAAAATGATGATGATCAATGTTAATGACAAAGATGCCCATGAACTTCTGCCTGCTATTGGAGCTGGGTGAAGGAGACAGAACTGACATTAATTTGGACTACAGGGTAGAAGCCGAGGACTATTTTTGCATTCCAGGGTGATCTTGCAATAGTAAGCATTTTTAGGACATGAATCCAGGAACCAATTGTATATTGAAATAGTTTTAGAGATGGCAAAGCAATCAAGAGTGACCTTCCCCCAGCCCCATTTCTGATTGACAAACTATTACCTGGATCTCATCTGAAATCGCAGTATCACTTTTCACATGGATGCCGATGACACCCTGTTTTGAAGGAGAAAGCAACTAGATAAGCTTCATGCTCACTGCCCAAGCCTACACTCGGTTGAATAAAGAGCAGTGAGGAAGACTGTACTAGGGAGTGGCCAGTTGAGCTGGTTGCTATTTGGAGAAAGGCTGTGGTGGACAGAGGTCAAAAGAACAAATCAAGAGCTTAGCAGAATATTTTTTAGTTAGGTCGTTGCTAGGAATACCCAACCACAAACAGCAGGAAAAGCAAAATGTAAAAGAGTTTTCAAGTGGAAATCAAAATACATCTAAGAAACATAATGTTATAAAGGTACAGATGAAGGACAAGGGAATGGAGCTTGGACTCCTTTATCTAAACACAATGACCCAAAATTCCATAATTCTGCACCTCTGCTCCCATCATTCTGGAAACTGGTGGCTAATCTCGGAGTTCAGCAATCCAGCAACAGTGCTGCAACATTCAGGGATATCAAGAGAGGTCATCGATGCTCATCGTACGAAGTATACTTCTCAACTTAGGAATCTAGGAAT
Organism: Pristis pectinata; assembly: GCF_009764475.1. NCBI lineage: Eukaryota > Metazoa > Chordata > Chondrichthyes > Rhinopristiformes > Pristidae > Pristis > Pristis pectinata. The sequence goes on along the minus strand of NC_067431.1, from coordinate 2,043,725 downwards.
GCTCAAGATTTGTCTAATTCCATTTACCCCTAATTGACAATTTAAAAAACACAACACAAGGACAAATGAGGTTAATCAAACACTGTGGTCGTCATCATCTCCTGCACTGTTCTGATAGCAAACCTTGTACAGGTGACCCCAGCATTATGGTGGGGTGGGGGTTGTGTTCTTAGAAAACCTGCCGTTTCACGATTTTCCATAATGTGAAGTTGTGCCATCTGCACGAGTTGATAGAAAATAAATGTTGTATAGATTTAGTTACTATTTTCCCTCAAACATATTCCATGAGTGTTTTATCTTTTTCCACATCTTAGATTTTTGGGTAGTGATTTGTGAATTCTGTAAGGGCAAATTTCAGCAACCTGAATAGCTATATCGCAGGGGTCACCTGTATTATGTAGAAACGATGTTACCTGACATCCAAGTCATGTGCCCAAATTCAGCTTGTCCCCTCTCAGGATGCCTGCAGATATTATCTGCTCCATTAGTGGCACCGTAATGGGATAGGTGAGGCAGAAGCAGCATGTGTGAAGATAAGAAACGTGGACTGGCTGTAAGTCAATGGAGGAGGAACAAAAAAACACTTTTCTTATTGGAAGGTAAAAAATCTGATGTTTATAGCAACAAAATATTGTCCAGCTACTGAATGATCAGGAGGGGTTTTGTACCTAATGATCTGACTGCAATCTGCATTCACATGGTGAATGAAAGCTCAGCATTTGTGCATAGTCCATAATCCTTTTGCCCTGTCAGGAGTTCCGAAATGAATGAACTGCTGTGATCCAATGCTGTGATCGTTTGTGGTTTGCTTTCTTGACTTGGAGCTCCTAGATCTACTATGGCTAAAAGTTAACTTGTTTCAATGTGAGTGAATGTGCTTCTTTTAACTCATTCACAGCCTATCTTCGGGATGTCATGTGTCACATGAACAACTGCACAGGCAAAACCACTAGATTTTGGGACACTGCCCTTTTAATTGCTGGAACACCGACTATATAACTGAAGTAACAGAAGGAAAAACACATTTCAGGAATTCCTAAAACACTTTATCCAATAAAGTACTTCCGAAGTGTTGTTACTGTTGTAAACTGCAGCAGCCAATTTGTGCAGAGCAAGCCTCCATAATAAGCAAACAATAATGACCAGTGCTGACTGAAGAACATCAGCAAATAGGGACTGTCCAGATAATGCCTTAGGATCTTTTGTGCACACGTTTTTGCAAGACGACCCGAGACAGCATGGCACGGCTGCTGACATACAACACTCTCACGTGGGGGATGCTGCTGTTACAAGGGGTGCCATTTGCCATTAGACAGAAGGTGGTAAGAACTCTACCGAAAGCTAAAACAAAAACAAATAAAAGTGTGCATCTGTGAAAGTGACGGTAAATTGACTTCTTTAGCGAAGAAATTATGCCACTCTTAACCAATGACTTACTTGTGACTCCAAACCCACATCAATGCAGTTTGATCTTTCTGAAATGGCCTAGCAAGCCACTCAATTCAGACAGTAAAGGCTGGCTGTATCCTTAGAACATACATTTATAAACAAACATGCCTAACTGCAGGAACGCTGGAGAAAACAGCTGGCAAACTGACGTTGGGTACAACAGGGTGAAGGCTTTTCAAAAACTCCACTCAGTCCACAAGGGCACCCTGGGATTCCAGTTGGTTGTCACTTGAAATTTCAATTGCACCTTTATTCTGACCCCTCTCATTGGCCTCTTGCATTGTTCCATGAACGCCAACACAAGCTTGAAGAATGACATCTGATCTTCTATTCAGGCATAGCACAGCCTCCAAACTTAACACTGAAGTCAACAATTTCAGATAAAGGTTCTTCCACAAATTATCTCTGAAGATCAGACAGGATTTATTCAGAATCATTGTCTACATTTTAACATTAGGAGATTAATGAATATTATATATACCCCTTCATCCCAAATTCCAGAATGTGCTGTTTCACTGGATGCTGAAAAGGCGTTTGACAGAGTCGAATGGGAATATGTATTCAGTACACTTCAAAAATTCAACTTTAGTCCTAAATTTATATCTGTGATTAAAATGATTTATTATGCAACTATGGCTTCAATACTTATTAATAATCAAAGATCTCCTTTGTTTAGGCTTTTGAGGTACTAGACAAGGCAGCCCATTAAGCTCTTTATTATTTGATATTGCTTTAGAACCTTTGGCTATTGCACTTCTGGATTCTTCAAATATATGTGGTATTACTTGTGGACAGAAGATTCATAAGATATCTCTTCACGCAGATGACCTGTTACTTTATATTTCTAATCCGGAGGAATCTATCCCCGCAGTACTATCACTATTAGATCAGTTTAGTGTTTTTTCTGGCTATAGATTAAATTTTAACAAGAGTGAACTTTTTCCATTAAATATGCAAATCCCAATTTATAGCCAATTACCTTTTAGATTGGTAACTGACTATTTTATGTATTTAGGTGTTAAAATTACTAAGAGACATAAGGACTTATTTAAAGCTAATCTACTGCCTTTAATTGACCATATTAAACAATTACTTACTAAATGGTCCCCACTGTCTCTATCATTGGTAGGCCGAATTAATGCGGTTAAGATGAATATTCTACCAAAATTGTTATATTTATTTCAAGCGATTCCAACTTTTGTTCCAAAATCTTTTTTTTTGACACTATTGATTCTAAAATTCTTTCATATATTTGGCAGAATAAAAACCCAAGGCTAAGTAAGAAGTATTTACAAAAACTAAGAAAGGATGGTGGTATGGCCTTGCCTAACTTTAGATTATATTACTGGGCAATCAATATTAGATATTTAATTTTTTTGGATACAAGATTCAGATGTAATTCAACGCCCCAAATGGATACACCTTGAGTCCCAATCAGTACTTGAATTTTCATTAGTTTCTATTTCAGGAGCTCCACTCCCTTTTGCACTTACCAAATTAAGTAAACATATGATTAACCCAATTGTTAAACATACAATACAAATATGGTTTCAATTTCGTAAATTTTTTGGATTAAATAAATTTAATCTATCAAGTCCCATTCAATCAAATTTTTTCTTTCATCCATCCAGAGTTGACTCAGCTTTTTCCATATGGAAAGGAAGGAACAGTATGTTTTTGTGATTTATTCATTGATAACTGATTTTCATCTTTTGAACAATTGTCTAACAAATACAATTTGCCTAGATCACACTTCTTTTGATATTTGCAAATTAGAAATTTTTTAAAAGCTACTATATCCTCTTTTCCCACACCTTACAAAACTGAAATTACGGAAAAAATTTTTGGTCTTAATCCTTGTCAGAGGGCTTGATAGCAATAATTTATGATTTAATTATGAAAATTCGTTCAGAACCACTGGACAAAATTAAGAATGAATGGGAAAGTGAACTCCAGACATCTTCACCTACAGAGACTTGGAAAGAAAATTCTTCATTTTGTTATTACATCTTCAATGTGTGCCAGACATTCTTTGATACAGTTTAAGGTAGTTCACAGGACCCATATGTCAAAAGATAAGCTAGCTCGTTTTTATAAACATATAAATCCTATATGTGACAGATGTAAATCGAACGTGGCTTCTTTGACACATATGTTTTGGTTCTGTCCTCTTCTGGAAAAGTATTGGAAAGATATTTTTAACATTATTTCAAATGTATTGAAGATTGACTTACAACCTCACCCTATCACTGCAATTTTTGGTTTACCAAGGATAGAATCTGGCCATCTATCTGCTTTCGCTAACCGTATGATTGCCTTTGTTACATTAATGGCCAAACGATCCATTTTGCCTAACTGAAGGATCCAATACCCCCGACTACTTTTCAATGGTTCTCTCAAACTATATCATGTTTAAACTTGGAAAAAATTAGGAGTGGTACTGTTGATCCTTCGCTTAAATTTGAGGAAGTTTGGAGTCCATTTATTCAATATTTTCACATGATATAGATCCCCTTATAATAACCTTTCAATTTAGAGGAACGGAGTTGACAACATAATATTGCTCTGTTTCTATTGAGAAATTTTAGTCCAGTTTTTTTTTTGAATTTTTTTTCTTTAGTTTAGTTTGGTTTGATATATTGTTTATAATTTTTCTTATTGTTTTGGGGATTTTTTTTCCCTTTCTTTTATATTTATAATAATCTTTTTTCTTTTATATTATATTCATTCACTAACAGATCGTTGGATCTACAGAATTTTTTTATACTTTATTGTTCTTTATGATTATCCACGTCATGATTGTTCTCCTGATCTCTTTGTATTACATGTATAAACATTGATATATTAATCTGTATTAATTTGAAAACTAATAAAAAGATTGAAAAAGAAAGAAAGGGAGAACAATTTCAGATAACTAGCCTTTCATGACTGCGTCAGAACATCTAATTTGGATATGAGAGCAGGGTTGTTTGGCATGGTCAGGTGGTGTCTTTGAGAAGGGAACGTGGTTGGCATTTCAGGTCAATGATCGTTCATGATGGGATGTTGCTACCGAGGCACTGGCTCCGTTTCACTCTCCACAGATGCTGCCCAGCCGGCTGAGTGTTGCCAGCATTTTCTGTTTTTATTTGAGTTTTCCGGCATCTGCATTTTTATATTTCTGGCCAGTTCTGCTGGAAGGTCATTGAGCTGGGATGTTAACTTAGTTTTTCTCTCTCCAAAGATGCTGCCTGACCAGATAGGCTTTTCCAGCATTCTCTTTTATTTCAGACTTCCAACAGCTACCATGTTTCTGCCTCTCACTGTTCCAGTCTTGGTTTTATTCTTTCACTCCTCTCTCTTCAGTCATCTCCCTCTGTTTACAACTGCTCCAGATAGATTAGCGGCTGTTAAAAAGCCTTCATCAATCTGTGTCATTCAGTCTCTTGGCTCCATTTGTAAATGAAAAATCAAAAAGCTGCAGATGCTGGAAATGACAGCCTCCAGTTTAACGGTTGGAACAATCAGTCCCAGTTCAATGAAAGCTGTGTCACAGAACTAACCAAAGGTTGTAAAATTCAAATTAATCAGAATTCACAAAGTAGTTATACTAAATCACAGTGCACTTAAAGACTAATTGAAACACAGAATAGGGCTTTGATAAGCTACTCATGATGTGAATATATAATTTTCATGTTGAGAAACAATTTAACACAAAGAACAAAGGCAGAGGATATCATGATCCACAAATTCACCAGATTTTACAAAACCATTAACACTTTGCTGAGCCTGCAGTTTCAATGCTCATAACTAGGGGGCAAACTCTTTTTTTTCCCCAGATGACAGCATACTTGGGAATTTTGACTAGGCTAAGATTGCTGTAAAATAATATCAAAGTTCCCCAATATCTAGGCCCATTGTAAAGCTGGTTAAGGGAATCTGCAAAGTAACAGTGATACTTGTATTTTACTGATGTGCAAGTTTCAGTTGGTGCAACTTGCCTCATTTCAACTTTGGTGGCTAACTGGGTGGCTGCCCTGGTCATCTGTTCAATGTGCAAATACCAAGGCTGGGGTGGGAGCTGGGTGACATCATTCACAGCTGAAAACAGCCCCCAGCCATGCCACACCTCCCCCAGCATCTAACACATCTGCAGACCTTGCACCACTCACCAGTATTTATGATGGCGTACGGTGTGGGAGCAACATGGAGAGAGTCACTGAGGGAGTTAGCAGAGAAACAGGCCCTCCGGCCCACTGTGCCGATCATCAAGCACGTATTTAAATTAATCTACAGTAATCCAATTTTACCCTTCCCACATTCCCATCAACTCCCCCCGATTCTACCACTCACCTACTCACGAGGGCCAATTAATCTACAAACCTGCACATTTTTGGGATGTGGGAGGAAAACGGAGCACCCAGACAAAACCCACATGGAGAACATGCAAACTCCACACAGACAACACTGGAGGTCAGGATTGAACCCAGGTTACTGTAGATGTGAGACAGTAGCTCCACTCGCTGCACTACTGTGCTGCCATAGATGAATTCAGATTGTTTTTAATTAACATAATAATACTGTCGGGCCTTGTTAGTGCACCATCATACGTTTTGAATACTGGGGAGTGGTGCAGGGTCCACTGATGTGGTGCATGGTGGGAGGGATGTTTTCAGCAAACACACCAAACGTTTTGGTTAGGTATTCTTCTGCTGCGTCCCCCACCCCCAATCCAGTTCCCTTTGCTTCTCCTCAGTAACACCAATTGACAAATCCACTCCTGACGTCCCCCCTCACCACTCATATCCTCAATCTGCCACCCCATTTGAGCAATTCTCCTCTCTCTTGGCTCCACTCTCTCCAAACCCATGTCTTATTCCACATATCGATCTGTCTACTCATCCCTTCCAACCAACCATACAAACAACGAACAGCAGAAAAGAAACATACTTCATTGTGCAAACATGCTTCCTCAAACCAGAAATTACAAATGTGGTTAATTGATCAGGGAGATGAATGCTTGACCTAAATAGTGGTTGGGAGAAGTGGGCTTTGGTTTCTGGGATACTGACATCAGTGCTGGAGAAAGCGAGCTATTCTGTTGGGACAGACTACACCTGAACCACGTTGGGACCAGAGCTCCAGCAAATCCAATAACTATAGAGGGGCTGAGTGGTGACGAAATCTGGAATGCTGAAAAGACAAGGAAAGATCACAGGATGGTGTCTGGGCTAAGGATAAAACAATCGTGCCAGAAAAGGACGGAGCGTACAAAGTAAAGGATGGCTAACAAATAGGATCCAGGGAAGGAATAACAGGAATTAAACAAATAAGGCCAGAGTACAAGAAAAAGACAAATTTAAAGACGCTGTATCCAAATACAGTGGGTGGATTAACAATGCAAATAGATGTAAACAGACACAATCTAATTGCCAGAATGGAGACAGGGCTTCAGGGTGAGCAAGGGTGGGAGCTAAATATCCAGAAATATTCAATATTTAGGAAAGAGAGGCAAAAAGATAAGAGGTGAGGTGGCATAGTTAGTAAAGGATGAAACCCAAGCAATGATGAGAAAGGATATTAGCTCAGAAAATCAAGATGTAGTTTCAGTCCAGTAGAGCTAAGAAACACAAGGGGCAGTAAATATTGGTGAGATTTGTCTACAGGGCTCTAAACAGTGGTAGTAAAGTGAGGAATGGCATCAAACGGGAAATTATAAATGCATGTAAAAGGAATACTACAGTAATCCTGGATGATTTTAATCTAGAGAAACACTGGCTAAAACATATTAGCAATAACAACATAGATGAATTCCTGGACTGCCTACAAGATGGCTTCTTAGACTGGTACACTGAGAAGTCAACTAGGGAATACGTTATCCTAGACTGGGTACTGTGCAATAAGAAGGGGTTAGTTAGTAATCTTGTTGTGTGGTCACATTTTATCAAAGTGTGACCATAACGTGATAGAATTCTATTAAGATGAAAAGTGAAGTAATTCAATCCAAAGCTAGGGTCCTAAATTTAAACAAAGACAAATATAAAGATATGAGGAGTGAGTTGGCTATGATAGATTGGGGAGCTTCATTAAAAGGCATGACAGTAGATAGGCAACGGTTAACATTGAAGAAACGAACTCAAGAGTTAGAATTCCTTTCTAGAATAAAAACATACAAGGTATAGTAACTGACCATGGCAACAAAAGTAGTTAAGGATATTATTAGATCCAAAAAGGAATCATGTAAAGTTGCCAGTAAAAGTGGCAGGCTTCAGGTTTAGGAGCAGTTTAGAATTCAGCAGAAAAGGGCCAGAAGTTTGATTGAGGTAATCAAAAGACTACAACAGTCAGCTAGTGAGGAACATAAAGGTAATTACAAAAGTTTCAACAGGTATACAACAAGAAAATGAACATTGAAGACAAACATCAGAAATGGCACAATTTATAATGGGAAACAAAGAAATTGCAGGGCATTTAAACAAATACTTGGGTTCTGTTTTATTGGAAGAGAACACATATAATTTCCCAGAAATGTTAAGGAACCAATACCCTAATGGGAAGGAGGAATTAAAAGAAATTAGTATGAGTTAAAAATACCGGAGAACATGAATGGCACTAAAAGCCTCAAAATCCCCAGGGCCTGATAATCTGCCTCCCATAGTACTAAAAGATGTAGCCAGGAAATATTGATGCATGGATTGCCAACTTCTAAAATGCTATAAATTATGAACCAGTTCCTTCAGAACAGAGTGTGCCAAATGTAACCACATCATTTAAAGGAGTGAGAAAGAAAACAGGGAAGTGCAGACTGCTTAGCCTAAAAGTATCAGGAAAAATACAAGTAATTATTATAAAAGATGTGATAACAGGACACAGAATATGTCAACAGAGCTAGACAAATTCAACATGGATTTATGAAAGGGAAATAGTGTTTGACAAACTACTGAAGTTTTCTGGCACTCTATCTGGTGGAATAAATACAGAATAACCAGTGGATGTGGTATGTTTAGATATCCAGAAGCCCTTTGATTAAGTCTCACATAAGAGGTTTGTATACAAGATTAAGGCACATGGAATTGGGGATAATGTACTGACAGGGATTGGAAATTGGTTCACAGAGCCAAATGGCCCACTGTTGCTCCTTTTTTTTTTAAAGTGTTTCTGTGTTTTTTTCACAATATCTAGCTCCTGAGCTGAGAGAAGGAAGAGCAGCAGGAAGGAGGGTGAATGAAAAAGTTTTCCACATCATGTTAACCTTTAGAACAGTACAGCACAGGAACAGGCACTTCAGCCCACCACATCTGTGCCAAGCATGATGACAAATTAAACTAATCCCTTCTGCCTGTAAATAATCCATATTCCTCCATTATTCATTGTCCATTAGATAGGTATATTCATGTGCCTATCTAAAAGCCTCTTGAATGCCACTATCATATCAGCTCCTACTACCACCCCAGCAACCAATTCCAGGCACCAGCTACTCTCTGTGTAAAAAAAACCTTGCCCTCACATCCCCTTGAAACTTGCCCCCCTCACGTTAAAGCTATGCCCTCTAGTATTCAACTTCTGCCAGCAGGTCCAATGAAAACCACCACGTCAGGCACTGAAACGGAACCAACTGAGATGTACTCAGGAAGCTGCACACTCAGCCACATTGGGTGAGCTCAGGGGACCTTCCCATTTCAAATAACCCACTGCATACCTTGAAACCCCAAAGCCCCAGAAATTTTCATAAATTATTGGGACCCCAGGCCCCAGCTCAAGAACTCCCAGGTAAGCAGCAACGTCTTTTGGAAGGGGTTTCACAGACCCAAGGTTGCTTTGCCATTTGCACAGGGATTACCCTTTCAGCAAAGGTGATGGTAGAATTGTCATAATTTGTACCTATGATCTTGGGATAAGGAGAGCAAACCACAAACCATCCAGTGAACCCACATGTCCAGTCCTCAGGGAACATCTGAAAACTAAAACAGAATCAAGTTCAGCTCCAAAATTAAGTGATCCACCATCACTTGCTAGCTTGGGTCATGCACACACACTCATCTCTTGGATTGCATACTGGAGAACATGTTCCCAGAATTATTGCCTTGGAGAGAGGAAGGCATAAAACTTTGTTCAGTTAGATTTGAGTAAGATTTGAATTAGTCAGCACAATTTGTTTACACCCAAGGAAGAATTCAGAATTTATAAATGCACAAAACTGCTTACATGCACGTTTTGTATACCATTTGATGAACCAGATACTCCAGGAGATAAAACTATACGTCCAACAAATTCAACACCTCCCCAGTTTCTTTTCCCCTCCTCCACTTAATCGATCTGCCCATCACCCGCACACTCCTCCCACTGGGTCCCCTCCCCCCACTGTTCCCATCTGTCCTCCGTATCTCCCCTATCTGGTTCCACTGTTCACCTTCCTTTCCTACCAGGTTCCATGATTTGCAGCCCTTTGTTGCCTCCACCTATCACCTGTCAGCATCTGGCACCATCTCACCCACCTGATTTCATCCTCCATTCCCTCCTCCCCTGGATCGACCTATTGCTGGCCAGCTCTTGCTCCACCCCTTCCCCCTACCTCCAGTAGCTCGTTTTGTTTTTGTTCCAAATTTCAGCATCTGTAGTCTCTTGTGCCCCTACAAATTACTCGTTAACGTTCGTAAAATTTCACAGAACAAAATCTTGGTTTAAACAAGAGAATTCTAGGTGGCAATTACTGAAAGACAGATAAGACCACAAGGCATTTATAAACACTAACTTCAAGCTAATAACAGTCAGGAAGATCTACAGATTAAGCTAGTGTATAAGTACCAAGTCTATGCTCTTTGGGACAGTGACAGGATCTCTTTGCACTCTCTCTTCACGCTTCCTCTGAGTTGAGAGAAAGAAGAGTGAAAAGGTGGTCCACAGAATGCTGACTAGCAGGGCTTCATGGTAAAAGAAAATGTATTTATAAAAAGGACATAAATTTAAACCAGATTCAGCTAGTTTACCTGGGAGTTGCAAAGGTAAGCATGTCTTGGACCTATGTGCAACACCTCCCACCTTACCTCATCTCCCTCTCCCTCCCACCAACACAGCCACAAGGTACAGTTCAAACAAAGAAGCTGACCCCTTTGTTCATCCGTCACTTACACAGGATCAGAATCACATTTCATTTGAATGGGATTCCCAAAATGGACATTACAAAAAAAAAAGATGCAGTTTTATACTTTGTCTTTTTACGTTATTTTGCTTTTATCTATTAGTGCTCTAAAGCACTTAATAAGTTTTATTTTTACATTTAGTTACTTAATTTTATTTTAAAATATCTCTGGTTATGACAACATTTACAAGATCAAGACTGTGCCCCAACCTTACCCTCTGTCAAGTGAGTTTTTGCTACAGTTAGTCTCTATCTAACTGAGACTTTGCTACACCCTGCTCCCTAACTCCAGGAACAGGAAGTCTAGGACAAGTATGGGCTCATGCATCCATACCAGGTTCGAATGCATGGAGGGGAGAGGTGGGGTTGAGGGTTTACAGGCGGGGGTAGGGGAATGAGGTAATTAGTGCTGTTCTATGAGTTACTGTGTCCAACATCATCCTTCCAGGCCTATCCAAATGGACATGACTCTGGCAAATGTGCATCGAGGTCAGCTTATGTTCAGCTCAACTGGACTGGCCTAAATGTGACCCGAGACCTGTCCCATTGTGATAGGCATTTAATTGCTCTCTGAAATGGTACAACAAACTAACCAGATGTATCAAAACCCTGATGTTGAAACCAAATATGTACAAAACTGGCTAGACCACCTGGCATCAACCCAAGCACCAACTGCAGACATGGAAAGGTTGCTCCCAGCCCAGCTGACGTCACAAAGTCCTCCTCACAAACATCTGGGGACTGAAGGTAGGCAAATAACACCTGACACAGTTGTACTCAGTGTCCTGTCCCACCAACATCCCAGGGGGACCAACATACTGGCGGGGAGGTTTGCTAAGGCTACTGGGGAGAGTTTAAACTAGAATTGTTGGGGGGTGGGATCCGTATTGGAGAGACTAGGGAAGAGGTGTTTGGCTTTCCAATAGAGGAGGCTAGGAGTAAGTACCATAGGCAGGTGATAGAGAAGGGACGTGTTCAGACAGGCTTGAGATGTGTCTATTTTAATGCAAGGAGTGTTGTGAACAAGGCGGATGAGCTTAGAGCTTGGATCGATACTTGGAGCTATGATGTGGTGGCCATTACGGAGACTTGGATGGCTCCGGGGCTGGAATGGTTGATTCAAGTGCCGGGTTTTAGATGTTTCAGGAAGGACAGGGAGGGAGGCAAGGGAGGCGGTGGAGTGTCACTGTTGATCAGAGATAGTGTCGCGGCTGCGGAAAAGGTGGATGTCGTGGAGGGATTGTCTACGGAGTCTCTGTGGGCGGAGGTTAGGAACAGGAAGGGGTCGATAACAGTGCTGGGTGTTTTTTTTATAGGCCACCCAATAGTGATAGGGTTATTGAGGAGCAGATAGGGAAGCAGATCCTAGAAAGGTGTGAGAATAACAGAGTTGTTGTGATGGGGGATTTAATTTCCAGTCAGTGAGGGGATTAGATGGGGTGGAGTTTGTTAGGTGTGTTCAGGAAGGGTTCTTGACACAGTATGTAGATAGGCCTACAAGACGAGAGGCTGTGCTTGATTTGATATTGGGAAATGAACCTGGTCAGGTGTCAGATCTCTCAGTGGGTGAACATTTTGGTGATAGTGATCATAATTCTATCTCCTTTACGTTAGCACTAGAGAGGGATAGGAACAGACAGACTAGAAATGTGTTTACTTGGAGTAAAGGGAATTATGAGGCTCTCAGGCAGGAAATTGGAAGATTAAATTGGGAACAGATGTTCTCTGGGAAAAGTACGGAAGATATGTGGCAAATATTCAGGGGATATTTGTGTGGGGCTCTGCACAGACATGTTCCGATGAGACAGGGGAGTCATGATAGGATACAGGAACCGTGGTGTACGAAGGCTATAATAAATCTAGTCAAAAGGAAAAGAAAAGCATACAAAAGGCACAGAGAGCTAGGTAATGTTAGAGATCTGGAGGAGTACAAGGCTAAAAGGAAGGAACTTAAGAAAGAAATTTGGAGAGCCAGAAGGGGACATGAGAAGGCCTTGGCGGGCAGGATTGAGGAAAACCCCAAGGCATTCCACAAGTATGTGAAGAGTAAGAGGATGAAATGTGAAAGGATAGGGCCTATCAAGTGCAGCAGTGGGAAAGTGTGTATGGATCCGGAAAAATAGCAGAGGTACTTAATGAATACTTTACGTCAGTATTCATCACAGAAAAAGATCTGGGGGATTGTAGTGGGGACTTGCAGTGGCCTGAAAAGCTTGAGCATGTAGATATTAGAAAAGAGGTGGTGCTGAAACTTTTGGAAAGCATCAAGTTAGATAAGTCGCCGGGACTAGATTAGATGTACCCCAGGTTGCTGTGGGAGGCGAGGGAGGAGATTGCAGAACCTCTGACAATGATCTTTGTGTCATCCATGGAGACGGGAGAAGTTCTGGAAGATTGGAGGGTTGCGGATGTTGTTCCCTTATTCAAGAAGGGGAGTAGGGATAGCCCAGGAAATTATAGACCTGTGAGTCTTACCTCAGTTGTTGGTAAGCTGATGGAGAAGATCCTGAGAGGCAGAATTTATGAACATTTGGAGAGGTATAATATGATTAGGAATAGTCAGCATGGCTTTGTTAAGGGCAGGTCCTGCCTTACGAGCCTGATTGAATTTTTGAGGATGTGACTAAACACATCGATGAAGGGAGAGCAGTAGATGTCATGTATATGGATTTCAGCAAGGCGTTCGATAAGGTACCCCATGCGAGGCTTATGGAGAAGGTGAGGAGACATGGGATCCAAGGGGACATTGCAGTGTGGCTCCAGAACTGGCTGGCCCACAGAAGGCAAAGAGTGGTTGTTGAAGGGTCATATTCTGAGTGGAGGTCAGTGACCAGTGGTGTACCTCAGGGATCTGTACTGGGACCCTTACTATTTGTGATTTTTATAAATGACCTGGATGAGGGTGGGTTAGTAAGTTTGCAGATGACATGAAGGTTGGGGGTGTTGTGGATAGTTTGGAGGGCTGTCAGAGGTTACAGGGCAACATAGATAGGATGCAGAGTGGGCTGAGAAGTGGCAGATGCAGTTCAACCCAGATAAGTATGAAGTGGTTCATTTTGGTAGGTCAAATATGTTGGCGGAATATAGTATTAATGGTAGGACTCTTGGCAGTATGGAGGATCAGAGGGATCTTGGGGTCCGAGTCCATAGGACGCTCAAAGTGGCTGCGTAGGTTGACTCTGTGGTTAAGAAGGCATATGGTGTATTGTCCTTCATCAATCGGGGAATTGAATTTAGGAGCCGGGAGGTATTGTTGCAGCTATATAGGTCCCTGGTCAGACCCCACTTGGAGTGCTGTGCTCAGTTCTGGTTGCCTCACTAGAGGAAAGATGTGGAAGCCATAGAGAGGGTGCAGAGGAGATTTACAAGGATGCTGCCTGGAATGCGGAACATGCCTTATGAAAGCAGGTTGAGGGAACTCGGCCTTTTCTCCTTGGAGAAACGGAGGATGAGGGGGGACCTGATAGAGGTGTATAAGATGATGAGGGGTATTGATAGGGTAGATAGTCGGAGGCTTTTCCCCAGGGCTGAATTGGCGGCCACAAGAGGACACAGGTTTAAGGTGCTGGGGAGTAGATATAGAGAAGATGTCAGGGTTAAGTTTTTTACTCAGAGTGGTGAGTGCGTGGAATGGGCTGCCAGAAACGGTGGTGGAGGCTGATACGATAGGGTCTTTCAAGAGACTGTTAGATAGGTATATGGAGCTCAGTAAAATAGAAGGCTATGGGTAAGCCTAGTAATGTCTAGGGTAGGGACATGTTTGGCACAGCTTTGTGCGCCGAAGGGCCTGAATTGTGCTGTAATTGTTCTATGTTCTAACAGGAGAGAGTGACCAGAGAGGATGGCACGCTAGCATAGAGACAGCTGGGACTATCCCTGGTATTCCTCAGCATTGACTCCAGAACCTCAAGTCTTATGGCATCAGATTAGGCACAGCCAAAGGAAACTGCTCCTGATTACCAGCTATCATCCTCCCTCAGCTGATGAATTACAGCTCCTCCGTGTTGAATAACAACTGGAAGAGGCACTTAGTGAAAAAGGCACACAATACACTCTGCATGAGGGACTTCAACATCTATCACTAAGAGTAGCTTGGTAGCACCGCTACTGACTGAGGGGGCCAATTCCTGAAAGACATAGCTGCCAGACTGGGTCTGTGGCAGATAGTGAGTGAACCAATGTAAGTGATGAACCTATCTGTCCTCACCAAGCTACTTGCTGCACTCATCTGTCATAACACCACAGGTGGGAGTGACCAATGCAACATCCTTGTGGAGACAAAGTCCCATCATCACACCCTGTTATATGGCACTACATTCAAGCTAAAAGCAATAGCCTTAGAACAAATCAACAGCAACACCAAGAGGGCCATCAGCAGCAGCAGCAATGTACACTATCGAAATCTGTTACATCATAGGCTGGCCCTGGTTCAGACGGTGGTGCAGAAGGGCAAGCTGCCAGCTGTACCAGGCTTACTATAAACAATGTGCCCATCTGGTGAAGTTGCACCAGTCTACATGAACAAAAAACAGTAAAAGCAACATGCCATAGACAGAGCTACGTAATCTCATGATTAAAGGATCAGATCAAAGCTCTGCAGTACTGCCACATCGAGAACAGTGGAAAATTAAACAACTAACAGGATGAGTCAACTCCAAGAACATCCCCATACTCAACTATGGCAGGGCCCAGTATGCATTTGTGAAAGATATGGCTGAATCATTTGCAAACACATGTACCGAGTGCATGACACATCTCAGCCAACTCCTGAGATCCTTATCAGCACAGAAGCTAGCCTGAACACTTTTTAATTCACTCCAAATAATATTAAGAAAACGTCTGAAAATAATGGGTACAGCAAAGATTGAGAAACCAGAAAGCAGCCTGGCTACAGTATTAGAGGCTCATGCTCCAAAATTAGTTACACTTCTAGCCAACTGTTCCAGTAACTTACAGGCAACGATGCAGAAAATTGTCCAGGTATGTGCTGCTCACAAAAAGCAGGATAAATCCAATCCAGTTGGTTACTGCTCCATCAGTTTATTCTCAATCATCAGCACACTGATGAAACGTGTCATCAACAGCACTCACTGAAGACCCAGTCTGGGTTTCACCAGGATCATTCTATTCCAGACCTCATCACAACCAATGACCTAAGGAGCTGCATTCCAGAGATGAGTCAAGACTGACAGCTCTTGACATCAAGGTTGCTTTAAAGCAAGCCTGTCATCAAGAACCCCTGGTAAAATTGAAGCCAATCAATATCATTAAGAAAGCAGTTACAGTGATAAATCACATAAAGGAAGCTGGCTGGGTTTGTTGGAGGACAACCAATCCAGCCCTGGAACGTTACAGCAGGAGGTCCTCAAGGGTAGCGTCCTACGTCCGATCATTTTGAACTGCCTCATCAATGACCTTCCTTCCATCATGAGGTCAGAATTTGGGAATGCTCACTGACTGCTCAATGTTCAATTCTATTTGCAAATCCTCAGCAAATGAACCAGCCCATGCCTGGACTGGACATCCTGCAAGGCCCCGGACAACATTTAGCCATGGGCTGGTAACTGGCAAGCAACGCACATGCCACAGCAGTGCCAGGATCACAAAAGACAGTCTTAAATAAAAACAGAAAATGCTGGAAATACTCAGCCGTTCAGGCTGTATCTGTGGCAAGAGAAACAGAGTTAATGTTTCAGGTTGGAGATGCTTCGTCAGAACTGGGAAGGAGACAAAAGAAATTTGTAAAGCTGCAGGGAGGGGGATACTTATTTTTATTTTAGATTTCCAGCATCTATCTTGTTTTTTGATTTTCCTGAGAGCCTAACGACCAAGTCTCAATGTTCAATGGTGACTTATGATGCAACAAACATATTTGCTATGTACAGAATACACAGGGTAATAGAAATAATGAAAGAAGATAGGAATTACAGTCAAATACTGGGAGTGATAAACAAATACGGCCAGATTAAGACTACTTGTAGAACCACAGAGAACATGCTCTGGAAGGACAAACTCCAGGGCAGAGTACAGGGTAAACGGCAAGGTACTTGGCAGTGTGGAGGAGCAGAGGGATCTGGGGGTTCATATTCACAGTTCGTTGAAAGTTGCCTCACAGGTGGAAAGAGCAGTTAAGAAGGCCAATGGGATGTTGGCTTTCATAAGTCGTGGGATTGAGTTTAAGAGCCACGAGGTTATGATGCAGCTTTACAAAACTCTAGTTAGGCCACATTTAGAGTACTGTGTTCAGTTCTGGTCGCCTCATTATAGGAAGGATGTGGAGGCATTGGAGAGGGTGCAGAGGAGATTTACCAGGATGCTGCCTGGATTGGAGGGTATTGAATATGAGGAGAGGCTTAAGGTGCTAGGGCTTTATTCACTGGAAAGGAGGAGGATGAGAGGAGACATGATAGAGGTATATAAAATATTGAGAGGAATAGATAGAGTAGACAGTCAGCGCCTCCTTCCCAGGGCACCAATGCTCAAGATGAGAGGTCATGGCTTTAAGGTTATGGGTGGGAGGTTCAGGGGAGATGTCAGAGGGAGGTTTTTCACCCAAAGAGTGGTTGGTGCATGGAATGCACTGCCTGGGGTGGTGGTGGAGGCAGATACATTGAACAGGTTCAAGAGCTTGTTGGATAGGCATATGGAAGAACGTGAGATAGAGGGATATGTGGGAGGAAGGGGTTAGGTAGTGTGAGGGTGGTCTGATGGACGGCACGACACGGTGGGCCGAAGGGCCTGTTTTGTGCTGTATGGTTCTATGCAACATAGAAAGGTCCCTGTATTTAAACACTCTAAGTGCAACCCCTCCTCCACAGAGAGCCACAGAGCACAGGAACAGGCCCTCTGACCAACCACCTCCATGCTGACCAAGTACCCATCCACACTAATCCCAACATGACCAGCAGAACTTTCCATTCCCTTTTCCTTCATGGGTTTATCCATTTTCATCAAAGTATCCATGTTCCAGCTGCTGGGAAATGCTATTTTCTAAACAGTCCTTGAAGAAGTTCCTCTTAAATTCCCTATTACTGTTATTATTGATTATATTAGATTCATGAACAGTAATGAAAGCAAAAAACTCAAATGTGGGTAATTCAAAATAAAAACAGAAAATGCTGGAAGCACTCAGCGGCCTCAGGATAGAACCTTGGCCTGAAATGTTAACTCTGTTTCACTTGCCATCAGTGCTGCTTGACATGCTGAGTACTTGCAGCATTTTCTGTTTTTTGGGTCATGACCCATGGTTCTGGACTCCCTACACAATTGGAAACATCTGTCAAATTTCACCCCCACCCTCAACACCATCTTTCCACAATCTCATCTTTGCAAGAATCCCAGTTGGTTCAGTCTTTCCTCTCAATTTTGGTATCATTCTTGTAAATCTTGCAACTTTTCTGGTGTTTCTATATCCTTTCTTTAAGTCCAGAATGTTCACAGCACTCCATGGATGGTCCAAGTATTAATCTGTATTATTAATACAGAGTAGCATGCAGACATCAACAGGAAATATACAGGATAAGTGAACACAGTCTGAGTACAAAATGGAACTCATCCACAATTCTAGTGATTAACAAAACTCCTGATTTCTCCACAGGACCCATCACTACACGGATGCAGCTGTTCAATAGGATTTAAGCACACTGATCAGCACACCTATTGAAACCAATTTGTTTTTCTGATCTTTACACTGAGTTACCAGGTTCTTAATCATCTGCCTTCACAAATACTCCATCACATTATGTGCACTGTATCATAGAACACGAAATACGTTAATGTAGAGATCAGCTAGTTAAAACAATAACCAACAGTCAATGCAACCTTACCTGACAGGAGACCTGAACGAGAAACACAAGGTCTTTGGTATCAGCACCATTCTTGCTCACATCACTCTGTTCTTCTGTCAACACCAGCTATACGATGGCAAGAAATCAAGAATGGGGAGATGGGTTGGAAGGAACAGAAATATAAAAAAAAATTAGGTCAGTAGCAAACAATTCAGTAAATAATGCATGAGCGCCTCACTGATATTGCTGACTCCAAAGTGCTTTGCACTAAAACTGCATTAGAGAAACTGAAGGGACAACAATGAAGTAGGAAAGTGACATGGGAGGGGACACGGGGAATTAGGCAGAACGGGGAGAATGGAGCAAGTAAAAGGAATGGTGAATATAGGGGAGGAAGAGTACAGTAGAGGTGAGCAGGGAGAGGGGTCAACACCTTGGTATGATCAGTGATGTCATAACCCAGCAGATGAATCAGGCCTCTCAACAGTCTGTAATTTCCTACCAGGTTCGAGCTTCATTTGAAAGTAAATGCAATTCAGAAAGCTAGACTCATACAGGTTCAATCTAAAGTGTTAATATTTTTCAGTGTTCCAATTTAACATACACATAGCTTCTCCAGTCTGTCATAAAAACCACACGGCACCATTAAAAGAATGATCACACAGTCATTTGCCCACACAAATCTTCTGGTAGCTTTTTAAATTCTGACCCAGAGCAAAAAGAATTGAAATTTATGCAGCTTGACAAAAATGCAATCCTTAAGCTTCTGTTTCACCCTAAAATTACTTATATGGAGAGGGGCATGTTCTTTGCATTTACTGTGGACGACTACAATAATGACTGGATGACTTTTGTAAAACACAGGTTTAGTAAGGAGGAGAAGCCCATGGATCATGTCAAGTGTCTGTTCTGACGATGTGCATTTATTAGTTAACAAAAGGTTCCCTAAATAAGGCTCTGAATGATCAAAGCTCCATATGCATTGAGCAGCTCCCGTTTCAAGAGGGAGAATCCCACTGCACCCTTGCACTTACCCTTTACTAACAATGCCTCTCTCACAATATGCAGACCAGCAGAGGTCTAGCAGCTCTAGGTTATGTCCAGGCACAAACTAAAATGCAGAACAGCAGAGCAAGTAAAATATTCATCCTCCGTATGCTAGTACAAAAGGCAAAAGATCAATCTGTAAAAATCCGTCGCCTATATCGAGAACCTTCATGATGTTCATCCGGATCGTTTATAACCCATGGCTGAGCTCCCTGTTAACCCATTTCCGTACTGCCCGTTTCATGCTCAATTTGCTTAGCTAGGGCAGCTGCTCTGTAATAGCAAGAGTCCCACAGGACAAGGAACGACAGCATGGAGCTCGGCAGCAGCCAAAAGCAACACAGGAATACGTGCAGCAATGATTTGCCTGCCAGACATTTCACTGCTCAAAGAACTCAGTGGGGACATGAACAGTTCACGTAAGAGTCTTTATCCAAAACATGACATTTGCTCATTAAATAAAAACGAGGCTTGGCTTCTGAGCAGCCATGCAGCACTGCCGAGACCGATTGTGTGTGGAAACCCATTAGCATTGGGGCTTAGACAGAATCTTAAATTATAATTTCCTTTTGAATCAGAAAGTCAGAGGTTTGCTTAGTCCTGAAATTTTTATTCTAATTCATTCTTGATCATTTCTTCTACTGGAGGGAGAATTATTTCAATTGAGTCAAACACTGCATTTATATAAGCTGGTCTTCAGCTTCCGGTAACGGATTTCATGCTGGCTGTCTGCTCCTTCTCCTCCCCCAACTCATGCACAAGTTGCACATGGCATTGAGCTCCTCTGAACCTCCCCCAGCAATTCTCTATTTAAAGTGAAATCCAGCAAAGATATACAAGCATTTCAAAATAAGGAACTGGCTCTAAGCAAACAGTCCAGATTTAAAGGTTACCCAAAAGTGAACTTCTGAAATACAAAGACTAGTTGAAACAGTGTGGGCAGAAAATGAAAGGCAATCTTAACTAAGCTGAATCTGTCTTCATGTTTTCGTGTGATTTCACTACAGCCACAAGACATGGGACTTCAAGCGACCCTATTAACCCTTGCAGAATAACCACAAACTAAATGGTACAAGGGGTGTTGATCACAGTGAGTGAATTGCCTGAAACTCCAGACACTCACCGATTCAGAAATCCAGGACACTTTGCCTCAGAAACCTGATGTGTAATTTAAAAGGGGGGCCTCGAAAGGGTTACTGCCACTGGGCTATTTCAAAATCAGTGATGCATTTCACCCCTGGGGTTAGGAAGCATATATCAGGTTTGCAACTTCACTGGTAAAATCATGCTATTTGTTACTTCCAATTTGGGGAGCAAAGCCTTAATCTATAATGCACCACAGGACGCCTGAGCTATAACCCAGGAAGATGAAGGGCTAATAGGGAAGTTAGCTACAGTATTGCAAACAAAATAATTCCTTTCATTGGATCACCCAGTAAATTAAAAGTTATAACTTAATTTTAACAACAGTATTATCAACAATTGCAATTTGGTCTTTGCATGGTTACCACTAACCCATCCCCCACTTCTGATCAAGACTACCTGCACACAAGTCAGTACAGCATTTCATATTGTGTCTGTCTAGTGTGCACGTTTGCTTTTGTTTCAACAGTCTGTCACTAATTTTAATCCAACACTCAGTGTTTTACCAAAACACTAACAGGCAATGAAGATGTAAAAACACCACATTTGGATTATTTATGCAATCCAATCTTGGACTGTACTCGCTGGAGTACAGAAGGATGAGAGGGGACCTCGTAGCGACATTTAAAATGTTGACAGGTAAGGATAGAGTAGATGTGGCTAGGCTGTTTCCCTTGGTGGGCGTGTCCAGGACCAGAGGGCACAATCTTAGAATTAGAGGGTACAGTTTCAAGACAGAGATGAGGAGAAGTTTCTTTACCCAGAGGGTGGTGAAATTGTGGAACTCCTTGCCACGCACAGCAGTGGAGGCCAGATCAGTGGGGGTGTTCAAGGAGGAGATAGACAGATATCTAAATAGTCAGGGTATCAAGGGATATGGGGATAAGGCTGGCAAATGGGATTAGAATAGTTTTTTTTTTCTCTCTCTTTTTTTCCCACCCCATTTCTTTTTCCCTTTTCCTTGGAGCAGACTCGATGGGCCGAATGGCCTGCTTCTGCTCCCTTATCTTGTGATCTTGTGTGATCTTGTGTAACACAGTGTTAGAAGCTAGACTCCTGCCACCCGGTCCAGAAGACACAGTTTGGGATTTTTTTTTGAAGTGACATGCTTTCAACCCTTCTTATTCTATTTTCAATGACATATTTCATGCTGTCTGTCTGCTCCTCCTCCCCCCCCCCCCCCCCCCCCACCCCCCCAACCGCCCTACTCCACATCACACACAAGTCGCACATGGCACTGAGCTGCTCTTAACATCCCCCTCCTGGCAATTTTTGATTTAAAATAAAATGCAAACAGACAATACATCAAGATTACTACAAACACTTTAAAATAAGGAAATAAATCCAAGTCAACAGTCCAACTTTAAAGTTTTCTTTAACTGCTACAATAAATTCTGTTCCTGGTCAGGCAGACCCTGGCCCAGCAGTTCTCAGCATGAAAGAAGGGTTTTCCTAACCTCTTCAGTAAATGCAGCAACACTGCTTTGACCTGCTGAGTGTTTCCAGCGTTTTCTGGTTTTGCTCCTAACCTCTTCCTTTGTTCTCCTGTTAATGATCTGAAATTGATGGCTTTTAATTACTGACAGACTGACTAATGGAAAGTTTTTTTGATTTAATTTAAATAAGCCAAATTTTAGGCACCTCCAATGAATCACCACTTGACGGTCCTTTGTTTGCATGGAGGCCCGGTTTTTCCAGGCTCGCTTCACAAGTAACGACTGAACTACCGAGAACCCCAGTCTTCATATTCATCTGTTACATGTAATTTTTTGAGGGTGAGTCACCTTTGAATGCAGGAGGCAGTTTTTTTGTTAAGCAGATCAGAAGACCACATGGAGATAGCTAGGCTCCAAATCTAGGCTATGAACAGAGATCAAATATTCCCTTGCTCTCTTTACCAGATGGTCATGTAAAAAGAGCAAATGTCAGTGCAAGCAAGCGTCAGCATGAGATATCCTCCCAGAGCGAGGGAGAAGGGAGACATGTCTCTCTGGAGGATATCATTGCATAATATCCTCAGGTTTTCAACTGTAGAAGGGCAGGACTGGCAGCTCAATGTTCCAGGATACAGATGCTACAGGCGAGGAGAGGGTGTTGCCTTTTTGATAAGGGAGGACATTAACAGCAGCACTTAGAGATGACATTCTTAGGGGATCGTCCGGTGAGGACATGTGGGTAGAACTTAAAAGAAGAAGGGAAGAGTCAATCAAATGGGGCTGTGTTATAGACCCCCCCAGTGGTCAGAAGGAACTTCAGGAGCAGGTGTGGAGTGAAATTGTTGAAATAGTTGAAGGAATAATAGGGTTGTATTAGAGGGAGATTTTAACTTCCCCGGTATTGACTGGACCACCCAGTGTTAAGGGCCTGGACGGGGTGGAATTTGTGAAATGTGTCCAGGAAAGTTTCCTGGGTCAATAGAAAGAGGGCCCTACTCAGGAGGGTGCAATACTGGACCTCCTCTGAGGGAACGAGGCAGGGCAGGTAAGTGGCAGTCAGGGAGCACATTGGCTCTGGTAACCATAATTCTATTAGTTTTAAGATAGAGATGGAAGCGGATAGGACAGGTCCACAGGTGAGGGTCCTAAACTGGAGCAGGGCTAATTTTAGGAGAATTAGGCAGGTTCGAGCAGAGGTCGATTTGGTGAGCCTGTTTGAAGGGAAAGAAATGGATGGCAAGTGGGAGGCTTTTAAAGAGTGTGATACCAAGTATCCAGGAGCAGCCTGTTCCTGTTAGGGTGAAGGGTAAACCTGACAAGTTAAGGGAACCCTGACTGACAAATGATATTGAGGCTCTAGTCAAAAAGAAAGAAGTTTTGATTCAGGAGGTCAGGGATGAATGAATCCCTTGATGGCCATAAAAAGATTAAGAACACCCTAAAGAGGGAAATTAGGAGGGCAAAGAGAGGCTATGAGATGGATCTAGCTGGTAAAGTTAAGGGAAATCCCTCATAGCTATATAGAGAGTAAAAGCGTGGCCAGGGAGAGAGTAGGTCCCCTTAGAGATCAGCAGGGCCACCTGTGTCTCGAGCCGCAGGAGATGGGTCAGATTTTTAATGAATATTTCTCCTCTGTGTTTACTGAGGAGAAAATCATGGTTGCTCAAAAGATAAGGTAAACAAGTGGCGATCTTTTGGAGCAAATTCAAATTACCAGGAAGGAGATATTTGCAGCCTTACAGCGCATTAGGGTGGATAAATCCTCACGGCCTGACCGAGTATATCCTCGGACTTTGTGGGAGGCTAGAGAAGAAATTACAGAGGGTCTTCTGGAGATATTTGCTTCATCGTTAGCCACTGGTGAAGCTCCCAAAGACTGGAAGGTGACTAACTTCATTCCATTGTTTAAGAAGGGCAGAAAGGACAAGACAGGAAACTACAGGCCGGTCAGCCTGACATCAGTGGTGGGGACGTTACTGGAGGGAATTCTGAAGGACAGGATCTACCATTTGGATAGACAGAGTCTGATTAGGAGGAGTCAGCATAGCTTTGTGCGTGGGAAGTCGTGCTTGACGAACCTTTTAAAGTTTATTTTGAAGAGGTCACCAAAAAGGTAGGTGAGGGTAGGCAGTGGATGTTGTCTATTTGGACTTTAGGAAGGCCTTCGACAAGGTCCCATATGGTAGGCTGGTCTGGAAGGTTAAGTCCCATGGAACCCAGGGAGAGCTAGTTAAGTGGATTCAAAATCGGCTTGGAGGTAGGAAGCAGAGGATGATGGTTGAAGGTTGTTTCTCAGAATGGAGGCTGGTGACCAGTGGTGTGCCTCAGGGGTCGGTGTTGGGACCCTTGTTATTCGTTATTTATACAAACAATTTGGATGCTAATGCACAGGCTTGATCAGTAAATCTGCGGACGACACGAAATTAGGCATTGCTGTTGATAGTGAAGTAAATTATCATAGATTACAGGGGGATCTTGATCAGTTAGGGAAGTGGACCGAGGAGTGGCAAATGGATTTCAATACAGATACAGTAAGTGTGAGGTGATGCATTCTGGAAGGTCAAACCAGCATAGGATTTGTACTATGAATGGTCGGGCACTAGGGAGCGTAATGGAACAGAGGGACCTAGGAGTACAAGTGCACAGTTCATTGAAAGCGACGTCACAGGTCGAAACGGTGGTGAAAAAGGCGTTTAGCACTCTGGTCTTCGTCAGTCAAGGCACTGAGTACAGGAATTGGGACATTACGTTGCAGTTGTGTAAGTTGTTGGTGAAGCCGCACTTGGAATATTGTGTACAGTTTTGGTCACCCAGTTAAAGGAAAGACATGGTTAAACTGGAAAGAGTGCAGAGAAGATTTATGATGATGTTGCCAGGACTCGAGCGCCTGAGTTATAGGGAGAGGTTGGTCAGACTGGGTCTTTATTCCTTGGAACGTAGGAAAGTGAGGGGCGACTTTCTTGAAATGTTTAAAATTTTGAGAGGCATAAATAAGGCAGACAGTAACAGTCTTTTCCCCAGGGTAGGAGAGTCCAAAACTAGGGGACACAATTTTAGGATGAGAGGGGAAAGATTTAAAAGGGACCTGAGGGGCAACTTCTTGAGTATATGGAACGAGCGGCCATAGGAAGTGGTTGAGGCAGGTTCAACGGTATCATTTAAGCAGCACCTGGATAGGTACATGGAGGGCCGGGGCTTGGAGCGATATGGGCCGAAAGCAGGAAATTGGGACTAGCTGGGTGGGAACTGTGGTCGGTATGGACTTGTCGGGCCGAAGGGCCTGTATTTGTGCTGTATTACTATGACTCTATGTAGAACACCTTTTCATGCTAGCCAGAGCTCTAGATAAAGACATCTTGAGGTTAGTCACAGCCAGCATCCTTTCTCGGACATCCACTTTCAATTCCACAGCTATGTATTTATCTGAGGTCAGCAGGTACCTCATCAATCCTGGAACATGGAAATTACTGGTAGGCAAAATACCTGATCTGCTGCTCTGTGATTGGTGTTAGTTATTTAGGGCTATCTCTAGATAAGAAAAAAAAGAACCACAAGCAATCATTTAGAGTTCAGGTTAAATACCACGCTGGCAATTCCTCCTATAATGTTATAGCCTCAGAATCGGATTACAAGTCTTCAGAGAACTAATAACCTTACAGGGGAGTCCGAGACATTTGGCTAACGTCTAGGAATCCAATCCCAAAGCGTAGGGGATGGGTATAGTGAACTACAATCAGCACTGCAGAGGGACTGAACAGCTCCCTAACACTAAACATGTTCTTTAACCTGCAGCTGCTTAAAGAATTAGATCAGGCCTGTGAATGTGTATAACGGTTATGAACTGTTGCAGTTCATATGAACAGCAGCTTGAAAGGTCACTCACTCGAAGGAGCATTCATGCAAAGATACCAAAACAGGAAGTGAAAACAAGTACCAAAAGAGTGCCTCATTTACTCATTCAACAGACCTGTGCAAGTCCAAATAATTGGCCGAGCAAACAAGTCTAACCCAGGAATCCAGCCCAGCACTGACACTGGGTAAGAACAGCACAGAGGGAGGTTCCACACACAGTCCAAACAGGATATAGATAAATGAGATCACATTACATTTCTCCAGTAACTAGGAAGTGGTCAGGTTTCTCTCCATGACTTAGTGGCCCAACCCATCACCAAAAAGTGCAAACTGAGAACGCAGATCTTTCATTTTATCAAAGAAGAACTGTGCTTGAAGATTCAGTTTCTCTCCTCTCAACTCCCACACGTATATCTTTTTAATCAGAAAAGCTGTACAGCTTCTCTTTTACGTATGCATTAGCAATGAAAAAGCTCCCACACTAAAGAGCCAACTCAGCAGAAGGTTCGAAGGCTGATGCATCGAGCTAATTTGCAATCATACTGTCACCATAGGAACATTATCAGATGCTCCTCATCATTGCAATACTCATTTGGGGCAAATCAGAGGGGCATCATGATGATTGGCTTGTAACAGGACTTCTGTTGGAATGGACTGGCTTTAAAGAACTAAAACATTCTTTAATCAAGTTACAACAGAGCTAGGTTGAATCAAAATATTACTGTGCAGTTCACAGAAAGTGCATTACATGGCATAGCACACAGTTACACTCTGTGGGGGCTGGTACAAGGACCACCAGTTCCCAAACTACAGCACTCTCATAGCTAGTTCCAAACTCACCACAAAGATCTGGCTTTTAAGTCCCAGCATTTTACGTGAATATTGCGGCTAGTTCTGGCAAAACATTTTAATATGTACAAGCGTCGGTTCACCTTGTGACAGCTTTATGGCCCAAAGTGCTTACCTGCTTGCCAAAGGTAGCAAGCATCTGGCCCAGACAGCTGAGACACCTTACAGCAATCCACATTACACCTCAGCACAGAATGGAAACTGAACGTGGCACCTTTAGTCAGTAATATTTAATGCTAGATTTTGCCTAGGAGTTATCGGTCTGTGTTGTTAATTTTTAGATCTGTGTTACTGCCACTTCAGATAGATTAACAAGCTCCAGTCAAAGTAACTGAGTGAACTAACTGGCATTAGGTTAATACAAATTATTTTATTTGGCATAACATTCAAAGAGTAGCAAACTAAAGTTCCCTAGATACAGGCTTTCATACACACAAGCATAGAGATGAAAACACTGACAGATGCCCACATGCACGTTGTGGGCAGATTTTCCCCTAAAAATTGCCTTGTCCTATCCCCTCTGCTCCCCACTGTCACAGTTACAGCATGGAAAGTTCCAGCAGCTCCTGCAAATGTTCTTTGATAATGTGCCATGAAATCATCACTTCTTCTAAATATATATCTGCTTATACACACACTTTTTCTGGAAGAGATGCATACAAATAACATTTAAAAGACTCTTGGACAGGTACGTAGATAATAAAGGTTTAGAGAGATATGGGTCAAACACAGGCAAATGGAACTAGCTTAGTCAGCATGGACCAGTTGGGCTGAAGGGTCTGTTTCTGTGCTGTATTACTCTACAACTGGGGATAAAAGTGTAACCTAGGGTAGTGGTATGCTCCTCCTGCAGGATATGGGAGATTGGGGACATTTCCACTGGAAGTGTATCCATCTCGAGCTCCTGACTGCACAGAACAGTTGGACAGCTATGGAGCATCCAAGGTATTGAAAATATGGTAGCTAGTACAACCACCAGGTTGGTCACTCTGCAGATAGAGAGAGAGAAGAAATAGGTGACCATTAGGAAGGGCAGTAAATGCTGGCATGTAGTGCTGGAGTCCCTGTAATCATCCCCTCTCAAACAGATTGAATACAATGGGGGGGAACGGCCTCTTAGTAGGAAGCAGCAGCTGCAGCCAAGTTTGTGGCAACACAACTTGCTCTGATGCCCAGCAGGAGGGGGACAGGCCTAGCTGAGCAGTAGCGGTGGGGGATTTGTTTGTGAGAGGAACAGACAGGTGTTTCTGTAGCCAAGCATGACATGCTACCATGGTCTGTTGTCTCCCTGGTGCCAGGGTCAGGGATGTCTTTGAGTGGGTGCAGAACATTCTGAAGGGGGAGGGAGAACAGCCAGAGGTTGTAGTACACATTGGTACTAATGATATAGATAGAAAGAGAGATGAGGTTCTACAAAGTGAATTTAGGGAGTTAGGCAGAAGGTTAAAAAGCAAGTTGTACTATAGGCCTCCCAACAGTGGGAATTAGAGCAATAGATATGTAAGCAAATTGCAAAATGTTGTAAAAGCAAGAAGATTAGAGTCATGGGAAATTTTAACTTTCCCACTATTGACTAGGATTGACTGAGTGCAGAGGCCTCAGATGGGGCAGAATTTTAAGTGCGTCCAAGATAGTTTTTGGAGACATTACATAGATAGTTCTACCAGAGAAATGTCTGTAATTGACCTTATCTTAGGGAATGAAACTGGTCAGGTGGTGGAAGTGTCAGTGGGGGAACACCAACAATTCTCTAAGTTTCAAGGTTACTCTTCAAGTTAAGGTCCTTATTTGGGGGAAGGCTGATTTCAATAGCACAAGACTGGTGAAAGTAGATGGGGAGCAGATACTTGCAGGTAAAACAACATCTGACAACAGAGTTACAGGAACAGCACATTCTGGTAAAGAAGAAAAGCAAAGATGACAGGATTAGGGAACCATGGATGACAAAGGTCATTGAAGGTTTGATCATGAAATAAAAGGAAGCATATGATAGGTACAGGCAACTACAAACACACAAATCCCTTGAGGAATATGGAGGGTGTAAGAGACTACTTAAGGGCAAAGAGATGTCATGAAATATCCTCGTCTGGTAAGATTGAACAAAATACAAAACCATTCCATAAGTAAATTAGGATCAAGAGGGTAGCTAAGATAAGAGTGGGTCCTCTTAGGGACCAAAGGGAAAATCTGTGTTGTGGAGCCAGGGGATGTGGACGAGGATCTAACTTAATACTTCTAGTCTGTATTCACCAAGCAAAAGGACATGAAGGATAGAGAGTTCAGGGAGAGATACATTGATAGTCAATATTAAGAAGGTAGAGATGTTAGATGTCTAGGCATGCACAAGGGTGGAAAAATCCCCAGTGCCATATGAGATGGAAGTACTGATGGAAGTTTGTGCATTTTCATTAGCCACAAGTGAAGACTGCAGGATAGCTAATGTTCCTCAAAAGCAGGGAATTATAGACCAGTTAGCCCGACATTAGTTGTGGACAAAATGCTGAGTCCATTATTAGAACATTTAGAAAAGATTAACAGGATCAGTTAAAATCAGTATGGATAACTTGAAAGGGAAATCATACTTTACAAATTTACTGGAATTTTCTGAGGATGTAAAGCAAATGGTGGTAGATCAGATGATGAGAACCTGTGAGTGTGGTGTATTTGGATTTTCAGACTTTCACCAAGATTCCATCTAAGAGATCAGTGTGAAAAATCCAGTGGCATGGAATTGGATAGAGAAATGGTTGGCAGACAGGAAAAACAGAAGGAATGAACAGGTACTTTTCAGAGTGTCAGATGGTGACCAGTAGGGTACCATAGGGTTCAATGCTTGGACCATAGCCATTCATGATTTATATTAATGATTGATATGAGGGAGTTAAATGTAACCTATCCAAGTTTGTGCATAATACAATACTGGGGGGGAGAATGAGCTGGGAGAAGGACACAGAGGTGCTCCAGAGTGATTTGAACAGCGAGTGGGCAAATTTGCAGCAGGTGCAGTATAATGCGGATAACCACGAGTACCAATGAAGTAAGTAGTCAGGTACAGCAGGTAGAAGATAAACGGTATGTTGGCCTTCATATTGAGAGGAATTAACTACAGGAGCAGGTACGCTTTATTGCAATTGCACAGTGCCTTGGAGAGTTTTGGTCTCCTTGTCTGAGGAAGGATGTTCTTGCTATGGAGGAAGCGCAACAAAGGTTCACCAGATTGATTCCTGCTACAGCAGGACTAATGAATGAAGGGAGATTGGGGTGACTGAGCACTGTAGTTGTCTCTGCTGGACAGTGGGGAGGAAAATGACTACGAAAGCTATGGTGGTAGGGGACTTGGTACTGAGGGGAACAGACAGGCATTTCTGTGGTCACAAACAAGACTGCCGTCTTGTATATGTCTACGCTGCCTCCCTGGTTCTGGGGTCAGCCATGTATCAGAGTAGCTGCAGGGCATTCTGATCAATCAGAGGTTATGGTGTTAAAGATAGGTAGAGAGGAATGAGATCCTGCAACATTAATTTAGGGAGTCAGGTAGAAGGCTAAAAAGTGAGGCATTCAAGGTTGTAATCTTGGACTATATCCTATGCCACAGGTGAATGAGTGTAGGAGGGTAGGTTAGATCAATGCGTGGCTAAAGTGATGGTGCAGGAGAAAGGGCTTTAGAAACTTGGATCATTGGGACTGCTGGATGGGCAGGTGAGACATGTACAAGCAGCATAAGTTGTATCTGAACTGGAACGGGACCAATATTCTTGCAGGGAGGTTTACTCCTGTTGTCAGGGAGGTTTTCAAGTAACTTGGCAGGGGGACTGGACACAGACTATTATTACAGCAGGTGAGAAGATGCAATCAAATGTAGAAGATAAACTAAGTCCTGTAGGCAGAACAGATGGGAGCACGATAAGCCACAAGTGGACTGGCAGGCTAAACTGCATACATTTTAATGCAAGAAGCCTGACAGGTAAGACTGATCAGCTTACAGCATTAATCAGCACATGGGAATAGGATATTATTGCAATCACAGAAACTTGGTTGAAAGAAGGGCAGGGCTGGCAGCTCAATGTTCTGCGGTGTAGAGATTTCAGGCATGATAGAGGGGGAAGGAAAACCAGGAGGGGGCATCATAATATTGACTAGGAAAGATATGTTGGAAGGCTCTTCAAACAAAGTCAAATGGGTAGAACTTAGAAATAAGAAAGAGGCAATCACGAAAGCAACAATGTGAGCATGAGCCAAGGGTATGTGGGTGAGGTCTTACATGAATACTTTATATCTGTATTCACTGAGAAGACATGGAAGATGAAGAGTTCAGAGAGAGGGATGGCGATATTCTAGATCATTAAGGAGGAGTGGGTGGTGGTGGAGGTGTTAGATGTCTTGGAACAATTATAGGTGGATAAATCCCCAGGACCATATGAGATGTATCCCAGGCTGCTATGGAAGGCAAGGGAAGAATTTGCTGGGGCCCTATAATGATTTTTGCAAATTCACTAGCCAGAGGCAAGGTACCATCTAACTGGAGAATACCTAATGTGGTTCCTTTATTCAAGGACAGCAGGGAAAAGCCAGATAACTAAAGGCCAATGAGTCTTACACCAGTAGTAGGGAGATTATTGGAAAAAATTCTGAGGGACAAGATTTATTTATAATTGGAAATACAGGGATTGATAAGAGATGGTCAGCATGGCTTTGATCATGGGAAATCCCGTCTCACTAATCTGATTGAAGTTTTTTGAAGAGGTAACTAAGTATACTGCTGATGGCAGTGCAGTAGATGTGGTCCACATGGACTTTATTAAGGCCTTTGACAAAGTCCCTCATGGTACGCTGGTCCAAAAGGTTAAAGCCCATGGGATCCAAGGCAAGCCGACAAATTGGATCCAAAATTGTCCTGCGAATAAGAGGCAGAGGTGGAGAGTTGCTTTTCTGATTGTAAGTCTGTGACCAGTGGTGTATGACAAGGATCAGGGCTGGGATCTTTGATGCTTGTGATATTAATCACTTAGATGTGTTTGTAAGAGGTATGATTGGTAGGACTGAGTAAAGTGAAGGGACAATAATGCAGCCTTGTTTGACACCAGCCTTCATTAAGATTGGTTCTGTTGCAGACCTGTTGGTTAATACCTGCCTGCCACAGTGGGCAAATGTAGGATGGAGACCAATTTCAGTGGGCAGCCAAATTTAAGGAGGGTGTTCCACACACCTACTTGCTTGATGGAGATAGACATTATTGATATAATTCACCACCACCTTAAATGTGCTAGCAATTTAGTTGATTGAAGAAAAGGGTACTTGAAGATCAAGATCTCAGACCTGACACAAAACAGACCTAGCAAGAGATTACCAGGTGAGTAAAGGAAAATATCAAGGATTTGCTCAAAGATATCCTTGAAGAAATGCAGCATCTCCACTGACTCCTGGCCCACAACTGCTCAGACTGAAGGAGGAACATCTGGGCTGGTTTTGAGAATCTGGAGGCCATGCATCAGGAGCATGCAGAAGCCCTGTGTAAGCAGATGAAGGAGCGTACCACCTCACAAATGACCCATCCACCTGCTCTGCCAGTTACCTCCTGCCCCACATGTGAAAGAGTCAGCAGATCTCATTAGCCACAAGATAATCCATAAACTCAGAGAAGAAGCAAGTCATCCTCAGTCCCAAGGGACTGCCCAAGAAGAAGAAAACTACTCCCACAGATTATTTATTTATTTAGTTTTTACAGATGAGAGGATGCAATTTACCTGGACCCAGGGTTTTAGTCTTTGAGTTTGATGAGCTTATTTTTATCTTTTTTTCATGAATATATGGCTACTTCATTACTCATCTCAACATATAATATCATACCAAGGGCTCTACCTCCAGGTTAATGCTGAAGCAAAATAATGACTGAATATTTCTGCCATCTCTCCTTTGTTATTTGTAGTATCTCGTCTATTCTTTCATGGCCCTATTCCCACCCCAACCTTTTATCTCCATGTGTCTGTAAAAGGTTATGCTACTGTTTTATGTTCCTTGACAATTTAATTTCATGCTTCCACTTAGCCTTCTTAATTGTTTTTGACATCTTTTCAATTATTGCTCCTCTCTCTTACCATGCACTCCTACGTTGCTGTCCATTATAACTTCCCAACTTCCATTCTCAGCTCCTCAAAATCAGCGATTCTCCAATCCATTAGTCTGGTTTTCATCCAGTCCTTCTCTGTCATCATTTTAAAGTGCATTATATTATGATTATGACTGCCTTGATGTTCCCCTAATACTTACCCTAACCCCTTACCTGTTCTTGTTCATTCCGCATTACCAAAGCAAATCATGAATCCTCCCTCGTTTTTACATATTCTGCATATATTGTAGGAATCCATTCCCTTATCCTCTTCACCTACCACTTTGTTCCAATCAACACTGGGGTACTTGAAGTTTCCCATTACTATTTGATTTATTTCACTCATTTCCTTAATTTGTCTGCATATTTCTTCCTCCACCTCTTCTCCCTTTATGAGGTCTGTGGACTACACCCACTCATGCAATTGATCCTCCATTATCAAATATATCAATCCATATCAATATTATTCGTGCCCTTACTGTGGCTGTGTCCATTTTCTCCATTGCCTGTGTTATACTTAATGACTACTACCCACCGTCCCAAAAACCCCTGTGCAGCTCTGGGAGAGTGCAACATCTTAATATCAAGGAAAACTTCAATTAACCTTTGAAAGACCAGCTTTCAGAAGAGATATTAGTCAGAGGCCCTGCCTGTATTTTCAGGTACACATAAAAAAAATCCAAAATTTAAAAAGGATCTATTTGAAAATCCTGGTGTCCTGGCCTTTAATTAGACCATGATTTTTTTTTAAATTTTAACCAATTAAAACCCAAATAGAAAATCCTGAAGTCCCCTTGGAAAAATTAGTTTTGAATTTTTTCCACCAATAAAACTCTGTGCCAGGAATAAATGACAACATGAAGAGGTTACACTGCCCTTAATTTGAGAATACTGCACATGGCTTTCAGAAGGAAGAACTTATCTTTCCCCCACTACCTTTGAATTCATGGAACCCCTCCTTTCTCCCATTGCTTTTGAATTCACAGAGCTCCTCTCCCCCACTGTCTTTGATCTCCTCGTGGAGACCTCTCTCTCCTGCACTGTTTTTGAACTCATGAAGCCTCCGCCTCTCATGCTATTTTGAGCAAATTTGAAATTAAATAATATGACATTTAAAGTCATAACTCGTTATTAAACTTTACTGCCATCTAGCAGGTCACTGCTGACATGCCACTGACGCAGTGCAAAGCACAAATAAATGGGATTGGACCATAATTCCAAAAGCCACGTGCAGGAAGGATATACTGGCTTTGGAGGTGGTGCAGAGGAGGTTCACCAGGTTGATTCCAGAGATGAGGGGGTTAGCCTATGAGGAGAGATTGAGTCGCCTGGGACTGTACTCACTGGAATTCAGAAGAATGAGAGGGAATCTAACAGAAACAAAGAAAATTATCAAAGGGATGGACAAGATAGATGCAGGAAGGATGTTTCCACTGGTAGGTGAGACTAGAACTAGGGGACATAGCCTCAAGATCTGGGGGAATATATTTAGGGCGTAGATGAGGAGAAACTGCTTTTCCCAGACTGTAGTGAATCTGTGGAATTCTCTGGCCAAGGAAGCAGTAGAGGTTACGTCATTAGATATATTTAAGACACAGTTAGATAGATTTTTGCATAGTGGGGGAATTAAGGATTATGGGGAAAAGGCAGGCAGGTGGATCTGAGTCCATGGCCAGATCAACCACGTTCTTATTGAATGATGGGGCAGGCTCGATGGGCCAGATGGCCTCCTCCTGCTCCTATTTCTTATGTTCTTATGCTATGTTCTTGTGCAGCATTCTCAAAGTAAGGGAAGTGTAACCTCTTTATGGTTGCCATTTATTCCTGGAACAGAGTTCTTTAATTGGAAAAAATTCAAAAACAATTTTTCCAAGGCGGCCTCAGAGTTTATCTCTTTTCTTCAAAATATTGCCATCAGATATTTTTATATGAACACCAGAGAATTCACATAGAGCCTTTAATTCTGAAAGCTGGCACAGCAGATACTGCACTCCCTCAGTACTGCATGGGCCCTAGGTTTTTGTAGTGAAGTCTCTGAAGGATGACTTAAACCATAAATCATGACCGGGTGAAAGCTGAACTCCGAATGTAGAGTTTTGCGCAGTACCTGAAGCCAATGGGGGATGTTTATGCAAATACGCTGATCCCTTTAGCTTGTTTTGTTGCTAGTGATGCATTTCATAGGTTGGTGCTGATGGGCATGGTTCATTCTGAAGACAGCTGGTTTATTTTCTGATTATAACATTCCATTGCATCTTGGCTCTTTACTTTCCGAATAATTGATCTGATACTGATGTTATTCCATGGCCCGAGAACAGGGCTTTCTGTCACCTGATTGGCACTGCATGTACAATCTTGATGTTGAGTAGATTTTGATCCCAAGTC
This sequence comes from Pristis pectinata, assembly GCF_009764475.1. NCBI lineage: Eukaryota > Metazoa > Chordata > Chondrichthyes > Rhinopristiformes > Pristidae > Pristis > Pristis pectinata. The sequence goes on along the minus strand of NC_067431.1, from coordinate 2,008,553 downwards.
ACTGATGTGAATGTACTGTTCCATTTAGACCAATCTTCAAGCAACTATTGATACATTTAACTTGCAAAAGAAGATGCAACCTAAAATATCACTAGGTTCAGGTATGCTTGATCTGACAGCTAACTGGAAATATATTGGAAAACACACACTGTGCGCTTCCTGGGGAACATTTGGGTGTAAATCCTGGAAATCCTTAGCTTACAACACAGTGAGGGTACCTTCACCAGAAGGACTGCATGGTTCAAGACCCTGACCTTCTCAAGGGCATTGAAGGACAGGCAATGAATGCTGGCCTTGCCAACAGATTCTCATCCCACAGAATGAATTTGTCCTGTAAACCAGAAATTATGCAACATTTAAATGTTACCAAGTTCTGAAAGTGTTTAAAATACAATGTATGAGAAAGAGATCAAGAATAAGATACAAAAAGTAAATGAAAGCAAATGCTGCCATCTGTAGACGAAAGCAATCACTGGAAATATACATGCACTGGTAGCCAACAGAGGGCAGCTGCGCCACTAAGAAAGGCGACAGGAGATCAACGTCATCCTAACCGAGTCACGAATCTCATCACCCAAAGTATCACAGGGCAAACACGCACCACAACATATTGCGGAGTTCCTCAGAGATGAGCACTTGTGATCAGTGAGGAATGAAACCAACCTCAAATTTGCTCCTGATAGCAGAAGGCAACAGGGAAACAGATAAAGATGAACCGAGATTGACTGGGGAGCTGGGATGGCTAAGGACAGGTGTCATTAAATTTGGAGAAATGCAAAGCTGTAGGATTGGGATTGGATAATAGTGCCAGCAGAGTGGCCCTCGAGCAAAAGCTGCAGATGCTGGAAAAGAAAAAGCACTTCCATCCGCACAATCTGGAACTCTCTTCCCAATAACATCTTCATCATAAGGAACGCAAGAGTTCAGAAAGGCTCCACCTTCAAGAATAATTAGGGATAGGCAATAAATCCTGACCTTTCCAGCAATGGCCAATTAAAACACAAACAAAGCAGAACATGCTGGAAGTATTCAGGTCAGGGAGCATCTGTGGAGACAGAAATAAAGTCAATGTTTCAGGTCAATGACCTTTCACTAGAACTGAGAAAGTTCAAATTACACAGTTGTGTCAGTAGTTCAGGCTTTCAGATCCTGGTCTGGAAGCTAACCACATGCTGTCATTCCCATTAATCATGAAGGGTAAAGAGCTGGAAGAAGTGATAGAGATGGAAGCAGCCAAGACCATACAAGGATTTTAAAATGAGGGTGAATATACCAGTTGTGTTTGACATTGTTACTTTCAAGTGAAGGTAACATGTTTTTTTTTAAATTGGGTTCCAAGTCCAAGCCAGAGAACTATAAGACTCAAATATATGATTAAGATGTTGCTAGAAAGATCTTAAGACATATTCCTTTGATGAGTGGGGGAGCTACTTACAAATACTGAGCCACACTTTGCAGAAGAGAATATAATGCCTTTATGTTGTCGATGGAAAGATCCATGACTTTGGTGGATGGATACAAATAGAAGAATTTGAAGTTTATACCCTGGAATAGCAAATGGTTCTAATTCTCAGGACCAACGGTTGTAGCCAACGGTTGATAGCCAGAAGGCAGAGTCATACAGCAGGAAACAAGCCTTCCACCCACAGGGTCCACAGTGACCATCAAATGCACATCTATATTAATCCCATTCATACAGCATTGAGTATTCCCCATTCCAATCCCATTCCCCATGTACTGCCTTGTAACATTTTTTCTCTCTTACTAATGATGTTCACTACACAACACCACAACCCCACAGAAAGAAATTAGTCTTAGGTTCACTTGTCTTCTTCTATTAATGACCTGGTCAGTGGTCTTGGATGGCCAGTAAATTTGGAGATTATACTAAGTATTTTTTTTTAAGGTATGCAAAAGAGGAGCAAAATCTTAAGGAAAAGGATTTAGATGAATGAAGAGAAATAGGTCTGCACAAAACAGATTTGTTCTTTCTGGGGCAAATATTACATTATATAAGGGATAAATGGATTAACATTTAACATATTCTCGTGCTCTTGGTTATTGACATTCGTGGACAGGTTGTTATCACCTGCGGGGTAAAGAGAGGATTGAATGACATTTATTAACGTAATTTATTGGGCTGGCTTTTTCCTTGGCTTTACATCTCTCCAAAGAGATTACACGTCTATCGAGGGTAGAAAGGGGATTACTGTGGTTTTTCAGGCAGCATGAGGTGGAATTGGGTTTGAAATTCCTACTTGACACCAGGTCTTCTGCTTGTCATTTTCACTGGTCTGTGTGAATCCCACCCCTGCAAAGACCAGCCATCATCTATAAATCCCAAGTCAGCAGTGTTGCGAATAACCTGGAAACACAGCTTAATACCATGCAGTCGCAACAACAGTACAGAATCAGTCGCTACATTCCCATCACAAACTATGTTCACTAAGTAAATTACTACAATGCTCACCATGGGGACTGCCTATAGCTTTGGTGTCATACTGGACAGATAAATTTTGGACTATACATTTACAACATCACTAAAACTGCCCACCCCCACTTCTGTAACATTGTCTAGTGGTATCCTTGCTTAGCTCATCTGCAGCTGAAGCTTTCATCCATGCCTTTGTTACCCATAGCTGTGATATACCAACACACTCCTGATTGGCCTTCCTTGTTCTACTCCCCTTTGGTCATCCCAATCTTACTGCTCATATACTGATTTCTGCCAATCCTGTTTCTCTATTTACCTGTCCTCACCAACTTACTTTGGTTCTTTGTGTGTCTTGTTTCCAAATGCTGTCTCTACCTTGTCCCTCCCTTTCTCTTGATGATAACTCAGCAATATAAACGTGAAATTCCTACACACCCCCATTTCTGGCCTCTTATTTATCACCAAATTCAATTATGAGAAAGACTATTTAGCCACCATGCCTTCAGCTATTAAGATCACAAGTTCAGGAACTCCTTTTGTAAATCCTTCCATATCCCTTTCTTATTTTTTTCCAAGTGACACTTAATACTCCATTCTTACCAAACCTTTGGTCATTTGCTCTCTTATGTTCTTATGTGGCTTGCGGTCAAAATTTTGCTCATTCACACTCCCAAATAAAAGATGTTTTGCCAAGATAAAGTGACTAATCATAGAATTATACAGTGTAGAAACAGATCCAACTCGTCCATGCTAGCCAAGTTGTCTACCTAAGCTGGTACCATTTACCTGTGTTTGGCCCATATCCCTCTAAACCCTTCCTATCCATGTACCTGCCTAAATGCCTCTTAAACATTTTAATTGTACCAGCCTCTACCACTTCCTCTGGCAGCTCATTCCACATAAGCAACACCCTGTGTTGTTGCATTACTGCAGAGGCATAGATCAATACTGTGGTATCTCACAATCTGTTATAATATTGGTACATAAGATGAGGAGTAACAACACATTCATGTTCTGGTGCAGTGTGCTATCCATAAAGTGCCACTCACTTGTATGCTGCCAAAGTCAACGTTCTCATAGTGGAAGTGGGCACATTCGGCAAGCTTGGGAAAGTGCCCTTTCGTGAATGCCAACCTGTAATGGAGAAGAGCACACAGCATTAGTACCGACCAGGAAGTAACTTAGATTGTTTGCATCTTTAACAACTATGGAAACAGTTGGAACTGCCTAATGTCAATACTAACTTTGTATATTCCTTGATCGTGCCTCTCAGAATAGAATGGCAATGAAAATATAAAACAAAGGGAAAAAAAATGAAAAGTGAGTCGAACAGAAGGATGGCATCTTATTTGAAGGTGCTGCCTGAATCACAGGGCAAGTTTTAATTCAGTTTGTTGTGGACTCATTGCTAAATGTCACATGAAGAGGCAATGATGGGAAATCACAGGATAATGGACTGTAGACCATCAAATCTGTGTCAGCTCTTTCAGAATAGTGCAGATGGTTCCCTTTCCTCATATCCTTAGCATTATTTTACCCTTCAACTTATGCAATTTGCTTTTGAAGACTGCTGTTAAATACTTTCCATCAAGATACCTATCCCTAACAATTGGTTGCATAAAGTATTTCTGCTTGTCACCTATGGTAATGAGTTCTGCAAAATTTACTAAATTACACCTCCGGCTATTGCTGTTCAGCCATTGGGAAGAATTTTTCTTTATCAAATCATGAATTTAGACAATTTTCTGCAAACGTAATTGATTCCATAATTTGAAGTGGGAACTAAGTATTTTGATGCAGACAGTGTGGTCAATGTGGGGCCCACATGGAAAGCTGGTCCAAAAGGTTAGTGCCGATGGGACCCAAGGCAAGTTGGCAAATTAAATCCAAATCTGCCTTGGTAATAGGAGACATGGCTTGGTAATTGGAAAGGATTATTTTTGTGATTGGAGGCCTGTGATCGGTGGTGGACCGCAGGAATCAGTCTGGGACCCTTGATGTTTGTTATATACAGTAACAACTTTGATGCGAGTGCAGGAGGTAGGATTAGTAACTTTGCAGACAGTGGTGTCATTGATAGCAAGGAGAGTTTAATTTAGGATGCAGGATGATATTCAGCTGGTAATTTGGGCAGAACAAAGGCAGATGGAATTTAATCTTCATAAATGCAAGGTGATGCTTCTACCCCCCCCCCCCCCCCCCCCAAGGTAAGGATAGGGGCTTCATAATGAATGGCAGTTTCTAGGCAGCACAGAGAAAAAAAGCGCCCTTGACATACAAATCCAAAAAAATCCCTGAAGGTGACAGCATATGTAGATAAGTTGGTGAAGGGATGCTTAATTTCATTAGCTGGGCATACAGTACAAGAGCAGGAGGCCTTGGTACAAGGTTAAGCTGCAGCTGTAATATCATGTGCAGTTCTGGTCACTACACTATCGAAAGCATGCGGGTACATACAAGTAGGTGAAGAGGAGATTCACCAATGTTGCCTGGCATGGAACATTTCAGTTATGAGGAGACACTGGATAACCATAGAACCATACAGCACAAAACAGGCTCTTCGGCCCACCATGTTGTGCCGTCCATCAAACCACCCTCACACTATCTAACCCTTTCTTCCCGCATATCCCTCTATCTCACATTCCTCCATGTGCCTATCCAACAAACTCTTGAACCTGTCCTCCATATCTGGCTCCATCACCACCCCAGGCAGTGCATTCCATGCACCAACCACTCTTTGGGTGAAAAACCTCCCCCTGACATCTCCCCTGAACCTCCCACCCATAACCTTAAAGCCATGCCCTCTCGTCTTGAGCATTGATGCCCTGGGAAGGAAGCGCTGGCTGTCTACTCTATCTATTCCTCTCAATATTTTATATACCTCTATCATGTCTCCTCTCATCCTCTTCCTTTCCAGTGAATAAAGCCCTAGCACCTTAAGCCTCTCCTCATATTCCATACGCTCTAATCCAGGCAGCATCCTGGTAAATCTACTCTGCACCCTCTCCAACGCCTCCACATCCTTCCTATAATGCGGCGACCAAAACTGAACACATTGTTGCATTGTTTTCCTCGTAGGAGAGGGGACTGAGGGGGACCTGATAGAGATGTAGAGAATTATGAAAGGCATATAGAAAGGTAGATAGCAGGAAACTTTTCACCAGAGCAGAAGTAACTAAAACTAGAGGACAAAGGCTTAAGGTGAGTAGTAGAGATTTAGAAGGGGCTTGAAAAAGAACATGGTTGGAACCTGGAATACACTGCCTGAGGGGGCGGTGGAGGCAGGTATTCTCACAACATTTAAAAAGTATCACCAAGGTAGGCTATGGGTCAAGTGCTGATAAGTGGGATTAGTATAGATAGGTTTCTGATGGTCTGCATGGACAAGATGGGCCGAAGAGCCTGCTTCTGTGTTATACGTCTTCATGATATTATTTATTGCTACCCCATGCATTTACTAACATTGAGTGCCTATCCCTGCCGACCCCTGAACTGAGGGGCTTGCTGGGTTATTTCAGAGAGCAACCACATTGTGCAGATCTTTTCTCCATTCCCTTACAGCATGCGATGTTCCTGGCAACCAAAGTTTATTGCCCATCCATAACTGTCCTTAAGGTGGCGATGATGCACTGTTTCCTGAAGCCCAATGATAATGAAGGCATGACAAATAACATGAGCCAGGCTGGCACGGTACTTGAAGGGGAACTTGTGGGCAGTGGTATTCCTGTGCACCTGCTAACCTTGTTCTTCGTGGTGCTGTCAGAACAGTGTGGCCTTGCAATTGTACTTGGCTAATACTAGAATCATGGCAGAGAGATTGAATGTTTGGGATCATTGGCGGGTTGCGATCGAGGGGACTGCCTTGTCCTGGTGGTGTTGTGCGTCCTGAGTGTTATTGCAGCTGGAGAGTATTCCATCGCACAACTGACGTGTGCCTTGAGATGGTGCAATGGCTTTACAGAGCCTGAAAGCGAGTCACTCACCACAGGTTACCTAGTCTCTAACCTGCTCTTGTAACAACAGAATTTATGTACAGGTCCAGTTACTCTTCTCGTCGATGATAGACCCCCTCACCCCCCCTTCCACAGGAGTTGATGGTAGGGGATTTGACAGTGACCATGCAGTTAAATTCAAGTGTAGATGGTCAGATTGTTTCTTGTTGTGGATGGTCATTAAAAGGCACAAATGTTAATTGCTACTTATCAGATCCTGACTGTTACCCACATGAAGGTATGGACTGTTTCATTTTCTGAGTAGCAAATTGGAATTGGTTTATTATTGTCACTTGTACCGAGGTACAATGAAAAACTGGTCTTGCATACCGATCGTACAGGTCAATTCATTACACAGTGCAAATACATGGACTTAGTACAGAGTGCATTGAAGTAGGACAGCTAAAAACAATAACAGAGTACAGAATGAAGTGTCACAGCTGCAGCGAAGTACGTTACAGGTAGACAATAAGGTGTAAGTTCACAACAAGGTAGATTGTGAGGTCAAGAGTCCATCTCATCGTATAAGGGAACTATTCAATAGTCTTATCACAGTATAGAAAAGAGAGAATGATCCAGGTGGGTGGGGTCTTTGATTATGCTGGCGGCTTCACCAAGGCAGCAAGAGGTATAGGCAAAGTCCATGGAGGGGAGGTTGGTTTCTGTGACGCACTGGGCTGCGTCCACAACCCTCTGCAGTTTCTTACGGTCCTGGGCAGAGCAGTTGCCATACCAAGTCGTAGTGCATCCAGATAGGATGCTTTCTGTGGTGCATCGATAAAAGTTGGTGAGTGTCAAAGGGGACATGCCAAATTTCTTTAGCCTGAGGAACTAGAGGTGCTGGTGAGCTTTCTTGGCCATGGCATCTACGTGGTTGGAGGACAGGCTATTGGTGATGTTCACTCCCAGTTACGTGAAGCTCTCAACCTTCTCGACCTCAGCACTGTTGATGTAGACAGGTGCATGTACACCGCGTCCCCTTTCCTGAAGTCAATGACCAAATGGGAATAATATTGTGCAATCATCAGCACACATCCCTACTTATGTTAGTGCTTCTTTTTCCACAGATGCTGCCTGACCTGCTGAGTTTTTACAGCATTGTTTGTGTTTGTTCCAAATTTTCAGCAGTTCTTCAGCAGTTTTTTGACTTTTATACCTTCTTCTGATCATAGGATTGAAAGAAGGCCATTGACAGTTACTGAAGATGGCTGGTCCTAGGAGAGTGCCCTGACGAACTCTGATAGCAATGTCCAGGGGTTCTGATGATCAGCCTCTTTGCTTGAGTTTCACAGGACTTCTTGATTCCTCACTTGGTCAAATGGTGTCTCCTGCCAAGGGCATTCACTCTCAGCTTGCCTCTGTTATTCAGTTCTGTTGTACATAAAATGAGGTCTGGAACAGAGTATGTTTAAATTCCACATTTATTTTCTTGTAGTTTTGCAGGCAAGGACTTGCGTTTTTCAGTCCCAGCGGCCTTAGCAGCAGAGGGGAGGAGACAGCAGTAGCATTTTACAAGTTATTTTGCAGGTAAGGACTTGTGTTTTCCAGGTCGGTGGCACTGTGACCAGATCTGAGGCTGAGAAGGGAAGGGTAAAGTCAGGCAGGGCAATAGCGATAGGAGGCGTGATAGGGGGACAGACAGGAGGTTCTGTGGCTACTAAAGAGATGCCAGGATGGTGTTGCCTTGGAGCAGCTGCAGAACATTCTCGAGAGAGGGGGTGACCAGCCAGAGGTTGTGGTGCACACTGGCACCAACGACATAGGTAGGAAGGTGTGGTGGGGGGGGGGGGGGGGGGGGGGGGGGGGTGAAGGTGGAGGAGTTGACATCCTGCACAATGAGTATAGGGAGTTAGGAAAGAGGCTGAAAAGTAGGACCTGGAAGGTAGTGATTTCTGGATTTACCTTGTGCCCTGTGCTAGTCAGGGCAGGAGTAGAAAGACAGAACAGATGAATACATGGCTGAGGAGCTGGTGAAGGGGGCTGGGTTTCAGGTTCTTAGATCACTTGAACCTCTTCTGGGGCAGGGGTGATCTGTACAAGAGGGGCAGGTTGAACATTAACTGGAGGAGAACCAATATTCTGGCGGGGAGGTTCACCAGTGCTAATCAGGAGGGGATAAACTAGTTTGGCAGGGGGATGGGAACCAGAGCACTGGGTCAGAAAGTGGAGGGGTTGAGGAAGGTAGATGTCATGACCAGTAAGTTTGCAAGGAAGAACAGACAGAAACAAGGGAATAGACACGATGGGACTGAAGGTCTGAAGTGTGTTATTTTAATGCAAGGAGTATTAAGGGCGAAGGTGATAAACTTAGAAGGACGTCAAGGATAATGAGATCAGTGTGGAGCATGCTGATGTGCTAGGGCATTTTGAGATAAAGAAAGAGGTAGTGCTGGGTCTCTTGAAGAACATTTAAGTGGATGTCCCCAGGGCCTGATGCGATATATCCCAGGTTATTGAGAGAGGCAGGTGAGACTCCTCGGGCCTTGACCAATATCTTCATGTCCTCTCTAGCCACAGGCGAGGTCCCAGGGGAATGGTGAGCAGCTAATGTTGTCCCATAATTCAAGAAGGGAAATAGGGATAATCCTGGAAACTATAGACTAGTGAGTCTCTATCAGTGGTAGGGAAGCTATTGTAGAGGATTCTTAAGGATAGGATTTATGAGCATTTGGAAAACCATATCCTAGTTAGGGACAGTCAGCATGGTTTTGTGTGGTGCAAGTCATTCCTTACTAACCTGATTGAGTTTTTCAAGGAGGTGATGAAGGTGATTGAAGGTAGAGCTGTGGATATTGTCTACATGGATTTGGCTTGACAAGGTCCCTCATGGTAGCCTCATCCAGGGTGACTTGGCTGTTTGGATTCAGAATTGGCTTGCCCACAGAAGACAGGGTAGTGGTCGATGAGACTTATTGAATAGTGGTGTTCCACAAGGATCTGTACTGGGACCTCTGCTGTTTTTCTTACATATAAATGACTTGGATGAAAATGTGGATGGGTGGGTTAGTAAGTTCACAGATGATACAAGATTGATGGTGTTGTGGATAGTGTGGAAGATTGCCAAAGGGATATAGATCAGTTGCAGATACGGGCAGAGAAATGGCAGATGAAGTTTAATCCGGCCAAGTGTGAGGTGTTGTACTTTGGGATATCAAATGTAAAGAGAAAGTACACAGTTAATAGCAGGACCCTTAATAGTGTTGATGTACAGAGGGATCTTGGGGTACAAGTCCATAGCTCCCTGAAAGTGGCTGTACAAGTTGATAGGGCAATAAAGAAGACATATCGCATGCTTGCCTTTATTAGTTGAGGCAATGAATTCAAGAGTCAAGAAGTTATGTTGCAGCTTTATAAAGCTCTGGTTAGGTCACATCTGGAGTACTGCATTCAATTCTGGTCACCCCTATTGAAGGAAGAATGTGGAGGCTTTGGGGAGGGTGCAGAAGAGGTTTACCAGGATGTTGCCTGGATTAGAGGGCATGTGCTATAAGGAGAGGTTGGACAAACTTAGGTTGTTTTCTCTGGAGCAGTGGAGGCTGAGGGGAGACCTGATAGCAATTTGTAAGATTATAAGAGGCCTAGATAAACAGCCAGTATCTTTTCCCAGGTTTGAAATGTCTAATACTAGAGGGCATACACTTACGGTGAGAGTAGGTAAGTTCAAAGGAGATGAGTGGGACAAATTTTTCTGACAGAGTGGTGAGTGCCTGGAATAATGACCATCAAATAATTGTGGTAGTGAAGGCAAATACGATAGGGGCATGAATGTGCAGAGAATGAAGAGATATCAACATTGCGTAAGCAGAAGGGAGGTTAGACATTTAACTACTAGTTTAATTAGTTTGGCAAAACATCATGTGCCGAAGGGCCTGTTCCCGTGCTGTACTGTTCTATGGTGGTACTTAAGTGGAATTCTACCTCATGTCTCCATTTCAAAAGTCCAGACCTTTGCACATCAGAATCACAATGTAGAGATTGGTCTACCTAACCCATTCATATTTGGCCCTTACCCTCCACATGTGCAACAGTACATATGTCTGTGCGGATCACACTACGTTCTACACCCTTTCCATTCAATCCCTTTTGTAACTTGCACTTAAATACTAATTCAGTCACTAAGAGTGGTTGTTCATTTAAACTCATTTAAAAATGCTTCTCTAGTTCTCACACCTCAATCTCCTAACTTTACCCTCACATTTCCTTATCCACTATGTACAAAAAAGCATAGAGGCTGTTGAGTTGCTCAAACCTCATGGCTGATCAGCAACTCAACTCCAATCATCCATTTTACCTACATAAATAGTCTGTTCCTCTTTATTATTTTAATACCTCTGTCAAATAATTCCTTAATCTCGAATTAAAATTCTTCACATCTTTCTGAATATGTGGTTCCACAGACCAGAAAGCATCTAAAAAAATCTGTTCTCTCTCAACCCACAGATCATATCCATCTTCAGAACCAGTATAACCACTTGAGGAAACATTCCTCATCTCTCGTCCTCCATACCCTACTTTGTCCTGCACTAACTCCCTTCTCACCCATCACCTCTGTCCTTGCTGGTAAATTGCAATTTCTTATCCTTAACTTCAAACTCTTCCTTGGTTCTGGCTCATGTCAACTCTAGAGCCATCAGTGTGTACCCCACGTACCTCTGAAAATCCTCCAAGTCTAATTATTTGTGGCCAAGACCCCACCATTGTTTCTGAGCAACCCCCTTGGTTCAATTCTTGAGGACCATCTTCCCAAACTCCTCTGGCTCTTTGCCTCCCTCTCCCCTTTAAAAGATTTCCAAAACAACTTGCTTCTCAAGAATTGGTAACCGCAACCCCCCAAATCTCATTCAAAATTTCATTCCCAGGCCAACCTCATAATTAAAGAAATGATGATATTCAGTATGTATGGAATCTAGATCAGGTCAAGAATATCTTCTACTTAGGAAAACTCTTCAACATAAAAACAACCAATTCTTTAAATAAAAACCTTAAATTATTACCTCAAAGCAGTGCATCTACACAAGGCCTTGGAAGACAGACCTGGTAGAAACCTTCAAAGCCCTGCCATTTATAAGGTTTTAACTCTCAATAAACCCTCCTCTGGCCCTTAAAGAAGACCAGTATAGTCAGTTTTTCACTGTAACAGTTGATTATATCAAAGCCACATTGTGTTATTTATTCTAAATTTTACTTACAGGTTTAATAAGTCTCATATCCCTGATGAACCTTATTCAAACCTGAAACCATCTAATTACAGGTACTGGGACTGGCAGAGGGAGGCAGCCCATTTATTCAGCACTTACCATGGGAACAAAAATTGAAGAGGTTATTTCATTTTCTGACTTTTTCCTTATTTCTAATCAAGCATTTGCAAATTGGAAGTCCCATGAATACAAAATATAAAGTATGAAGTCTATGAAGTGTGCAAGATCCAGTGCAACCTAAGGGTCACATATAAGTTACTGAACAACTTCTCTCACCTTCATCCAAATCAAAGGAATTATTACACAGTCAATCAAATAATAAACAAAATAGAACCAGATTTATGAACACACAAAACTGAGTGTAATTAGATGAAATTCAAAATTATTTATGTGGTGAATCAAATGAGGGAATAAACCCCTGCTTCGGAGGATAACTTGCAACCCAAAAGAGACAGGATCCAGGTGAGCCCAAGCTTGTGCAAACAGGAAAATACTCATTCTTACTTTTTAACATGTTTCACTTTCATGCTGGCAGTGCTTCCACAGGGACGGAGTGGGAGTTCTCCAGGGAGATCAGGAACATCAGCGCTCCTTGCCTGTGGGTAAAAACAAAATGGAGCCATAGATCAGCAATCATGTCAGAAAACAAGTGCTGTTTTGTTTCATGGAAATTTCCAACACAATCCTAACCCACGCTGGTCCACAATCTATAGGAACTGAGTCCCGTATTAACTCCCCCAACTCAAGAACACGACCTTTCTCCCTTTTGTTTTTAACCAACTTCATCTTAAATGTAAATCAAAAAACTGCAGATGCTAGAAACTGAAACAAGAACAGAAATGCTGACACCAGTTTTCCATCCCACTCTAACCTGTAGCCTCCTGCACTGTTACAATGAGGTTTAATGCATGCTTGAGGAACAACACCTCATCTTCCATCTGGGTACATTGCAACCTGCTGGATTCGATACCAAATTCTCAACTTTAGATTACTTGCTTTCTCCATCTATCTCAGAGCTTGCCATTCCTATAAATCATCCATCTGTGATATTGGCTCGGTTATTCTCTCTCTATTAGTATAGCGTGACCTGCTGGGCTCATCCAATAGCCCCGCTATTAGCAACACATAACAGACCAAGAAGCATAATCACAATCTAACTATCCCGCTTGACATGACCTCATCATATCACAGATATTCCCTTTACCCTATTCATCTATCTTCCCATCTTCTCTCAACTTAAATCTAACTTCTTTTTCTCTCTTTCCCTATTCTGTTGAGGGGTCTTCAATTTGAAATGTTAATTGTTTCCCTTTCCATAAATGCTGTCTGACCTGCTGACAGTTTCCAACATTTCTGTTTTTTTGGTTCACCTTCAATATGTCCATACAATACACCATAACCTTTCCTTGCCATAGTAATGAGTCCCATAGTAAAGGGTTTTTATTCTAATTCTGTTAGAATTTATCAACAATCTTATGATCCCTAATTTTTGAAGCCCTACAAGCAAACCACATCATAGTTCTTTGCTATGATTATGGCTCAGCCTTCGCTCTTCTATAAAACAGAGATCAAGCCTATTCAATCTCTCCTGAAGCTTGTCTACTTTTCCATCTACTCTATTCCACTTTTATATTTGAATATCAGTACTTCAAGGAGTGCCATAATCAAAGTTCCAACAAGTTTAACATGGGCACTCTGCTTTTAAACTGCAAACCAATAGAGGTATACAAAATCATGAAAGCATAGACATGTGGATAAATTTTCCCGTAACAGATGTCTAAAACCAGAGAGCAAAAGGAGAGTTAGAGAGGACCTGAGGATTTATTTTAATCCATTCAGAGGGCGGTTGAAATCGAGAAAGCACTGCCTGATAAGGTGGTGGAGGCAGGTACTGTCGCTACAATTAAAAAGTATCTGGACAATAAAAGTACTTGAACACCATGGCACAGCAAGGCATGGACCAAGTGCTGATAAATGGAATTAGTAGAGAGAGGTTCTTGATGAACATGATGAACAGCACAGGAACTGGCCCTTCAGCCCACCATGTTGTGCCGAACTAATTAAACTAGTAATTAAATACCTAACGAAATTAATCCCTTCTGCCTACACAAGGTCCATATCCCTCCATTATCTGCACATTCATGTGCCTGTCAAAGAGCCTCTCAAATGCCTCTCATATCTACCTCCACCACCACTCCTGGCAGTGCATTCCAGACATCCACCACTCTCTGTGTGGAAAAAATTTGACCTGCACATCTCCTTTGAACTTATCACCTCTCACCTTAAATACGTGCCCTCTAGTATAAGACATTTCGGCTCAGGGAAAAAGATACCAGTTTTCTACTCTATATAGATAGAGTCATAATCTTATAAACTTCTATCAAGTCTCCCCTCAGCCTCCACCACTCCAGAGAAAACAACCCAAGTTTGTCCAACCTCTCCTTATAGCACATGCCCTCTAATCCAGGCAGCATCCTGGTAAACCTCTTCTGCACCCTCTCCAAAGCCTCCACATCCTTCCTTCAATAGGGGTGACCAGAATTGAATGCAATATCCCAGATGTGGCCTAACCAGTGTTTTATAAAGCTGCAACGTAACTTCCTGACTCTTGAACTCAGTGCTTCGACTAATAAAGGCAAGTATGCAATGCACATTTACCACCCCATTAACTTGTGCAGCCACTTTCAGGGAGCAATGCACAGATCCCTGCGGAACACCATCTGACCTACAGCCAGAATAAGTCCCATCAATCACTACCCTCTGTCTTCCATGGGAAAGCCAATTCTGAATCCAAACGGCCAAGTCACCGTGGATCCCATGCATTTTAATCTTCTGGATGAGTCTACCAAGAGGGACCTTGTCAAGTGCCTTACTAAAATCCATGCAGACAACATCCACAGCTCTACCCTCATCAACACCTTTGTCACTTCCTCGAAAGAAACAATCATAGAACAGTACAGCACAGAACAGGCCCTTCAGCCCACAATGTTGTGCCGACATCTCTTAAAGAACATTAAGTCCCCATATATCCCATCAGGCCCTGGGGACAATGTTCTTTAAGAGACCCAACACGATTTATCTCAAAATACCCTAGCATATTAGGATGCTCCACACCGATCTCATCATCCTCCAAGTCCTTCTCCTTGGTAAATAAATATCAACACAAAAACCACGCCCACATCCTTCACTTCCAAGCACACGTTCCCTCCTTTATCCTCGAGTGGTCCTACCCTCTCCTAGTTATCCTCTTGCCCTTGATATATGTATAGAATGCCTTGGGATTCTCTTTAATCCTACTTGCCAAGGACTTTTCATGACCCCTCCTGGCTCTCTTAGTTCTCTTTGAATTCTCTTCTAGCTTCTCTATAATCCTTAAGGATTCTGTTTGATTTTAGCTTCCTAGGCCTTACACTTCTTTTTTCTTGTCTAAATTCATCACCTCTCTCATCCTCCAAGGTTCCCTTATCTTGCCATCTTTGTCCATCCGTCCTTACTGGAACATCCCTGTCCTGTACTCTGTGCAGTTGGTCTTTAAACACCCTCCACATGTCAGATGTGGACGCCCAAAATCAGCTGTTCCCAATTAGCTCTCCCTAGTTCCTGCCTAATGCTCTCTTGCCCAAGCCCTAATTTAATACTCTCCTACAAGGTCCATACATTTCCTTATTTATGGCTCAGTGGATCAACTCTCCATTATGTCCTGAGTGCAGCTGTGATATTATCTCTGATTAATCTACCTTTTCTAAAGCATCAAAACCCTGGAACATTAAGCATCCAGTCCTGTCCCTCTCTCAACCAAGTTTCTGTAATGGCCACAAAATCATAGTTCCATTTACTAATCCATGCTCGAAGTTCATCACCCTCACTCTCAATATTCCCAGCATTAAAATAAACACACTTCAACCCCCCCCCCCCCCCCCCCCCCAAGTAGCACCAGTGAACCTGCTGGCCAGGATATTGGTTCCCCTCCAGTTAAGGTGCAACTCTTCCCTCTTGTACAGGTTGCCTCTGCTCCAGAAGTGGTTTCAATGATCCAAGAACCTGAAACCCTGCTCCCTGCATCAGTTCCTCATCCAAGTATTCATCTGTTCTATCTTTCTATTCCTGCCCTGACTAGCATGTGGCACTGGGAGTAATCCAGAAATTACTACCTTCATGGTCTTGCTTTTCAGCCTCTTTTGATGGTCAGCATAGACATGGTGGGCTGAAGGGCCTTCTTCTGCATTGTACAACTCGATCACTAAATGAAAGCTAATGATATGTTTGCATTTTATGCCATATTAATCTGCATCGCTACTTTTTATGTTTGCCCATCCGTCTATCCAGGAACTGCTGCCCTATCCCGTTTAGATTCTCTAATTGCACACCCAGTCTTCATATCTCATTTGCATACCAACAGGAGGCCATACAGCCCATCAAATCCATGTGGGTTGACAGCACACTCCCATCAGTCCCTTCCCCAACTTCCCTCTCCAACGTACGTTCTCTCATGAGTCCATAAATTCCCCCTCCGATTTTCCTGGCACCCACCTAAACTCGGGCAATCTAGCCAATTAACTTACCAATCAGCATGTCATTGGAATGCAGGAAAACCCAGGGTACCGGGAGGAAACCATGCGGTCACAGGGAGAATGTGCAAACATGTACAGCAGCAGAAGTCACAGGAACTAAGCAGCAGCTCTCCCTGTTCATCTCTGCCATCTGTGCCTGTGGTTCTAAGCTCTGCTCTCTCACAATCACCAGTTATCTCATTAAAATTATACATTGTTACACTCCATCATAAGAAATAGGGTGACTTCTTACATATGTCTGCCTAACTATACAGTTCCATAGAATGATTCAGCAATCACAATGTACACGTCTGCATCAATGGATCAGATATCCCTGCAGCACACCACAGAAATTGTGGTATCCAGTTGTCCACAATAAGTTTAGAAGTAGGCTATTTTGTTCATCGCTCCCCTTCTAACCAACTCCAATGACAACTCTGTCCTTACTCCATCCAAGAGAGTATGGAGAATAGATAACTTTGTATATTCAAGACAGGGATGGATTGATCTTGTAGATATTAAGGGAATGAATGGGAAAGCAAGCATGGAGGTAAGAATGGCCTACTCCTGCTCCTAGTTATTAATTTCTTCAACACAAACAACTTGAATTAGTAGTTTCCAAATTAAGAATGGAATCTGAAGCTCCAAGGGCTTAGTAACATGATGCACAGCACAAACAACTCTCAGTACTTGGCATCCAGTACTTCCTACATAGTGAACAATGGTGCTCCTTGTTTAAAGTGCACACTATTATGGCATTTGAAATCCAATGCAACCTATACAGGGAAAAGTACTAGTGCATACCACAAGACAAAAAAAACACCATGATGTCTAGTATTTACTATGCACATTACACAGATTGACAACATGCATCGTTAACATCATCATTAACGGGTATTTGTTACAAACCAGCAACAAAACAAACACACCGAGTCATGATTCAGTGTTTAAAATTACTTTATTAATAACTACTTATGATAATAAGAAAAATAAAAGTAAAAATGTTAGAATGTTAGAAATAAAAATGTTAAACCTGGAACATTAACCCCAAAACTAAACTCGTCGTGTGTGTGTGGCAAAGTCCCAAACTCCAAGTCCAGGAATGGTTATTAAAGTTCAGTTCCGCAAACCATAAGGTGAAACATGAGCAAAGGCTTCTTCAACAACCACCGCTGTCTGAAGATAAAACATAGATGTAGAGAACATAGAGAGTAATTACAAAATCCAAATGTTCCACGATGGAACCCAAACGACACCTCAGTGTTTACTCGGTAGTGACTTCCTCACCCCGAAAAGCATCCGAATCGTGGTCATCCACACAAATACCTGTTTCCCTCTACAGGTCAGCAACAAAGTGAACTCCACCGGATTACTCCCAATTTCAATACGTGGATTGTAGTAACAGACACAGTTATTGTTTCTCATCCATCTATAGAGAAACTAGCAGGCTGGTGTCTCTCTCCCTTTTCTCTCTCTCTGACTGACTTCTTCAACAACGTCATTCCGTCCTTTATCTTCTGTTGACGTAAGCATGCCACACACACACACAATGCTCTATCTTAAAGGGACATTCACCTAGTCCGTAACACCTCCCACCTAAAAAGAAATTTTTTCCAAGAAAAAATTTAACCGCACATACAGTTAGTAATGTTAATAATTATCATTCTACACAATTACAGAATATCAGACTAGTAAAGATACATGTTTCCGATTTAACATTGGGAAAGACAATCAGCGATCACGTTATCTTTGCCTTTAATGTGAGTTATCATGAGATCAAATTCTTGCAAAATTAAACTCCAGTTTAACAGCCTTCTGTTCTTGTTTTTGACTCGGCTCAGAAACACCAATGGGTTATGATCTGTATACACAGTCAGTGGTTTCTGAGCAGTGCAAACACATACACTGAAATGCTGCAAGGCTAAAACAAGCGATAGTAACTCTTTCTCTATGGTGGAATAATTCTTTTGATGCTCATTAAATTTCTTTGAAAAGTAAGCTACAGGATGGTCAATATCATCACGGTCACCCTTCTGCAACAACACAGCTCCTGCACCTTCATCACTGGCATCTACTGCTAATGAAAATGGCTTTTCAACGTCAGGTGATTTGAGCACAGGATGGTAGCATAAAATGGCTTTCAGCTTGACAAGGATCTGTCCAAACAAACTTTACTCCCTTCTTCAGAAGATTAGTTAGGGGAAGAGCAACATCAGCAAAATTTTTACAAAATTTGCGATAATATCCAACCATTCCCAAAAATCTTCTAACAGTTCTCCTACCTGTGGGAACAGGGAACTCAGATATTGCTTGAACTTTTGTCTGAACAGGAGCTAACTTGCCTTGACCAACAACATAACCAAGATACATCACAGTGGCTTGGCCAAGTTCACTTTTAACCAAGTTAACTGTAAGGTTAGCTTCAGAAAGTCTTTCAAACAACCTTTCTAATGCAGAGATGTGATCCTCCCATGTATCATTCCCTGTCACTAAATCGTCAATGTAGGCATCTGTATGTTTTAACCCATGAATCACCAAATTAATCATTCTTTGAAATGTTGCCAGAGCATTTTTCATTCCAAATGGCAAAACATTATATTCATACAATCCAGAAGGGGTTGCAAAGGCAGAAATTTCCCTTCCTCTATCTGTTAATGGAACACACCAGTACCCTTTTAATAAGTCAATCTTGGTAAGAAATTTTGCCTTTCCCAGTCTGTCTCTGCAATCATCCACCCTAGGAATAGGGTAAGCATCTGACTTCGTTACAGCATTCACTTTTCTGTAATCTGTGCAAAATTGAACAGTTCTATCAGGTTTAGGCACAATAACACAGGGCGAACTCCAGCTGGAAGCAGAACATCTAATAATATCATTTTCTAACATATATTCAATCTCCTGGTCAACAAGTTTACTTCTTTCCACATTCATCCAATATGGGTGTTGTTTGATTAGTTTTGCATCCCCAACGTCAACATCATGAGTAATTATCGACGTTCTGTTTGGAACATTTGGGAACAGATTTTTAAATTTTAAAATTTAATTCTCTCATCTGTTGTTTTTGTGAAACTTGTAAATGGTCCAACTTCATTTCAAGGTTCTCCAGGCTATTTTGTTTTTTTAGTTTTGATGGAACAATATTTGGTCTAAATTGGCCTTCCTCAATATCAACATCAGGTGTTCTAGAAACAACCTTCATATCATCTACCATGGCCACAACTGAACCTCTCTCATAATAAGGCTTAAGCATGTTTACATGACAGAGTTGTGTTTTCTTGCGTCTATCTGGTGTCTTAATTACATAGTTTACTTCATTTAACCTGGATTCAATAACAAATGGTCCAGAAAAACGAGACTGCAATGGATTGTTCTGGCTAGGGAAAAAACTAACACCTTTTGCCCCACTGCAAATGTCCTTGGCCGAGCATGTCTATCAAAACATGTCTTCGTTTTTATTTGGCTGGTTTTCAAATTCTCTCTCGCCAGCTGGCAGACTCTTTCCAATCGAGTTTTAAATTTTTGGACATAATCCAACAAACTCAAATGTACTTCCCCATTAACCCACTGTTCTCTTAACAATTCCAAAGGTCCTCTCACCCAGTCCAAATACAAGCTCAAACGGACTAAATCCTAATGACTTCTGTATTGATTCTCTCACTGCAAACAAAAGTAAATGAACATCATCGTCCCAATCCTTTAGGTTTTCAAAGCAATAAGTCTTCAGCATATTTTTGAGAGTAGAATGAAATCTCTCCAGAGCTCCCTGAGACTCTGGGTGATATGCAGATGATACAATCTGCTTTACTCCCAGCTCATAGACTAGTTGTTGAAACAAATTAGACGTAAAATTACTGCCTTGATCAGATTGGATTTCTTTTGGCAAACCAACCAAAGTAAAAAAAATTTTAAAAGAGCCTTTGACACAGTCTTGGCCTTAATATTTCTAAGTGGTATTGCCTCTGGAAATCTAGAAGTTGCACGCATGATGGTTAACAAATACTGATTTCCAGCCTTAGACTTTGGCAGTGGGCCAACACAGTCCACAATCACCTTCGAAAAGGGTTCACCAAAAGCAGGAGTAGGTTTCAAGGGAGCCACAGGGGGTCTTTGATTTGGTTTACCTACCATCTGACGTGTGACAGGTATGACATAACATCACCACATCTTTTCTCAAACCAGGCCAATAGAATTGTTTCAAAATCTTCCCTACAGTTTTATTCACACCAAAATGACCACCCAAAGGCATACTATGGGCCAGGTTTAAAATCTCATTCCTATAAACTTTAGGAACCACAACCTGATGAATAACTTCCCATTCCTCATTAACAGGAACATGAGGAGGTCTCCATTTCCTTACTAACACTCCATTTTTGACATAATATCCAATTGGCACTTTCTCAATCTCATCACATGAGAGTGCTTTTTCTCTCAATTCAGTAAGCTCAGGGTCTTTAGTCTGTTTAAAATCTTTCCTTGACAAAGACAAATCTTTAAATTCAGGCTCAATACAAGGATTTTGATCCTCCAGTGAAGACAGAAAAGTCTCAGACAAGTCATCATAATTTTCTTCCTGTTTAGGGCTGTCACAGGGAACAACATCAGACTGCACAGGACTATCGGCCTTGGCTAATTCTTTAGCTCTAGCTCGAGTCACCACACATGATGGGTAAACATCTGGATCATTCTCAGACTCATCAATCCTTGGTTTGGTCGTTAACTGTACCACAGGGACAAATTCTCCATCCGCAAGGTCATTCCCCAATAACAAAGAAACTCCTTCCACTGGTAAACTAGGTCTTATCCCTATCTTGACAGGTCCTTCTATGAACTTTAAAATCACCTTGTGCAAAGGGTCATACATGGTGTCACCTGTAACACCTCGCACTAGATTTACCTCACCAGTGTCAGTTTCTTCACCAAAATTTAAGACACTGTCCAGCAAGAGAGATTGGCAAGACCCAGTATCTCTAAGGATTTTCACTGGCACCTGGGGTGACCCATCATTCAGTGAAACAAAACCCTCTGATATATAAGAATGGAATTCCTTCCTCACCTCCTCCAACTTTTCAGCCTTTATCTCTGGCAAGGACTGATCTTTAACAACATCCCCTAAACCTTTTTGATTTTTAATTACCTGAAAACAAGCATTGGGCACGGCTTCCTTCCTTTTCTTCAAAAGGGCACAATTAGCTATCACATGGCCAGGTTTCTTACAGTAATAACAAGTACGCTCAACAGGTTTCTCCAGCACTGGCTTCTTTTCATCCTTCCCTTTTTGATTACTTCCCAAATTTAATCTCTGGTTTACCTGGATTGTCCTTAACTTTTTTGAAAGGTTTTAGGTGGTCCCCATTTGGATTTATGGGTTAAAGCATAATCATCTGCCAACCTAGCAGTTTCTTGTAATGTTTCCACCTCCTTTTCATTTAAATATGTTGTTATTTCAGCTGGGACACATCTTTTAAAGTCTTCCACTAACATCAATTCTGTCAATTTCTCATAACCCCCAACTACATTTTTAGCCATGCACCATCGTTCAAAACATATTCTCTTTCCATTGGCAAATTCTATGTACGTCTGATCTGCAGATTTCTTCAAGTCTCTAAATTTTTGCCTACAAGCTTCAGGTACCAGCTCGTAGGCCTTCAACACAGCTTGTTTCACCTTTGTATAATCAGCTGCATCCTCAACAGACAAAGCAGAAAAAGCTTTTTGAGCTTTACCTTTAATTACACTCTGTAACATAAGAGCCCATCTTTCCTTTGGCCAGTTTGAACTCACAGCAACCTTTTCAAAATGTTGGAAATACTGATCAACCTGATCTTCCTCAAAAGGAGGAACTAATCGACCCTCCCTGCTGGCTAAAAAACCATCATCAGAATCAGATTCCAAACTCTATCGTTTCATTTTTAACTCATGCTGCCACTGTTTTTCCTTCTCCTCCCTATCCAGCTCCATCCTCCTCATTTCCATCTGGGCCTTCCTTTCCTCCGCCTCAACCTCAAACTTCAACCAAATTAGTTCTCGTTCAGCCTCTAACTTCAACCGAGTTAGCTCTCGTTCTCGTTCAGCCTCTATCTTTGCCAGCTGCACCTGTGCCTCAGAAATTGCTGGTTCACTGCCAGAAAACTGTTTTAACACCTCCTCCTCAAACTCTTTCTTCTCCACATAATGGCCAGCTATCAGTCTCTGAATATCTGCCTTTCTCATAAATCAAGTTACTGCCTCCAGATGTAGCTCTGCAGCAATTTTCACCAAATCAGGCTTCCTCATCCCCTGCAATCCTCCAGGGGTGGGTTTTTTCAAAAATGTATCCATTGTTGGTTTCCACACACACAAGCAAATTAAAAAGAATTTATCAGACCAACCACAATCAGTTGTCCACTAAGACCCCAATTTGTTCAAACTCAGACCCCTGATTCTCCTGCCACTCACTGACATGAGGGGTAATTTATGTGGGAGGAATCTGGAGCACCCAGGGAGGGCAGAACCATTTGCAGGGAGAATGAGCAAACTCTAGAGAGCCATCACCCAAGATCAGGACTGAACCTGGGTTGCCGGAGCTAGGGGGCAGTAACACTAACCACTGCACCACTGGGTCAACAATGTGAGAAATATTAGTTTAGATAATCATAAGAAAATAATATATTAAGGGTTTTAGCATCTTTGAAGGCGAATAAACCTCCAATTTCAGATGAAATGTATCCTGGACTGATGACAGAAGGGAGGAAATTGTGGAGGCTTTGACCATCATAATGCCAAAGGATTGGGGCACTGCTGAAGTTTACCATTGTTTAAAATGGGAGCAAGGATATATTGAGTAATTAATACCAGTTAGGGGGTTTAATTTCAGTGGCAGACAAATTATTGGAATCAATTCTAAGTGACTGTGTAAACATCCATTTAGCAATGTATAGATTAATCAGGGATAGTCAACATGGATTTGTTAATGAAAAACCCTGACAAGCAAAAATAACTGAATATGTTGGAAATATGAAATAAAAAGATGCTGGAAACACTCAGCATAACAATTTGAAAAGTTAATGCTTCAGATCAATGACTGTTCTGATGAAAGGTTTTCACTGTGAAATGTTAGCTCTGCTTCTCTCTCTTTGGATACTGCCAGGCCTACTGAGTACATCCTGCTGAGCTTTCATTCCAGTCCATCTAACTCAATTTTTTTTTAGGGAGGTCATGAAAAGGATCAATGACAACAGTGCACTGGACTGCATGGAATTTATCACTGCTTTTGACAAGATCTTACGTAACCGGCTGCAATCTAAGTGAGAGGGGCAACTGGATCTAAAGCAGCTTGGTAGCACTCGCATCTACTGTGATGAAGTGCTTTGAGAGGTTGGTCATGACTAGAATTAACTCCTGCCTGAGCAAGGACCTGGACCCGCTGCAGTTTGCCTACCGCCACAACAGGTCTACAGCGGACACAGGCTCTCCACTCTGCTTTGGAGCACCTAGACAACAGCAAAATGTAGATCAGGCTGCTGTTTATCGATTACAGCTCGGCATTCAACATCATCATCCCCTCAGTATTAATCAACAAGCTTCAAAACCTGGGCCTCTGTACCTCCCTCTGCAACTGAATCCTCGACTTCCTTATCAGGAGACCATAGTCAGGATCTGTGATAACATCTCCTCCTCACTGACGATCAACACAGGTGCACCTATCTCAGATAGCAGTGAGGCGGCATACAAGAGTGAGATAGATCAGCTGGTTGAGTGGTGTTGCAACAACAACCTTGCACTCAACGTCAGCAAGACCAAGGAATTGATTGTGGACTTCATAAGGGGAAGTCGGGAGAACACGCAACAGTCCTCATTGAGGGGGTCAGCGATGGAAAGGGTGAGCAGCCCCATGTTCCTGAACATCAACATCTCAGAGGATCTATCCTGGGCCCAATACATTGATGCAATCACGAAGGCAGCACACGCAGCTCTACTACGTTAGGAGTTTGAGATTTGGTACGTCAACTAAGACTCTTGCAAATTTCTACAGATGTACAGTGGAGAGCATTCTAACTGGTTGCATCACCGCCTGGTATGGAGGCTCCAATGTGCAGGATTCAGCCAGCTCCATCATGGGCACTAACCTCCCCGCCATCGAGGACATCTTCAAGAAACGATGCCTCAAGATTGGGGAGGTGGTACAGGAGCCTGAAGACCCATAATCAATGTCTCAAGAACAGCTTCTTCCTCCCTATCAGATTTCTGAACAGTCCATGAACCCATGAATACTATTTCATTATTCCTTTTTTTGCACTATTTATTCATTTTGTAACTTAGTTATTTTTACATTTTTGCACTGTACTGCTGCTGCAAAACAACAAATTTCACGATATACGTCAGGTGATAATAAACCTGATTCTGATGATGGGATGCACTGAGGCAAAACTGATAGGAATGAAAATCAAGATCCCAGTACATGAGTGCCAATGGCAGGGCTAAAGTATTTACAGTCAGAAGTATCAACGGATGATCTATTTTAGCTTCTTCATGAAGTCCCCCTAGTACATAAACCAGTTCACAGCCAAATGATTCATTCCATATCAAAGCAAAGGTTAGAGTAGTGCATGTGACTTTGGGAAATCAGACCACCAGGCTGTGCTTCTTCTCCCTGCATACAAACAGAAACTGAAACGGGAGGATCCGGTACAGAGAGTCGTGCAGTGCCGGTCTGAGGAAACAGATGAGCTTCTACACGACTGCTTTGAGACAGTGGATTGGACTAGATGAGTATACCACCACTATCACAGACTTTATCAGCAAGTGTGTTGAGGACTGTGTACCAAAGAGGACAATATGGGTGTTCCCAAACCAGAAACCATGGATGAACTGGGAGATCCACTCCTTACTGAAGTTGAGGACTGCTGCACACAAATCTGGTGATCCTGACCTGTATGAGAAATCAAGATATGACCTTCGGAAAGCTATCAGGAATGCCAAGAGACAATACCAACTCAAAATAGAGTCCCCAACCAGCCGTCAGTTATGGCAGAGCTTACATGCCATAACAGGCCACAAGACAAAGACAGGCTGCATAGCTAACAACAGCGCATCCCTTCCTGATGATCTTAATGCATTCTATGTGCGTTTTGAACAGAAGGGAAGTGGATTGTCACCACCCACCCTGACAGCCTCCAATGCAACTGAACCAGTGGTCACCGTCGAGGACGCAAGATCAGTCTTCCAGAGAGTGAACACGAAGAAAGCATCTGACCCAGATGGTGTCCCTGGTCGTGTGCTCAGATCTTGTGCTGATCAGCTGGCGGGAGTATTTGCAGACATATTTAACCTCTCCCTGCTTCAACCTCAGGCTCTCACCTGTTTTAAGAAGATCACTATGATCCTGGTACTGAAGAAAAGCAAAGTAACATGCCTCAATGATTACCAACCAGTGGCTCTGACATCCACCATCATGAAGTGCTTCAAGAGGCTGGTCATGGCACGCATCAACTCCAGTCTCCCAGACAATCTCAACCCACTGCAATTCGCCTATCACTGAAACAGGTCTACAGCAGACGCCATCTCCCTGGCCCTACACTCAGCTCTGGAGCATGTGGACAGCAAAGACACCTGCGTTAGACTATTGTTTATTGACTACAGATCTGCCTTCAATACTATAATCCCAAGCAAACTCATCACCAAACTCTGAGACCTGGGACTCAACACCTCCCTCTGCAACTGGATCCTTGACTTTCTGACCAAAAGACCACAATCCGTGAGGATAGGCAGCAATACCTCCAGCATGATTATTCTAAACACTGGTGCCCCACAAGGCTGTGTCCTCAGCCCTTTACTCTACTCCCATCTACTCATGACTGTGTGGCTAGATTCTGCTCTAAATCCATCTACAGGTTTGTAGATGATACCACTGTTGTAGGCCATATCTCAAACAACGATAGGTCAGGGTACAGGAAGGAGATAGAAAGCTTAGTGGAATGGTGTCATGACAACAACCTTTCCCTCAATGTCAACAAAACAAAAGGGCTGGTCATTGACTTCAAGAAAGGGGGCAGTGTACATGTTCCTGTCTACATCAACGGTGCTGAGGTCAAGAGGGTTGAGAGCTTCAAATTCCTGTGAGTGAACATCACCAACAGCCTGCCCTGGCCAAATCATGTAGATGCCACGGCCAAGAAAGCTCATCAGCACCTCTACTTCAAGAGGCTATAGAAATTTGGTATGTCCCCTTTGACACGCACCAACTTTTATCGATGCACCATAGAAAGCATCCTATCTGGATGCATCACGGCTTGGTACGGCAACTGCTCTGCCCAGGACCGCAAGAAACTGCAGAGAGTCGTGGACACAGCCCAGCACATCACGGAAACCAGCCTCCCCTCCTTGGATTCTGTCTTTACCTCTCGTTGTCCTGGTGAAGCAGCCAGCATAATCAAAGACCCCACCCACCCAGGTCATTCTCTCTTCTCTCCTCTCCCATCAGATAGAAGATACAGGAGCCTGAGGGGACATACCACCAGGCTCAAAGACAGCTTCTATCCCACTGTGATAAGACTGCTGAATGGTTCCCTTATACGATGAGATTGACTCTGACCTCACAATCTACCTTGTTGTGACCTTGCACCTTATTGCACTGCACTATCTCTGTAGCTGTGACACTTTAGTCTGTACTGTTATTGTTTTTACCTGTACTACCTCAATGCACCCTGTACTAACTCAATGTAACTGCACTGTGTAATGAATTCACCTGTACGATCGATATGTAAGACAAGCTTTTCACTGTATCTTGGTACAAGGGACAATAATAAATCAATACCAATATGACAAAGATTATGGGTGCCAATAAAACCTTGGTTGGAACACTAAGAATTCGCTCTCCAGAAATAGCTAGAATCTACTTAAGCTGCTCCTAAACAATGGTATCTTTCGTCAACAATGTGGGAAAACTGCTCAGGTGGGTCCTCTGTAGTAAGTAATGGTAATTCATCCTGGCTAATTATCTCCCCTTCAGTATACTCTAGATTATCAGGAAAGTGATAGAAGGCATTGTCAACAATGCTTCAAGCAGCGAGTACCAACAACCTGGTCAGTGATACATAATATGGATGTGCCAAGATAATTAGGTCCAGAAGTCAATCATACTTTGGTCCAAAAAAGCTAAGTTCCAGAGGCAGGGTGGAATAACTACCCCTAATGTCAAGGCAGCATTTGACAAGAGCTCTGGCAAAGATGCTGAGAATCAAGAGGATAAGCTATCCTTTGCTAAAATGCACACCTCTTACAAAGACTGTGATTGTTGAAGGTCAATTATCTCAGTACCAGGATATCACTGCATGAGTTCAGACCAGGGTTCCTGCAGCCACCTTAGCAGTGACATTGCTTCAATCTTAAGGTCATAAGTAGGGATATTTACTGACGATTTTAATGTGCAGTTCCATTCATAGCTCTGCAGAAAATGAACCAACCCTTACCTGCATGCACAAAGTCAAGAAAACCTTGACATTCCTGCTCTTGACAACCCACAACATTATCATCGTCAGGTCCCAACATTAGGTCTCAAATGTACAAACTCTACCACCAAGGACAAGGATGATAAACACACTGGAACAGTACTATCAGTATGTTTTCCTACCAGTCATGCACCATCCTGACTGGGAAATATATATTCATTTCTTCATCTTTGGGTTTTAATCCTGAAACAGTACGATGGAAGCAAAGCCACCAGAAGAATTGCAAGTCTGTGGGGTTGCTTCACCGCCATCTTCTCAAAGCTAGTTAGGGATGATCGATTTATGATGGCTTTTCTAACATTCATCTTGCAAATGAGTAAACAAAACATTATAGACCAATGACTACATGATATACCTCAAGCCATGCATAGTTACCTCTCACCGAGTGCGATGATTGCTGTGTGTATTCAGTCTGGACAACTGCGTGCAGTCAGCACACACTATGAATGCTGCATCAGGACATTTGTTTTTGCTGAATCACAGATCACTTCATCAGGACAGGAAATAATCAGTGAACTTGTCTCAATACACCTGAATGATGTACAGGAGAGCTCACTACTCTTTCTGACAAAAAAAGCAGCCTTGTGGGGGCAGTATGTGACTGAATTGAATCCCCCCCCCCCCCCCCCCCCCCCACAGCTCCTGGATAGGACTTCAGATACCAATATACAAAAATATCAAAAAGTCGATAATACCTTTACAGAAAGATACAGACCTAAAAAATCTGACAGCACCCCAAAGAGATGGCAACTGAAAATAGACTCACTGTCCAGTCTTCAGTACCCAGATTGACAGTTGCATGATTGTAAGATAGGTCAGTTTGTTCAGGAAAGTTTCCTCAGGCAGTATATAGAGGGCCCGGCCAGAGAGGGGGCAAAGTTTGATCTACTCCTGGAAAATAAGGGCAAGTGACTGAGGTCACAGTAGGGGAGCACTTTGAGACCAGTGACCATAGTTCCATTAGTTTTAAAATAGTTATGGAAAGGGACAGAACTGGTTCCACAGGTACAATATTTTGACGGTATTAGTCAGCAACTTGCAAAGGTTGATTGGGCTGGGTTGTTGTGGGCAAAGGGGCCTCAGGCAAGTGGGAGGCTGTTTTTAAAAAAGTGAGATAGCAAGAGTTCAAGGACAACGTGTTCTTATTAAAGTAAAATCAAAGGAACCCTGGATATCGAGGGATACTGTAACTCTAGTCAAGAAAAAGGAGGCTTGGGTCTGATATCAAGTGATATTAAGCTAGGATCAAGTGAATCACTAGAGATAGATAGAGGATGCCAGAAAATACTCAAGAAGGAAATTAGGAAAGCCAAGAGGGGGCATGAGATGGCTTTAGCAGAGCAAATTAAGGAGAATCCAAACAGATTATTTTTATTGAGTATATTAAGGGAAAAAGAGTGACTAGGGAGAGAATAGGGCCTCTCAAAGACCAAGACGGAAATTTGTCTGGACCCACTGGAGATGGGCAGAATTCTCAATCACTTCCCCTGTTTTTACCACGGAGGAAGATGTGAAAACTTGGGAACCTGGTAAAGTTAATGGAGATGTTTTGCAAGCAGTCCATATTACAGTAGAAGAGGTGTTGCTGTGTTCAGATGAATGAGTAGACCCTCGCTGAGATATTTACAACATCACTATCCTCTGGCGGGGTGCCGGAGAACTAGAGGATAGCAAATGTTGTGCCTTTATTTACGAAGGGCTGTAAGGATAGACCTGGTAAGTATAGACCTGTTAGCCTAACACCCATGGTAGGTAAGTTGCTGGAAAGCATTCTGAGGCATAAGATATACTTACATTTGGAAAGGCAGGGGTTGATTAGGGGTGGCCAGCATGGCTTCGTATATGGGAGATCTTGACTTACGAATGTGATTGAGTTTTTTGATATAGTGACAAGGCAGGTTGACGAGGGGAGGGTGGTAGACATAGTGTATATGGATTTCAGTAAGGATTTTGATAAGGTTCATGGTAGGCTGCTCTGGAAGGTTGGATCGCATGTTATCCAGGGAGAGTTAGCTAACTGGATACAAAATTGGCTGGATGGTAGGAAATCAAAGGGTAATGGTGGAAGGATGTTTCTCAGACTAGAGGTCTGTGACTAGTGGTGTGCTCCAGGGGTCAGTGCTGGGCTCATTGTTATTTGTCATCTATATCAACGATCTGGATGAGAATATATGAGGAATAGTTGGTAAGTTTGCAGATAACACCAAAATAGGTGGTGTCATAGACAATGAAGAGGATGATCAATTCTTGATTATAGCAGGATCTTGTTCCGTTGGGTAGGTGCACTAGGGAATGGCAAATGGAATTTAATTCAGGTAAGTGCAAAGTATTATATTTTGGAAGGACAAATTAAGGTAGGACGTTTACATTGAACAGAAGGGCCCTGGCTACTGTTGTAGAACACCAGAGAGACCTTGGAGTACAGGTGCACGGTGCGCTTAAAGTGGAGTCACAGGTAGACAGGGTGGTGAAGAAAGCTTTTGGTATGCTGGCCTTCATCAGTCAGTGCATTGAATATAGAAGTTGGGAGGTCACATTGCAATTGTACAAGATGTTGGTGAAGCCACTCTTGGTGTAGTGAGTTCAGTTTTGGTCACACTGTTAAAGCAAGGATGTAATTAAACTGGAAAGAGTGCAAAAAAGATTTGAGAATGTTGCCAGGACTCGAGAGACTGAGTTATAAGGAGCAGCTAGACAGGCTGGGCATTTACTCCTTGGAACGTAGGAGACGGAGGGGTGATCTCATAGAGGTATATAAAATCGTGATGGGCATCTTTATTTTATTTTTACACAGCAGGTGGTAGAACACCAGCTGCCAGAGGAAGCTGTTGAGGCAGGTACATTAGATACATTGAAGTAGTAGTATGTGTACGGGTACGTATATGGCTGACAAGAATTTAGAGGGATATGGGGCAAATACTGGGACATGGGATTAGCTTGGACATGGGATTAGCTTGGTCGGCATGGACACGTGGGCCGTTTTCTGTGCCGTACAACTCTATGACTCTACATGCAAGGACATTGTCAGCTCTGCTAGAAATCAGCCTTTGCATACAGTAACCTAGTTGATAAGGATAGAGAACATGACTGCAGAGAGATAAAAGGTTAGGCCTTAGCAACAACCTGACAAGATGTGTCTGGTCTGCTTTCAAAATAGAGCTCAAACTGACAGGCATCAAGGCTAAACTGAGCACAGGAACACATTTGAACACTTCTGTTTGAAGGTGTTGCATTCCAAATATATTTTACATTTACAATGCCCATGTCGATTGTGAAAAGATACACATTTACAGACTGCAGATTCACCCACTCAGGAAGTTCATATATTTACCTAATATGCTGATTGACATTGATAATGCAGTAAAGACTGCTTAAACTTTTTTGGTTAACACTGTAAAGCAATTCTACATTTGAAACATGTCCTTAAATTCAAGAAACAAACTTTATTGCAACGTAACTGGAATGAGAACATTACAGCACAGGCCCTTCGGCCCACAATGTTGTGCCGATATTTTATCCTGCTCTAAGATCTATCTAACCCTTCCCTCCCACATAGCCCTCCATTTCTCTATCATGCATGTGGCTATCTAAGAGTCTCTTAAATGTCCCTAATGTATCTGCCCCCACAACATCTGCTGGCAGTGCATTCCATGCACCTGCCACTCTGTGTAAAAACTTACCTCTGACATCCCCCTTATACCTTCCTCCAATCACCTTAAAATTACGCCCCCTCGTGTTAGCCATTGTCGCCCTGGGAAAAAGTCTCTGACTGTCCACTCGATCTATCCTCTTATCATCTTGTACACCTCTATCAATCCACCTCTCATCCTTCTCCTCTCCAGAGAAAAGCCTTAGGTCACTCAACCTATCCTCATAAGATATTCTCTCCAATCCAGGCAGCATCCTGGTAAATCTCCTCTGCACCCTTCTCTAAAGCTTCCACATCTTTCCTATAATGAGGCGACCAGAACTGAACACAATACTCCAAGTGTGGTCTAACCAGAGTTTTATAGAGCTGCAACATTACCTAGCGGCCCTTGAACTCAATCCCCCGACTAATGAAAGCCAACACACCATATGTCTTCTTAACAACCCTCACAACCTGCGTGGCAACCTTGAGGGATCTATGGACGTGGACCCCAAGATCCCTCTGTTACTCCACACTGCTAAGAGTCCTGCCATTAACCTTGTATTCTGCCTTCACATTCAATCTCCCGAAGTATATCACTTCAGTTTTCCGGGTTGAACTCCATCTGCCACTTCTCAGCCCAGCTCTACAGTCTATCAATATCCTGTTGTAATCTACAGAAACCTTCTACACTATCCACAACACCACCAACCTTTGTATCATCAGCAAACTTACTAACCCACCCTTCCACATCCTCATCCAAGTCATTTATAAAAATCACAAAGAGCAGGGGTCTCAGAACACCACTGGTCACCGACCTCCAGGCAAGAATATGCTCCACCCTCTGTCTTCTATGAGCGAGGCTGTGTGGATTCAGAATTAGCAAGTTTCCTGGATCCCATACCTCCTGACTTTCTGAATGAGCCTTCCATGAGGAACCTTATCAAACGCCTTAATAAAATCCACATACACCACTCTACCCTCAATGTGCTTTGTCACACCCTCAAAGAATTCAATCAGGCTTGTGAGGCACGACCTGCCCCTCACAAAGCCATCCTGACTATCCCTAATCAGACTATGCTTCTCCAAATACTCAAAAATCCTGTCCCTAAGAATCTTCTCCAGTAATTTACCCACAGCTGAAGTAAGACTCACTGGTCTGTAATTCTCAGGGTTATCCCTACTCCCTTTCTTGAACAAAGGAACAACATTTGCCACCCTCCAATCATCTGGCACTACTCCTGTAGCCAGCGAGGACACAAAGATCATTGCCAAAGGTGCAGCAATCTCTTCCCTCGCTTCCTGTAATAACCTTGGAGATATCCCATCTGGCCCCGGTGACTTATCTATCCTAATGTTTTTCGTAAGTACAAGCATATCCTCTTTCCTCACGTCGACATGCCCAGGCGTATCAGCCTGTCGTATGCCATCCTCACAGACGTCAAGGTCTCTCTCTCTCTGATGAATACTGAAGCAAAGTATTCATTAAGGACCTCCCCTAACTCTTCCGACTCCAGGCACGTTTCCTCTTTTATCCCTGATCAGTCCTACCCTCACTCTACTCATCCTCTTATTCTTCACATATGTATCAAATGCCTTGGGGTTTTCCTTGATCCTACTTCGCCAAGGACTTCTCATGCCCCCTTCTAGCCCTCCTAAGTCCATTCTTAAGCTCCCTCCTGGCTACCTTGTGACTCTCCAGAGCTCTGTCTGATCCATGCTTTCTAAAGCTCAGGTAAGCTTCTTCCTTCCTCTTGACAAGATATTCTGTATCTTGTGTCAACCACAGTTCATTCACTCTACCATCCTTAGACTGCCTCAATGGGACAAACCTATCCAGAACGCCATGCAAGTACTCCCTAAACAACCTCAACATTTCCACTGTGCACTTCCCCAAGAATATTTGTTCCCATTTACGCTCCCAAGTTCCTGCCTAATAGCATAATTCCCACTCCCCCAGTTAAATACTTTCCCTTATCGTCTGCTCCTATCCCTCTCCAAGGCCAAGGTCAAGGAATTATGGTCACTATCTCCAAAATGCTCTCCCAAGAGATCTGAAACCTGAACAGGCTCATTGCCAAGTCCCAGGTCCAGAATGGCCTGTCCACATACTGAGTCAGGAATCCTTCCTGGACACACCGAACAAACTCTGCCCCATCTATCCCCTTCACACTCAGGAGGTGCCAATCAATATTAGGGAAGTTGAAATCATCCATGATTTTTGCACCTCTCCAAAACCTGCCTCCCAATCTGCTCCTCAGCATTTCTGCTGCTATTGGGGGGTCTGTAGAATACTCGCAATAGAGTGATCGCTCCCTTCCTGTTTCTGACTTCCACCCACACTGACTCAGTGGACAATCCCTCCAGGACAACCTCCTTTTCTACAGCTGTGACACTGTCCCTGATCAGCAAACCCACTTCCCCACCTCTTTTACCTCCGTCCCTGTCCCTTTTGAAACATCTAAACCCCGGAATATCCAACGGCCATTCCTGCCCTTGCAACAGCCAAGTCTCTGTAATGGCCACAACATCATAGTTCCGTGTAACTTACCATGCTCTAATTTCACCACCCTTGTTCCTGATGCTTCTCGCATTAAAGTAGACACACTTCAGCCCATCCAACTGACTGCAATTTTGCTCTTTCAACTGCCTATCCTTCCTCACAGTCTTTCTACACTCTGCATCTACACTAAATGTGCCAACCTCTGACCTATCACTCTGGTTCCCATCCCCCCGCCAAACTAGTTTAAACCCTCCCCAACAGTTCTAGCAAACCTGCCCGCAAAAATATTGGTCCCCCTCCAGTTCAGGTGCAACTAGTCCCTTTTGTATAGGTTGTATCTTCCCCAGAAGAGATCCCAAAGATCCACAAATCTGAAACCCTGCCCCCTGCACCAATTCCTTAGCCACACATTCATCTGCCAAATCATCCTATTCTTACCCTCACTGGCACGTGGCACAGGCAGCAACCCAGAGATTACTACCTTTGAGGTCCTGCTTTTCAGCTTCCTACCTAGCTCTCTATATTCCCTCTTCAGGATCTCATGTTTTTTCCGACCTATGTCATTGGTACCAATATGTACCACAAACTCTGGCTGTTCACCCTCGCCCTTCAGGATGCTGTGGACCCGATCTGAGACGTCCCTGACCCTGGCACCAGAGAGGCAACATAGCATCTGGGAGTCTTTCATATCCACAGAATATCCTGTCTGCCTCCCTTACTATGGAATCCCCTATCACTACCGCACTCTTCTTCTCCCCCCTTCCCTTCTGCACCACAACCAGGCTCAGTGCCAGAGACCTGGTCACTGAGGCTCTCCCCTGGTAGGTCATTTCCCCTAACAGTATCCAAAGCGCTATACCTGTTATTGAGGGGAACAGCCACAGGGGTACTCTGTACTACCTGCCTATTCTCCTTCCTTCTCCTGACAGTCACCCAGCTACCTGCCTCCTGCAGCCTCGGAGTGACTGCCTCCCTGTAATTCTTGTCTATGTACTCCTCGGTGTCCCGTAGGAGCCAAAGGTCATCCAGCTGCAGCTCCAGTTCCCTAACACGGTCTGTAAGAAGCTGCAGCTGGATGCACCTCGTGCAGATGTAGTTATCAGGGAGACTGGATGTCTCCCAGAACTCCCACATCTCACAAGCTGAACACACCACTGACCCTGGGGCCATTCTCACTACTCTGGACTGGCACTAAAGCAAACACCAAAGCAAAGAAAGAAAGGAATTTACCAGACACTTACCTTCACCTCTTCTCACCAAAGCCTCAATACCCCACTCTAAAACAAATCCACTCACACAATGGCCAGTCTGCTTTTTCCCTGCCTTCCACTTATTTGCTGATGTCGATAAGCCAATCAACTGGTAACAATTTGCAAATGTGCCTCATTTACACTTTTGTTTTTTTTTTGAAAACCTACAGCACAATTCAGGCCCTTCAGCCCACAAAGCTGTGCCGAACATGTCCCTACCTTAGAAATTACTAGGCTTACCCATAGCCCTCTATTTTTCTCAGCTCCATGTACCTATCTAACAGTCTCTTGAAAGACCCCATCGTATCCACCTCCACCACCATTGCCGGCAACCCATTCCATACACTCACCACTCTGAGTAAAAAACTTACCCCCTGACATCTCCTCTGTACCTACTCCCCAGCACCTTATAACCTATGTCCTCTTGTGGCCACCATTTCAGCCTGGGGAAAAGCCTCTGACTACCTACCCGATCAATACCTCTCATTCATCTTATATACCTCTATCAGGTCCCCTCTCATCCTCTGTCGCTCCAAAGAGAAAAGGCCGAGTCCCCTCAACCTGCTTTCATAAGGCATGCTCCGCATTCCAGGCAACATCTTTGTAAATCTCTGCACCCTTTCTATGGCTTCCACATCCTTCCTGTAGTGAGGCGACCAGAAGTGAGCACAGTACTCCAAGTGGGGTCTGACCAGGGTCCTATGTAGCTGCAACATTACCTCTTGGCTCCTAAATTCAATTCCCCGATTGATGAAGGACAATACACCATATGCCTTCTTAACCATAGAGTCAACCTGTGCAGCTGCTTTGTGTCCTATGGACTCGGACCCCAAGATCCCTCTGCTCCGCCACACTGTCAAGAGTCTTACCATCATATTTGACCTACCAAAATGAACCACTTCACACTTATCTGGGTTGAACTGCATCTGCAACTTCTCAGCTCAGTTTTGCATCCTATCTATGCATCCTACCTCTAACAGCCCTCCACACTATCCACAATACCTTCAACCTTTATGTCATCAGCAAACTTACTAACCCATCCCTCCACTTCCTCATCCAGGTCATTTATAAAAATCACAAAGAGTAAGGGTCCCAGAACAGATCCCTGAGGTACACCACTGGTCACCAACCTCCATGCAGAATATGATCTGTCAACAACCACTCTTTGCCTTCTGTGGGCCAACCAGTTCTGGATCCACAAAGCAATGTCCCCTTGAATCCCATGCCTCCTTACTTTCTCAATAAGCCCTGCATGGGGCACCTTATCAAATGTCTTGCTGAAATCCATATACATGACATTTACTGCTCTTCCTTCATCAATGTGTTTAGTCACCTCCTCAAAAAATTCAAATCAGGCTCATAAGGCAGGACCTGCCCTTGACAAAGCCATGCTGACTATTCCTAATCATATTATACCTCTCCAAGTGTTCATAGATCCTGCCTCTCAGGATCTTTTCACCAACCACTGAAGTAAGACTCACTGGTCTATAATTTCCTGGGCTACCTCTACTCCCTTTCTTGAATAAGGGAAAAACATCCACAACCCTCCAATCCTCTGGAACCTCTCCCATTTCCATTGATGACGCAAAGATCATTGCCAGAGGCTCCGCAATCTCCTCCCTTGCCTCCCACAGTAGCCTGGGGTACATCTCATCCTGTCCTGGCAACTTATCCAACTTGATGCTTTCCAAAAACTCCAGCACCTCCTCTTTCCTAATATCTACATGCTCAAGCTTTTCAGCCCGCTGCAAGTCCTCAGTACAATCACCAAGATCTTTTTCCATAGTGAATACTGATGTAGAGTACTCATTAAGTATCTCTGCTATTTCTTCTGGATCCATACACACTTTCCCACTGATGCACTTGATAGGTCCTATTCTTTTGCGTCTTATCCTCTTGCTCTTCACATATTTGTAGAATGCCTTGTGGTTTTCCTTAATCCTGCCCACCAAGGCCTTCTCATGCCCCCTTCTGGCTCTTCTAATATCCTGAAACTCACAAGCACAGAGACTCATCGCTTTTCAAAGGTCCCGCTCCAAAATGGTGGATGTCTGGTGCCTATCTCAAACCCCTGCAGAAGAATGTGTACATTTCCTGAACACATCAGGCCACGAGTCATTAGTGCTTGATTCTAAAAGAATTTCTTCAACACAAATAATTGTGCAACACTAGAATTGCTGATTTATATTTGGTGGGTATATAGCTCTGTGGACTAATTACTATTGATTTTACCCTAAATCATCAATAAATCCATTATCCTTTGTATTATGTGATGATCAGGATGGTACAAGGCTACCAATTTCAATATTACAAAGGGGCTTTCATTGAAAAAAATTGAATAAATTTGTCACAGTACTTTTGGTGAATGATTATTTTGGAGAGTTGATTGATGCATCATTGATAATTTGGAGTCATATAGAAACTCTTAAAATTGCATTAAGTAATTTCTTTTAAAAAAACTAAAATTAATAAATAATAAATGCAAAACAAAGCTGAAAACATTTTTCTGCCTGAACTCAGTCTGGAATCCCATTCAAAGGCAGGACTCCAAGTTTACACCAAGCTAGGTGGATTTCTCAGCATAATACTAGGATTCCGTAGCATGTGAGACTACACCTGGGGTCCAATGACAGAGTGGAGTGACAGGGTTGGCATTTGCTGCTTAACTGTTCCCAGATTTGCAGTGAACTGAATTAGTCTGCAATGTACTTCCCTGCAGATGGCCAGTCGATCTCAATCCCCCCCCCAAAAAAGTAGACCACGATTACATATTTTCACAGATACATTCTGAACTTGACAGAAAGCTTCCAACAGTTCACAGAAAAGAATAAGTGAAATTTCCCAACTGAAATCCACTCTCAGAGTGGCAGAGGTTCTGAGGGCTGAAGATCTAGGCTGCAAATACATAACCTCAAGCTGGAGAAATAAAAATTGGAAACACTGGAAATAGAGAAGCACCAAGTAAGAGAGGCTGCTGCAGAGTTTTATGTTGCTGTCCTGAATTGTCTCCTGCAAGTCAATAGTCTTGGATCTCCAGAAATTTGGAAGCCAAATCTAAAAGACCAAGGAAAACAAAGTAGGCATTGATGGTGGAAAGACAACCACTAGCCAGTCAATGAAGCCCAGCTGTTATGAAGGCTGTGGGTAGGGGAAAGAGTGGGGGAGGGAGGGAAGGAAGGGTGGTGGGGGGGGGATGCGAATGTTGCCAGTGGCTACAGTGGCAGAGTGGTGGCATCAACAGTCATCACAGCATGGAAAGACCATTGGTGGCCACATTCAGGATATGAGGATGTTGGCTGCAGCCAATGGCAATGGGAACAGAAACAAGAACACAAGGAAATATGAGTAGGCAGCCACTTAGCCCCTCAAGCCCGCCCCGTCATTCAAAATAATCATGCCTGATCTATGCTGGCCTCAACTCCTTTTCTGTGCCAGTCCCTACAACCCTTAATTCTTCAAGCTTTCAAATACAGATCTGTCTCCACCTTAAATATACCTGATGATCCAGCCTCTACCATCTTTAGGGCAGAGAATTCCAGAGGTCCACCACCCTCTGAGAGGAGAGGTTTCTGCACACCTCAGTTTTAAGTGATCGGGCTCTTATTTTGGAACTTTGTCCCTTTGTTTGTGACTCTCCCACTAGTGTCATCTCAACATCTACCCAGTCAAACCTCCTTAGGATCTTATACATCTGAATAAGGTGACCCCTTGTTCTTTTAAACTCACGGAATACAAACCCAAACTGTCTGTCCTCTCTCGATTGGACAGTTGACTCCCTGGCCAAGACAGACAGTAGCCCTTTAAATTAGCAGTTAGATAATTATGGCTGAAATGGACCCATTATCACAGCCAGAGAACTACAATGGAATAGGAAAAATTGTGGGGAGAAAGGGCAAACTGTAGCATTGGATGATCAAGAATAGAGATACACAAGGAGTGCCTCAGGGATCTGTGTTGGGACCATTGTTGTTTGTTGTATATATCAATGATCTAGACAATAATGTGGTAAATTGGATTAGTAAGTTTGCGGATGACACTACGATTGGAGGTGTAGTGGACAGTGAGGAAGGCTTTCAAAGCTTGCAGAGGGATCTGGACCAAATGGAAAAATGGTCCAGAAAATGGCAGATGGAATTTAATGCAGACAAGTGTGAAGTGTTGCATTTTGGAAGGACAAATCAAGGTAGGACATACACAGTAAATGGTAGGGCACTGAGGAGTGCGGAGGAACAAAGGGATCTGGGAGTTCAGATACATAATTCCTTGAAAGTAGAGTCACAGGTAGACAGGGTTGTAAAAAAGGCTTTTGGCATCCTGGCATTTATAAATCAAAGTATTGAGTATAGGAGTTGGAATGTTTTGGCGAGGTTGTATAAGTCATTGGTGAGACCAAATTTAGAATATTCTGTGCAGTTCTGGTCGCTGAACTACAGGAAGGATGTCAGTAAGATTGAAAGAGTGTAGAGGAGATTTACAAGAATGTTGCCGGGTCTTCAGGAGTTGAGTTATAAGGAAAGATTGAGCATGTTAGGACTTTATTCCTTGGAGCGGAGAAGAATGAGGGGAGATATGATAGAGGTTTATAAAATGATGAGGGGCATAGACAGGGTTAATGCAAGTAGGCTCTTTCCACCTAGATTAGGAGAGATAAGTACGAGAGGACATGGCTTTAGGGTGAAAGGGGAAAGGTTTAGGGGGAACATTAGAGGGAACTTCTTCACTCAAAGAGTGGTGGGAGTGTGGAATGGGCTGCCATCTGATGTGGTAAATGCGAGCTCGCTCTTAACTTTCAAGAGTAAATTGGATAGATATATGGACAAGAGAGGTCTGGAGGGGTATGGGCTGGAGGCAGGTAAATGGGACTAGCCGAATAACGTTTCAGCACAGACTACAAGGGCCGAATGGCTTGTTATCTGTGCTGTAGTTTTTCTATGGTTCTAGGAAGGATCTGCCTAAAGGAGCCTGGTGTCTTAAGAGTTGTACATTCATTGACACGAGATGAATTTATCTCAATAACTGTTCTAAATCACTGGCAATTCATCAATCTATTGAAAAAAGACTAACGTCCTTTATTTGGAAATGACGTACTGAGCTGCAGCGGTGTATTAGAAAATTTTGTCAAACTGCTGCAATCAAGTAAATATTTTTCAGACAAGATTGGAAAACTGGAACATATCTGGCAAATCAAAGATTCTTGATAACATGACTTGTTAACTGTCACTGATATCCAGTTACCACCAGAAACTTAACCCGAGGCTGCAGGTAAAAGGAGAGATCCTGTGGGTTGGACTTTTGTGCAATGCTAAATCGGTTCATTGGGCAACCTGAAGATCAAAACTTGACACTGTTCAACTTTGCACAAATATGCTACTACCCACAAATTCTGAAGATTGCAATGCTACTTGACTTCAAATTTTCATGGAAAAAATAGGGAAGTATTTCACTAAATTACACTATTGCAATCTATGGTTTCAATTCAAGGAAGATCCATTCCATTCTGACACACAGAACATGTAGAAAATAGTGGAACAGCTGTGGATGACAGGAAAGAAAAGAGCTGTGGAACTAATTAACTACTCAGCGCCCAACAGACATGATGGGCAAAACAGCCTCCCTCCTGTGCTGTAAAATTACATAATTACATGGCATTTACTTCACAGAGAACAATTGCCTATGCCAAAAATATAACCAGGTGCCTTAACTAAGAGACAATATCCAGGAGTGAAAACCATCAGGTCTTGCAAATGTGTTCTATTACCTTGAGTGTGATGCAAAAGAATCACTGATGAAGTCAAACACCTCTCACAAATACTGGAAACACCAGATGGCAGCACTAAGATGAACCATGCTGATCCAGGCTGTTCCCAGTTTAAGCCAGACTTATGGATACCTCCTACATATGAACGAGCTCCATTAATATCATTAAATTCAAAAGACTGACATACATTTCTATGAACGACAAAACTAGTTTCCTCTCTCTCTCCATTTGTAGTAATTGTCTTTCTTATCAGCCTTACGTGCTTCTGATGGCATTCATTACAGTACTGTTGAGATACGGTTAACACATTGTGATTTTTGTATATGGAACATAGAAAACCTACAGCATAATTCAGGCCCTTCGGCCCACAAAGCTGTGCTGAACATGTCCCTATTTCTGACTTAGGGACATTTGTAAAAATGGAACCCGTTCATTACCTGGGGACGGCCTGTAAATTCATGCTAGAATAGGAAATATCGATGAAGGTAAATTGATAAGTTTTGCACACTGAATTGAGGTAGATATTAACTAGATACTTACCTAGTCAAAGTAAAGTTCCTCAAATGGCCAGGTGCAAGTCTCTTTGGGATTCAAAAAGTAGAATGGCTTAGGTCACACAATAAAAGTCACCTCAATACCCTTGTACCATAATAAGTATCATTTTGATACTGTGGAACCATGTTAAACTTCTACTTTGTAATCCGGTACAAAATGAAATTCACCCTAATATCCTGATTCTATAACAAAATTCATCTCAAAACACTGACCCCCATAATGAAATTAACACTGAAGCAATTATGAAATGTTCTTACGACATAGTCCATCATGTCCACGCTGGTTCTTCGAGTAATTCCATTCCCAAACCTTTTTTCCCTAAAATCCATTCTCTCTCCTACCACCCACATACACGAGGGGTAATATACAATAGCCAATTAATCTACCAACCAGCTTGTTTTTGGGACGCAAGGGGAAACCTGAGCACTTGGCAGAGGGCGGGGGGAGAAATCCCATGCAGTCAGAGAGATGGCACTGGAAGTCAGGATCATACCCATGTCACTAGAGCTGTGAGGCCACAGTACAACCTGCGAGACTACTACACCACCCTACAATTCATGCCTGGTACCATGCAAAATCTACCCCAATATCCTGGTATCAGTATGAAATTTACTCCACTACTCTGGCACGAAAACGAAATGCATCACGATACAATGGTAGCAAATCCATCTCAATAACCTGGTATCATTCTGAGATTCACCTCAATACTCTGGTGCCTTATTAAATCTGAAACCATAATTAAATTCATAATGATGCTCTAATACCTCAGTTGGATTCACCTCAATGTCCTTGGACCACAGCAAGATCCACTGTGGTATAATGGAATTCATTCTGCTATCTTGGTACCCCAATGAAAATTACTCTATAACTTAGTAACATAATAAACTTCACCGTGATACCTTAATGAAATTCATCATGAACTCCTAGTATTTGCCTCAATACCCTGATAAGAGAATTAAATTCACTTTTAATCTTGACATCAAAATGAAACCCATCCCAATACCTGATACCAAAATAAAAGGCACCTAAATATTCTGGTATCATAATGAAATTCATTCCTTGATACTGAAATGAAAGGCACTTCAATACCTTGTAACAATAACAAAACTACTCTGAAACCTGTTATCCTAGTAAAGTTCCACCACATCTACATCACTCGTGGGAAAGTGGGCCAAGGAATGGTTGATGGAATTTAAGTCAGACAAGTGTGAAGTGTGACATTTTGGGAAGTTAAACCAGAGCATTACACTTGCTAAGAAATGACTTCAAAAATGAAGGGGTCGATCAGTGAAGTGTGAAGCACCATATGGTTACATTGAAAAGTACGATGCTCCTGGAAGGGCAAGCCTTGCTGACATCTCATGGCGCTTTCTCTGGTAAATGTTGTTTTGGAACTAGTTAGCAGTATTCATTCGGCCTCTATTAGTGACTGTATTCCACTAACATTTCACTGAAGGATCATGCAAGCTGCATGGAGTGGCAGATAATGCTGCTAAGCCTACAATTTCTGCACCAGGAACCAGACAGACCCCATCTATATGAAGAGAAACAAAGGACTGCAGATGCTGGAATCTAGATGAGAAAACAACAAGATTCTGGAGGAACTCAGCAGGCCAGGCAGCATCCGTGGAGAAAAGCAGATGGTCAACGTTTCGGGTCAGGACCCTTCTTCTGGACCTCAAGAAGGGTCCTGACCCGAAACGTTAACCACCTGCTTTTCTCCACGGATGCTGCCTGGCCTGCTGAGTTCCTCCAGCATCATAGTGCTTTTCATCCACCTGTACGAACTTGGGAGGGTTCAAGTTCACAAGTTAACAAAAAGAATCCTTGCAGTTAAAATGTTAATACATACAGCTTTTGAGATATAATTGCTAGTTGTAAACTTTTAAATGAAAAGCAAATTGATGGGAAATGAGAAAAATACCTGTGGCAGAAATGCCAAATGGCATACTGAGACTGTTAATATTGGCCCAAGTTTTGCAGTTGTACAGGGAGCAAAACATTGATAGTAAAACAAACAGCAACTTCCAGAGCACATACATGCAAAATTAAATGCAGAGATCCAAAGACTGGTGTTGGTGATTCCCTGCACAGGATGATGTTTTAGAGTTTCTGCCAGTATAATCTTAAGACTTCAGCAATCTAATAAGATCTTAAATGCATTAACAAACTAGTTGTACTGTAAAGAAAAACTCTAAAAATGTAACTCTTTGTTGCACGGGATCTAATTGAGTTTGTAAAGGTACATATCACTGCTTAAAAAATCTAACTTTGCAATTCCCTATTACTTAACAATATAATTTTAAAATAACTACTTTTCTTTAAAAAAAATGAATATTCCTCAATGTAGTCTAATTTGTAGAGTTTTTATTAAAAATTGTGCTATTTACTTCCTTGTTTGCTTGATGACATCATTAATGCTCAACTCCCTGGACATCAAGGTGGCATTTAACTGAGATCTAAAAGGAAAAAACTGCAGAAGTAGGAAGCCACAACCTCTAGCCTCACTGTCCTCCAACCCTGCACATCCCTCTCCTACTTTCTCCCCAGGAATCACCACCAGGATTGTCCTGGTCAACCCACTGTTTCATGCCTGTTCTTGTCACATGAAACTCTTCTTCCAAACTTCTTCTTTCCTCTTGCCCAGTCCTTTCCGATTTCCAACCATGACCCCTCTGATGCTTTGACAGCTTCCAGATCTCAGCCAGTTCGTCTTCACCAGACAACCAATCCTCCGACACCTGTATTCCACATCAAGATGCCCAAAGGCCCTCTTCTTCTTCCTTGAACAGGGGCTAACCAGTTCCCCACCAACACCACAACCATTTGCTGGCTGAACACCTTCTCACATTGGACAAGTTCTCCTTTAACGCCACTCACATTCTTCAAGTCCAGAAATATTTTTCACAAAATTAATAAAAGACAACCTTCATGAGATGAGATTCAAAATGAGTTGTTAAATCACTGTAAGGTGCTGATCAGTTGTACTTGAACCAGAGAGGGACCAATATCCTTGTAGGGAAGTTTGATAGTGCTACATGGGAGGGTTTCAACTAGATCGGTGAGAGGGGTGGGACTCTGAGCAGGAGCAAGTCATGGGATAAAGCAGTAGCCAGCAAGAGCAAGTTCAGTAATCAGGATAGCCAGAGGCACAGTAAATGCAGGGAAAAAGTTGAACTGCATGAGGATTAACAAGTAAAGCAGATGAACTCAGAGAGTGGATTGGCTCTGGGGACTGGGATGTTATAGCCATAACAGAAACATGGCCGAGTGAAGGGCAGGACTGGCAGCTCAATGTTCCAGGATACAGACACCATAGGGATGACAGAGGTACAAATAAGCGAGGTGGGGGTGTTGCCTTTTTGATCAGGGAGAAGGTAACAGCAGCACTTAGAGATGACATTCTTGGGAGATCATCCAGTGAGGCCATAGGGTAGGACTCAGGAACAAGAAGTGG
The DNA here is from genome assembly GCF_009764475.1 of Pristis pectinata. NCBI lineage: Eukaryota > Metazoa > Chordata > Chondrichthyes > Rhinopristiformes > Pristidae > Pristis > Pristis pectinata. The sequence continues at coordinate 1,963,742 of NC_067431.1, read as the reverse complement.
GGGGTGACTCTAGTGGGGCTGTATTATAGACCCCCCAGTAGCAAGAGGGAACTTGAAGAGCAGGTATGTATCAAAATTGCTCATAGTTGTAAGAATAACAGGGTGGTATTAGTGGGAGATTTTAATTTCCCCAGTATTGACTAAGCCACCCAGAGTATTAGGGGCCTGGACAGGGTGGAATTTGTGAAATGTGCCCAGGCAAGTTTCGTAAGTCAATATACAGAGGGCCCTACTCAGGAGGGTGCAACACTGAACCTCCTCCTGGGGAACGAGGCAGGCCAAGTAACCGAGGTGGCATGCAGGGAGCACTTTGGCTCAAGTGACCATAATTCTATTAGTTTTAAGATAGAGATGGAAAAGGATAGGACAGGTCCACAGGTTGGGGTCCCAAACTGGAGCAGGGCTCATTTTGAGGGAATTAAGACAGGATCTAGCAGAGTTCGATGAGGAGAGCCTGTTTGAAGGGAAAGGAACAGATGGCAAGCGGGAGGCTTTTAAGAGTGAGATATCAAGAGTCCAGGGGCAGCACGTTCCTGTTAGGGTGAAGGGTAAACCTGGCAAGTTTAGGGAACCCTGGCTGATGAGAGAGATTGAGGCTCTAGTCAAGAGAAAGAAGGAAACATGCATTGTGTTTAGGAGGTCAGAGACGAGTGAATCCCTTGATGACGATAAAAAGATTAAGAATACCGGAGGGCAAAGAAAGGGCATGAGGTGGATCTGGCAGATAAAGGAAAATCCCAATAGGTTCTATAGATATATTGAAAGAGTGGCTAGGAGATAGTAGGTTCCCTTAGAGATCAGCAGGGGCCTACTATGCTTTGAGCCACAGGAGATGGGTTGGATTTTTAAAGAAAATTTCTCGCATGTTTACTGCAGAGAAAATCATGGTTGCTCAAAAGATGAGGGAAACAAGTGGAGGTGTTTTGGAGAACATGCATACTACCAAGAGGTACTTGCAGCCTTACAGTGGATTAAGGTGGATAAATCCCCAGGGTTTCACCGAGTGCATCCTCGGACTTTGTGGGAGGCTAGAGAAGAAATTGCAGAGGCACTTGTGGAGATATTTGCTTCATCGTTAGCCATTGAAGTTCCCCAACACTGGAAGGTGACTAAATTTGTTCTGTTGTTTAAGGGTAGCAAGGAACTACAGGCCGGTCAGCCTGACGTCAACGTTAGTCGTCAACGTCAGTCAATGGAAGTTACTGGAGGAAATTCTGAGCGTCAGGATCTACCAGCATTTGGCTAGACAGAGTCTGATTAGGAGGAGTCAGCATGGCTTTGTGTGTGGGAAGTCGTGTTTGATGAAGCTTTTAAAGTTCTTTGCATGTAACCAAAAGGGTAGATGAGGGTGGGGCAATGGATGTTGTCTATTTGAACTTTAGGAAGGTCTTCAACAAGGCCCCACATGGTAGGCTCATCTGGAAGGTTAGGTCCCATGGAATCCAAGGAGATCCAGTTAGGCGGATTCAAAATTGGCTCGGAGATAGGAAGCAGAGGGTGATGGTTGAAGGTTGTTTCTCGGAATGGAGGCCAGTGATTAGTGGTGTGGCGCAGGGTTGGTGTTGGGACCTTTGTTATTCATTATTTATATGAATGATTTTGATGCAAATACACAAGGCTTGATCAGTGAGTTTGTGGATGACACAAAATTAGGTGTTGTTGATAGTGAAGGTTATCGTAGATTACAGGGGGATCTTGATCAGTTAGGGAAGTGGGCTGAGGAGTGGCAAATGGACTTCAATACAGATACAGTAAGTGTGAGGTGATGCATTTTGGAAAGTCAAACAGAGTAGGACTTCTACTATGGATGGTAGGGCACCAGGGAGTGTAAAGTTACAGAGGGAGCAAGGAGTACAAGTGCATAGTTCATCAAAAGCGGTGTCACAGGTAGATAGGGTGGTGAAAAAGGCATTTAGTACGCTGGCCTTCATCAGTCAGGGCATTGAGTTTAGGTGTTGGGACATTATGTTGCAGTTGTATAAGTTGTTGGTGAGCCTGCACTTGGAGCACAGTGTACAGTTTTGGTCACCGTTACAGGAAAGACGTGGTTAAACTGGAAGGAGTGCAGAGAAGATTTACGAGGATGTTGCCAGGACCAGAGGGCCTGAGTTATAGGGAGAGGTTGGCCAGGCTGAGTCTTTATTCCTTGGAACGTACGAGAATGAGGGGCAACCTTATAGAAATGTTTGAAATGATGAGAGGCATAGGTAAGCTAGACGGTTACAGTCTTTTGTCCAGGGTGGGGGAGTCCAAAACTAGGGGGCATAAATTTAGGGAGAGGGGCAAGATTTAAAAGGGAACTGAGGGACAACTTCTTCCACGCAGAGGGTAGTGAGTATATGGAATGAGCTGCCAGAGGAAGTGGTTGAGGCAGGTACAACAGTATCATTTAAGCAGCACCTGGATAGGTACGTGGAAGAGTGGGGCCTGGAGGGATATGGGCCGAATGCAGGCAATTGGGATAAGCTAGGTGGACAACTTGGTCGGCATGGACTGGTTGGGCCAAAGGGCCTGTATCTGTGCTGTATTGCTCTATGACTTTATGACTATGACTCTAAAGTAGTTGAAGTAACAGAATAACAGGGAAAAGCAAGAACTACCAGGGACAACCTGTTGAGTTTATGTGCAGTGAATATGTTGCTTCCTCTATCTGCATAGGTCTGGTGGTTTGCTCTCTGGCTTATGTCAATATTTACAGAAGAAGACAATTTAAACATTATGTGGCATTAAGTAATCTCTCATGAATATGGATCATCCCAATCTTTGAAAACTTTGATTTCCACACACAATATAGGCTTATCAGTCTCAGCATCTTCAGACTTAATTTCAAACTCTAACCACAAGAGTTGTACAAGATGTTGGTGAGGCCGCACTTGGAGTATTGTGTACCTTTTTGGCTGCCCTGTTACAGAAAGGACATCAATCAACTGGAAAGAGTGCAGAAAACATTTACGAGGATGCTGCCAAGACTCAAGGGACTGAGTTATAGGGAGAGATTGGACGGGCTAGGACTTTATTCCTTGGAAGGTAGGAGATTGAGGGCTGACCTTATAGAGGTGTACAAAATCATGACGGGTATAGATAGGATAAATGCATATAGTCTTTTCTCAAGGGAAGGCGAACTAAAAACTAGAGGGCATAGGTTTAAGGTGAGAGGTAAAAGAATTAAAATGGACCTGAGGGGCAACATCTTCATGCAGAGGGTGGTCTGTAAATGGAATGAGCTGCCAGAGGAATATGCTGAGGCAGGTACAATAAAAACATTTAAAAGACATTTGGATAAGACATGAATAGAAGGGGAAATTCTGGATTCAGAATTGGCTTGCCTGTAGAAAGCAGAGGGTTGTGGTGGAGGGAATGCATTCGGATTGGAGGGCTGTGACTAGTGGTGTTCCACAGGGATCCGTTCTGGAACCTCTACTTTTTGTGATATTTATTAATGACTTGGATGAGGGGGTGGAAGGGTGGGTTAGCAAGTTTGCAGATGACACAAAGGTCGGTGGTGGTGTGCATAGCGTGGAGGGCTGTCGAAGCTTACAGAGGGATATTGATAGGATGCAGAGCTGGGCTGACAGGTGGCAGATGGAGTTCAATCTGGAGAAGTGTGAGGTGGTACACTTTGGAAGGACAAATTCCAAGGTGGAGTACAAGGTAAATGGCAGGATTCTGGGCAGTGTGGAGGAGCAGAGGGATCTGGGGGTTCATATCCACAGATCCCTGAAAGTTGCCTCACAGGTGGATAGGGTAGTTAAGAAAGCTTATGGGATGTTAGCTTTCATAAGTCGTGGGATCGAGTTTAAGAGCCGCAAAGATGCAGCTTTACAAAACTCTGGTTAGACCACACTGGGAGTACTGTGTTCAGTTCTGGTCGCCTCACTATAGGAAGGATGTGGAAGCATTGGAGAGGGTGCCGAGGAGATTTACCAGGATGCTGCCTGGATTAGAGAGTATGGATTATGAGGAGAGACTAAAAGAGCTGGGGCTTTTACTCATTGGAGAGGACGAGGATGAGGAGAGACATGATAGAGGTATACAAAATATTAAGAGGAATAGATAGAGTGGACAGCCAGCGCCTCTTTCCCAGGGCACCAATGCTCAAAATGAGAGGGCATGGCTTTAAGGTAATGGGTGGGAAGTTCAAGGGAGATGTCAGAGGGAGGTTTTTCACCCAGATGGTGCATGGAATGCGCTGCTTGGGGTGGTGGTGGAGGCTGATACATTGGTCAAGTTCAAGAGATTGTTAGATAAGCATATGGAGGAATTTAAGATAGAGGGATATGTGGAAGGAAAGGGTTAGATAGTCTTAGGTGTGGTTTGAAGGTCGGCACAAGATGGTGGGCTGAAGGGCCTGTATTGTGCTGTATTGTTCTATGGGTATAGAGGGATATGGGCCAAATTCAGGCAAATGAAACTAGCTTGGGACTAGCACCATTGTCAGCATGGACAAGTTGGGCCAAAGGGCCTGTTTCCATGCTGTATTACTCCATGACTCAATGAATTAGCTTGCCCAAGTCTGTGCACCATAGCATACTGTGAAATGGAAGCAAACTATACAAAAAGATGCTCAAAAAAGGCAAGGTAATCTAATCCCACATGCCAGCACAGGATCCATAGCCCTGCATGACACATATAAACACATCCAAGCATTTTGTTGTGTTGAAGATTTCAAGCAGGATGTTCCAGATCACTAACACCATCCATGTGAATTTTTTTTTTCTCAACTCCCCTCTAATCCATCCACCAATTACTTTAAAGCTGTGCCCCCCTAGTTTTAGACTCCGATTTATTTTTTCTTGGTCCTCAATGTTATACATCCAATTAAGTCTCTCTTCAGTGTCCTGTGCTCCAGAGTAAACAACCCCAAACTATGAAATCTTTCCTTATAGCTACATTTCAGTCCTGGCAGCATCTACTAAATCTCTTATGCACCCTCTTCAGTGCAATTACATCTTTCATGCAATATGATGAACAGAACCGAAGGCAGTACTCAAGCTGTGGCTTAACAAGCACTGGATCCAGTTCCCTGCAGTTCTTGTTGACTTGGCAATTGACAGGTTGTCTGTGAGACACCGTCTACGAAGAGCTCTCTTTGTGGGGTCCTTGAGGGCTTGGACATTGATTTTCTTGCAGCAATGTTTCTGTTGAAGCTGGTGTTTTGGTGCCAGTTGGATGGAGACAACAAAGAGAATAAGGCAGTAATCAGTCCAATAATCTGCCACAGCACAAGTGATACTGACATCCCTACAGTTTCTCACTCAATGATACAATTCAATAGGTACCTGGACAGAGGACGTTGCTGAGGGATCTTCTGCCCGTCTCTCAGAGGACACCCTTGAATTCACCTTGCCTATCCCCTCCACATAGGCCCCACATTTTCTCATCCTGGCAGTGAAGTCACTCAGGAAGATCCGTGCATCTCCCTCTTGGGTGTGGGTCAGGATTATTTTAAAAAGGTAGAAGTCCTCCTTGGCCTCTCCTTCAAGCTTCCAGGATTGGGGCTTGTGCACCATGTTCTGTATAAGAGCAAGCTGTAGGATCACGAAACAATCACTGACTGATTGAGTCACTGAGACACTGATGATGTGGAGCCCACTACATCAAGTTTGCCTTTTAGGAGGAGCCTTATTTCTTTCACTGACCATCACCTGCCCATCATGTTTCACTCAGGACAATGACATCAATGACACCGAGTCTCCCCTGTTTGAGTATTCCACCAACAGATCCCCTCCCATTGGGCCCACATTTCCTGACCACGTTCCAGCCCCTGGATCTCAGCTACACATCTGCCCCGCTCCAGGCACACTCCTGTCCACATTCCCAGCTACATAGCTGGTCCCACTCCCTGCCTCGTTCCACTAGCAGAAGTACAGGAGTGTTGTGGCCAGCCAAGTGACCGTGGCTAGCTAACAGCATACAGATAATTCTTGGCTCCTCTATTAAGAAGCACCAAGGCGAGTTTGATAATAATGACCAAGAGATCCAGGAGCTAATTAAATGCAAATGCAAGGTGCTCCTAGATTGGAAACTACCCCGAGCCTCAAGGGGTAAAGAAACAGTTCTGAAGGTTAAATTCCAGCAGGAAACCCGTGACTTAAGAACACTGACTGATAAGAGTGCAGGGGGCCCAGAAACTCACTGACTGACATGACAAGTGGCCCTCCTCAGTGCTGTCAAAACGATCCATGACCCCAAGACCCTACCACACTAAGAACCAAGGTAGGCAGTGAACTTAGCAAGAGAGAGGTGGACCGCTCTGTTGGATGATTCTTTGAATGTGACTCTTTACTTGACATGAGCACCTTTATCTCCATGATACAGCAGCTTATTCAGCCCAGCCTTGCAGCCATTGCTGACTGACAAACACTTAAAGAGGGCACACGTCCACTGAGGCCTCAGGAACAGACTTGGCAGTGGGAAACTTCAGTCACAGATACACAGACTCATTATTCACAACTGGGAAGTGAACTAGATGCCTGGAGACTTCAGAGATACTATACTCACCTTCAAGAAAGGAGACAAATATGACTGTGGTACCTACAGAGGAGTCTCCCTGCTGCTGCCACAGGGAAAGTCATTGCCAGGATCATAGAATCATACTGCACAGAAAGAGGCCCTTCTGGCCCATCTCCTCCATGCCGACCATGATGCCTATCCAGACTAATCTCATTTGCCTGCATTAGGCCCACATTCCTCTAACCTTCCCCTATCCCTGACCAAATGCATTTTAAATGCTGTATTGTATCTGCCTCCATCATCTCCTCTGACAGCTTGTTCCAGTTAACTGCCACTGTGGAAAAACTTACCCGAGATCAGATTGTGTTTTTTCTGAGGTAACTAATAAAATTGATGAACATGTGGTGGATATGGTTTGCATGGACTTTAGCAAGGCTTTTGACAATGTCCCTGCCCTGGGAAATAGACTCTATCTATTTTTTCTATGCTCATTTTATAAACCTATATAAAGTCACTCCTCAGCTTCCTAGGCTCCAGTGAGAACAAACTCGGCTTATCCAATCTTGCCTTATAACTATAGCCTTCTACTGCAGGCAACATCCTCGTGAATTTCTGTACTCTCTTTACTTCTTGCTATTTCTACCATATCCTTCCTGTAGTGTGGCAACCAGAACTGTACACAAAACAGTGGCTTCCCAGGTTACAAATAACCTGGCTCACAGAAATCTGACTCTATGCAAATTATCCCATACAATTTTAAAGAATTTTTCAAGCTAGTAATAAAAATAATGTTTCATAGTATTCATTAATGACTGGATATGGTATATTTTCCTTATTCATGCTCCTCTTTGCTTTCCTAATTTTCTTTTAATTAACCTCCTACACGTTCTATACTCCAGTCAGACTTCCCTCATTCTCAGTTTTTTATACCTTTATGCCATGTTTCCTTTTTTCCCTTTATCCAACCCTCGATATCTCTTGACATCCAGGATTCTTTGGACTTGTTTTCAGCCTCACAGGATCACATTGTCCTTGAACACCCCCTATTTCACTTTAAATGATTCGAACTTCTCAGATGTAGACTTATAGGACAGTAGCTGCTCCCAATCTACTTATGCCAGGTCCTGCCTTATGACATTGACATTGTCTTCCCCCATTTTGGGACCTTAATTTCCAGTTCATCCACATCTTTTTCCTCAATTACCTTGAAACTTAGAGTTATGATAGCTGTCTCTGAAACACTCTCCTACTGATACTTCAACCACATGCTCAGCTACATTCTCTTTAAGGAGCAGTACTGCCCCTTCACAAGTAGCACTGTCTATGTACTGGTTCAGAAGGCTGTTTTGGGCATACTTTAAAAATTCCACTCACTTTTAAGCTTTTCACACTATGGCATTCCAATTAACATTGGGGAAGTTGAAATCCCCCTACTACCATAACCTTATTGCTCTTACACTTCTGTGTCTGCCTACATTTCTGCTCCTTTATCTCCTGCTGACTGTTGGGAATCTGTAGTCTGATCCCAACAGAGTGACTGTCCCTTTTTATTTCTTAGTTCTATGCATATGGTTTCTGTGGAAGAACCCGCTAGGACATTCTCCCTCATTACTACACTGATGGTCCACTGAATCAGTATTGCAGTGCCTCTCCTCCATTACAGGGAGCTTTGCTGTTGCTGCTTGAGAGGGTTTAAAATAGTATGGCAGGGGTTGGGAAGCAGAGCAGTAGGTCAGCAGGGGGAGACATTGAGTCTAATAGGAAAATCAGGCAGGACCATGTTAATAAACACAGCGGGACTGATTGTCTGAAGTGTATTTATGTTAATGCAAGGAGTATAATGGGTAAGGCAGATGAGTTCAGAGCTTGGATTAGTACATGGAACTACGATGTACCATTACAGAAAATTGATTGCAAGAGGGACAGGACTGGCAGCATTTAGATGTTTTGGATGTGATCGAGAGGGATATAAAACAGGTGGAGGAGTTGCATTACTGATCAGGAAGAATATCTTGGACAGATCATTTGGGTAGAACTCAGGAATAAGAACGGTGCAATCACTATGATGGGGTTATACAAAAGGCAGCAGGGTCTAGAGGAACAGATGTGCAGGCAGATCATGGAAAGATGCAAGAACAACAGGGTAGTTGTGGGTGATTTTAACTTCCCCAATATTGACTGGGACTTCCATAGTGCCAGGGGCTTAGATGGGGCAGAATTTGTTTGGGGCATTGAGCAGGGTTTCTTGACACAGTATGCGGAGTCCAACAAGGCTGTATGAGACCTTGTACTGGGGAATGAGTCTGGCCAGATGATCAAAGTTTCAGTGGGAGAGCATTTTGGGAACAGTGATCATAATTCCATAACTTTTAAGATAGTTATGTACAAGGATAAGACTCATTAAGGGAAATTGTTAAATTGAGGAAAGGCTAATTACAACAGTGTTAGATGAGAGCTAGGGAGAGTAGATTGAGAGCAGTTGCTTGGAGCCAAATCCAATATGACATGTGGGAGTCCTCTAAATGCCATTTAGAGTTCAGAACCAGCATGTTCCTGTGAAGCTGGAAGATAAGGATGGCAATGTTTGGGAACCTTGGATGACAGGAGATATGGTAAGTTTAAACAAAAAGAAATAAAAATATAAGATTTAGGAAGATGAAATCGGACAAGGCCTTAGAGGAATATAAAAGCTGCAGAGAACTCAAACAAGGAATTAGGAGGGCTAAAATGAGCCATGAAGTGTCCCTGGCAAATAGGGTTATGGAGAATCCCAAGGCATTTTATATGTAGATTAAAAGTATAATCAAAGACCCCACCCACCCGGGACATTCTCTCTTCTCTCCTCTTCCATCGGGTAGAAGATACAGAAGCTTGAGGGCACATACCACCAGACTTAAGGACAGCTTCTACCCCACTATAAGACTATTGAATGGTTCCCTTATACAATGAGATGGACTATGCCCTCACGATCTACCTTGTTGTGACCTTGCACCTTATTACACTGCACTTTCTCTGTAGCTGTGACATTTTACTCTGTACTGTTATTGTTTTTACCTGTTCTACATCAATGCACTCTGCACTAACTCAATGCAACTGCACTGTGTAATGAATTGACCTGCAACGATCAGTTTATAAGACAGGCTTGTCACTGTACCTCGGTACAAGTGACAATAATAAACCAATAAACCAAAAAGTAAGAGGGTAGCTAGGGAAAGGGTAGGTCCTCTCAAGGAAAAAGGAGAGAATCTATCCCCGGAACCAGAGGAAGAGGTCCTAAATGAGTACTTTGCATCAGTATTCACCAAGGAGCAGAACGTGGATAATGGTGAGGTCAGGGAGGAGTATATTGATATTCTAGCGCACATCAATACTAAGGAAGAGATGGTGTTAGGTCTTTGGATACACATGAAGGTGGATAAATCCCCAGGGCCTGATGAAATCCATGCCAGGATACCAAGGGAGGCAAGGGAGGAAAGGGAGGAGACTGCCTGAGTCTTGACCAAGATCGTTGTATCCTCTTTTGCCATAGGCGAGGTCCTGGAAGCCTGGATTTTATTCCTCTGTTTGACCAGGGCAACAAGGACAAACCAGGAAATTATAGGCCGGTGGGCCTTGCATCAGCAGGAGGGAAATTATTGGAGAAGATTCTAGGGACAAGATTTATTCACATTTGGAAAAGGAAGGATGTATTAGGGAAAGTCAGCATGGCTTTACGTGTGAGAGTTCCTGTCCTGGAAGTACTGCACCCACATCAAGGCTTGTTACAGGCTGGCTTTAAAAAGGTCTCCTTAAGGCAGTCTGGGAATTCTGTGCTCTCTGTAGCTTTCACACTGACTGCACAACAGTTAATAGATCAATAATTAAAATGTAACTATTATTGTTTTTGGATATCAGAAATTTGCTTGCAAATTTGAACTTCAATTTCCCAAATACATAACTGATCCTTTTATTTATTTTCTAGCTTAACCCAAATAGACCCATTCTACTTTATACATTTTTTAATGCCCCATTTTGTCTCCAGAAAGGTTAAGCTGCTATTCCTGCCAACTTTTAATACCTAATCAACGGGAAACAAAGAGCAAGTCTTTTTCAGTGCAGGGGGAATGATAACCAATGGGGTGTTGCAGGGATCTGTCTCCAGTAATTCACAATACACATCAATAATTTGGATGAGGGAACTAAATGTAACCTGTCCAAGCTTGCAGATGACACAAAAGTTGGAGAGGAAGACAACCTGTGAGGAATATGCTAAGCGGCTCCAACATGATATAAACAATTTGAAAGAATGGGCAATTGAACTAAAATGTGGTTAAATATAAGATGATATAACAAATATAACTTTGGTTCTAAACAATATAAAGACATATTATTAAATGAATGGTGATAGACTGGGAAAGGGAGGAGGTGCAATGAGGTCTGGGTGTCCTTGCACAACAGTCGCTGAAAGCAAACATTCTGGTCCAGCAAGCAGTAAGGAAAGGAAAGGAAATGATATGTTGGCTTTCATTCCAAGAGTCTTGGAGAAAGGATGTGCTGTTCCAGCTGTACTGGTTCTTGGTGAGAATCCCCCCCTCCCCACCCCCCTTGGAATTTTGTACGCAATTTTGATCTCGTTATCTGAGAAAGGATGTTCTTGCCATGGAGGGAATTTGTCCAAGGTTTCCTAGAATGTTTCCTTGAATGGCAGGACGAAACTATATTCATTACAGTTCAGAAGAATGAGAGGGGATCTCAAGGAAACCTAGAAAATTCTAACAGAACTAGACAGACTTACACAAGGACGTTCCTAATGGCTAGAGAATCCAAAACCAGGGCTTACTGCCTCAGGATATAGGTGACACCATTTAGAAATGAGATCAGGAGAAAGTTCTTCACCCAAGGGTTGGTGAACCCATATTCTCTACACAGAAGGCCGTATCTGTAAATATATTCAAGGAAGAGGTGGACATATTTCTTAATGTAAAAGGGATCAAGGGGAGTGGCGAGAAGGTGGGTATGGGATACTGAAATGGATGATAAGCCAGGATCACATTGAAGGGTGGAGAAAGGCTGAATGGATTACTCCTAATCCCATTTTCAATGTTTCTTTCGAACCTTCACATCTTTCAGGCTTGTCTGTTATGAATCAGTATAGTGTACATCGTTTAGAGCAAACAGATTCTTTTTTTGTCTACTTTCCAACTTTTATTTGCTTTGTCTTCCAAATTCTCTCATTAATTTTCAGTCTTCCAGTTTCAGATCTAATTTTCTCCCATCTGATCTTTGCTTAGCTCCTGTCAAACAAACATGAAGAGAAGTGAGGATGTACATTTGATAGGCAGAATGGGAAAACAGTGAGGATCTAGTCAAGGTTTGGGCTGTGATTAGTGCTGCTGCCTCACGGGTGCTGCCTGTGGGGTGTTAATGCATTGAATCGGAGGTGGAAACATGAAGGAAAATTGATTACAGGGAAATAATGAGGGAATGGGACTGATGGGATTGCTTGAAAAGCCTACAGAGAGTTGATGGGTTGAATGTCCTCCTATGTCATAAGAGGAAAATGAGAAATAGTTCAGAGAGATCACCATATGCTGGTGTATGAGTTACAAAGCAAGCAAGCAAGCAGCAAAAGCAAACAATTAGGAAGGCAAGTGTGGTATGTGGACCTGGACTACAAATGGATTGCAGTAGAAAGGAAAGTCTTGCTAAGATTGTACAAAGTTGATGCATCATTTGGAGGATTATGCAGTTTTACTATCCTTTCCTGAAGTGTGTGTGTGTATATATAGCATCATAGAGTAATACAGCATGGAAACAGGCCTTTTGGCCCAACTTATCAATACCAACTAAGGCACCCACCAAGCTAGTCCCATTTGCCTATGTTTGGCCCATATCCCTCTAACCCCCTCCTATCCATGTACTTATCCAAATGTCTTTAAATGTTGCTGTTGCACCTGCCTCAGCCAATTTCCTCTGGCAGCTCATTCCATGTACACACCACCCTCTGCATGAAGCTGCCGCCCCTCCGGTCCCTTTTAAATCTTTCACCTCTCACCTTAAACCTATGCCTTCTAGTTTTTAGTTCCCCTTCCCTGAGAAAAAGACTACGTGTAATCACCCTATCTATACCCCTCATGATTTTATACACATCTATCAAGGAGTACAATCCTAGCCTGCCCAACCTCTCCCTATAACTCAGGCCCTCGAGTCATGGCAGCATCCTCGTAAATCTTCTCTGCACTCTTTCCAGTTTAATAACAGGGTGACTAAAGCTGTACACAATACTCCAAGTACAGTCTCACCAAAGTCTCGTACAACTGCAACATAACACCCAAACTGCTTTACTCAATGCCCTGGCTGATGAAGGCCAGTGTGCCAAACGCCTTTTTCACCACCGTTTACCTGTGACGCCGCTTTCAACAAACTATGTACTTGTACTATGTATTAGGTCTCTCTGTTCCACAACACTCCCAGGGCCTTATCATACAAGTCCTACCCTGCTTTGACTTCCCAGAACGCAACACTTCACACATACCTGAATTGAAAGCCATTCACCATTCCTCAGCCCACTTATCTAGTTGATCAAAATCCCACTGCAGTTTCCAATAACCTTCTTCATCGTCTACGATACCACCTACATTAGTATCATCCGCAAACTTCCCAATCATGCTTTGTACATTCACATCCAAATTATTTATACAAATAACGAACAAAGGTCCCAGCACTGACCCGTGGCAAGCCCTTAGTCACAGGCCTCCAGTCCGAGATACGACCTTTCACCATCACTCTCTGCTTCCTATCATCGAGTCAATTATGAATCCAATTAGTTATCTCTCCCTGAATCCCATGCGATCTAACCTTCCAGACTAGCCTGCCATGCAGGACCTTGTCAAAGGCTTTGCTAAACTCCATATAGACAACATCAATTACCGTACCCTCATCTATCCTCTTGGTCCTCTTTGAAACACTCAAATTTGTCAGACATAATTTCCCACGCACAAAGCCATGCTGACTATCCCTAATTAGATCTTGCCTATCCAAATGTTGATAGATCCTGTCCCTCAGAATGCCTTCCAGTAACTGTTGTCAGACTCACCAGCCTGTCATTCCCTGGCTTGTCTTTGCTGCACTTCTTAAATAACTGCACAACATTAGCCACTCTCCAGTCTTCCAGAACTTCACTTGTGGCTAAAGATGCAGCAAATATCGCTGCAAAGGCCTCTGAAATTTCTTCCCCAGCTTCCCACAAGGTCTGAGGATGCACTCGGTCAGGTCCTGGGGATTTATCCATCTTAAAATGCCCCCAAAGCCACCAATAGCTCCTCCACAGTAATTCGTATGTGATCCAAGACATCACAACTCATTTCCCTGATTTCTTGTGCATCCATCTTTTTATCCACAGTAAAAACTGATGAGAAATATTCATTAAAAATCTCAACCATCTCCAGTGGTTCCACACATAGGTGGCCATGCTGATCTTTAAGGGGACCTATTCTCTTCCTCGCCATTCTTTTACTCCTAATATACCTATAGAATCTCTTGGGATTTTTCTTAATCTTGCCTGCCAGATCCATTTCATATTCTCTCTTTCTGCCCTCCTGATTTCCCTCAAGTGTATTCCTACACTTCTTATAGTCATTGATATCATTACATTTTCTCAGAACCAGAGGACTGTTCCTTGAGGAGAGCATGAGCAACATAAGCCTACAAAGGAAGAGAGAGAAATGAGAGGTGATATCATTGAGACATAGCAGATTCTCAGAGGGACTGTCATGGTAGATGCTGCAATACACTTTCCTCCAAATGGGGGGCTAGACTCCAGCTACTTAAGACTCGATTGAGGAAGATTTTTTTTCATATAAAAGTGTTGCAAATCTTTAATTTTTTATCTCAAGGCTGTGGATACTTGGGTGTCGTAAACCAAGTCAACACCAAACTTTTGGACATGAAGAAATCGGAAGATTAAGGATATCAGGTGAAAGTGTGGCCTTCAGGCGCAACAGTAGCCATGATCCAACTGAATGGTGGAACTGGTTTGAGCAGCAGTAAGGCTTGCTTCTATTTTTACACTGGACAAAGTGCAATAAAATACTTGAAAGCAAAATTATATTCATTGAGATTAAAGAGATGGTGGAAGCATGGAAATAATATTTACTAAGGAACATAAAGCAGACTCAAGCTGAGAATAATTCTATATTTTTCAGATAAAGAAAAGCATATGCTGGTGTTACTTATCAGCTTCTATTAGAACTACTGGTTCTTTTCACAAGCATTTATGGCTTAGATTTCAGTTAACATGGCATAATTGCCAAATCTGGACACAACACAAAACCCAAGAAGGAGGCCAAAGATTTAAGGAAATGAGCAGGCAGGTGGAAGGTAATGTACAGAACTGTGGAGATTAAGGAGATGACCAAAAAGGTCAAGCGTTATTAATATGACACCAAAATCCTGAGTGTGTCAGATTAATGAATTTTCCAGATAATTGAATGATATTCCGATTAATACTTCAACACACTTATAATTAATCTTTAAGATATTGCACAGTCTACGCAATGTGTTCAAGGGAACATGGGAACCGGGACCCCTGGAGTGTTCAAGGGAACACGGCAACCAGGGCCCCTGGAGTGTTCAAACTGAAGTCATCTTCAGAACGTAAAAAATGGAAGAGATCTGAAAGGTGCCGAAGACAATGGAAAGCTAGAGTATGGTATAGGGCAAAAGAACTACGAGGAACCTGATTTTCTGCCCACCTATCATCTACCTAAGACGAAGTACTATATTTATAATTATATTCAGAGGTTTCTTGGAGCACAACTATTTTCTTCAGGGAAATTTAATCTTAAATTTAGAGCCACCATGAAAGTAATCTGCTCTTCAATTTGGGAAGTGAATGGGTTACTCAAGTCAGAAGAAAGCAGCAGAAACAGTTTGGTTTCTTTTCCTTTCTTACTGTTTGCTTTAATACAGACCACCAGCAGCTCCTTTTGCAGATGGAGGAGAATTCCAAGAAATTCTACAAGTATATTAAGAGGAAAACGGCAACAAGGGAGAGAGCAGGTCCCCTTAAGGATCAATGTAGTTGTCGATGTGTTGAACCACAGGAGATGGGCGAGATGTTAAATGAATATTTCTCACCTGTATTTACCATGGAATAGGTCGTGGAAGCTCAGGAATTAAGGGAAATGAATAGTTTGTGTTGGAACATACCTATATTACAAAAGAGGCGGCGCTGGCAACCTTAAGACGCATTAAAGTGGATAAATCACTGGGACCTAATCAAGTGTATCCTAGGACAGCGTGGGAAGCAAGGGAAGAAATTGCGGAGGCCCTGGCAGAGATATTTGCATCTTTAGCCACAGGTGAGGTATCGGAAGACCGAAGGATGTCTAATGTTGAGCCTTTATTCAAGAAGCAAGGGAACTATTGGCCAGTGAGCCTAACATTAGTGGTGGGAAAGTTACTGGAGGGAATCCGAAGGGACAGGATTTACCGGCATTTGGAAAGCCAAGGATTGATTCAGAATAGTCAGCAGGGCTTTGTGCATGGGAAATCGCGACTCACAAATTTGATTACGAGTTTTCTGAAGAGGTGACTTAGAGGATTGATGAGGGGGGGCAGGGGGAGACATTGTCTACATGAACTTTAGTAAGCCTTTGACAATTTCCACATGGTAAGCCAGTCTAGAAGGTTCGATCATATGGGTGAGCTAGCCAATTGGATACAACATTGGCTTAGTGAAAGGAATCAAAGGGTATTAGTGGAGGGTTGTTTCTTAGATTGAAAGCCTGTAACCAGTGGTGTGTTGCAGGGATTGACACTAGGTCCTCTGTTGTTTGTAATCTATATTAGTGATTTGGATGACAAGTTGTTAATATGGTTAGTAAGTTTGAGGATGACACAGGAATTGGTGTAGTGGACAGTGAAGAAGGTTTCCTAAGATTATAGCAGGATCGAGATGAACCAGGGTAGTGAGCCAAGGAATGGCAGATGGAATTTAACTTGGACAAGTGCGAGGTGTTGCATTTTGGTCAATTAAACCAGGGTAGGACAAACACAGTAAATGGTAGGGACCTGGAGAATGTTGTAGAACAGGGAGACCGAGAGGTACAGGTACATAGTTGTCTGAAAGTGGTGACACAAGTAGACAGGGTGGTGAAGGCGGCATTTGGCATGCTTGCCTTCATCAGTCAGAGCACTGAGTACAGAAGCTGGGATGTCATGTTACAACTATGCAAGTCATTGGTGAGACCACACTTGGGAGCACTGTGTGCAGTTCTGGTCGCCCAGCTATAGAAAGGATGTCATTAAGCTGGAAAGGGTGCAGAAAAGATTCACAAAGGTTTTACCAGGACTGGAGGGCTTGAGTTACAAGGAGAGGCTGGATGGGCTGGGACTGTTTTCCCTGGAGCAGTGGAGGTTGAGGAGTGGCCTTATAAAAGGTATGTAAAATCATGAGTGGATGGTCACAGTCTTTTTCCCGGTCTGAAACTAGGGAGCATAGATTTAAGGGGAGAGGGCAAAGATTTAAAAAGGATCTGAGGGGCACCATTTTCACGCAGAGAGTGATTGGTATAGGGAATGAGCTGCCAGAAGTTATAGAGGCGGATACAATTACAACGTTTAAAAGACACTTGGACAGGTACATGGCTAGAAAAGGCATATACAGGGTTATGGACTAAACACAGGCAAATGGGATCAGCTAAGATAGACATCTTGGTCAGCATGGACAAGTTAGGCCGAGGAGTCTGTTTCTGTGCTGTATGACTCTGACTAAGATTTATTATTTGGTTTCCCACCATGTAAAATACCAGGGTTAGTAGTTGCAAACTGTGCCAGAGAACCCTGTTCCTTCCCAGAGTCTTACTCAGTTCACTGCCCTCAAAAATCTCAGCCTAGCCTGGATCATAATCAAAGACCCCACTCACCCAGGTCATTCTCTCTTCTCTCCTCTCCCATCAGGCAGCAGATACCCGAGGGCACTGGGCACACCAGGCCTGAGGGCACACACCACCAGGCTCAAGGACAGCTTCTATCCCACTGTGATAAGACTATTGATGAGATGGTGAGATGGACCTCATGATCTACCTTGTTGTGACCTTGCACCTTATTGTCTACCTGCACTGCACTCTCTCTGTAGCTGTGACACTTTACTCTGTACTGTTATCATTTTTGCCTGTACTACCTCAACGCACTCTGTACTAACTATGTAATGAATTGATCTGTACAAACGGTACGCAAGACAAGTTTTTCACCATACCTCAGTACAACTGACAATAATAGACCAATACCAATCATTGGTAGTGGACAGAGCCTGCTGATGTGAAGACCAGAAGTCCCACACTTCTGCCAGCACTACATGGGCTGGCATACTGAAGGTTGACAGTTTCATGATCGACACAGGCCTCCAGGAGCCACCTGCCATCCTACACAAAACTACCAGCAATAACTTCTGACAGCACGTTAGACAATCTAGCCCACGGTGGACTTCAAGATAGAAACAGTACCCAAGCAAATGATTGCTTCAGTCAGAAGTGAGCCAATGGTTTAAAAATGTTGTCCTTTCCATGCCTGGCACCGGTCAGCTTTGTTCTAAATTTTGTTGTTGTTGTTCCTCAAGATGAAACTTACCCTATTGTTGTAAAAGGGATTCACAATATTTGTGAGAAAATCACAAGCTTACATTCTTTCTTGTTGTTTTTAACATTAGATATCACCCATATGACATCTCTTCAATCAGCTGAAGGCACATTCCAAGATCTAAATGCATTTGTTTCTTATCTGAAAAAAAGGATGAACTGACAAGTATTGATTAAAAACAGCAAACAAACAACCTGAAATTGAAAAATGAAGACAGGCCTCAAAAGTGGTTGATTTCTTTATCCTGAAGAATTCTCTACACATTGCGGAAGAATAGCCAACCATCGCATCAGCATGCTAAGTTTCCACTCCCTTACAATAAAGCAAGAAGTTCAGCTCCAAGAGGACTAGACTGGAAATATCTGTGAACTACAACATAAAAATTCCTATCAACTTATTCCCACTATATCACAAGACAAGGGAGCAGAAGTAGGCCATTCGGCCCATCGAGTCTGCTCCAAGGAAAAGGGAAAAAAGAAAAAGAAATGAGAAATTTGGGGGGGGGGGGGGGGCGCAAAAAAAAACACTATTCTAACCCCAATTTCCGGCCTTATTCCCATATTCCTTGATACCCCGACTATTTAGATATCTATCTATCTCTTCCTTAAACGCCTCCAATGGTCTGGCCTCCACTGCTGTACGTGGCAAGGAATTCCACAAATTCACCACCCTCTGGCTAAAGAAATTTCTCATCTCTGTTTTAAACCTGTACCCTCTAATCCTAAGATTGTGCCCTCTGGTCCTGGACTCACCCACCAAGGAAAACAGCCTAGCCACATCTACTCTGTCCAGTCCTTTCAACATTTTAAATGTCTCTCTGAGGTCCCCTCTCATTCGTCTGTACTCCAGTGAGTACAGTCCAAAAGCCGACAGTTGAGGAGAGATTGAGTCGCCTGGACTTGTACTCACTGGAATTCAGAAGAATGAGAGGGGAATCTAATAGAAACAAAGAAAATTGTGAAAGGGATGGACAAAGATAAGACAGGAAGGTTGTTTCCACTGGTAGGCAAGAACTAGAACTAGGGGACACAGCCTCAAGAATCTGGGGGGAATAGGTTTAGGACGGAGATGAGGGAGAAACTGCTTTTCCCAGAGGGCAGTGAATCTGTGGAATTCTCCGCCCAGGGAAGCAGTGGAGGCTACCTCATTAGATATATTTAAGACAGAGTTAGAGTTAGATTTTTGCATAGCAGGGGAATTAAGGGTTATAGGGAAAAGGCAGGGTAGGTGGATCAGAGTCCACAGCCAGATCTGAGTCCACTGCCAGATCAGCCATGATCTTACTGAATGGCGAGAGCAGGCTCACGGGCTAGATGGCCCCTCCTGCTCTATCAACAGTGAATTTAGTTTAGATGATCAGCCATATATACTTGTGGTTGGGTGAGTAGAGATTGGGGGTGGGGCGAGTTTATAGGTCAGAATTAGTCCTCCAGCATTTAAATCCATCCCAGCTCTCTCAAACTCCAGCATCAATTTTGCCAATTTTCTATCAGGTTTGCAAGAAAGGTTTTGATTTTGTTTTAGTTTTAACCAATAAAACTGAAAGACTCTCCCCGCTGACTTAAGTAGAAAAAACATTTTTCCCCCCAACCAACAATACTCTGTGCTGATAATAAAATGCACCTTACAGAATTAACATTTGTTTTCAGAACAGAGTTGATCAGTCTGAGGCCTCATCACCTGGCAGATATTTGGCAAGTAGTATCTGATACTCAACCCGAGCAACTAACAGCCTCGGTAGAGAAAACCAATGAGACATTGTGATTGATGGGGTCACTTCTATACAAAACCACATCTCTTGCCAGATTAGCTTCAACTGCTGTGCATGTTTGAATAAAGCACCACCAAGTGATGAAATGCACTACCTTCTCAGAAGCACAGTTAAGATCCACCTGTATCATCTCTATAAAGTGACAGAAATCCAAAGTGTCACCACTAAAGTCAGGCCAAGCAGATTTCAAGTAGTACGGCTTCACCATGTAGGTGGCATGATCCATGTGCAAGCATATAACATCATGACATGATCAGCTGCTATTTCAATTTAATCGCACATATAGACAACAACTGAGACCAAATGCTTTTCTAATTTATTGACTCCAATTTTTTTTAACAGAACTTAACCAATCTCACCAAACACCAGCAAAAAATCAAAATGCACCCCCAAACTGAACCAAAAGTAGAAACAAAAAAATTCAAGCTCTGATCAGTCATACCCAATTCATTGTTCATTTACTATTACAGTAACATGACTCAGTCATATTACCACTGTTCTCACTGGGCAGAACTTGGGGCAAGTCACTTATTGCTTCGTTTCCTTTCTTGTTTTATTGATGATTTTTGAATACTTAACTTTAAATATTATGGATAAAATATAGTAAAATAGATGTATTGTATTACATGCCTATTTGAGATCACTAGCATGTAACTACACAGAATTATATGGAATTTACAAGAAAGAAACAGACTACTTGGCCCAACTAGACCATTTCAGCATTTGCTTCACTTGAGCCTTGTCCTTCCTCATTTGCTCTTCAGGTTTCCCTTTTGATGCATGTGCATTTCAACTATCCCCCACATTAACAAGTTCCACATTCTCACCACTCTCCAGGGAAAGAAATTTCCTCTTTCATTGCTTATTGATGAATGATGACTTCCTGTTTTCCTCAACCCCAAAAACTGAACGCACTGTTCTCTGGCCAAGGAGATCACTAGGGCCTAATAGAGGTCTTTGTATCCTCTTTATCCACGGTAAGACGACTTGAGAATGGCCAATGTTAATCTTTGTTAAGAAGGGCAACGGGAATAATCCAGGAAATTATAGGCTAGTGAGCCTTGCATCTGTGGTAGGAAATTATTGAAGAAGATTCTTATGGATTTACTTGTATTTAGAAAAGCATGGGCTTATTCAGTAAAGTCAGCGTGGGTTTGTGCAGGGAGGTCCTGGTCACACAAATTTGAGAGAGTGGTTTTTTGAGGAAGTGACGAAGATAATTGATGAGGGTAAGTCAGTGGATGTTGTCTACATGGATTTTAGTAAAGCATTTAACAAGGTCCCTCATGGTTGGCTGGCCCAGAAGATTAAGTCACATGGTTTCCACAGCCAGTTGGTAAGCTGGGTACAAAACTGGCCTTGGTCATAGATGGGCAGACAGTAGTGGTGGAAGGGCATTTTTCTGACTGGAGGTCTGTGACCAGTGGTGTTTCGAACAATCAGTGCTGGTACCTCTGCAGTTTGTAACATATATTAATTGTCTGGATGAAAATGTAGATTGTCTGATTAGTAAGTTTGCAAATGACATGAGAATTGGTGGAGCTGTGGACAGTGAGGAAGGTCGTCAAAGGATACAGCAGGATATAGACCAGTTACAGACATGGGCAGAGAAATGGCAGATTGTGTTTAATCCAGACAAGTGAGAGGTGATGCATTCTGGGAGGTCAAATGTAAGAGGAGAGTATACTGTAAACGTCAGGACCCTTTTGATGTACAGAGAGATCTTGGGGTGCAAGTCCAGAGCTCCCTAAAAGTGGTGACACAAGTGGATAGGGTGGTGAAGAAGGTATATGGCAGGCTTGCCTTCATCGGCTGGAGCACTGAGTATAAAAATTTGCAAGTTATGTTGCAGCTGTATAAAACTTTGGTTAGGCCACATTTGGCATGTTGTGTGCAGTTCTGGATGCCATACTATTAGAAAGGATGTGGAGGCTTTGGAGAGGGTGCAGAAAAGGTTCACCAGGTGTCTATTAACTACGTTGACAAAACTTGGATTGTTTTCTCTGGAGCATCAGAGGCTGAGGGGTGACCTGATAGAAATATACAAGATTATGAGAGGCACAGATGGACTAGATAAACAGCGCCTTTTTCCCAGGGTGGAAATGTCAAATTGACGGGGTAAGTTTAAAGACAATGTATAAGACAAGTTTTTTTTTGTTTGCATAGAGAGAGACAAGTGCCTGGAGTGTGCTGCCAGGGGACATGGAAGAAGTAGGCAAGATTGGATTCACCTTCCTCTTGCTTTCAAGTTGTGCCCTTTTGTTTTTGATACACCTACCATGGGAAAAAGACTATCTAAGCCTCTTGTAACCTTGTATACCTCTATCAGGTCACCCCCTTGGTCTCCTTCGCTCCAGGGTAGGTGGGCCCGGCCTGTCCAGTCTCTCCCCATGGCTGAGGTCCTCCAGTCCAGGCACTCACTCTGGTGCAGCCACGTCCTTCCTGTGGTGTGGTGAGCATAACTGCACACAATGCATCGTAATAAGAAAGATTTGGCCCTGGGTTTTAACATATTAAGTGGAGCTAGCAGAAGAAGCTATTTCTGCTGGACATCTGGGACAGGGATCTAAAATTGAAGCCCAGGTTTGAGGAGTAAAGTTTGGAAACACTACCACATGCAAAGGGTGAGAAAAATTTGGAACTTCCTTTCACAAACAGGAGATGATGCACTGTGAATTTTTACATTTTAAGTCTCGGATTAAGCATTCTACGTCAACCGAGGGGATTCAGGAATATGGGGAAACCATAGAGAGGAATTGTAAAAATAAAACGTATATGTCACCTACAGCGTTACCGTGCTTTCCAAAGCATGGCACAAAGTGGAGAAATTGCTCCAACAATATCGTTGCACTGATTCTGCTTTGGAGCAACCATTCTGAGGTGGGTTAACCAGCCTACTGCTCTCAAGATGTTATCATCAAATCCATAGAGGACATGGTGGTGTATGCCTCAGTCACATCCTGTAGACCTTGGTGCTACTTGGGTGTCCACACTGAGTACAATAATCTCTCTGGATCTGGTCAAGGGGCATCCACTTTATGAGCAGTGGGTTAAATCCCAGGAGCTTCACCACTGGGCGATGCAGTGGTGCAGCTACCAGAGTCACTGCCTCAATGTTCCGGTGACCCAGGTTAGATCCTGACCTCAGGCAATGTCTGTGTGGAGTTTGCACCTTCTCCCTGTGACTGCATGGGTTTTCCTGACATACTCCGGTTTCCTCCCACATCCCAAGGAAATGCAAGTTGGTAGATTAAATGGCAATTTCTCCACTTTGTGCCATGCTTTGGAAAGCATGGTAACATTGTAGGTGATATGAGGACATTTTATTTTTACAGCCCCTCTCTAGTTTCCCCACATTCCTGAATCCCTCAAATTGGTACATTAAATGGAATTGTCCCTAGTGAGTGTGTGGGTGGTAGAATCTAGGGGAGGTTGTTGGGAATGTGGGGAGAGTAGAAAATTGGTTGAGTGTAAATGGATGTTTGATGGTTGGCATGAACTCAGTGGGCTGAAGGGTCTGCTTCTGTGTTGTTTGAATCCATGAGCCTGGAACATTGGATCAGAAATTAGGCATATTCTGGACGACGGCTGCACCTCAGGATTTTCTCTGGCTCACTCTCGTATCCCGCAGGGTGTCAGGAAGAGAGCCTGGCTCCCTGATCCGAACCAGTCTAAACTAGGCCAGAAGTCTTATGGGATGCTATGGGAAAGCTTATGGGATGTTAGCTTTCATAAATTGAGGGATCGAGTTTAAGAGCCGCGAGGTAATGATGCAGCTTTACAAAACTCTGGTTAGACCACACTTGGAGTACTGTGTCCAATTCTGGTCGCCTCATTATAGGAAGGATGTGGAGGCATTGGAAAGGATGCAGAGGAGATTCTGGGTTAGAGAGTATGGATTATGAAGAGAGACTAAGGAGCTAGGGCTTTACTCATTGGAAAGGAGGAGGATGAGGGGAGACGTGATAGAGGTATACAAAATATTAAGAGGAACAGATAGAGTGGACAGCCAGCGCCTCTTTCCCAGGGCACCAATGCTCAATACAAGAGGGCATGGCTTTAAGGTAATGGATGGGAAGTTCAAGGGAGATATCAGAGGGAGGTTTTTCACCCAGAGTGGTTGCTATCTGGACCGTGCTGCCAGAGGTGGTGGTGGGGGCAGATACAATCACAACAGTTAATCTATACAGGCACTTGAATAGCCAAGGCATCAAAGACTGCCGACCTAATGCAGACAAATGGGATTCATATAGATAGTTACGATGGTAAGCATGAACACAGTGAGCTGAAGGGCCCGTTTCTGTGCTGCATTGACTCTGTGACATCTGTCCCACTTCAGCATCACTTGCAAATTTAGGACCCCATTTATAATTCCCAAATCAAGTTGGAATTGAATGTTAATTTCCACATGGAAACAAGGCACCATTCTCAATGCAAATTTCACAAACAGCACTAAGGTGACCACAAACATTGTTTTACCCCAAACAAAAAGGCATGGAGCAATTTCTAAATCAGCTATTTTTATGCCTTGTCTTATTGCATTCAGATGTTGACTAACCTGCCAAGTATTTAGCATTTTCTGTTTCGTTTGAGAGTTCTAAGATACAAATGCAAGAAATAAAAAGAGAAAATGACGAATATTTGGCAGGTCAGTCAATGTCTGAATGCGAGAGGTGAAGGCAAGTTAATGGCAAAGATGGTAAAAATCCTTTTGTAAAGTTTTGGACGATTGAATCTAAAGTGCAGCAGGGCCCAAATGAGACAGCCCTGCAATATTGTGAACAAGGCCGCCTCCCCACCCAAGGAAAGATATACTTGCATTAGAGTTCACCAAGTTGATTCCTGGGATGGGGAAAGGATTGTCCTTGCAGGAGACAATAAGCAGACAGGGCCTATACTCTCTAGACTTTAGAAGAATGAAAAGTGATCTCCTTGAAACATACAAAATTCTTATAGGGCTTGAAAGATAAATGCAGGAATTATATTTCTCCTCCCTACAGTGTCTAGAACCAAGGGTTCAGGATATCAGAAGGAAAGATCAGCCATTCAGGAATGAGCTTAAAAGAAATTTCTTCATGGCTATGGGAACTGGCACAGAAGAGGAGTTGAGGCTAGCAGAGATCAGCCATGATCACATTGAATAGGAGGGCAGGCTTGAGGGGCCCAGTGGCCTACTCTTGCTCCTATTATGTTGACATGGTAGTAAATTTTTGGAAATGGGATGTTGTGGCTGAGTCAGTGAGGATATTCAAGTTAAAGATCAAAAAATTCTTGGATATTAAGAGAATGAGATGGCTGATACCCAATTCTATTTTTTTTATTATTATATTCATTGGAACTTGGTAGCATATTTCATTCTTTCAGTCCTTTCCCTGTCAATGCCATCTCTGGCACTGTCCATCTTATGTATCAGTAAATCAATTTAACACACAATATGAATTTAAGAGATTTTCATTTGTATTTAAAAAATAATGAATGTGTGTGTTTTTTTTTTGCTTCCTGTGAAAACAAGCAATTAAAAGGTGTGGTAGTGTGTACATTTATAATGTCCATGCAAGTTTAACTGACATCACTGGCAAGGCGTGAATTTTACACACCAGTGAAAAGTGGTTTAATAACAAACGATTTGACATTCTGGATTCAACAGTTCTCTAAGAGATGTCAGGTGTGATTCAAGCTATCAGATGCCGAGGATCTGGATGGCTTTAAATGCACAGCAATAAATGAAAGAGTTTCAACTTGTCCACTGGAACACTCTGCAAGGAATTATTACCATAGTACTGATAGTCTCTTCCCAATCAAGACGATCACGAGGAGGGAGGGTTAGCAGCTCTGGAAAGTAATCATCCTCCTCCAGCAGTGGTGAAGCCCTCTTTAACCTGCAACTAAATAAAAATTGTAAAATCAGCAACAAATAAACTCATAGCAGTTCTGACCAATAAGTTTAGAATTGACATCAGGAAGTTCTCAATGCAAAACAATGACTCTGAACAAAAAGTGTTTTTTTAAAAGAAACAAATGGATACAGTAAAGGGAGTATCAGGTCCTTTGGATTGGAAGAATTAGAACTGGCCCAAATGCAATCTGATAAGAGCAACAATTCCACATAATTCCACCAGCATAATCATGAGGAAGATCAAATGAAACAGTCTCTAACTACACATCTGAATATACAAGTCTACATGAGTCTACAGTACAGGCATAGACTAACCTCTGCAATAAGACCTACTACAAATCTTATATAACTGAAACTTAGTGACCAAGGTTAAATTTTTACATTACTGAAAACTGGTAATGGCTTAGATAGATATAAAGATCCAGTGGTACATACCAATGAAGCCCTACTATCATTACTTTTTCAGTCATACTTATTGTATAACCTTGATGTTCACTTAAAAACAACCATAATTATCTGGAAAGCAATAGTCATTATATTTGCACAATATTCAAGGCTCAAGCCAAGAACATAATGGAATATTCATTTGCCTGGATCACTGCACTGCAACAATACTGAAAAAATTTACAATGTTCAAAATAAAGCATAGACCACACTTAGAGTATTGTGTTCAGTTCTGGTCGCTTCATTATAGGAAGGATGTGGAAGCTTTAGAGAGGGTGCAGAGGAGATTTACCAGGATGCTGCCTGAATTGGACAGCATGTCTTATGAGGATAGGTTGAGCGAGCTAGGGCTTTTCTCTTTGGAGTGAAGGCTTCAGTTGGTGCCCCTGCCTTTGGATAGGGATTTCCATCCCCTTCGATAAAGGTGGAATGTTGCAACCAGAAGTTGTCATCGTGGAAACACTTCCAAGATCCACATAATCTTCAGTTGAGAACACAGTTGTTTCATTATAACACTGGACTTTCCCAACATAAAACTATCACGGGGACACCAGGGGAACCATTGGTTCAGTGCTTCAAAGTGGCGGCTCTCCTCATCCTCCCAAGGCATCAGCAGATACAGGCCTCACCAGCATCTTGTACAACTATACCATGACCTCCTAACTTCTATACTCAACGTCCTGACTTACGAAGGCATGCCTTCTTCACCACCCTGTGGTTCCACTTTCAGGGAACCATGTACCTGAACTTCAAGGTCCCCCTGTTCTACAATATTCCCCAGGGCCCTGCTGTTCACTCTGCAAGTCCTACCTTGATTTGACTTTCCAAAATGCAACAACTCGCACTTATCTGAATTAAATTCCATTTGCCATTCCTCAGCCCACTTACTCAGCTGATTAAGATCCCCCTGTAATCTTTGATAACATTTTTCACTGTCTACTATACCACCTATTTTAGTGTAATCTGCAAACTTACAAACCGTACCTTATACATTCTTATCCAAATCGTTGATATAGATGACAAACAACGGATCCAGCACCAACCCTCAAGGCACACCAGTAGCCACAAGTCTGAGAAACAACATTCCATTATCACCCACTGTTTCCTATCATCAAGCCAATTATGCAACTAATTAGCGAGCTCTCCCCAGATTGCATGCCGTTAGGCTGCAAGGTTCCAAGATGGAAAATGAGGTGCTATTCCTCCAGTCGCGCTTGGAATTCTCCTGGCAGTGGAGGTGGACAAGGACTGTCATATCAATGATAGTGTGGGAGGGGGAGTTGAAGTGACTGGCAACGGGAAGTCCTTTACGCTAACAGGAACATGTAGACCTTGAGCTCTCACTATCTCACATTTAAAAGCCTCCCACTTGCCTGCAAACAACCTACTGCAACCAATCTTTGCAAGTACCTGTCTCATACTGTCAAAATTTTCCTTGCCCCAATTTAGAACTTGAACCTGTGGACCAGTTAAAATTCCCTGCTATGATAACCCTGTTAACCTTGCAAATCTCCACAATCTCCCCACATATTTATTCTTCTAATTCCCATTGATTATTTGGAGGTCTACAGTACAACCCCAACAAGGTGATTATCCCCTTATTTCTCAGCTCCACCAATAAAGCCTCACTGGATGATCCTTCAGTAATTTCATCTCTGACTACTGCCATGACATTCCCTTTAATCAAAAATGCAACTCCCCCTCCTCTATCCCACCGAAGGTACCTGTACCCCAGTACATTAAGCTGCTAGTCCTGTCCCTCCCTTAGCCATGTTTCTGTAATGGCTAATAATATCCCAATCCCACATAGCTATCTATGCCCCGAGTTCATCTGCCTTACCTGTCAGACCTCTTGCACTGAAATAAATGCAATTTAATCCAAAAGACTCTCCTCGCTCCCTGCCATTCCCCTGCCTACCTCATCAGTGACAGCAGGGTGAATAGACTTTCCAGCCTCTTAGTTGCCTCCCTGCTGCTTAGGATCCCAACCCCCTGCCAATCTGGTTAAAAACTGAGATAATACATAACCCAGGCTCCATTCTCTCAAATTTAGAAGACTGATTTGACTGAGGTTTTGACTGCAGTTTTGATTGGGGTTAAAAAGACGTGTCTGATTATTGAAAGTTCTTTTCACATTGCACATAAAGCATGTGTGATCAAATACAGTATTCAGCAGCACCGCATTTACTTATACATACTGTACTGTTTCACCCTTTAAAAATGTGAAACTTGTTTAACAACAACAAACTTACAAGTCTAATCTGTTTGCTTCAATCTTCAAACTGCAAATGTTGATTCTGGGAATCCAATTGATGCTGTTGTAGCATCCAGCTCAATTCTCATTGTATGTACCACTTCCTGACTCCCCTCATTAATATTCTGTGTCAACCTTTCAACAATTTCAGGATCCCCTATCTTCCTCACTACCCTCTTGCACTGAGATCCAAAGGTCCACAAACTTTTCCAGACCTCATCTACTCTTATGAGATAATTCTTGGAACATACATCTCCACAATCTCCAAGGTGCCATTTATGCATCCCTGACCTGCCTGCTTATGCCAACACAGAACCCTTATGATGTGATCTGAACCTCTTTTCTTAATAACATGTTGTGTTGTTTTCTTTCCTTTAACTGTCCCTTCAGATTTGCTTGAACCAGACTCAGTGTCCCAAGTCTTCTGTGCATTAGCATTTCTGCAGGAATGGATCCTGTCATGGAGTGTGCCAAATGATCTACAGCTTGTTAGAAAATTTGCCAGTCAGTACTTCATTATAAGATTTGATCTGCTTGCCCCAGCTTTGTTCTTTCATGCTCCCTTCATGATACATTCTGATTTCTCAGCTTCTCTATTCAAGGCTGGATATTAAGGAGGTGTGAAGCAATATTCCAACTGAAACGATGGACCATTATTAGATAATTTGCTCAGGAAGACCACATATCGCTCAAGTCAATCCAAGTTCTTAGTCATAGATCATAGACTCAGAGCACAGAAAGGCACCCTTCAATTCACCAATTCCATGCTATCTATCAAGTATCTATTTACACTAATCTCACTTACCAGTACATACGTAGCTTTCTCTGCCTTGGCAATTCATGTGCTTGTCTCAACATTTCTTCCTCAGATCCTCTCTAAATCCTAAACCTATGTACCTCTGCTTTGGGAAAAGCTTCTTACTATCCCTCTCATAATTTTTATACCTCAGTCTACTCCACTTCAAGGAAAACAAATCCAGCCTATCCAACTCCTCATAACTGAAATGCTCCATTTGTGGCAATGCCCTGTCGAAACTCCTCTGCACCATCTCCAGTACCACCACATCCTTCTCAATGTGTGGTGACCAGAACTGTACACAAGACTTCAGCTGTGGCGTAACCAAATATTTTATAAACTTCCATCATAACCTCCCTGCTCTTATATTCAATGCCCTCGCTAATGATGGCAGGTACCCCATTTGCCTTCTTCACCATCTATCTACCTGTGCTGCAACCTTCAACAGTCCCCCCGTTCAAGGCTCCCTACGGCCCTACCCTTATTAGTCTTCCTAAAGTGCACAACTTTGCACTCATCAGGATTCAATTCCACCTCCAACTGCTCTGTACATTTTATCAACTCATCAACACCTTCACTATCAACACACCAGTTTTCTTGCAATCTGCAGACTTACTAACCATAATTCCTGCATTCATATCCATATGTAATAAATATCAAAATAAAATAAACATTAAGGGTCTCAGCCGTGATTCATGTGGTACAACCACCGGTCCACAGGCTTCCAACCACAAAAACAACCCCTCAGCATCTGCCTCCCTTAACAAGCCAATGTTAGATCCAATGTGCCTTGGATCCACTGGGTTCTGAATTTTGGACTATGTAGTATCTCCTAAAAGGCCTTAGTGAAGTCCCTTTCCCCTCCTCCACCTACTCCATCTGCCCATCACCCACACACCCCTCCCACTGGGTCCCCTCCCTCCATTGTTCCCATTTGCCATCCCACCTCCCTTATTTGCTTCAATGCTCCATCCTCCTTTCTAATCAGATTCCATCTGCAGCCCTTTGTTGCCTTCACCTGTCACCTCACAGTTTCTGTCGCTGTCACCACCCTCCCCCCCACCACCAGACTCTGTCTGCCAATCACCCCTCCACACTTGGATCCACCTGTCGCTTGCCAGCTCATGCCCCGCCCATCCCCTTTTTATACTGGCTATCTCCCCTCTGCTCTCAGTTTAGATGTAGGGTCTCAAAATATTGACTGTCCAATGGCACACAGTTACCTCTTCAAAAAAAAATACAAATTGGTCAGACAGGATCTCCCCCTAACAAACCCATGGTGATTATCTTTGATTAATCCATGCTTTTCCAGTGTAGATTAATCCTGTCCCAGCAATTTCCCAATCCCTGAAATTAGACTAACTAGCCTATAATTGTATAGTTCATCTGTGACTAAAGATATCACATTCACTGTCCTGAAATCATCTGGCACCTCACCTGTGGCCTGAAAGGATGCAAAGATCACTGTCA
This sequence comes from Pristis pectinata, assembly GCF_009764475.1. Lineage (NCBI taxonomy): Eukaryota > Metazoa > Chordata > Chondrichthyes > Rhinopristiformes > Pristidae > Pristis > Pristis pectinata. The sequence goes on along the minus strand of NC_067431.1, from coordinate 1,933,039 downwards.
GAGCCCCAGCAATCTCCTCCGTTGCCTTACACATGGCAATCTGCGATACAATTCATCAGGCCCTGGGGATCTATGACATCTAATAGCTCTTTTTTAAGAACATCTTCTGGAATTTCACCGCCCTCTTCCCTGAATTCTACGACTACAATACCCTTCCCCTTAGTCAATACAAATGAGCAGTATTCATTTACGACCTTTCCTACATCCCATGGCTCCACCTGTAGACTGCCATTTTTGTCCCCAATGGGCCTCACATTTTCCCTAAATATAATTATAAAATGCTTTGGGATTTTCCTTAATCTGATCCACCAGTGCTTTTTTGTGCCCCTGCTTTATCAGCCCAATTTCTTTGTTTAGTGCCTCCTGTACTCCTGTAAAGCCATCCTATTTTCAGCACACTCAACTAACATTTCTATGTCTCTCTGAAGCCTCCTTGTATTCTCTTCACAACTTACCTTTCTACAATACAGCACATATACAGGCCCTTTGGCTCAACAGTCTATGCTGACCACCGTGCCCACCCAGCTAGTCCCAATTTCCTGCATTCAGCCCATATCACTCTAAGCCCTGCCCCTCCTGTACCTATCCAAGTGTTTCTTAAATGATACTATTGTACCTACAACAACTTCCTCTGGCAGCTCATTCCATGCACTCACCACTCTCTGCGTGAAAAAGTTGCCCTTCAAGTCCCTTTTAAATCCTTCCCCTCTCACCCTAAATCTATGGCCCCTAGTTTTGGACTCCCATACCCTGGGGAAAAGACTGTTACCATCCAACTTATCTATGCCTCTCATAATTTTAAACATTTCTACAAAGTCTCCCCTCATTCTCCTACGTTCCAAGGAATAAAGACCCAGCCTGGCCAACCTCTCCCTATAACTCAGGCCCTCTAGTCCTGGCAACATCCTCGTAAATCTTCTCTGCACTCTTTCCAGTTTAATCATATCTTTCCTAAAACAGGGTGACCAAAACTGTACACAGTGCTCCAAGTGCGGCCTCACCAACAACTGCAAGAATATGTCCCAACTCCTATACTCAATGCCCTGACTGAAGGCCAGTGTGCTAAATACTTTCTTCACCACCCTGTCTACCTGTGACGCCGCTTTCAACAAACAATGCACTTGTACTCCAAAGTCCCTCTGTTCCACTATACTATGGAATAATGCATCACCTCGCAAGTGTCAGTCTAGTATTTGCCACTCCTCAGCCCACTTCCCTAACTGATCAAGATCCCCCTGTAATCTACGATAACCTTCTTCACTATCAACACCACCTAATTTCAATTATTCTGCAAATTTACTGATCAAGCCTTGTGCATTCACATCCAAATCATTTTTATAAATAACGAACAACAAGGGTCCCAACACCGACCCCTGCAGTACATCACTAGTGCTGCAGCAAAGATTATTTGGAAAATAAAAGTTCTGGAGATAAAAAGTTCATGGGCGCAATTGGCTGGCTAAAGGGGAAACAGAAAGGCGACAAATGGGTCTTTTTCTGGTTTGGAAGATGTAATGAATGGAAAGCCACAGGGATCGGTGCTGGAACCTCAACGTTTTACAATTTATATCAATGGCAGTGAAAGCACAATTACTAAATTTGCTGATGACACAAAGGTAAGTAGAAAAGTAAGTTGTGAAGAGAATACATGGAGGCTTCAGAGAGACATAGAAATGTTAGTTGAGTGGGCAAAGAACTGGCAAATGGAACACAAGTTGGGAAAATGTGAAACTGCCCTTTAAGTGGAAAAATTTAAAAATGCGTTATCTAAATGGTGAGATTTTGAGATGCAGAGAGATCTTGCTACCCTTGTGCATAATTCACAGAAAGCTAGTATGCAAGTACTGCAATTAAGAAAGACAACAGAATGTTATGGTTTATTACAAAGGGAATCAAAAGTATGAAAGTTATGCTTCAGTTATACAAGGTGCTGGTCTCCTTAATTAGGGAGGGATACAAATGCACTGGAAGCAGTTCAGAAGGCTTACTAGACTGACACCTGGAATGGATGACTTGTCTTGTGAGAAGAACTTGGCCAGGGTCCACTGGAGTTTAGAACATTGAGAAGCGACGATTGAAACATACAAGATCTTGACAAGGCCTTGGTAGGTGGATATGGAGAGCATGTTTGCTCTGTTGTGAGAACCTAGAACTCAAAGTTACTGTTTAAAAATAAGATAATGCCTATTTAAGAAAGAGATAAGGTGAAATTGTTTCTCTCAGAGTCACTAATCTTTGGAACTCTCTTCCTCAAAAGGTATGGAAACAGAGTCTTAGAATATTTTAAGGCAGAGTTAAAAGATTTCTGATTAGCAATGGATGAATGGTTACTAAGAGTTGGTAGGAATATGGAGCTGGAGTTAAATTCAGAGTCAGATCAGCCATGATTTCACCGATTCGTGGAGCAGGCTCAAGGCACTGAGAGGCCTATCCCTGCTCCTAATTCATATATTCGAGTGTATGCAGTATGGGCTTTGTGCTCCCAAATGCAGTATGCAAATTTTTGAATATCTTTGCACAGTGCACTTGTGGCTAATCTGGCCATGGTTACAAAGTACGCACTGTAGTAGGTTCTTCCAATTAATTTTTAATTCTTTGAGCCAATCTTTTCATAATGGAGTTGAAATGGTTGTCAGCTTGGCTCCTATAACTGCTAACTTCACATTTTGACCATTATGGGAAATGAATACCAGAAATGACCTATGGTTTTCTTCAATCTTCAAATTCAGTGTTCTTTTCGTAACAGCACTTTGCTGGACCTCTTCATGTACACATCTCTGCCCATAATTGAGCAGTCAGCAGCTGTACTGATATTCGTACCAGTACACTGGTCATGAATTTTAGTTTTAAACTCAGTACATTTTCCACCTTTCCACTCATGCAGTATCTACAGTTTAAAATTCACTCATATAAAACTGCATCTGATGAGCAGCTTGACAAGGTTCTCCTTTGTGGCCTTCTGTGAGCAGATTTCCCACGTCTCACTCCGTGTGTCAAATTCATATACATCATTCAGGCTTACTATCGGAGTTCCTGCCTTTCCTACTGCCATACACTGTACACACATCAATGCTGATAATATGCATCTGCTGAAATCCTGCAGATGTTTTTTATAAGTCACCTCTATAGATCCATATTCTACATGTATGCTCAAACATCAAAATTTGCATATTGAATAATTTAGATTGAATTTGCTCAGGTGTTCCAACTGCACACAAACTTGTCCTGCAGCACATGGTTTGGGAAGGTGCCAAACTTACACAGGTATAGCAAATGTCACTATATAATCACAAATGACCAAATCTATACTTTGGATTCTGGTAGCAAATGTCTGTGATCTCTGAGGATGGTGATTTAAAGTAATCCTATAAATGCTTTATCATCTCATCAAAGGAAGCATGTCAAGGTGATGCTTCAAAGTGGTATTCATATCTCCTTTTCTCGTATAGTTGTTTCCTTATGCTCTTGTATAGCTTTGTTTAGAATAGGGACCATTTTGCTCTTGTTCTCAATTCCATTGATATTGCTTGCCCTGAAAGCCATTTCAATCCATTCCACTTTGGAGTGAAGGGCCCCCATGCATTATCACATTCTCCAAAGCTTCTGATATAGGCTGGACTGGATCCGAGCTGCTACCTTACACATTTCTGCTTTTCAACAGTTGCAGGAATGACTCATATACCAGCCTTTGATTCTCCTACACTCAAGCTTAAACTCAATTCCCACTGTTTCCCGTCTGTACATTGAAGTTACCATGACTCACCAAACCATGAAGATACAGTTACTTGAAACCTTCAATGACTTTGCCATTTGGCTTGCTTCAATTCTTTTTCAGTCCTTTTTATTTAGCAGCCATTGTGGGTTCTTATTAAGGTGACATACAGAACATGCACAGGCTAACCAAGACTGTATCAAATAATGCAATTTGCAGAAAGCACTTTGATGTAAGAATGTACAGTAAAACTTTGATAATCCAGCACTCTTGGGACTTTAGTAATGTTTTCTGGACTACTGCATATTAATTCACCAAAACTTTTATTCACTCTTTGTGTAGATTTTATGCAGTAGTATAATAAATTTTCCAATGAACCAGGTGAGTTTTAGGGGAGCATGCGAACCAGGTCCCCCGTGAGTTTAAAGAGAGCACAGGAAACAGAACCAGTTGAGCCAGATGCTGCAACATCACGATTTCTGAAACATCAAATAGTGGACTGAATTTTACTGTAGTCAGTGCTATGGTGTACAAGTCGAAGAGACACAAAAGGCATTTATTGTCTTTCCACACTAACTGAATTCATAATTACATTACTGTGGCTCTTAAAAAGCTTTTATAGAGCAAATCTTATTCATGACCAGCCTACAGAAGATCAGTGAGAACAGTGGAAAGAGTACACCACCTCTTCAAGCATCCCTGCAACAGAATCCCAGAATGGCCCCTTCAGCTACCTAAGAACTAACAAAACTGGAAAAACCAGGCATGACATTCTCAAATAAAAAGGGACTGCCTGAGAAGACAGTGTATTTCCACTTGTAGGGAACAGCATAACCAGAAGCCATCATTATAAAATAGTCACAAAAAAAAATCCTGTGGGGAATCCAGATGGAACTTCTTAAAGGATGGTAAGAAACTGAAATTCACTGATACAGGATACCATTGAAGTAAACTAAATAACTTGCATGCATGCACTTTAAAGAGAGGTTGGACAAGCAAATGAGTTTTACATAGATAGATTTAGATAATGAAAGATGGGAGGAAGCTTGAGTGGAGCACAAGTGATGCCATGGACTGTTTGGGCTATGTACAACAGCTGCACAGCACATATATATTCTTGTATCCACATGCCATCAACAAGGATGCTTAATACTGCAAGTTATTTAGTTTAATAAGTGTTAGTTTAATAACTATTCTGAAAAAATCCTGTGTGTAAGCAGATGTTTTGATTGAAGAACAAAATGTGGCATTTGAAAGCCCAGATTTTACTACTTGTTCCAAGTCTATTGCCAATTGGAACACTGGGAAGAGTAGTTTTACCCATTCCAAATTATATTTATATACAAAAAGTCATAAAGCTGAATGAAGTGAAAGAAATGCTAGGAATACACACAACAGATAAGGCCAACATGAGACTGTTTCCAGCCGGAATGGGTTTTTGGGCCCCTCAATACTTTTGCTAAACATCACATGATGCAAACCAGTAAATGACATCTCTCAAGCCCCTCCCTCAATAGGCACTGATCCAGAGAGTTTTGAATCAATGAGTTGTCTCTATCCTCTGGGAGATAGCCCTGTGTTCATATCCCTGAGGGGAAAAAAAGAACAGGATTCACAAAATAGATTAGAATCCAAGTTTTGCGCTCATTGCCCAAGTTAAATAATATGCTTTGTTAAACATTCTACTGGACTCCGAGGTCTTGACATTTAATCTTTTCATTTAAAGAGATTACCTTTTCCTTCTATTTTACCAGATCATGAGCTTGTGCCTCTTCAGCCAAGAAACCCCTCATTCACATCTACGTCATCTCAACACTTAGCTTATCCAGTGCACAAACACAAAATACAGAGGCTGCTGAAAATCTTAACAACAAACAATAAATGATAATGGACACAAATCCACAAGACAGACAAAGCTCAAGAACACCCTGAGAATTTATCTCCCTGTATCTTTCCTTTCCTTCTTCCATCTTCATTTCCACAGCAGGTACAAACTGCTCATGAACTTTCCATAACAATACCATCCATTTAGCTACTCTGCCATTTCTACCAAATTCAGCCTGAGGCATCAGTGAGGAAGAGGGTGTACCCAAAAGTATGGGTATACTCTCTTCCTCACTGGAGCTGCAGACAGGAAAAAGTGAGGTGCACTAAAGAATAAATCTGAGAAATACTCCAGTGTTCAAGCTAAGCAAAGGTTGCTGAAATACCATACTGTATGCACAATGTAAACTGCTGGCAGCGTTCTACACTTCACTTGAAAAACCAGTTTTACTCATTAATTCAACCACATGCGACTCAAACTTACCCTGTGGCATTACTGCTTTTGTGTAGCAACCTTTTCTTTTCCTGATCTTCCCTCAACCCCCTCTCCATGCAGAGGCACCCAAGTCCACCCACCCACATCAACAAAATCACTCCATAGGCAACCTGCCAGCAAGGTCGTGGGAAAGCTTTGCCCCCTACTCATTGGATTTCCTGCCTTCTTTACTTGAGACTGAAAAAGATCTCATACATAGCAACTGAGACTAAATGCTGGATGTAGCAAGCACTTTACATTCCATGTGTTCAATAGTCTAATGCATATTTATCATGTGATCCATTTCACTGATGCTGTGATGAGTACATGGGTTAAGATTTTCAAACTATTGAGGCCCATCAATTCCAGGTTCAATTCTCATTTAAGGCAAATCATGTTAAGGAAGTGATGAAAATGAGGAATAAAACAAGAAACAGCCAAAGCATTTTCACCCAAGGAAATAATAACCAGGGCAACATAAATAAATTCAATATAATCTGCAAGTTAAATAAACAGAAGGCCACCTCTGATTTTTACTGATCAATCTTCTTTAGAGATACAATGAAAATTCAATGTTTTAACTTTAAAATTACAAACAAATTACCATGATCAATCAGTATTCAGTTGTAATGCATTTTGTTCATATCACAAGTCATTGGTGGTTCATTAATGCAATGTAAAGATGCTAAAAGTTTTGACAATATCACAAGTTTTTCCACAAGCAGAAATTTTAATACTCCAGAATCAAAATAATCAAGTTTTCAAATCAACTTCATTAGACTCTCACTTCATGGCTTTGGGAAAATTCAATTTCAAATAATTTTACATCATCCCTGACTTCAAAAAGAAAACACTGCTGTAACGTTCCACAATGGAAAGCCTATTGTACATGATAAGTTAAATGACTGTTATCTAAATGCTGCACACCTCTATGGATATTATATGTTAAAACAATGCATTCAACTGAATGGAGAAAATTACAGGCCCAGAGTAGTTTCAAACTCACGTTTCAGCTTTTTCTAAAGTCCATCACAGTTTATTGGAAACATTTATTCCTTTGCCTCATGACTAGTCCGACCATTTTGTGAATTTATTGGCAGGAAATTTGCATTTATCAGGTGCAAATGTTCACATCAACATTCAAGAATCAACATATTGAAAGCGTGAGAAGCTATGTGAGAGAATTTTATACCCTAATGAAATAGCTTCTACACAATTCCTACTAAATTGACAGATACATTATAACAACAGGAACACTATTCCATACAAGTTTCTGTTTCCTTCGTATGGCAAACATACACTGATGTTAGTACCGACTGACTGAGTTCATTTCTTTTGAGTCCACAGAACAGGTTTCTGACTTTGTGGCTCTGACATTTGCCATTTTTGGAATTTTTCTGTAAATTGCAAGTATTGGCTTGATTTTTTAAAGAATGATACATGAAAGTATGACACAAATTTGAACTAAACATGTTCATAAGTATTTTTCTCCCCCCTGAACAAGCACACTTCCTACGTTATGCATAGCTTTACAATATTTTTGAACAGATGCATCTACATAGGATCAGCAGCACGGAAGGTTTAAAAGGTTTGGGTTGGACAGGTAAAACACAAGTTCTAGGCCTGGGACCATGGAATGTGAATATGCTTGAGAACAATGTGATTAAGATTACTGATTCTGGTATCTCTGGGAGGGAGCACCACAAGTCTAACAGATTCAGTCGTTCCTTTGCTCTGGCATCAGTGCACTTACAGCAGGATTGAGAGAAATCTCTGGGAAACTAATGGATGTAGCTCTTCAGAGATTTCACTGGAGAAGGGATTCTTGGATACAGCAGCACTTTGCAGAGTGCTCCCATGCCCACATACCCAAATCGCAGGATGAACTTCAAATAATTGCAGCCAAGTTGTGGAAAAGACTGACAAAAATATAGGAAAATAATACTGAATCTTTATTAATAGCCGCAATTAATTCAGGGTAGTAGCCATATACGCTTCTAAGGGTAAAAGAAAATTCTACTTGGTAAGAATGGTATCGTCTTTTGGCTCCAGTTGAGAACCAACTGCCGTCCTTCCTCATCCATCTATCAATATTTTTCAGTGAGGACCAGGGTGTGAGTGAGGTGGCACTGAACAACTATCACCTGGAGGATCAGGTAGCTTCGCTCCTTTTTACACCATGCTGGGGAAGGCATAGCCCAACACTCAGCCTGATACATGCCCTGGAGCCAGTCCCATGACCTGGTGATTGCTCTTTTCTGGTTGGGATGAGATTGGAGGTCTGACTTTTCATAACCTCCATAGCACCCACCATTTTCTCTGCTCTCTGACTGTCACTGATCCTGGCACTGATCCTTGCACACTCCCCACTCACTGTTTTCTCCACCGTGTCCCCACCTCTGTGTGGTCCTGATGCATGGATTCAAGGTTCTAAGTACCATCTCGAATGCATCTTCTTTGCTTTGAGCAGCTATAAGCCAGAGACTCCCAGGAGTCAATAGAGGTGCTGCATTTCTTTGAAGAGGCTTTGAGCACATCCTTAAATCCTCACTTTCTAAAAACCATTCTAATCATTTTAAGTTTTTTTTGTACTTGCGTGGCACCTCATATACACTATTTCTTAAAACCTGTTAGCCTAATGTTATTAACTTAAGGACAAAATATACAACCTACTTTAAATATTTTGCTTGTTTGCTTGAAGAAACTTCAACAATACATCCTTCATTCACATGTTCAGGACCCAGCAGATTTCACCTTTGTCTCTGTCAATGTTCAACTATACATATTACCTGGTTTCTTCAAAACTTCTGAAGATAACTGAACCACAGAAACGAGGAAGCAATAGGGTGGACCAATAATTAAGCAACACCTCATATACAACTTGTGAGTTAACCATGCAATGCTTCAAAGGCCTACACCTCCAGGCTGAAAGACTCCCTCTGGAGGATGCAACAATAGTACAATAGGAGTTTGTTAACCACAGTGATGTATTAACTACAGTTAGTGTACAATGCAACTGATTAAATTTTGAGCTAACTAATGCCTACAGCAGCATGCTCTCCTATGTCTCTAACCCCTGTAAATGGAAACAGAAGATAATGAACATAGTAAAGAAATGAGGAGAACTTGAGACCTGAAAAAGTACTACCCTACAACAATTAAAAGACAGTACAGTGCAACACATTTGATCCAATTTAATGTGCTTTTTGCCGTACATTTTCCAAGGCGGCACTGCTTTCCATTATCCCAGATAATCACAAGTTGACTGGTAGTTTCATTCATTTTTCCACTATTTCTTCTGAATTCCACATTATCTTCAACTAGTTACATTGTTGTTACTGTAAAAAAAATCCTCATCTCTCAAATATTCACACCTCTAACAATATAACCAAATGGCTCTGCCCAATCTCAGTTCAATATCTAAGTTAATATTGTGTACTGCAAAGCAACATGGGTTCAATTTAAAAGCCAAGCATGGTGACCAATTTATCAAAAGAATCTGCAAAACTTGTTGTGACTTGTACAACCTACATTACCTAGATGCATTAAGCAGTTTAATTTATTGCAGAATATTCTTGAGATGTAGGCTGACCCACCCCAGTTGAACTGTCAGGATAGCTAATCTTGTGCACTAAAGCAAGTATCTGCTCAGCTGCAATATGTACACCATTAATGAACTTTCAAAGGCCGAGTCATTTATACAAAGCAGATATCTCACTTTTTCTGTCATCCAGCCATCCTGAGTGTACAAGCTCTGACAAAAAAAAGCAAAAGGTGTTTCCTGAAACTTCAAATCCTCTTGAGCTGAAACTTGGCTGATCCCAGTTAATTCTGGCTTGACCGCAACAAAGGCCAAGACAACACCTTCAAACTTGGCAGCTCTATATGCCAGCAATGAGTGTTACAAGGTCACAATGACAAGCTACAAACTACTCCACAAGGCTGCTTCAACTTCACTTCATATAGCCTTCTTCCAGCTTTCTAAAGCTCAGGGCATCACAATATCACTGACAAGGAGCAGTTCCAAATGTAAGGGTTGGTATTAAAATGATAGATAAGTACTGATAAGAGATTTCAGATTTATTGTTCAGACCAATATTTAACAAGAATTACTGCAAAATTACCTGCAAAGTTAGTATGCCAGCAGAAAAATGTCTCAAGTGTAGCGGTTGATACCGCGGAATAAAACAAGACTCTACTCGGAGGATTGCCAAACAGAACTGGTTTATTTTCCCGCCTTGCGCGGGCCCTTTAAGGGAGAATGTTCCCGCCCAAAACAACCGGCAATGACGTAAGTCCTACGTCATCAGGACTTTCCCGCGCGCAGGTTCTCCCCGTCGCTCGGAAAGACGAGGCCCGCCGCCATCTTGGGCCCCGTAGCCCTGACGCCGCGTGACCCGACTGCCGAGCCGGTTCGCCCGACTAGACGGTGAGTCGCCACACAACCGCCCCCAGAACCGGCGAGACAGTCCCCAAGGTCCATGGGCTGTGCCAACTGCCGCTTAGGGGGGCAGCCTCTGCGTCGCGGCCTGGCAACCTCGACAGGCTGTTGCAGATCCAAATGGGCCGGTTTGAGGCGGTCCGCCGTGAAAACCTGTTCCCTGCCTCCAATGTCCAAAATAAAAGTGGATCCGTTATTCCGTATGACTTGGAACGGTCCCTCATATGGTCGTTGCAATGGCGCCCGAGGTGTGCCCCTGCGAACGAAAACAAACTTACAGTCCCGTAGTTCCTTGGGCTGGCAGGATGGGGCTTGACCGTGCCGTGAGGCGGAAATCAGGGCCAAGGCGCCAAGCTTCTCGCGCAGTCTTTGTAGGACTCCTGGGGGTTGTTCCCCTTGGTCCCGAAGGGCAGGTATGAAATCCCCGGGGACAACTAGTGGCGCCCCATATACAAGCTCAGCTGACAAAGTGCGGAGGTCTTCTTTGGGGGCAGTGCGTATGCCGAGCAGGACCCAAGGCAGCTCGTCAACCCAGTTAGGACCCTTCAGGCGGACCATCAAGGCCGATTTCAGATGGCAGTGAAAACGTTCCACCAACCCGTTTGATTGAGGATGGTAGGCCGTGGTGGTGTGCAGCTGCGTCCCTAGCAGGTTCGCTAATGCAGCCCAGAGACTGGAAGTGAATTGGGTGCCTCTGTCTGAAGTGACGTGGGCCGGAACGCCAAAATGTGAGACCCAACTTGTGAGCAGCGCCCGGGCGCAGCAATCAGTTGTGATGTCAGTCAGGGGGGTTGCCTCAGGCCACCTCGTGAACCGGTCCACGATGGTAAGGAGGTACTGGGCTCCTCTTGAAACCGGCAGAGGGCCCACGAGGTTGACATGCATGTGGTCGAACCTCCTATGGGTAGGCTCGAACTGCTGTGGTGGGACCTTGGTGTGTCGCTGGATTTTTGACGTCTGGCAGTGCGGACAAGTCCTGGCCCACTCACTGATCTGTTTGCGCAGGCCATGCCAGACAAACTTGCTGGCGACCAGTCGGACAGTAGATCTGATGGACGGGTGCGCCAACCCATGTACCGAGTCAAAAACTCGTCTCCGCCAGGCTGCAGGGACTATAGGGCGGGGCTGACCAGTCGCAACGTCGCAAAGTAGGGTCCGCTGACCTGGACCAACCAAGAAATCTCGGAGCTGCAGACCCGAGACTGCGGTTCTGTAGCTGGGCAGTTCGTCGTCGGCTTGCTGTGCATCAGCTAGGGCCGTGTAGTCGACACCCAAGGGTAGGTTGTGGATGGCTGGTCTGGAAAGTGCATCAGCAACGACATTATCCTTTCCGGAGACATGATGGATGTCAGTTGTGAACTCGGAAATGTAGGATAAATGTCTCTGCTGACGAGCTGACCAGGGATCGGAGACTTTGGGGAAGGCAAAGGACAGAGGCTTATGATCGGTGAAAGCCCTGCCTTCTAGAAAGTATCGGAAATGCCGGACCGCCAGATACAGCGCTAGAAGTTCCCAATCAAAAGCGCTGTACTTCAGTTTGGGCGGTCTAAGGTGCTTGCTGAAAAATGCCAAGGGTTGCCAGCGGCCTTCGAGTAGCTGTTCCAGTACCCCACCCACCGCGGTGTTGGACGCGTCTACCGTGAGGGCAGTCGGGACGTCAGTCCTGGGGTGTACCAGCATCGTGGCGTCTGCCAGGGCGTCTTTGGCCTTAACGAAAGCAGCCGCAGCCTCGTCAGTCCAGGTGATGTCCTTGCCCTTACCAGCCAGCAGCGAGAACAGAGGGCGCATGATACGGGCTGCTGCAGGGATGAAACGATGGTAAAAGTTGACCATCCCAAGGAATTCCTGTAGGCCTTTGACTGTGTCGGGGCGGGCAAAATGGCGGATAGCATCCACCTTGGCGGGTAGGGGTGTTGCCCCGTCGCTGGTGATTTTGTGGCCGAGGAAATCGATAGAGTCAAGTCCGAATTGGCACTTGGACGGGTTGATCATGAGGCCGAAATCGCAGAGGCGGGAATACAGCTGGCGGAGGTGGGAAAGGTGTTCCTGGCGGTTACGGCTGGCGATCAGTATGTCGTCCAAGTAAATGAACACGAAGTCCAGGTCTCGGCCTACCACGTCCATCAGCCGCTGGAAGGTCTGCGCGGCGTTCTTAAGGCCGAACGGCATCCGAAGGAATTCGAACAGGCCGAATGGGGTGCTAATCACAGTTTTGGGGACGTCATCCAGATGGACCCCTAACGAGGTCCACTTTGGAAAAGATGCGGGCCCCGTGTAAGTTCGCTGCGAAGTCCTGGATGTGAGGGATGGGATAGCGGTCCGGGGTGGTGGCGTCATTCAGCCTGCGGTAGTCGCCGCAGGGCCTCCACCCTCCGGTGGCTTTGGGGACCATGTGCAGGGGGGAGGCCCAGGGGCTGTCTGACCTGCGAACAATCCCCAGCTCCTCCATGTGATGGAACTCTTCCTTTGCCAGGCGGAGCTTGTCTGGAGGTAATCGTCGTGCTCGGGCATGAAGGGGTGGCCCTGTGGTAATGATGTGGTGTCGTACCCCATGTGTGGGCCGAGAATTTGTAAACGAAGGTGCCAAAATCGATGGGAATTCGGCTAGGAGCTTGGCGAAATCGTCGCCAGAAAGGGTAATGGAGTCCAGGCGCGGGGCTGGTGGGCTGATTTCTCCCAGGGGATAGGTCCGGAGAGTGCTAGAGTGGACTAACCGCTTCCTTCGCAGGTCGACTAACAGGTTGTGGGCCCGAAGGAAATCGGCTCCTAGGAGTGGTCGGGCGATGGTGGCAAGGGTAAAGGTCCAGGTAAAACGGCTGCCGCCAAAGTGTAATTGAAGCGTACGGGTGCCGAAAGACCGTATCGTTGTACCGTTGGCGGCATTGAGTAGAGGACCTGGTGGCCTGTCACGAGTGTCGCGGCCTGTCGGGGGCAAAATACTGACCTCCGCTCCAGTATCAACGAGGAAATGCCGTCCAGATTTCTTGTCCTGAACGAAGAGGCGGCTCTGTCGGCGGCCAGCCGCCGTAGCCATCAGTGGCGGCTGGCCCTGGCGTTTCCCTGAAACTTGCAGGGTGGGCGGCATCGACGGGCCTCCGCACCCCACCTCTGATGGTAGAGAGCACAGCTGGTCACCCGTGTCGTCGTCTGCGTTCCTGGGGCGTGACTGCTCGGTTGCTGGGGCCGGGCGAGGCAGGCGTTGGGCTCCGCGGCCTGGTGATTTGACTGACGGACGAACCGCTCTCGCGCTTGGCCCTCCACAGGACATCTGCCCGGGCGGACACCCCACGGGGTTGCTGAAGTCGGCGTCCAGCTAACAACAAGTGGATGTCATCGGGGAGCTGTTCGAGGAAGACCTGTTCGAACATCAGGCATGGCTTGTGTCCCTCGGCCAATGCCAGCATCTCATTCATTAGGGCGGATGGGGATCTGTCCCCCAGGCATCCAGATGAAGCAGGGCGGGCGGCACGTTCACGACGGGAGAGGCCGAAGGTCCGGATCAAAAGGTCTTTGAAAGCCGGGGTACTTATCTTCCTCGGAGGCGACTGGATGAAGTCTCCAACCTGGGCGGCTGTCTCCTGGTCCAGAGAGCTAACCACATGGTAGTACTTCGTGGTGTCGGAGGTGATCTGCCGAAGGTGGAATTGCGCTTCGGCCTGGTCAAACCAGACGCTGGGCCGAAGTGTCCAAAAGGTGGGCAGCTTGAGGGCCACTGCGTTGGCTGCTGCGCTGTCGTCCATTTCGCGGGTCCAAAAGCCGTTTGGACCGTCGGGGTCACCAATGTAGCGGTTGCTACCGCGGAATAAAACAAGACTCTACTCGGAGGATTGCCAAACAGAACTGGTTTATTTTCCCGCCTTGCGTGGGCCCTTTAAGGGAGAATGTTCCCGCCCAAAACAACCGGCAATGACATAAGTCCTACGTCATCAGGACTTTCCCACGCGCGGGTTCTCCCCGTCGCTCGGAAAGACGAGGCCCGCCGCCATCTTGGGCCTCGTCGCTCCGACGCCGCGCGACCCGACTGCCGAGCCGGTTCGCCCGACTAGACGGTAAGTCACCACACAAGTCTGTTTAAAAGTGAAATACTATACAGTGACAAAATCTAGAAAAGGTAATGCCCAAGCATGTCCAGCAACTAAACAAACAGGGCTCTTCAAACACAGAGCACAACAACCAGCTGTGACCAGTCTGAGGAATCTCTACAATCACTTTCAGCAAAATCAGAAAAAGTTCGGAGGGGCTTAAGACTGAAATTTCTCAAGTGTAAAACAGTAGTAAATTTTAGTTTCAAGCATCCACTATTTGTACTGGAAACAACTACCTGAAGGAAAATCAGGGTTAGCACAATTAAAGCCAAAGGGATTCAAACATACCCTGTCAAACAAACTGAATGGGGATGCTAAATTTAGAGCCTCAACATGACAGAGTCCATAGAACGAAAGACGAGGCAAAAAGTGAAGCTTATGACAGATAATCAGAGTGTAATACAGCAGAAAACCTAGGAAGCGCAAAAGTGAAATTAAAACAGAAATGAGGAAAGTGGAACGAGTGAATACCTGCAACTAAAATCAAACAAAACCAAAAAATGTTTTACAAATACTTAGAGCTAAGAAAAGAGTACATGCTATTCAGAACCAAAATGGTGACCTGTGTGTAGAGGCAGAGGATATGGGTAACATTTTTGGGGAATAGTTTGGGGCTGTCTTGAAAAAAAAAAGAGGACAGTGCCAGCAATGTAGTTGAAGAGCATGAGATATTGATTAGGATAAATCCAGCACGAGGAAGGCGGCAAGGGAGTCTAAAACTAGAGGGCAGAGTTACAAGGTGAGAGGGAAAAGATTTAAAGGGGACCCAAGGGGCAAGGTTTTCCACATAGAGGTGGTGTACATATGGAATGAGCTACCAAAGTGATAGAGGTGGGTACAATTACAACATTTAGAAGATATTTGGGGAGGTACATGGATAGGAAAGGTTTAGAGGGACATAGGTCCACACGCAGGGACTAGCTCAGGTAGGCACCTTGGTCGGCATGGATGAGTTAGGCTGAAGGGTCCGTTTCCATGCTATATAACAAGATGACTCTGTAGTGGTGCCAGACTGGTGGATTTTACAAACTATCATACCTCAAATGACTTTCAATTCACTTTTCAAAAAAAATTATAATAAATTTTCCAGTGAGTCATTAAGTTTAACGAGAGGACAGGAATTGGGGCCACAATGAGTATGAAGGAAGCATAGGAACTGGGACAAGGCGAGTGCAAAGGGACCACAGGAACCGGAGCCCTAGTGAAAGTGAATGAATCCAAGAAAGAATGTAAAATTCAATCCAATATTGGCTTAATGGCAAGAATTGAAGGATAAAGACTGGTGCGTGTTTTAGCGACTGCTTTTTTAACCAACAAGTTCTAAACAGCACAAAATTCTGTCCTTTTGCTTTGTGCAATTTATATTAACGATTTTAATGTAAATGTAGGCAACATGATAAAGGCCATGCAGTGAACCAAGTTTTAGACTACAGCAAGGTATACATTGCTGATATGTTGGAAAGGAACAAATGGAATTCAATCCAGGAAGTGCAAAGTATTGAATCTGGGCAGATGCAACAGGACAAGGGAATACACAATGAATGAGAATGGGAAGATACTTGGAGGCATGGAAACAGATATATTTTTAGAGTGTATATCCACAAATCCTTACAGCGAATGAGAGGGGTCAATAAAAAGCCAATATAGGGGCACAGAATACAAAAGCAGAATTGTACACTGCTAGAATTGTGCACAATGCTACTTATACCATGGCTTTACATCTGTATACTGTCACTTTATATGAAAGTGGTTGCAATGCAAAGAGTACAGAGCAGATTTTTAAGAATGTAGCTCAGCCTGGAAAATTTTAACAAGCAAAGATTGGCTAGACATGTGTTATTTTCTTTAGAAAAGAGGAACTGGGAGAAGATTTTGTTGAAGTGTATAAAATTATGCACAATAGGAAAAACTATTTCTCTTAACAGACAGGATTCACAAACAGGTAGCATACTTAAAATAATTGGTAGAAGGATGAAGAAATACCTTTTTCACTCAAGTAAAAAGGGTGGACGATGTGAAATCATCACATTTAAGCAAGGTTTATCTGTGTATTTGAAGGGCTGCAGCCAGCAGGACCACAGAGCTGCACAGTTCTTTTACAACCAGCATGAACACAAAGACAGAACAGCTGCCTTATACATTGTTTAGTTTTCTATGATTCTTTCTCTGTCAATTCACAAACATTCCTAATCCTTGAACTATTAGCCTGAAACATTAAAATATTTTGCGTTACGGTTGGAATTCACTAATGTGTTGCACACTAGCTAAGTATTCATAGAGTTGCAAAAAGGCAGAAGGGTTCTGGAAAAGCTAATTTGCATCATATGCCACCTCCCTCAGATGCTTCAAAAGTGAGTTACCAAATTATATAGCATCACTCTTCCATACTCTGCTTTCCTTAACCTTTCATACAGTTGGAGCCCAGTGTTCCAAAGATGAGACTTTAGGTGACTGCCCTGCTCTCTGGAACAATTACGGATCAGCTAAGCATTGGAAGTTTTGTGCTGTGAGGCCTGCTTTTAAGCCCCTTCACCTTGGCAAAGGCAATTGGTTTCCTCCAAATGGGGGTTCATGAACTTTGTAACACAGCTAAAAAATGGAACAGATTGGAACATCTATTTATTGAGGATGCTGGGGCTACAGTTCCAACATGGAGGTGGATGGGATGAAGAGGCAGATGGTCAGAACGAGGTGGACTGTGGATTGCAGATGAAATGGCCATGGCACAGGACATAATTTGACAGATCTTCCAATGCACAGGAAGCCACTAAGCTCACCACAAAGGCCATTTAGAATACACCATTTCTTTCAACATATATTCACCCAGTGGGAGACAGATCCCCAGATGATCACCAAGACCGTATGCAAGAGGTCCCATTCCTGAAATACCTTTGAGTGCCAGTGAAGCTCTGCTCCCAAGTTCACCTTCCATCAAGAGCTGTTAATGGTCTGGAATTACCTGGCTGATAGATCCAGCAGCCTTTTGAAAACCTTAGTTACTTCATTGGCTTTGTAGGCACTGGATTCAAAATTTACCTGCGGCATTGCGAACTTGCATCTTTATCTTTGACCATTTTAAAATCGTTGATTATATCAGCAACATTCAAATGTCCACCAACTTCAAATGGAAGCAGTTTTTAATTACCAGGAGCCAGGGAAAATGGTAGCTCAAAGGGACATGATGAAATGAATGAGGGAAGATGATTCCAGGCAATTAAAAGCTCTGAGACACTTGTCTGCTCATATTGAAAATTTTTGGTGCTTCGCCTCTATTAAGAACTCAGTTCCCATTTTAGGTAGGAACTAGTCAGATGCTGCACAGTGGAGGCTTTGATCAGTTTCATGGGAGAAGACAACCTCTGACTATAGGTGTAGAATTAGTCCTGTGAACACGCAGAACCAAAAAATAATCGAGACTTTCATTGCTTCGAAAAGTCCACACTCAGTCATGACCAACAACTTGTCTCAGTGGTGCCGGAGTTTCATGCTTTATTTTACTGTGATGGGATGCTTACTTAAGGTCCTATAACTTATCTGGCAAATGAAAGTGGGGCTGGAGTCACAATAAGGTGGGACCTCCTTCCAAAATAAAAAGAAGTTCTACCCACAACACTCACAAAATGCTGGAGGAACTCAGCAGGTCAGGCAGCATCTACAGAGGGAATAAACAGTTGATGTTTCCAGTTGAGACCCTTCATGAGGGCACCAGAAGGTCAACTGTTTATTTCTCTCCATAGATGCTGCCTGACCTGCTGAGTTCCTCCAGCATTTTGTGTGTGTTGCCCCAGATTCCAGCATCTGCAGAATCTAGTATCAAAAGTTCTACCCTGCTGTGCTCATAACAGAACTCTCCTGCTGTTGCTGGCATCAAGGCATCCAGTTGCAGCAGCCAGAGCAGCAGAAGGGAGGAGCTAGCAGCTTTTTCTAAAGTTGTGTGATTGGCCAAGTGTGTGGCAACTCAGCCAATAAAAGCAGAGCAGCCATTGTGAGAGTGGACCAGTGCAATGGTGGGAATCTGAGGCTTTGGCTCAAGAGGAGGCACAGGTGAGTAGCAAGTAAGAACAGGTAAGGATTTTTTTTATAGTAGTTAAATAAAAAGACACCAAATTACAACTAATTAAATAAAGTAGGGAAGCAGGATCAGGTGGTGTGTTGTAGCTGCATGATGTGGGAGCTGGTGGACCCCATTATGGTTCCTGGCGACCACATCTGCAGCAAGTGTTGCTTGCTCGAGGAACTCAGGCTCAAAGTTGATGACATGGATTCTAAGCTTCAAACACTGCGATACATCAGGGAGGAGGAAAGTTACCTGGATGCTGTGTTTCAGGAGGCAGTCATACCCATTAGATTAACTACTTCAAATTCAGTCTGTGGTCAGGGATAAGAGGGTGTCACTACGATTGAGGCAGGGAGGGGGATCCAAGAGGTAGTGCTGGAGGAGCCTCAGCCATTGAGCTTGTCCAACAGGTTTGAGATTCTTGCTCCCTGTGTGGATGAAAGTGGGGGCTGCAGGAAGGATGAGCAACCGAACTATGTCACTGTGATTCAGGGAGCCATTCAAGAGGGGGGAGAGAAGAGAAATGTGATTGTAATTGGGGATAGTATAGTCAGGAGACATAATTCTCTGCTGTATGGATCAAGAGACCCAAAGGCTGTTTTGGCTGCCTGGTGCCTGGGTTCGGGACATCTCATCTGACCTGCAGAGCAATTTGGAGTGGGAGGAGAAAGATCCAGTTGTCGTGATCCATGTGGAAACCAATGATGTAGGCAGAACAAGGAAAGGGGTTCTGCTGAGGGAATTTGAACAGCTAGGGACTAAATTAAAAAGCAGAACCAAAAAGTTAATAATCTCTGGATTGCTACCTAAGCTATGTGCAAATTGGCACAGGGTCAATAAGATCAGAGTTAAATGTATGGCTCAAAGATTGATGTGGAGAAGTGTGTTTGAATTCGTGGGACATTGGCACCAGTATTGGGGAAGGAGGGAGCTGTCCAATGGATGGGCTCTACCTGAACCATGCTGGGACCAGGGTCCTAGCGAATCGCATGACTAGGGCTGTGGGATAGGGCTTTAAATAGCTGGGGGGTAGTTTCAACAGACTGGATAAAATAAAAGAGTGCAGGAGAGATTACTGAGGTCTCCAGAATAAAGAATACGACCAAGTTTACAAACGGATAAGAATTTAGCCTCAGGCAACATGGAGACAAATTCGAGAAGAAGGGTGGTGAATGCAGGACTGAAGGTATTATATTTGAATGCACGCAGTATACAAAATAAGGTAACTGAGCTTATAGCGCAGTTAGAAATTGGCAAGTATGACATTGTGGGCATCACAGAGTCATGGTTGAAAGAAGATCACAGCTGGGAGCTAAATACCCAAGGATACACATCCTATTGAACAGACAGGTAGGTAGAAAGAGCGGGTGGGGTGGCTCTGTTGGTTAAAAAAAAATCAAATCCTTAGCAAGAAGTGACATTGGATCAGAAGATGTAGAATCCTTGTGGATAGAATTAAGAAACTGCAAGGGTAAGAAGACCCTGATGGGAGTTAGAAACAGGCCTCTCAATAGGAGCCAGGATGTGGGGTACAAATTACAATAGGAGATAGAGAAGGCATGTAAGAAAGGCAATATTACGGTGGTCATGGGGGATTTGAATATGCAGGTAGATTTGGAAAAATCAGGTTGGTACTGGATCCCAAGAGAAGGAATCTGTAGAATGCCTACGAGATGGCTTTTTAGAGCAGCTTGTGATTGAGCCCACTAGGGAAAAGGCAGATCTGGATCTGGAGTTTAAGGTTAAGGAATCCTGAGGAGGTAGTGATCATAATATGATAGAATTCACCCTGCAATTTGAGTGGGAGAAGCTAAAATTAATGTATTGGTGTTACAGTTGAGTAAAGGTAACTGCAGAGGCATGAGAGAGGAGCTGGCCAAAGCTGATTGGAAGGGGACCCTAGCAGGGGTGATGGTAGAGCAGCAATGGCAGGAGTTTCTGGGAGTAATTTGGAAGATGCAGGGTCATTTCATCTCAAAGCAGCAGCAGCATTCTAAAAGGAAGGATACGGCAACCGTGGCTGACAAGTCAGACAGCATAAAAGCAAATGAGAGGGCATACACTATAGCAAAAATTAGTGGGAAGCTAGAGGATTGGAAAGCTTTTAAAACCAACAGAAGGTAAGTAAACAAGCAATAAGGGGAGAAAAGGGGGTAAACTAGCTGATAATATATGAGGGTAAACTAGCTGATAATATAAGAGGATACCAGAAGTTTTTTCAGATATAAAATTAGTAAAAGAGAGGCAAGAGTGGGCATCAGACCACTGGGGAGGAGTAATGGGGAACAGAGAAATGGCAGACGAACTGAATAAGTATTTTGCATCAGTCTTCACTGTGGAAGACACCAGCAACATGCCAGAAATTCAAGAGAGTCAGGGCAGAAGTGAGTGTACTCTCTATTACCAAGCTGAAAGGTCTGAAGTCACCTGGACCGGGTGGACTACACCCCAAGGTTCTGAAAGAGGTAGCTGAAGAGATTGTGGAGGCATTAGTAGTGATCTTTCAAGAGTCGCTAGGTTCAGGAATGGTTCCAGAGGACTGGAAAATCGCAAATGTCACTTCAGTCTTTAAGAAGGGAGGGATGCAAAAGACAAGAAATTATAGGCCAGTTAGCCTGACTTCAGTGGTTGTTAAGACATTGGAGTCCATTACTAAGTATGAAGTTTCAGGGTACTTGGAGGCACATGATAAAATAGGCTGAAGTCAGCATGGTTTCCTTGAGGGGAAATCTTGCCTGACAAAATCTGTTGGAATTCTGAGGAAGTAACAGGCAGGATAGACAAAGGACAGTCATTAGATGTTGTTTACTTGGATTTTCAGAAGGCCTTTGACAAGGTGCTGCACAAGGCTGCTAAACAAGATAGGAGCCCGTGGTATTACAGGAAAGGTACCAACATGGATTGGCTGCCTGGCAGAAGGCAAAGAGTGGGAATAAAGGGGGCCTTTTCTGGTTGGCTGCTGGTGACTAGTGGTGTTCCTCAGGGGTCAGCATTGGGCCTGCTACTTTTCACATTATCTGTTAAGGACGTGGATGATGGAACTGATAGCTTTGTGGCCAAGTTTGCAGATGATACAAAGATAGGTGGAGGATTAGGTAGTGTTGAGGAAGCAGGGAGCCTTCAGAAGGACTTGGACAAGTTGGGAGAATGGGCAAAGAAGTGGCAGATGGAATACTACATAGGGAAGTGTACAGTCATGTACTTTGGTAAAAGGAATAAAGGTGTAGACTATTTCCTAAACGGAGAGTGAATTCAGAAATCAGAGGTGCAAAGGGACTTGGAAGTCCTAGTGCAGGATTCCCTAAAGGTTAACTTCCAGGTTGAGTCGGTAGTAAGGAGGGCAAATGCAATGTTAGCATTCATTTCAAGAGGACTAGAATGTAAAAGCAAGGATGTAATGCTGAGGCTTTATAAGGCGTTGGCCAGACCACATTTGGAAGTTTGAGGGAGTTTTGGGCCCCATATCTAAAGAAGGATGTGCTGGCATTGGAGAGGGTCCAGAGGAGGTTTACAAGAATGATCCCAGGAACGAAAGGGTTAACGTATGAGAAGCATTTGATGGCTCTGGGCCTGCACTCGTTGGAGTTTAGAAGAATTGGGGGGGGGAGGGGGGGAGGAGGGTCTCATTGAAACCTACTGAATATTGAAAGGCCTGGACAGAGTGGACGTGGAGAGGATGTTTCCAGTAGTGGGAGAGTCTAGAATAGCCTCAGAATAGAAGGACGCCCCTTTAGAACAGAGATGAGGAGGAACTACTTTGGCCAGAGGGTGGTGAATCTGTGGAATTCATTGCCACAGATGGCTGTGGAGACAGCCATTGGGTGTATTTAAAGCTGAGGATGATAGGTTCTTGAATAGTAAGGGCGTCAAAGGTTACAGAGAGAAGGGAGGAGAGGGAAAAATAAATCAGCCATGATCGAATGGTGGAGTGGACTCAATGGGCCGAATGGCCTGATTCTGCTCCTGTCTCATGGTCTAAGACATTGTCTCAGGTTAGCACTGCCAGGACTGACAAGCAGAAGGCTTTCAACCACGTAAGGAATGGAAGATAGCACTCGGATGCCGAACTTTAAAAACAGGTTTCAGTGTCAAAGGTCCCTTCTGGATCAGCAGTTGGTGAACTGAAAGATTGGCAAATGGGTTTGCCTCTTATGATATGAAATACGTAAGTGATGGCATTTGCGGGAGTTATAGCTAGCAGGCCATCAGAAGGTATGCACCAATAAAGTCACCTCACACTCCTGCTGATACTATGCAATATGCCAGTGCAAATGCCAACATACCCCATGCAACCACATTTAAATGAGCATGAGATTTCTTTAGAAAAAGCTGAAACCACTCAGCTTTCAGATTTCTAGCATGTACAGTTTTTGATTTCAGTGAGATTTCTTTACCTCTCAGACAATGGGTGCACTTTATGCTGTCATTCCAATTTCCCAAGAAGCGGCTATGGGGCTCTCTTGGAATTACCGTAGCCCTTGTGATGACAGCAAACTAACAATAGTTTTACACTGGGAAATTTCATGATTACTGCCCAAAAAGCTACAAAGGAACTGCAATTCATATCTAATTCAAGATAAAGTGTACTAATCAGAATGACTCAAGAATAAAATGAGAAAATACTTGATATACTTGGCAAGTCAGGAAGCATCTGCCAAAAAAAGTAAACATTTCAGGTCATCAGAAATTTAACTCTTTCTACAAATGCTGCCAACCTGTAGAGTATTTCTAACTGTTTCTATTTTTATTTCAGATTTCCTCCATCTGCAGTTTTTTTTTTTCCTTTTTGCTTTTCAATTATAATTTAACTCAGTGTTGGCTCTCTTCCAGGAATGATCAACTTGAATTAGGTCCGCTCCTCTTCTCTTGTTCACCCTTATGTTTCCCATTGTTCCTTCCACTTCTTTGTAACTGCCCAAACTGTAGTAATGAAAATCCAGGAGCTCAGAATTAACTATGCCTCTAGCCAAGCAGTTACAGCACAGTTCAATATCAATCTGACAATGTGGAAAATTGCCCAGGTATGAGCTGTTCACAAAAGCAGGATAAATTCAACCCAACTAATTACTGTCCAGCTTACTCTTGATCATCAGCGTGATGGTGTCATTGACAGTAGTATCAAGTGGCACTTACTCACCAGTAACTTCCTCACCAATGCCCAGTTTGGATTTCATTCAGCTCTAGACCTCATTGCAGCTTTAATCCTAGCACTGAGCAAAAAAGTTGAATTCTAGATGTGAGGGGAGACGGAATGCCCCTGACATCAAGGCAGCATTTGACTGTCAACTGCAGGAATTCCTCAGGACAGTGCTCTCAGCCCAACAATTTTCACTTGCTTCATCAACGTCCTTATACCATTGCACAATTGATGATTGCACAATGGTTAATTCTATTCACAATTCCCAGACAGAAGCAGCACATTCCAGCATTGAGGCATGGACTGATGAATGGCAAATAACATTAGTCGCACAAATATTCCAGGCAATGACCATGCCCAATAATAGAGTCCAACCATCTTGGCTTGGCATGACCATCAAAAAGATCCCCACCATCAATATCTTTGGGTCACCACTGATCAGAAGCTCAGCTGATCCAGTCACATATATACTATGGCATCAAAAGCAGGTCAGATATGCTGCAACTAGTGATTCATCTCCCATCACCCCAAGTATTTCAACCACTTTCAAAGCACAGTCAGGAACCTTGTGCAAGAGTGCAGCTCCAACAACTCTCAAGAAGCTGGACACAATCCAAAACTGAGCAACCTGCTTCACTGGCGCCCCACCAACCACCCTAACCATTAATCCCTCTGCCACTGGAACACAGTGACTGCATTATGTACTATCTATAAAATGCAATGTGGGCATTTGTCCAGGATGCTGCTGCAGTATGTCCCAAACCCAAACTCCTCTACCATCAGCGAGGACAAGGGGAGCAGGCACAGCGGAACACCATCAGCTGCAGGTTCCCAGCCAAGATGCAGCTAATGCATATCACTGGATCTAAATCCTAGAACTCCCCTCCGCCCCAACACTAGAAGACTGCATTAGTTTATTGGCCAACATACAAAATGCTGGAGGAACTTAGCAGGTACGGCAACATCTAGTGAGGGAAATAGACAGTCAACATTTCAGGTTGAGACCCTTCATCAGGACTGGAAAGAAAGAGGGGAGATAGCCAGTATGAAAGGGTGGGAGGAGGGGAGGAGCACGAGCTGACAGGTGAATCCAGGTGAGAGGTGAAAGATAGGCAGGTGGGGGAGGGGGAAAAGTGGGAATGATGCAAGAAGCTGGGAGGTGATAGGTGGAAGTGACAAAGGGCTGAAGAAGATGGAATCTGATAAGAGAGAACAGCAGACCATTGAATAAAGGGAAGGAGGTGAGAAGGGGAACCATTGTGAGGAAATGTGTAGGCAATGGGCAGATCGAGTGGGCAGGAGAGGGGAAAAAGAAGGGGGTGATGAGGCTGGTGGGATAAGGGAAACAAAGGGGATCAGAGGGGAGTGGTTACCGAAGGTTAGAGAAATCGATGTTCATGATATCAGGTTGGAGACTACCAAGGCGGAATACAAGGTGCTGTTCCCCTAATCTGCGTCTAGCCTCAACTTGGCAGTAGAGGTGGCTGTGGACAGACATGTCGGCATGGGAATGGGAAGTGGAATTAAAATGGCTGGCCACCAGGAGATCTTGGCTGTTACGACAGATGGAGCAAAGGTGCTCGACAAAGTAACCCCCCCAATCTGCATTGGGTCTCACTGATGTAGAAGAGGCCACACTGGGAGCACCAGATGCAATAAATAACACCGATGCCTCTCCGAGAAGGACTGTTTAGGGCCCTGAATGGTGGTGAGGGATGAGGTGTAGGGGCAGGTGTAACACTTAGCACGGCTGCAGGGATAAGTGCCTGGAGGGGGATTGGTGGGGAAAAACGGGCGGACAAGGGAGTCACAGAGAAAGCAATCCCTATGGAAAGCTGAGAGGGGAGGGAAGGGAAAGGGAAGATGTGCCTGGTGGTTGGATCCCGTTGGAGATGGCGGAAGTTGCAGAGAATGATACATTGGATGTGGAGGCTTGTGGGGTGGTGAGGATAAGGGGAACACTATCCTTGTTATGTCTGTGGGGAGATGGGATGAGGGCAGACATGCAGAAAACAGAAGAGATGCGGGTGAGCGCCGCATCAATAGCAGTGGTGGGGGTGGGGGGGAGAGAAATCACTGTTTTCTGGGGAAAAAAAAAGAGGACATCTCCGATGTCCTGTAATGGAAAGCCTCATCATGAGGACAGTTGCGACAGAGACAGAGGAACTGAGAGAAGGAAATAGCATCCTTGCAAGTGACAGGGAGGGAAGAGGTGGAGTCAAGGTAATTGTGGGAGTCAGTGGGTTTGTAGAAGATGTTGGTGGATAATCTATCTCCCAAGATAGAGACAGAGAGATCAAGATAGGGGAGGGAGTACTGGCCATCCTAATTGCTTTCGAGTTGCAGCAACTCAAGGGTATTTGGGCATGGCCAATAAATGCTGGCCTTGCCAGTGACACCAAAATCCCAAAAATGAAAAACTAAAGCATGTTCAATAAATTTTCTTCATACTGATGAAAGGTCATTAGCCAGATGTTGCCGGACTTGTTTTAATTTCAGATTTCCAGGAACTGCAATTTTTATGCCTATGCTTAAGAAGTGATGCTAGGCTAGTATTTTGTAAGAGCAGTTCGGTTGATCTCAAACTGCAGGAGACATCATAGTGTTGAAGTTTTGCAAATTGCTATAGAAAATACATGCTGCAATCAGTATACAAGTGTTGGAGAAAATAGTACCAAGTTCAGCAGGACAGATTGCTCTGGCCTTGACATTATTGAGCTTATAAGATTTGAATGGTAAATGGCTACTACCGTCAATTCTGGTTGGGCACTTTCCAAGAGGTAGTTTCACATGAAATTTGAATGGCTCAGTTGGTAGCACTCCTGCACCTGAGTAGAAAAGTTCCAGGTTTGAATCCTATTCCAGACACAAGCTCAATGATGCAATCTGCTACTCCAGTGCAACACTGAGTTAATGCTCCATCATTCATAGAATCATTGCAGCACAAGAGGGATCCACTGATCCGAGGCACACTCCATATCACTAGTTCTTCGCCTATACTCACACAATCTTAAAGTCATTACTGAACTGCCTCCACCACTATTTCAGATAGTGAATTCTAAGTCAAGATTGCCTGCCTTTTAGATACAATGCAGAATCAACACCCTAATGAGTCTCTGGGATTCCATGGCACCCTTGCAAAGACAACTGAGGGAGTTATCTGTCATGTCCCACCCAATACTTATTCCTCATGCAACATTACTTAAAACCATTACTTGACCTTGATTACATTACTGTTTGTGGAAGTTGCTCCACGGAAATTGCCTGCTGAGTTTTATTGACTACACAAGATGCAAGCGACTACGGATGCTGGAATCTGGAGCAAAAAATAAACTGCTGGAAGAACATAGGTCAATCAGCACCTATGGAGGCAGGGGGATGGTCAACATTTCAGTTTGAGACCCTGCATCGGGACTGAGAATGCAGAGGAAGATAGCCAGTGTGTAGAAGTGAGGGGGAGATGAGAGACAGAGGCTGGTAGGCAATGGGTGGAACCAGATTTTGGGGAGCGGAGGGGGGGGATGATGGACAGATGGAACCAGGCAAGGAAATGGAAGGGACAGTGCCAGTACAGTTTCTAAAGTACATCACTGTTTCACTTTAAATCTGCAAATGTTTTACAAATTAAATGTAAGGCAGATATAGTTTAGAAACAAATGCTGAGCTTGTTTGGGAATTAAGGGAGTATGTTCACAACTTATTCCTGGCTTTTTTGGGAATTATTCGGAAATATCAGGTGATGCTGCCAGCCTTTTGTTTGCATTGCAAGGTGGTGTGTATGGCATTCAGATCCACTTAAAAACAACTAAATGATGAATATTTTAAAATCACCAACGACAACTATTTTCTAGTATTCTGGGGAACATATTTCTATGATGGCATTCAAGTTCAGCTGAACCAAAGTATGATGTTCTGGGGCTATTGTTGACCTGGCACAAGACTACCCAAAGTGTGCGCTGTATCTTTTTGGCACAGACTAAGTTCCATTTACATTCTTGGTTTTTGACTTTGTGTGCTACAAACCATTGATAGTTAAGTGTCGTCTTCATCTGGAAGACTGATAGATTAAAGCCACTTTGGGGACATTTGTCCAGTGATGTGCAGAGCCTTTTTGGCAAATTCGGTCCCTGTGTGTCAAGTGATTCCAGCGAAGTAGGGTTTCTCAGCCCGTCTCTGCCAAAACCTAACAGCAAGCCCTGGGGACCTAGGCAACGCCATCTGAATGGCATTTGTTTGTTTTTTTCCCCCATGTGGGTCAGGTGATGTCAAGTGCTGCTTTTAGGAACAGGAGGAGCCATTCACACTTTGATTTTGTTCGTCATTTGATATGATCATAGCTGACCTGTGACCTAATTCATATTGCTGTCTTTTACTCCCCTTATCTCTTTAATACTTCAGATGAAGTAACAGCTATCTTTAGAAGGACTTTCTTTTCTGCAACTTCAAATTTGACAGACCGTTTCCACCTATCACCTACCAGCCTGTCTCACCCCACCCTCTCATTTTTATATTCCAGCTACCTTACCCCGACACACTCAGTCCTGATGCAGAATCTCAACATGAAACATCGACAATCCCTCTGCCTCCACAAATGCTGCTTGACCCACTGAGTTCTTCCAGCAGTTTATTTTTTAGTTTCAGAAGTGTTTAATTAGATGTAAAAACACTTTGGGGTGCCCTGACAAAAACTTGAAAAGCACAATATAAATCCAAGTCTCTCTTATTAGTGGTCATTGATCATGTTGTATTTAACAATGAGACAGATCACATGAATGTGCCACTGTTCACAAACATTGTTGAACTAACCTTGAGTGCCTCAGCACACCCAGGAGCAAGTTTTCAGTCTCTGTTTGTAAAAAATACATAATGTTATGAATCAAAGCATAACTTTAGCAGCACATTGCTCAAACTGTTTGGGGTTCCTTTTGATCTTCAATGATTAACTACAAAACTTCCAGTAAACTCTTGCAGTCTCCAGGATTATCTTGAGGTTTACTATGGAGCGTCAGGGCCATACTGTTTTAACAAATTTACAAAAAAATATTCAAGTTGCAGGAAAAGAAAGCTCTGAAAACAATAGATCCTCTTTCATCTGAAGTATTAAAGAGTTAAGGGAAGGAAAAGACAGCAATATAAATTAGGTCAGGTATGATCGTATCAAATGGCGTATAAAATCAAGGTGTGAATACAACACTTGATATCACCTGATCCACATCATTGAAGGAATGAAACCAAACAAATGCCATTCAGATGGCGTTGCCTAGGTCCCCAGGGCTTGCTGCCAGGTTCTGGCAGAGACGGGCTGAGAAACCCTACTTCACTGGAATCACTTGACACACAGGGACCAAATTTGCCAAAAGGCTCCGCACATCACTGGACAAATGTCCCCAAAGTGGCTTTAATCCATCAGTCGCCCAGATGAAGATGACACTTAACTATCAATGGCTTGTAGAACTCAAAATCAAAACCAGGAATGTAAATGAAACTTAACTTGTGCTAAAGAGGTACAGCACACTCTTCGAGTAGTTTTGTGCCAGGTCAACAATAGCCTAAGGACATCACATCTTAGTTCAGCAACTTGAATCCCATCACACAAATATGTTCCCCCAGAATACTGGAAAGTAATTGCTGTTCGTGATTTTAAAACATTCATTATTCAGTTTTAAGGTGGATCTGAATGCTGTACACACCACCTTGCAGTGCAAACAGAAAGCTGGCAGCACCACCTGGTACTTCCAATAACTTCCCCAAAAGCCAGGAATAACATATATATTCCCTTAATTCCCAAACAAGATCAAATCGTTCGAAGCTATATTCACCTTACCATTAGTTTGTAAAACACATCAACGAATTTACAGTGAAACTGTGATACAAACTCCTTCAGACCACAGGATGTGAAGCTTCTTTAGCTGATAACTTCTGGGTGATGCATGATAACATGCAATAATTTCAAGTGAGACCTTATGTATGACCATGTAAAAAAAACTGTACCAGGAAGCACATCTTGAGCCAATGATGTCCCACAATTGTAGTAACACTAACTTTGGAATTTGAACAAATAAGAATTGTTATTGAACGTTAATTTAATTTTGAATTTTAATTTGCAGCAAATGCAAATCCCAATTGCGCATTCTATACCAAATGGAATTAATTTGGTAATTATCCAAGGTGTCATCGATGTCCATTTATGGAGAGAATCAAACCTCTGAATTGTTGCCAATGCTGTAAACCAACCAATCTCATTAAGCAAATGTTACTATAATTAATAGATAATAAGAATGATAATCAGACTTAAACACCAGTGGAAATCAGGTGGGACTGGAAAATTGTAATTAAATGTATCAATGCAGAGCCACTGATATTTAAACTTAAGGGAGAAATAAACTCAAGATGGCTTAAGTGAGCTTTATCTATTTATAAATCCTTTAGAAACTTGAATCAACAATTTGTACAAAATCATAGCTTCAAAATATCCTTGTGATCACACTTACAGCACTCCCTGTTCTTTATTAATTTGAAAGCAACTTTTGTGTGAAGCAAAAATAACCAAGCATTCTTAAGAGAATTCTCATCACATAATGCAGTTGCTGAGAACAGAAGACAGGACAGGCACACATTAAACACACAATGAACTGCATCTTTTTACATGTTCTGCTGATGGAAAGAATTGCTCAAGCAGTTCTTAAAAAGATTAAAAACATAATATTAAAGACATAAGATAAAAGATGAGAGAGATTGATGAAGGTAGAGCTGTGGATGTCATCTATAGGGACTTCAGTAAGGCATTTGACAAGGTCCCACATAACAGGTTAATCAAGAAAGTTCAGATGCATGGGGTCAGTGGAAAATTGGCTGTGTGGATCCAGAACTGGCTTGTGTGTAGAAGACAAAGGGTGGTGGTTGAAGGGACTTATTCAGGCTGGAGGCCTGTGAGTAGTGGTGTTCCACAGGGATCTGTACTGGGGCCTCTGCTGTTTCTGATGAATAGGTTGATGGATGGGTTGGTAAGTTTGCAGACGATACCAAGATTGGTGGAGTTGTGAACAATGTGGAAGACTGGCAACGGATACAGCTTGATGTAGATCAGCTGCACATGTGGGCAGAGAAATGGCAGATGGAGTTTAACCCAGATAAATGTGAGGTGTTGCACCTTGGTAGGACTAATGTCAAGAGGCAGTACACTCTTAAGGGCAAGACCCTTAACAGTGTTGAAGAGCAGAGAGACCTTGGGGTGCAAGTCCATGACTCATTGAAAGTGACTACACAGGTAGACAGGGTGGTTAAGGCAGCTTATGGAATGCTTGCATTTATTAATTTACTGAGTATAGGTGTCAAGAAGTTATGATACATCTGTATAGAAATCTGGTTAGGCCATATTTAGAGTATTGCGTGCAATTCTGGTCACCTCACTATAGGAAGGATGTCGAGGCTTTAGAGGGGGTGCAGCGGAGGTTTACTAGGATGTTGCCTGGATTAGAGGGCATGTGCTATCAGGAGTTGGACAAACTTGGGCTCTTTTCTCTGGAGTGGCAGAGGCCAAGGGGTGATCTGTTGGAGGTGTATAAAATGATGAGGGGCATAGATAGGGTGGACAAGCAATATCTTTTTCCCATTATTGCACGATCCAATACCAGAGGGCATGCACTTAAGGAGAAAGGGGGTAGGTTCAGAATAGACGTGAGGGGTATTTTTTTTTGTACTGAGAGAGTGGTGGATGCCTGGAATGTGTTGCCTGATTGGGTGGAGGCAGCAAACTCATTGGGGGGGTTTCAGGAAGGGCTTGGCTGGGCACATGAATGAGAGGAAAATAGAGGGATATGGGCATTCTGTAGGCAGGACAGAATAGCTATGTCAGCACAACATTGTGGGCCAAAGGGCCTGTTCTGTGCTGTACTGTTCTATGTTCTGTAATACCTTAATCATTCAGTTTTATCAGGAATTTTCCAGCTTCCAGCAATGTTAGATTCCATTTTCCATCACATGCCAGTTTGTCGGAAGTGCTCAAAATCTCAAAAGGGAAACAGTGTCAGCAGATTGGTAATGCATAATATTCATCACTGAATGTTACCAGTATTTCTTACATGCAGCATATTAACAAAACATGTAACAATTCAAATGTGAATCATTGCTACAGGAACGTGTAGTTTGTTTTGGCTCTGAATTTAATTAATTTTGGAGTCCAGTTCAATCCTAAGCACCCAACTGCCCCAACTGTGAAATTTTACTTTAGGCTATGCGAATCACATACTTCAAAACCCCCACATCTGAATGACATAGTCTATGACAAAGGACAGCAATGTTTTGAATCTGGCAACAAAAAACAGCACTCTCCATTGGTTAGGAAGATCATTATGATGGATAATTATGTTGAGTCAAAAGCAATCAGAAAACAACTAGGTCCCTCACTAGCTCTCTCAGTGAATTAAAGATAAACCCACTAATGTGGTATTGAACCATGCAAAGCAAGCTATGGTAGGGACAGAGTGGAGAACAAAGATAGGGGTACTACAATTTATCTCAATGCCACCAGGCTGAAGATAAGGGAAAAGTCCTAATAAGCTAATAGAATAGTACATCTTCTGTGGTGAAGCAATTAGTGCTGTTGCTACTGCACAGTTCCAGCAACCCATGTTTGATTCTGACCTCAGGTACTGTCTGTGAAATCTGCACTCTCTCTGATGCGTTTCTTTTGAGTCCAGTTTCCCTCCCACATCCCAAAAGTAGATCTGGTAGGTGAATTGTCCATTGTAAATGAGCCAGCAGGGAGGTGGGTAGTATGCAAATCAGGTGCTAATGGCTATGTGAGAGAATACATAAGATACAAGATATCTTTATTAGTCACATGTACATCAAAACACAGTGAAATGCATCTTTTGCATAGAGTGCTCTGGAGGCAGCCCACAAGTGTCACCACCCTTCCAGCGCCAACGTAGCATGCCCACAACTTCCTAACCCGTAAGTCTTTGGAATGTGGGAGGAAACAAGAGCACCCGGAGGAAACCCACGCAGACATATGGGGAGAACGTACAAACTCCTTACAGACAGCGGCTGGAATTGAACCCGGGTCACTGTCGCTGTAATAGTGTTGCGCTAACCGCTACATTACCGTGCCTGCCGGTAAAGTTGTTGGGAATGGAACTGATGAGATTGCTCCAAGAGTGGCATAAACGTGATCAGCTGAATGGCCCCCTATGTCATAAGGAATTATGCAATATGACAATTTGTTGCAAACATTACTTTGTTATTTGCAATCATGGGATTTGGTTACACAACACTGATAGAAAACAGACCAACTGCCCATAAACACAGAATTCTGAGTAGTCTGAATAACTTGCCAACCTGATCACAACATGAGCCTTCCCCAGTGTAGAGGGTGTGCAATATTAATGAGGTGTCAGCATATCCACCACAGTACAGTGAACCAGCTCCCTGTTATCTCCGTCAAAACATTTAAACATTTACCCAGACATCAAACCCAACAAATGTATTTCACCATCATGAAAGGATTCTTTTACCACTGTCCAACTGCTGGAAGTTATTACTTTACAGAACCAAATCCTCCATTTATTTAACCTCCATTATTAAATACGTCTCTAGAACTAACAAAAAGATATGGAGTTCAGACCTACATTTTCTAAAACTGCTCCAAAGTGACATTTCTAATTATTGGAAAACTTCACTGTTTACTTTTAGTTACTTACAAACAAAAGGGCAAATTTGCTTCAAGTTTACTGCAATCAGATTAAATCTACTGGTTTTAGCAGTTTAGCAAGAGCGCCAGCTGCTGCAGGTGCATCTCATATTTGGTTCACTCGATACCTTAAGTTAGTCGAGATGCATGATAATCCATGTTGCTAACAGCACTTCAAAATATTAAGAACCATTTTTACTTTAAGATTCACAACCTTCTGAATATCACAACAATCCTCCTCCTATGCAATAAACACAAGTTGATCCTTAGTCAGTAACTTTTCATAATCCAAGCTCTGCATCTTGTACAGCCAACAAGAACCAGCAGTGTGGCAGTTCCCAGGGATACTGAGTGCTTCGTTCCACATTCATTGCAGGTGCCATGAAAATATTTTGCAGGAATGGGTTTTCAAACCACTTTTTTTAAACCAGAGGGTGTACGAGTACATTTCCATTGGATATCAACCACAACAGATTTTTTTTTAACTGCAAGAAATACATTACAGATCATAGAAGGAAATCTTTCACCATCAATTGAAACGAAGGATGATTTCACACATCCACAGATTTCCATTCACCTTTTCAGCTTCCAAGAGAACAAATGCAGGCTGGTAACAGACAAAAAGAGTCAAATATTCATAAGTTAAATGTCCAACATGCACCAATTCATTAGCATTATAAAAATCAGGGTCTACTTACACCCATTAAGAGATTACTACAAAGAACAACATTGAAGGTGACAGCAACAGCTGCCAGCAGACTCTGCCAAAGCCACACACTCCACCAGTGGTTTCACTAACTCCCACTTCCTGAGGCTCTGAGAGCCTGTTCCCACAAGTTATGAGAGTATTTGCTTTCATTCCACAATCCTGTTTATAGGGAACTCTTCACACTTAAAGTATATAAATCTTCATAGTAGCACACTAACCTTCTGTATTCCAGTTTATTCCCTCTTACAGGATCCAAGCTATGGTACTTAGTATCAACAGTATTAAAATAGCTTTTACCTTATAAATTCTGTGTGACCAAGTTCAAATGCTACCTGATAATTTGTTTGCTATCAGAAATATAAACATTCTAATCTAATAAACTCCAAAATGCATATTCACAAAACCCAAGAGTTGTTGAAAGCTTAGATAAACTTCAGACTGAGATCACAAGTGTAAACAGCTCTAACATTTCTATCATTTTTAAGCACAAGTGTGATAAGCACCACTGGCTGCTCAAGGGATCACAATCACATCCTGCAGCCTCTGGCAATCGGCTAATTCATCGCAGGGTAGGTTGCCGAGAACCTTATATCGCATGGGACTTCCTGTAAAGGAAAAGCATGTTGCTCTGCCATGGATTCAGGACTTCAGTTCTCCCCACAAAAGCAGTAAAGGTCACAGAGTCAGTCACAGAACAGTGATGGCCCTTCGGCACACCAAGTTCACATTGACCATCAAATACATATTTGCACTAATGCCACTTTATTCTCCCCACATTCCCATCAACTCTCCCTGGATTCTACCACTCACCTACAGACCAGGGGCAATTTGCAGTGGCCAATTCACCTCCCAACCAGCACATTTTTGGGATGGGGAAGAAACCAGAGCAACTAGAGGAACCACATGGTTGCAAGGAGAATATGCAAACTCCATGGGGACAGAAGCAGTGGTCAGGACTGAAGCTGGGTTGCTGGAGCTGAGAGGCAGTGGCTCTACTCACTGCACTACTGTGTCACCCAGGGGGTCATGAGGCATGGCTGTGAATTCCCAGGATAGCCTTAAAAAGAACCTGTGATGACATTACTCATTTTACTCTGATGACCTAAACAAAAAAAATGCTGCAGCTAAACATCTGAGGCAAAATCTCAACTTGAGTTGAATCCACACCCTTCTCCCCACCCCCACATTGTTTGCCTAGGGCCCACCTGATGCCAGCCCATTGACAGTTCCTCTAAAGTACTGTGACAGACACGTTACACATAAGATACTGAGTTACAGTAATTCAGTCCTTCCCAGATTTTATTCACCAATCAGCATACACAAGTGAATTTGAGGGATTCCAGATAAGTTGATGCTGTACAGGACAGTAGTTTTTGAGGATGAACAGGGGGGAGGAAATGTCAGGAAACTTGGATACATACGTTTGTTCTCTAACACTAAAGTGTGAACAGATAGGTTTCTGAAAACATTCAGCTTTTATGCGTTTTTTTCTGAATCATCTAGCATGGTGTCTTTACAGTTGAATTGTCAGATCTCAGGAACAGGTAACTCACAGATTCTAAATTATTCTCTCGTGTTCCTTTTTCATTACCTTCAGTGTTCAAGGTTATAGGAGACAGTTTGGCCCCTTGAGACTGCTAAACCCAGGACTTTTCTGTTGTGGCCCTATACACAGCACCATCTATAAACTCCACTAATAACCTTCCTTACTGTTGGAAATACAATACTGGTAACCCCTTCAGATAGACAGGTCTACGCAGCAACAGACAGTTCAATGGAAAGCTGCTGCATAATTACCGGGTGCAAAACAAGATGAGGCCATTCAACCTATTCTTCCTGTGCCGAGTCATTTGCTAGTGCTTTCTAAAATCAATCCCCCAGTCCAGCTGTCAGTTTAACTGCACTTTACTTTAAATAATTACATTTTCCCTTAAATGATGCAGATATTTCAGCCTCAATAACTCCCAAAGAAATGATTTCTCAATCATAAATTGTGAACCCATTCATGATCTCAAAAGAGCACTTCCCCTGTTCACTGTCATTTTTCCCCCTTACCCTTGTTTGCTCTATTTATTCCTGTTATTTGAACCCTCTCTAAAATCCATCCCAATCAACATCCCACATCATCCTTCAGAAACTTCAATGTCCTTTCTGCAATCATGTGCCCTAAACTATATCAACAAACATTCTGCTGGAGGAACTCAGTGGGTCAAGCAACATCTGTGGGGGGAAAGAAATTGTCCACGTTTTGAGTCGAAATCCTGCAGGACTGATGCAGCATTGCGATCCAATATGTCAACAATTTCATTCCCCCCTACAGATGCTGATCGACCCGATGAGCTCCTCCAGTATATTGTTTGTTCTTCCAGATTCTGCACTCTCTGCCCTAAATTACATGTGGTGTACTAATTGTAGATACCAGATGTTTTCTACAAAGTACACATTGTCCTTACTCCTGCATTTTTACCTTTCATTATAAGTTATAATCTTTTTCAATGCTTTATCAACCTCCAGAAAATAGTAGAAATTTAAGCTCGGAGATCTGTTTCACTGCCTGCACATTAAGCATACGTTCCTGTTCCAAGTTTTCCACCCAAAATGAAGCAACATACTCTATCTGCACTTTGCACCCATTTCCCCATTCTGTTAAATCAAGCCTTTCAGAAACCTCCCATCTCTCCCTACCATTACATCCCTCTGAAAATCAAATGTACAGAACAGAAGGTAACCAATGAACCCATCGTACTTGAGCTGACTCCTTGAAATACCAACTGATTTTGGTCCCTTGCTGCCATAACCATGTTAGTTCTTTATTTTCATGTATCTGTCAAATCCTCTTTAAAATTATTTCCAATAAGTGCTACAGATTCAAATAATTTTATGAGTGAAAAATTTCAATTTTTTTATTTGGATCTTTCATCAATGATTTTACAGCTATGATCTTTGGTTACCCCAATGCATCTCAAAAATCTCAATTAAGTCTACAAGGAAAATGATCCTAAACTTTCCAACCCTCTCTTGATGACCAATAACTAGTAATTAATAACTAATGTCTTTATCTCAGGTAAACCTTCTCTTCAACCCAAGTTCTTTAAATCTTTCCAAGAAAGTGTGGCCAGACTTGTTCATAATACTCCAAGATCAACCCAGAGTTCTCTCTCTCAATCTATTCATAAGCTTTTCAACCACTTATTTATCTCTTCACAAATGCTAACCAACTTCCTCCAGCACTTTGTTTTTTGCCCCAGATTCCAGCATCTGCAGTGTCGTGTCTCCAAGAACTGCTTGTGGTTGATCTCCAATCTATCTGCTGTCTCCTCCATTAAAGGGTAGGATCCTTCGACCAGCCATGTCACAGCCACTGGTGAGCAATGTGAAAGGGCACTAAGACAGGCAACAGCACATTGAAAACTGGCACTAAGGGAAGACATGAGGGCAATTAGTTCACCTTTGTATGTGCTATACCATAATTTAATTTATAAATTCCTTACTGAATATTCATTTAGGAGATGCCTCATGATTAAGTAGACGCTGTGACGATCTGCCAGAAGTAGTGTGGAATTGTTGCAAAGTGGGGAGTTGGGGTTTTAGTTAAGATCAGATATCTTTATTAGGCACATGTACATCGAAACACACAGTGAAATGAATCTTTTGCATAGAGTGTTCTGGGGGTAGTCCGCAAGTGTCGCCACACCTCCGGTGCCAGCATAGCATGCCCACAACTTACTAACCTGTACATCTTTGGAATCTGGGAGGAAACCGGAGCACCCAGAGGAAACCCACACAGACATGGGAAGAACATACAAACTCCTTACAGACAGCGGTCAGAATTGAACCCAGGTCTCTGGCGCTGTAATAGCATGACGCCAACCACTACACTACTGTGCCTGAAATCTTACATTATACTTGGATAAATTCTTCATACACAACCTAATCAAAAAGAAACAAGATTAATTAATAACCTCAAAGATTCCCTAGGGATGTGATCACAACACAATAGAATTTCAAATTCAGTTTGAGCGTGGCAACCTTGGACCCGAAACCGCTATTCTTCTTTTAGGTAAAAAAAAAGGCAACTACAACAGTATGAAGATAAGAGTTGGCTAAACGGGACTGGGAAAAGGGACCAAAAGGATGAACAGTAGGTCCACATTTATGGAGATATTTCATAACTCTCAGAGAAGGAATACTTTAGATTTTAGCAAATCTGACAGAAACCCATTGGCTAGCCTAGCCCAAGCATGCCTTCTGTGCATTGACTGCTATTGGAAGAGCACTGGAGTATGCAGTAGGAAGAGTACTGCATACTTGCTTATTCCTGATGCAGGGTCACAATCCAAAGCATTGATCATCCCTTTGCCTCCAAAGATGCTGCTTGACCCGCCGAGTTCCTCCAGCAGTTTGTTTATTTTGATCATTATTCCTGTACTCAAATCCTCTGGCCAGAGAGGAGATGATGAGGAAGGGAGGAAGAAAATCTGGGCAATCATTTATGCAAGGTTAAACCAGTTGGCCACTTGAGCCTGTGTTGCCATTCAGTCAGATCATGACAGAGGAATAAGGATATCTTGCTACAATTATACAATGCTTTGGTGAGGCTACAACTAGTGAACTGTGTCCAATTTCGTTACCCAAAAAGGGATATACTTGATATAGTGCAAGTACAGTGAAGAATCACCAGACTGGTTTCTGGGATAGCAGGAACGCGAGGAGGATGTTTCCCCCAACTATGGAGTCTAGAAGCAGGAAAAACAGTCTTAAAATAGGCCATTTAGGATTGGAATGAGGAGGAATTTCTTCATTCAGAAGATAACCATTTGGAATTCTCTTCAACTGAGGGCTGTGAATGCTCAGTCACCAATAGCATACAAAGTGCAGATAGGTAGATTTTTGGATATTAAAGGTGCCAAGGGATATGGGGATAGGGGATGAAAATGGTGCCCAAGGTGAAAGATCAGCCATGTAAGCTTGGAAGTCCAATGTTCTACTCCTGTTCTTATTTCTTATATTCTTAAATTCTCACAAATAGCTGGTGGCAAAGGCCACACCCTGATGATGGCAAGGTTGTGCAGTATGCAGCACTCTTCCTAATGCATACTACCATGTTCCTCCATTAGCTGTCATTGCACAGAAGGCATGCTAAAATCACACGAATAGACTGCACACTGGACGCAACAGCCAGAGTTTTAGTAAACATTGAAACCTCACAGCATCTCAGTTTGCTGTGATGTTTCAATGAAGACTGCTATAGAACAAAATGTACCAGACTCCCTGCCCGTGGTCACATACAAGCTGGAAGTTTAGGGTATGGAACTACTTTGGTTCCATATTAGGGCAGTCAGTATGTGTAATCATTGGCATCTGAAGCACAGGTAAGTCTCCAATGCTGTCAAAACTGTATGATCTCTCCTCCTCCTGTTCTCCAGCAACAAAAGAACAACATGCAGTTGATTCTCTTTGTAGAAGATGCCTCACAACTTTTAAACAACAATGGTCTGTAAACTTCAAAATGTTGCACATCTCTCCAGCTCTAGCCGAGAAGGATTCAGATTCCCAAGTTCTTTGACATGGCCCCTTTGACAGGCACTGGTTAATGCAGTTCTCATCCAAGTGATACTGCATTTATAACAGGAAGTAGCTTTCAGTAAAGATTAAAGCATGAACTACCCACACATCAATACTCACAGACTTGTTCACAAACATCCTAGAAATCTCCAGCTTGAAACCTTTCTATCCGTCCTCCAGCAGCTTACCCTGCTCTGTACTCTCTGCTCATTTCCTCAACAGTATCAAAGAAATTCCTTATAAACAAACATACATCTGCAAGAAATTGACATTCTTAGGAGCCCACAAGATGTTCTTCACCTCCTGTTCCTATAAACATTGCCTGTTAGCTTCTGAAATATGAAGCAATTATGGAAAGCATTTAATATAGAAAATCAGACAGAAAAGAAAGAGCAGCTTGCAACTAACCTCTAAGTAACGTATAATGCACTTTATTTTGCACTTGTGAAGGATCCTTCCTGCTGCGGACATGTGAGAAATTATGTTGGCTGAATCACTGAGCTCCAAAATGATAATGTTGTGGTCAAAGCAACACTGGATAGTGAAAGTATGATGTGTTTGTTTTGCATAATTCCAGCTGATATCACATTGGCTGTGCATTAGTGGACATGCCCCACCAGAGGTTCAAGCATGCCACAGCTGACAATTCTAAGGGAAATCACGGTGCCCAAAGATAATGATGTTTGGGGCCTAACCTTAACCCCATTTCAATAAAACCATACTTCTGACTGGTTGGCTAATGGATACCTGTGTATTCTGTCCACAGACTACGTTCTAAGTCTATGATCTGTGCGGTTCACTTCAATCTTGCCCAAATGTATGGTTCCAATAATTTTCAATTGTTGCTATATATTCTCAAGTAGTCCTTTTTCCAACTAGGTTCCTAGAGTAGTTTTCCAACATTCCCTCCATAAGTATTGAATTCCAAGTCACCAACTCAAAAAAAACCCTTGCACAGTAATAGTCTCTGAAAGTCTCCCTCTGCAATGGTACCACCTGCAACCTATCGCTGCACCAGTTCCTCTGGCACTTGTGTAATCTATTCAACAAAGATAATTCATTCTGTGGGATAATTTTTCTGTTTTCTTACATTTTTGTAGTCTTTGTTGAAGAAACTGCCTTTGCAAACTTTGTCAGTGTTTTACACTCACCTTACAAAATCATCTGAAGCCCCTCCAATGCCAGTAGCACCCTCCATGTCACACTGTTGCAAAAACCTGAAGAATGAAGAGAGAGAGAGAGCCACTAGTCATATTGCACAGAAACACTATTTTATAAAGCAGCATCAGAAATGTTTGATCAAGCCAAGATGCATGTCAAAATTTGGGCTAAAGTAATTTTTCTACCAACTCTAAGGCACTCAGAACCATGTCCTGCTAATACCTTCAGATGCAACAGTCAATAAAGCACTCAAATCAATCTCTGCAGGACTGAGTTTCATATAATAGAACAAAAGCTGCCCATTACAATAACCAGTTTGATTATTTTGAAGTGTCAGTTAAAGCCCACTGATGGTCAAATGTCAATAAGCATTCAGTGCCCCATCTTCACCGAGTCAGTGCAGGCATTGCTTTATATTTAGAATCGTCAACTTCCTGCATGTAGTCTCTCACTAAACAGGTTGTAAAATTACCACAATCTGGTACAATAACTCATTGATTTGTGATCGCTCAATTTACAAATTTTTGTTATGACGGCATTAATTCCATGAGCAATTCCTTTGATTTGCGGAGCTACTTTTCGCTGTAACAAATAGCATGCCACTCTACACACACAGGAATACACTGTACCAAAATACTCAAAATGCATTTCATCTAGTCTTTGCAATTTACAAAATTTCACTTTTTAAAAAAATGTTCAGAGATATATCCCTTCTGAAAATCAAGGAATCATTGTGTTGCAAATGCAAATCACTGTTTCTCCAATTATGAATAATTCCAGATCCCTCAAAGAGGTGGCAAAGGTAATTTAACACATCTACATTTCTCATTTAAAAAGCACATTTCTCCTGCCAACGCTATCCATTATAACTTGTACTACTGTCTCCGGTCTCCAAGCCATCCAGTGCTCGTCTGTAACAGCTCAATGCACTGGATTTCACCACATTATGCTAGACCAGAAATGCAGGAATAGTACCTAGTCAACATCACATCATTTCATACATCATCATCCCTTAAAATCTTACTTTAAAATTCTATTAACCAGAATGCAAACAGATAGTCCAATGAGTCTCCCAAATTGTGTATAATTTATGCTGCTTATATGATGCTATGTGCCTGTGATGCTGCTGAAAGTTTTTCATTGCACCTGTGGATATATACTTGTGCATCTGGCAAAAAAACTCGACTTTGAGCTAGCCACAAGAACAGTGTAGGAGCATTAATTATATTTAATTCCCTTCCCTTCATGCAGGGATGGTACTTTGTGAGATCTTCCCATAATAAACTATTACAAACAGTAAATGAGAGAACATAGAAGCCAATTCCCACCCATATAGGATACCCAGATTTGATGCACACTGCAATGTACTAAATCTTTGAAAGTATTACTTTCTAAATCCTTGTCCACCTTTCCTGCAAATCCACATTTGAATTCCCATTGCAGCCACAGTATTGAAGTAGTCCTCAAAGTCACTAGCGACCTTGGTAATATTCCCTGCCATTTTAATCAAATTATTAAAAACTTTTGATCCAATTCACAACATCATTCTCCTCGAAATTTTCTAGCATCAACCAGCTGGATGAGACTCTCATTGCTTGGGTCCATTCCCTCTTCTGATGAAACAACCACCATCTGAAATGTTAACTGTTTCTTTCTCCACAGATTCCACCTGACCTGCTGAGTTTGTTTTGTTTCCATGTTTCCATTTCAGAATTCTAGCTCCTCCATAACTAATTAACTTAAATTAGCCATAATTGAATCAGGTTATGAAAGAACAGAGTTCACCTGCCTCAGATGAACCAGATATTTGAGGTCCATCTTCCAGTTTGTATGCTGTTGATGGATAGTTTCATGAACAGCAGCATCACAACAAGGGCAGCAGTGGCACAGCAGTTATGCAGCTACATCACAACTCTAGCAGCCTGGGTTTGAACCTGACCTCCAGTGTTGTCTGTGTGGAGTTTGCACATTCTCTGTGTAACTAAGTGGGCTTTGCCAGGGTGCTCCAGTTTCTTTTTTTTTTAAGAACATTATAGCACAGTACAGGCCTGTCAGCCCACGATGTTGTGCCTACATCTTATCCTGCTCTAAGCACAATAATAGCGGCACAGTAGCGTAGTGGTTAGCGCGACGCTATTACAGCGCCAGCGATCGGGGTTTGATTCCCGCTGTCTGTAGGGAGTCTGTACGTTCTCCCGTGTCTGCGTGGGTTTCCTCCGGGTGATCCGGTTTCCTCCCACATTCCAAAGACGTACGGGTAGGTTAATTTGGGGTTTAAAATGGGCGGCGCGGACTCGTTGGGCCGGAAGGGCCTGTTACCGCGCTGTAAATAAAATTTTTAAAAAAGACCTATCTAACCCTTCTCTCCCACATAGCCCTCCATTTTTCTATCATTCTAGCCCATTTTCCTCCGAAAATTAAAATTTTATAAATGCAGATAAAAAAATCTGCAGATGCTAGAAATCAGGAAAACAGAAAATGCTGGAAAAAAACTCAATTCAGGCAGCATCTGAGGAAAGAGAAACAGAGTTAATGTCAACACCAGAGACTGCAGATGCTGGAATCTGGAGCAGCAAACAATCTGCTGGAGGAAGTCAGCAGGTCGAGCAGCATCTGTGGGGAAAGAAATTGTCGACATTTTGGGTTAATACTTCAGGCCAAAGGTTCTGTGCCTTCCCTATACTTAAGTACTGTCTGCCTTCTCAATGGATAACATGAGAGAGGGTGGTGCCAGGTAATTGCCCGAATACCACTCTGGAACTGCGAACAGACCGCGTTCAAGGTGACCGGTCACACATTACGTTTAACGCAAGTTGGGCAGATGTTGCGCACTTTATCTTCCTTCCATCTGTTGCAGCGTGAACCCTGTCATTGACCAGGGGAGGTAGGGAGGGTAGGGAGAGCAGGGAGATCCCTCCCAGCCGGGGGATCAGCCCCTCCCAGACCGGACCGCACCCCCCCACAGGGCTGGGGACCTCAAGTCATCGGCCCCCAGGTCCCCACTCACTGGTCCCTTCCCTCATTCTGTCCTCACCCCCTCCCCATTCCCCCAAACCCTGCCCCTTCCCCCTCCCCATTCTCCGTTTCCCCCTCTGCCCCCTTCCCCCTCGTTCCCCTTCATTCCCCCTTCCCCACTCCCCCCTCAATCCCCGTTTCCCCTCCCCTATTCTCCCCATCCCTCATTGCCTCCTTCTGCACATCCCCCCCTCATTTTCCCCTCCTTGTGCATTCCCCCACTCCTTAACCCCTATTCCCCCCTCATGACTACCTCCACCCACATTAACTCCTCCTCCCCCTCTGTACCCCCAACCCTGCCCCTTCCCCCTCATTCCCCTCCACCCCCACCTTCCCCATTCCCCCACCCCGACCACTGAGCCCTGGGTCACCGACACCGGCCATGCCGCCGCCATCCTAGTGTTTCCTTCCATATCCCAAAGACATGCAGGCTGTTAGGTTAATTGGTAACTGTAAATTACCCCTAGTGTAAGTGGGTGGTAGGGAGAGTTGGGTGAAATTGACAGGCAAGCATGACTAGGTTACAGGGAAGTAAATGGGTGGCTACGATTGATGGGATTACTCTGCAAAGTGGCATAGACTCAACGGGCCAAGTGGCCTCCTTCTATGCCATATGAAAGCATGAAAAGGTTCTGCCAATTCTAAATATACTTGAAAATGTGAATGGTTTGCTTTTCAGTATGCCGATTTTGGCCCTGCCCAAAACCCATACACAGTTTCCAGCAAGACCACCAAATACCATTGCAAAAGTTGAACCAAAGAATTTTACTCCCTACACCAGTGATTGAAATAAAATGAGTGTAGGTTGCCA
Source organism: Pristis pectinata (assembly GCF_009764475.1). Taxonomy (NCBI): domain Eukaryota; kingdom Metazoa; phylum Chordata; class Chondrichthyes; order Rhinopristiformes; family Pristidae; genus Pristis; species Pristis pectinata. The sequence continues at coordinate 1,888,356 of NC_067431.1, read as the reverse complement.
GTTGCCAATCTACCAAAATTCAGCAAAGCCCAGCAACAAAGTTTGGAACACAGGCATCGAGAACAATTTTGACTAAGGCTGCATATAGAATACTGAAATGGCCTTACTGCACATTGGCTAACTTTTAGGCCTCAGTGTGATCCTACTGGAGGGATGGGTCAATTTCAATTGGATGGTTTAATATAGACTGCATCAGGGCCTAGTGTCCAGTCTGATGGGTGGTTGTATCTTCCTTCATTTCTGCTGTCATGCAAGCACCTTAACAAACCTCCAAGAAGATCTCATGGAACACAAAATTTAAAGGGCCCATGAGGTTGCTGAAAATCAACTGAAGCATATGTGGAGACCTCCGAGGAAATAAGTTCAGTTTTTAATTTGTTCCTGGTCTGTGAATGGTTGATGCTGATAAGCGTAAAAAAACTGGGAATATTTCATCCCCAACAATGATAATGTAACTTTGATAAACAAAATTTTCAAAAGGAAATTGAAGCTGTCTCATCCAGATATTTCAACAGCATCCAGCAGAGAAGAGTTAATATTCTGCATATTCTCCACCAATTAAAGTACACTAAAAGTCATTAATAATCTCAATAATTATTTAACATTAAAAACAACACATCTTTTAGTTAAAAATGACACTTTTTGCCATCTATTTACCTTAAATTTCTGGACAACATTTTCACAACAAATCAAACCCTGGTTGAGGACTTGACAAGATGTCACAGTACCTAAACTGGCAGTGCACCTCCTTGCTGATCACTGCTGGAATACTCCACTGCTTCACTATGACAGAAAGAATGTGCCAGAATGCACAACAGCTGTTGCGAAGCATCTCAAGAATTCTCTTAAGCAATGTGATGGCCTGACATTGTATTTTGTTATGAATCACATCGGGTAATTTCACACTTGACACACTGTCAGGGGCCACAAAAACGAAGGCTGTGCGCACAACAGTTAAATTGTTTCTCTCCAGACAAAACAACATCCTCGCATTTTTACAAGGGCTCTGTGTGTTCAGAATTTCAAACTGAATGTATACAAATTAAATGGACCAGTTTAATCAGTGTGAAAAGCATTACAACGGCAATTAGTGGAGAAAAATTCTGCTTCAGAATATCCTGCTCCAATTACTTAACTGGTTGGAGTAACAAAACCAGATTTAATATTATAATTTTCATCAGCTCAAGGTGCTCTATTTATGCCATTTCAGGATGTTGGAAGGACTGCATACATTTGATATTTGACAGACTCAAAATATCCATGCAACTACAATGCTTTTATGCTCAATGAGCTATACTCCGTGATCAAAGGCTCTGAAACGGATACCGAGTCCCTCTTCATCGTCAGAACCAGGTTTACTATCACTGACTTATATGACGCAAAATCTGCTGTTTTGCAGCAGTAGTACAGTGCAAAGATATAAAAATTACCATAAATTACAAAATAATGAAATAGTGGAAAAAAGAGAATGGGGTAGTGTTCATGGACCATTCAGAAATCTGATGGCAGAGGGGAAGAAGCTGTTCCTAAATCGTAGAGTGTGGGTCTTCAGGCTCCTATACCTCCTCCCCGATGGTAACAAGAAAAGGGCATGTCCCGGATGGTGAGGGTCCTTAGTGATGGATACTGCCTCCTTGAGACACCACCTCTTGAAGATATCCTTGATGGTGGGGAGGGTTATGCCCGTGATGGAGCTGGCTGAGTCTACAACCCTCTGCAGCCTCTTGCAATCCTGTGCATTGGAGCCTCCATACCAGACTGATGCAATGCAACCAGTCAGAATGCTCTCCACTGTATATCTATAGAAATTTGCAAGAGTCTTTAGTGACGTACTAAATCTCCTCAAATTGCCAATGAAGTAGAGCCACTGGCGTGACTTCTTCATGATTGCATCAGTGTGTTGGGCCCAGGATAGATCCTCCAAGATGTTGACACGCAGGAACTTGAAGCTGCTCACCCTTTCCACCACTGACCCCTCAAACAAGGACTGGTGTGTTTTCTCCCGACTTCCCCTTCCTGAAGTCCACAATCAATTCCTTGGTCTTGCTGATGTTGAGTAGAGTTTGTTGTTGCGACACCACTCACCCAGCCGATCTATCTCGCTCCTGTACGCCTCCACGTCATCACCTGAGATTTTACCAACAACATCTGCAAATTTATAGTTGGCATTGGAGCTCTGCCCAGCCACACAGTCATGAGTGCAGACACAGTAGAGCAGTGGGCTAAGCACGTATTGTTGAGGTTTGCCTGTGTTGTTAGCGAGGAGATGTTGCAACAGACCTGCGCTGACTGTGGTCTCCCTATAAGGATGTCGAGGATCCAGTTGCAGAACGAGGTACAGACGCCCAAGTTTTGAAGATTGATGATTAATATTGAAGGGATGTTGGTGTTGAATGCCGAGCTGTAATTGATAAACAGCAGCCTGACGTACGTTTTGCTGTTGTCTGGGTGCTCCAAAGCAGAGTGGAGAGCCAGTGACATTGCTTCCACTGTAGACCTGTTGTGGCAGTAGGCAAATTGCAGCGGGTCCAAGTCCTTGCTCCACAGCCAGTGACTTCAACGAGGCTAACTTCAAGAGTGTGTTACCAACATACTACTAGCACATCTCTTGTCACACCAGGGGCCCAAACACCCTTGACCATTGCTACACAACTGATCCATCCCCTGCCCATACTTTGGTAAAAATCAGACCACCAGGCTGTGCTCCTGTGTACAAACAGAAACTGAAATACAAGGATCTGAGGAAGTAGAGGAGATTCCATGTGACTACTTTGAGTTGGTAGACTGGTCCATATTCAAAGACTCAGCAGCCAACCTAGATGAGTATGTCACCACCATCATGGACTTTATCAGCAAGTGTGTAGAGGACTGTGTACCAAAGAGGTCAATCTGGGTGTTCCCAAACTGGAAACCATGGATAAACTGGGAGATCCCTTCTAAGTCCAGGACTGCAGTATTCAAATCGAGTGACCCTTTGCAGACATTTTTAACCTCTCGCTACTTCATACTGAGGTTCCCACCTTCTTTAAGATATCCTTATCTTTATTAGTCACAGGTACATTGAAACACAGTGAAATGCATCTTTTGCGTAGAGTGTTCTGGGGGCAGCCTGCAAGCGTCGCCACGCTTCCGACGCCAACATAGCATGCCCACAACTTCCTAACTCGTACATCTTTGGAATGTGGGAGGAAACCGGAGCACCTGGAGGAGACCCACGCAGACACAGGAAGGACGTACAAACTCCTTACAGACAGTGGCCGGAATTGAACCTGGGTCACTGGCGCTGTAATAGCATTACTCTAACCGCTACACTACTGTGCCTGCTATACCACTATCATCTGGGCACCAAAGAAAAATAAGATAACATCCCCTAATGACAACCACCCGGTGGCTCTGACATCCACCATCACGAAGTGCTTCAAGAGGCTGGTCATGGCACACATCAACTCCAGACAACCTTGACCCAATGCAATTTGCCTACCGCCAAAACAGGTCCACGGCAGATGCCATCTCCCTGGCCCTACACTCATCTCTGGAAAATCTGGATAATAAAGACACGTATTTCAGTTATTTACTGACTACAGCTCCACCTTCAATACCATAATTCCAAGTGAACTCATCTCCAAAGTCCTAGGCGTGGGAATCAACACCTCCCTTTGCAAAAGGATCCTTGACTTCCTGACCAACAGACCACAATCAGGAGAGAAAACACCTCCGCCACAATTATCCTCAACACTGGTGCCCCAAAAGGCTACGTCCTCAGCCCCCTATTCTACTCCCTATACACGTATGACTGTGTGGCCAGATTCTGCTCTAACTCCATCTACAAGTTTGAAGATGACACCACCACAGTGGGACAAAACTCAAATAACAATGAATCAGAGTACAGCAAGGAGATAAAGGTGATAGTGGCATGGTGTCATGACAACCACCTTTCCCTCAATGTCAGCAAATCAGAAGAGCTGGTCATTGACTTCAGGAAGCACATGCTCCTACTTGAGAGAGTTGAGGCCTTCAAATTCCTAGGAGTAAACATCACCAATAGCCTGTCCTGGTCCAACCATGTGGATGCCATGGCCAAGAAAGTGCACCAGCACCTCTACTTCCTCAGGAGGCTAAAGAGGTTCAGGATATCTCCGTTGACCCTCATCAATTTTTACAGATGCACCAAAGAATGCATCCTAGCAGATGCATCACAGCTTGTAATGGCAACTGCACTGCTCAAGACAGCAAGTAACTGCAGGAAGTTGTGAACACAGTTCAGCACATCACAGAAACCAGCCTCCCCTCCATGGACTCTGTCTACACTTCTCCCTGCCTTGGTAAAGCAGCCAACATAATCAAAGACCCCTCAGCCCAGATATTCTCTCTTCTCCCCCCTCCTATCGGGCAGAAAATACAAAAGCCTGAAAGCACATACCACCAGGCTCAAGTACAGCCTCTATCGTGCTGTTATAAGATTATTGAATGGACCTTGTCTGATAAAATAGACTCTTGACCTCAAAATCTACCTCGTCATGGCCTTGCACCTTATTGTCTGCCTGCATTACACTTTCTCTGTAACTGTAATACTATATTCTGCATTCTGTTATTGCTTTCCCTTGTACTAAGTCGATGTACTGATGTGATGAAATGATCTGTACGGGTGGAATGCAAAACAAGGTATTTCACTGTAACTCAGTACATATGACAATAATAAACCAATTTACTTTGATATATTATAGAAGTTCATGTGCAAATTCTCTCTCATACTGCAAATCTGTCAAGCAAATCATCAGTAGAAATTCTTCATTAGAGTAAAATGCAAGACCCTAGTAATTTTATGATTTACACCCACTTTCCACATGGAATTACATAGAACATGCAGCAGAGATTTTAAAAAATCACCTGCCCCAACCAATGCAGTTTATTGCTTTTACTTCACCTCTCCCCATCCTCCCTCAATCTACATTCTCTCATGGTTACCCAGCCTCCCTTTAAATGCAATTTATTACTTTCCTTAACTTTGGTGGTGCTGTGGAACAAGGTTGACTAAAGCTGCAGCAGGATATAGTTCATATGGAAAGCCAGGTGTAGTGTTGGCAGATAGTTTTTAATACCAACAAGTGCAAGGTGAGGCATTTTGGGAAGTCAAAAAGACAGTAGAGTATATACAGCAAGAGACTGAGGGGTCTAAGTCCATAATTCCCTGAAAGTAGCAACACAGGTGTGTAGGATGGCGAAGAGGTCATATGGCCTTGCCTTCATAGATCAGGGCATTGAATAAGAGTTGGAGCTTTCTGTTCAGAGTTTACAAAACAGTGATTAAAACATACTTGGGAGCATTATATGCATTTCTGGTCGCCTTACTATAGGAGGGAGATGGTTGTACTGGAGAGAGTGCAGAGGAGACTCACCAGGATGGTGCCTGGATTAGCGAAATTTGGTTATGGTGAGAGACTGGATAGTCCGGCCTTGTTTTCCCTAAAGCAAAGGAGGCTGGGGGGGGGGGGGGTGACTTGACAGCAGTATGTACGATTATGAGGCATAGAGTAGATAACTAAAATCTTCTTCCCATGGTAGGGGCATCAAAAACAAGAGGGCGGTTTAAGGTGAGGTACAGGAGTTGAACCCACTTCCAGAGGAGATGCTGGAATCAGATACAATTACTATATTTAAGAGATATTTAGACAGAACTTAAATAGGCAATGCATAGGAGGACATAGTGCTAATGTGGGAAAATGGGATTAGTCTGGCAAACATTCTTCAAAAAGAAACTTTGGAGGTGAAGTTTTTGATTTTCATTTGATACTAAAAAGACCAGAAGATGGTAATTGAAGACCAGATGCTCTGCGCTTGCATGTTGTTCAAGAGAGTATGTAGGAAGGAATCCTTGGCAACTTGCAAGAGAAAAAACTAGAATCTACTTTGAGATTATGTATTCTTGATAAATGGTTTCAGCCCTCAATCATCTTTCAACTTGTATATTTGAGACACCCATTGTAGACAAAGACAGTCAAAAAACATGGGCAGTCATGGCTTGAGTGGTTCTGAATAGTTTCCTTTCAAAGAATATTTGCCATTCCAAGTCATTCACTTTGAGTGGTTCTCAGCAAAAGGCTTCGTTACTCATCCCTCACACCTAAATTTGGTGCAGGGATACAAATATTTCCTCAAGTAAACTGAATGATAGCTTTGCTGAGTCACATTATTATGAGAGACTTACCTGCCACTTCCCTTAATTATTTCTCATGAAATATGTTCTTAAAGAAATAATACTTCAAGTCAGAGCAAACGCTTTTAAGTGGGGTGCTGATTCACTCAAACCACAAAAGCCCCCAATTCCATGCTCGTGCTGGTCAATGCTGTTATTCTATCTTACAGCAAGATTTGTTATTAAAAGCCTAAATTAAATGAGCCCTATTTTATGGAGATGGAATAAAGATATCCATTATTATTCAGTGCATTCTGGTTGGGAACAAACCTGGGGTCATAATGATCCCAATATTCAAACAAGAGCAAGTCAGTCGGTATACGATTGCAGTTGGTTGGGCTTTGAACACAGCTGGTTGGATTTGAATACGTTTCAGCATTCAGTGGGTTTTGATGCAGAAACAGTGTTTTTAGCAGGCCAAGACTCTCCGGATTCAAATCCACTTATGCCTCCCCCTCCGCCCAAACCCAATAATTTCAATCTTATTTGTAATTTCAAACACCCACACTGGTGGCAGCAGCTCTGAAAGCCTTGCAAATAATGTTAAATAGACTTAGGAGACATTGATTCATTACTGGCAGTTTTTTCTCAATTAAAAATGATCAGTAAAATGAGGTAAATTAAAAGTTGAATAGAAAAGCAAATGGCAGGTCAGGATTTTGAAAGATTAAATATATTTTTTGAAAATGATACAGCAGACTAAACACTGCCATTCAAACCTTAGCACATATACATTTCTGGATAAAGCAACACTCAACTGTCTGATTCTGTATTTGAACATCATTTTATTACAATGGCAGATTAATGTTGAATTTCATTTACAGAACAAACAGGTGTGTACCAAAACAAATCTCTAGCACTAGAATCTATAAGAGGAAAGAAAAACAACGACGAGTGTACTCTGTACAATGTAGATTGATACATGACATGATTGAGCCAAAATGCAGATCACTTTCCATGGGTTGAACTGCATAAAATTGAGCTTCAGAGGTTGTTCATATACTGGTCAGAATCAGGGAACGTTAGGGCCTTTCAGCATGTAAACTGGCCCTCTAGCCCACCATGTCCTTGAGTATGTATTTATACTAATCCCACTTTCCGGCACTTGGCCCATAGCCTTCTATGCCATGGGTTTTTTGTCATAGGCATACATACACAGGGTTTAAATGCCATGAAAATTAGCTTTTTGCAGCAGCAGCACAGTACATTACAAACATGACAAACAAACTACTTAAATTAACAAATTACACATAACTGACATGACAAAATAAACAATAAAAATAAGGGTTTTAAGTGTTCATCTAAATACTTAAATGCTATGAGAGTACTTGCATCCATCACCCCCTCCTGATTTCAACCAACCTCTGGATGAATAAAGGCTTCCTCAAATTCCTTCAAAATCTGCTACCACTTACCTTAAACCCATGTCCTCTGGTTATAAGCATCTCTGCCATGGGTGAAGTTTCTCACCATCTATCAATCAATGGCCCCCAATTTTGTATAGCTCAATAAGGTAACCCCCCTCAACCTCCTCTGCTTCAAAAAGAAACCCAGCCCATCTAGTGTCTCCACCTAGTTGAAATTCTCATTCCTAGGCAACATCCAAGTGAATCCCTTTCCAGTCCAATCTCATCCTTCCTATAGTGCGGCGACCAGAATTGCACACAGTTCTCCTCCTGTGGCCTGACTATTCTTTTGTATAATTGTACCAAAACCTCACTGACCTTATGTTCTATGCCACAGCTAATGAAGTATCTTGTATAGCTTCTATTCACCTTATCAGCTGACACAGCTGTCTTCAGGAATTCCTGGACATGTACACCAAGCTCCCTCCAGTATTACCACCTCAAATTTTTCAACAATAATTTCCATTTGCCATCTCTGACCACCTTATCAATATCATTCTGTAGCGAAAGACTACCAACCTCACAGGAGCAAAGGATGGGAATGGACTAAACATTCTCCACAGGCAACCTTGGTAAACAGAAAGGAAGACACAAGCTAGGGTTGCCACCAATCTGGCAGGGATACAAATGTGTGTTGTATGTGGAATGTAGCGAAATGCTATTTCACAAGGCTTTTCTCAGAATAGATATGGAACACTTGGCCAAAACAATATCCAATTCCAGTGAAATTTATGACTGATCAAGCCATTCTGCAGATAATCAGTAACTGGTTACTTCAACCCATGGCAGTTACATCCAAAGTTCTTGCCCAAGGATAGGCTTTAATAGTGGGAGAAATGATGAGGAAACATCAAGTGCACCTCAGAGGTTAAAAATTACCAAAGCAGGGACTGAAGTTTATTGCAGTAAAGGTTTTCAAAGCCCAAGGAATGAGGGTTAAATATTAGGATGTGATGTTACGCCACATTAGTCTAGAGTGTTATATTCTGAACTCAATAAGCCATAATAAGACAGGAATCATTCAAAGGAAGTTATTTAATGAACGGCTGAGGAGTGTTAGAACCACAAACCCATACTTGCACTTTATCAGAAGAACCCACAAATCAGAGCATCAGTCTAGTGATTTGAGTACAGACATATAACACCTTGCATTTCAGGAACTCCTCCTTTGGATGTCCTATTCTTCAAATTCCCAAGCCATGGTAATGTTTGATGCTGATGTTTCAAACACCAGAAGCTTCCATCAAAAGTAATCACAGGAAATACAGCAAAATCAATTGATGTTTGAGAGACCAAACTATGAATAAAACTATCATAAAACCAAAATAGGCAGCTGCAAGAATCAAGTATCATGCGCAACTACACTGGAACCAAAATATCAAGGGGCAAAGTGCATTGCCAGCAATTAACTCAACCTCAATGTTTCATCAACTTGTAATCACTCCAATCTCAGTTACTGAGTCAGCAGTAAGTAGGGGACTTCCATATCTTCACTAAAGCAGAAAATTATGGAAATACGCAACAGGTCAGGAAGTATATGTGTAAAGAAAAACAGAGTTAATAACTCAGGTTGAAGACCCTTTGTCAGAGACTCCTAACGTGCATATCTTCACATTAGGAGGCTGAGCACCCAGTCATTGCTGACTTGTTTACCAACATCCAATAAAACAGGACATACATTTGCTTTGTCTCAAGAGGCTTCAGCACAGAGGCTGACAATAAAGTCAGAACTTTTACTTTCCTCTGTAGTCTTAGTGGTTTTGAGATGTCAGGGCAGTTATTTGCTCCTCCTGCAGGGAAACTTCCCGTGCCCCTGGTGACTATACTTGTGGTAAGAGTCCAGCTGCAGCTCCCTTCAGACTGCATCAAAGTGGCTGCAGCTGCAGTTGGACAATCATAGACAATAGTTTTAGTGAGATAGTTAAACCTCATATGCAGGCAGCAGATAGTTGGGTGACTGCCAGGAAATGTACAGAGAGTGCAGGATTCTCTTGTGGCCACTCTCCTGATGAACAAGTATCACATTTTGGATTCCATTGGGTGCCATGACCTTTCAGAGGAAAGCAGCAGCCAGGTCTGTGGTACAATGACAGGCTCTGATGCATAGCAGGGAAGGGTGGTGACAAGGAGAGGTGCAGTGATAGGAGACTCAATAGTTAGGGGGACAAATAGGAGCTTCTGTGGTCATGATCAAGACTCCAGGATGGTGTGTTGCCTGCCGGGTGAGAGGGTCAAAGACGTCTCCCAGTGATTGCATAAGATTCTCAAATGGGGAAGGTGAGCAGCCGGAGGCCATTGTACATATTGGTAGCAACGAAATAGGAAGAAAAAGGAATGAGACCCTTCAGTGTGGATATAGGGAGTTAGGCAGAAGGTTAAAAAGCAGGACCTCAAAGATTGTAATTCTGGATTACTCCCAGTGGCACATGCAATTGAGGGTAGGAATAGAATAGGGCAGATGAATGCAGGGCTGAGGAGCTGGTGCAGGCAGGAGGGATTCAGGTTCTTGGACCACTGGGTTCTCTTCTGGGGCAGAGGTGATCTGTACAAGAGGGGCAGGTTCCACCAGAACTGGAGAGGACCAATATCCTAGCATGGAGATTAGCTAGAGCTACTCAGGAGAATTTAAACTAGTCTGGCAGGGGTGGGACCCAAAGCAGTAGTATGGAAGATGAAAAGGTTGAGGCAAAGATAGCAGTTAAAGCAAGCAGGTTCGGTTGGCAGGACAGGCAAGACAAGACAGGGAGCGAGGAAGGTCCGATAGACTATGCTGCATGTATTTTAACGCAAGAAGCCTGCCAGGTAAAGCATATGCACTCAGGGCACGGAGGTACATGGAAATGGGATATAAATTCATTGATGGGCACGTGAGAGCGAAAAGGTTACTGGGAAAGTAGTAGCACTGGATTGATGTGAGAGCCGACACATACTTGATGGGCCAAATGACCTCCTCCTATATCATGAGAAATATGAAAAGGATTCTAAATTGGTTCACTGGCAGGTAACAAAGGATGACAGGTGTTTTTTGTGGCTGGAAGACTGTTATTAGTGTTTGTACAGCACTTAATACTCTGTCCCTTGCTTCTTGTTAAACACGTCAATGGTTTAGATTTAAATGTAGGGGCCATGATAAAGAAGTCTGTATGGTGACAGTGGGAGGAAAGCTTTAGACTGCAAGAAGGTATTGATAGTCTAGTCAAATGAGCAAAAAAGTGACAAATGGAATTTAACCCAGAGAAGTGCAAGTTAATACATTTGGGGGGATGCAAAAGATCGTCAAAATAAATGGGAGGCCATTATGTCATTGTGTGTACATCTGAATAGATCCTTAAAAGGTAACAGCACAGGCCAAAAAGATCAGCTGCAGCTAAAAAACGGAGGTCAAGCTACTGTACAATATTAGTTCCATCAGTTTAATTAGCTTGATCAAATTAAAGCTGTGATTGCGCCAGCAAGAGCACAGGGGATATTTGCAAGGATGTTGGCCAGGACTCAAGCAGTGTAGCTCTGAGGAGAAACTATATAAGCTGGGCTCATTTTCCTTGGAATAGGAAGAAGCTGAGAAGTGACTGAATTGAAGAGTACAAAATTACTGACATCCAGATACACAAAATAGGAAGGACATTTTGCCTTAGGAGAGGGGTCAAAGATCAGTGTCAACGTTTTTTTAAGTATCTGTAGGGTTGGCACAGTGGTGCAGGCTAGTAGTCTCATCTTCAGTCAAAGATAATATGGAAATGGCATACTTCTGTATTGTAAGGAAATACAATAATTAATAGAAAGGTTAAAGGGGAAATGGGGGGAAAAATTAATCTACAGGACAGTAGGGGACTAGAATTCACTGCCGAGAAGGAGAATGAAAGAAGAAATCTTCATTGCAAAGAATTACCTAAATGTGTACTTGAAGGGCTGTGACGTTCAAGGCAATGGATATCGTGTTATTGGGGAATAAGCAAGCATCCATATGCATTCTTAACCACCTTATCAACCTCTGCTGTTGCCTTCAGAGATTATGGAAGATGTATACCAAGACCCCACTTCCTCAGTGCTCCCTGGTGTCCTAGGATTCATTGTGTGTATCTTAGCCTCATTAGACCTCCCAGAATGCATTACCTCATTTTTCAGGATAAAATTCCATCTGCCATTTCTCTACCCATCTTTCCAACTCCTCAATATTATTCTTTAGCTGAAGATTACCCTCTTCACTCAAAAACACCAAACCTTGTGTTATCTGTGAACTTACTCAAGATCACTAATATATATAACAGCAAAAATCCCAGCATGGAACTCTGCTGTATACAGCTGGTCACAGGCTTTCAATTGCTTGAACAACCCTCAACCTCCCATGTACATAATCAACTATCCCATTCTTCCCAACCACTTAGTCACCTCCTTGAAAAATTTGATCAAATTAGTCAGATAGGATCTCCCTTAAGAAAATTATGCCAACTATCCCTGATGATTCCCTGCCTCTCCAAGTGCAAATTAATCCTATCACTCAATTTTTTTCCCCGATAATTTCCCCTACCACTGATCTTACACTTACAGCCCTGTAATTACCTGGCTAATCAATGTTGCCTTTCTTGAATAAAAGTACCACATTTGCTGTCCTCTAGTCACCTAGCACCTCTTCTGTAGTCAGAAGATTTGAAAGTTTCCGTCAGAGCCCTGGAAATCTTCCTTACTTTCCACAGCAGTCAGGGGACTTACCCATCTTTAAGACCACTAAGACGTCTAATACCCTTTTCCTTTTAATGGTAACTTGTTCTAGAATTCCACTGCCCCTCTCCCTGAATTCTCCAATTACAATGCCCTCCTCCACAGTGCATACAGATGGCAGGTATTCATTGAAGACCTCACCTCTATTCTCTTGCTCCACTCAGATTGCTACTTTCCTCTAATAGGCCCCAGTCTTTCCAATAATATTACTTACAAAATGCTTTGGGATTTTTCTTAATCTTGCTCACCAGTACAATTTCATACCACCCCTTTGCCATCCTAATTACATTTTTGTTTTGAGTATCCCATACACATTTTATTCCCCTGTAAAGCTTTTTCCACTTTCAGTTTCTCTTTATCCACTCCTCAATATCCTTGACATCCAGGGCTTCTTGGACTTGTTGGCCTTACCTTTCACCACTATGTGAACAAGCTGGTCCCGATCTCTCAATTCCATTTTTGAACAACCCCAACTGTTCACATGTAAAAGTATTTGCAAGTCACTGCTCCCAGACCACTTTTTCCACACCCTGCCTTATTACATTGAAATCAGCCTTCACCAAATTCTAGTCCATCTTTGTCCTTCTCCATAACAAGCTTAAAATTTGCAAAAATGCTCTTCCACTGCCATTCCCTCTACTGGCCCGGCTACATTTCCAAAGACGAGATCTAGTATCACCTGCTCGCTAGCAGGACCATCTAAGCACTGGCTTAAATGGCACTCAGGGCACACTTTAAAATTTCTGCCCCCCTCTAGGCCTTTCACACTAAAGCAAAGTCAGTTAACATTATGCAGAAGTTAACAGCCTCTTCTACTTTTACCTTTTATTTCTGAACTATTCTTTTATTTACCTGCCTATTTGTTTCTCTATCTCCCACTGTTCGGAGACCTCCAGCACAAGTAAATACTTCTGTTTTTCTTATGCACCCAAATGGCCTCATCTGAAGAACCTTCTAGGATATCCCCCCTCCCCTTACTGCAGTAAAGGACTTCTTGATAAATACTGTAGTGCCACCCCTTTTACATCCCTCCGAGGCCCATTAAAATTCTGTACCCAAGAATTTCAGAGCTTTTATTGGCAGTTCTGCACACCTTTCAACCACGTCTCCATGACAGAAATATCATATTCTCATGTGTTAATCAGCACCCTTGATTCATCAGCCTTATTTCAGACCTTGGCGGGGAGGTGTGGCCATGATAGTTAGTAGTGATATAAAATCAACAGAAAGGAAGGATATTGGGTCAGAGGAGGTGGAATCCTTGTGGGTGGAGCTAAGAAATAGCAAGGGTAAAAGGACAATAGTAGCAGTCATATATAGGCCCCCTAATAGCAGTCAGCAAGTGGACGATAAGTTGCAGTTTGAGATAGAAAAAACATGCCAGAGTGACAATGTGAAGATAATTATGGGGGATTTTAACATGAAGGTGGACTGGGAAATCCAGAATGGCGGTAGTACTCAGGAGAGGGAGTTTGTGGAATGTCTAAGGGACGTTTTTCTAGAGCAACTTGTTGAAGAGCCCACCAGGGGATCGGCTGTTTTGGATTGGGTGCTGTGTAATGAACCGGAGGTGATTAGGGAACTAAAGGTAAAGGAACCACTGGGAACCAGTGATCACAATATGATTGAGTTCAGTTTCAAGTTTGAGAAGGAGAAGCTGATAACTGGTGTATCGATATTTCAGTGGAACAAAGGAAATTACAATGGTATGAGAGAGGAGTTGGCCCTAATTGATTGGAAGAGTAAGCTGGCTGGAGGCACGGCAGAGGAGAAATGGAAGGAATTTCTACAGGAAATAAGGAAATTGCAGGATAGATATATTCCAAGAAAAAAGGTTTTGAATGGAAAAATGGCACAAATGTGGATAACGAGAGAGGTGAAGGCTAAAATAAAAGCAAAAGGGGCGGCGTACAAAGAAGCAAAAATTAGTGGGAAAACAGAAGACTGGGAAGCTTTTAAAAACCTGCAGAGAGAAACTAAGAAGGTCATTAGGAAAGAAAAGATGAATTATGAAAGGAAGTTGGCAGATAACATTCGAAAGGATACTAAGACTTTTTTTTAAATACATAAGGTGTAAAAGAGAGACACGGGTTGATATAGGACCAATTGATAATGGTGCAGGAGCTATTATAATGGACGATAGAGAGATGGCAGAGGAATTGAATGAATATTTTGCATCGGTCTTCACCGTGGAGGACATCGGCAATGTGCCGGTTAGTCAGGAGGCTCACGAAACGGAACTGAGTTCAGTTAAGATTACTAGGGAAAAGGTGCTAGGAAAACTATATAGGCTAAAGACTGATAAGTCTCCCGGACCGGATGAGGTACATCCCCGGGTTCTGAAGGAGGTGGCTTTAGAGATAGCGGAGGCATTGGCGATAATTTTCCAGAAATCGATAGATTCCGGAGTGGTTCCAGAGGACTGGAGGGTCGCAAATGCAGTTCTGTTGTATAAGAAAGGTGGGAGGCAGAATAAAGGAAATTATTAGTCTATTAGACCTATTAGTCTGACATCAGTGGTGGGAAAGTTATTGGAATCTATCCTCAAGGATGGGGTTACGGAATACCTAGAGGCGCAAGGCAAGATAGGTCCTAGCCAACATGGTTTTGTGAAGGGAAGATCCTGCCTGACCAACCTATTGGAGTTTTTTTGAAGAAATCACAGGTAGGGTGGATAAGGGAGAGGCGGTAGATGTTGTGTATTTAGACTTTCAAAAGGCCTTTGATAAGGTGCCTCACAAGAGACTGATTAATAAGATGAGAGGTCATGGAATTATGGGTAGGATAACAGAATGGGTGGAGCATTGGCTGGTTGACAGGAAGCAAAGAGTAGAAATAAAAGGATCTCGTTCTGGTTGGTTACCGGTTACTAGTGGTGTGCCGCAGGGGTCGGTGTTGGGACCGCTCCTTTTTACCTTGTACATTAACGATTTGGATGATGGAATAAATGGTTTCGTGGCTAAGTTTGCGGATGACACCAAGATAGGGGGAGGAGTAGGGAGTATTGAAGAGATAGGAAGGTTGCAGAGGGACCTAGACAGTTTAGGAGAATGGGCAAGGAAATGGCAGATGAGATTCAATGTAGGGAAATGTGCAGTTGTACACTTTGGAAACAGAAATAAGCGGGCAGATTATTATCTAGGAGCAGAGAAAATCCAAAGCACAGAAGTACAAAGGGACTTGGGGGTACTCATGCAGGATACCTTAAAGGTTAACCACCAGGTCGGATCGGCGGTAAAGAAAGCGAATGCTATGTTGGCATTCATTTCGAGAGGTATAGTGTATAAAAGTAAGGAAGTGTTGATGAGGCTCTACGGGGCACTAGTGAGGCCTCATTTGGAATATTGTGCGCAGTTTTGGGCCCCACATCTTAGGAAGGATGTGCTGACGTTGGAGAGGGTTCAGAGGAGATTTACGAGGATGATTCCAGGAAGGGCTTATGTATGAGGAGCGTTTGTCGCCTCTTGGACTGTACTCACTGGAGTACAGAAGAATGAGAGGGGACCTCATAGCGACATTGAAAATATTGATAGGAAAGAACAGAGTAAATGTGGCTAGGCTGTTTTCCTTGGTGGGTGAATCCAGAACCAGAGGACACAATCTTAAAATTAGAGGGTACAGTTTCAAAACAGAGATGAGGAAAAATTTCTTTAGCCAGAGGGTGGTGAATTTGTGGAACTCCTTGCCACGTACAGCAGTGGAGGCCAGATCAGTGGGGGCGTTCAAGGAGTAGATAGATAGATAGCTAAGTAGTCAGGATATCAAGGGATATGGGGATAAGGCCAGAAATTGGGATTAGAATAGGTTTTTTTTTCTTCTTCTTCCCTCATTCCTCATTTCTATTTCTCATTTCTATTTCCCTTTCCTTGGAGCAGACTCGATGGGCCGAATGGCCTGTTTCTGCTCCCTTGTCTTGTGATCTTGTGAAAATAAACCCAATCCAGCTGGCATTCCTTCCACATGCCTTATCACACCTTTGAATGCCCTGCCTACTAGGCAAACCTAATTTTCCTTTCACTGTTGACTACACCATACCCCCAACTGTACACCTACCTCATTGCCAATTCTTCTGCCACAGTTTATATCCTAACCAACAACACTAGCAAACATACCCATCAAGATGGACTTCTCTGTTCATGTGCAATCTATCTGACTCGTATAGCTACCATCTTCCCCAGAAATATTCCCAGTATTCAAGAAATTCAAAGCCATCCCTCCTGCACCATCTCTTCAACCACACATTCATCTGATTTACCACCTATTTCTGCATGCACTAGCATATGGCAATGGAAGTAATCCAGAGATTACAACCTTTGAGATCTTTTTAAATCTGCTACCTACCTCCCTAACTTCAAGCTGTAGGACCACATCTCTCATTTGATTTATGTCGTTATTGGCAACACGAACCCTGACCTCTAGCCATTTACCCTCCCCCTGCAACTGTTCCATGGCATCCTTGACCCTGTCACCAGGGACACAACACACTTTCCTAGATTCACATCTACAGCTCTCACCTATTTGACTCTCAATCCATTCACCTACCACTATTTCCCTGGACACTTGCTCCTCACCATTTGAGCAGTTGAGCCACTCGCAACGTCATGAACTCAGCAACAGCTGCACTCCCCAAAGGAGTATTCACGCTCGCTGCGTTTCAACATGGAAAAATGGTTCTGGAGTGCGATGCACTCTGAGACTTCATTGACTTCCTCCCTTCCTCTGGCTGGTGGTGAACTATCCCCTCTCTGATTGCAGGGTCAGCAACTCTAAAATGGGGCCATCCACATGGCTCTCAGCTTTGTGGATGCACTGCAGTGCATCCAGCTGGCATTCAAGCTCAAAAACCAGTGAAGCATCCCGCTGATATGAGCATCCAGGTCACAAGGAGCAGCTAGGAGTATCCACATGCTGTAGGCTGTGCAATACGCAGAACTGAGCTGCTAATTTAAAAAACAGCCCCTTAAGATGTAATCCAAATACAAAAGATTTACCTTTAGATTAAGCTCCAAGTTACTCATCTTAAAGAATACTAATCATGCTACTAATCTGTGGCAAAAATGCTCTATGTTCTAATAAGCAACAAACTGTTTTCACAGATAAACAGAATGAACAAGAGCGATTTTGATTATATAAAACACTAAATGAAAAATAAAATTGTAATTCATGGTACAATGACAGTTGTCAAATCTGTAGTATACAATCAGGTTCAGAACCTCTGCTACAATTCTGGGTCTCCATAATGAACAGTGGAGGCTAGTGGAATTGACTGAGCCTGAATGTTACAAAAAGGCAAGAGCAGAGTTTGAAGGCTACTTTTCCAACTCAATCTACTAACGTTATAATTATACTGGAACATTATGCTCGATGCGCATTTAATTCTGATGTAAAGAGTTTAAAGTCATACAGCTCAGTAACAGGCTCTTTGGCCCTTTATGTCTATGCCGACCATCTATACTCATCCCATTTACAGATCATCCCATCTGATTTTATCAGATTCCATTATCCTTGCTCTAACAATCTCCCTTGAATCACATGGAGTGAACTGAACTGTCTGAAGATTGGCTTCTGTAATGGTGGGGCCTTCAAAAGGCAGTAAAGATAGATTATTCATTTTGCACTACTGGCTCTTGCATTTCTCAATAAAACGCCCAGGGCTATCTGTCAATACATCAAAAGTAAACAAATATTCACCTACACAATCAAACTCTAGAGTCAATTGAAATATGCCCATCTTAAAATACATCATGATCTAAATAACAGATGCATAAGAACTGGAGATGAAAGAAAGCTCTCATGCTGTACAAGAGGACCATAGCTAAACAAAGTATTCTTAAGAGTTAATGCCCAGGAATTACAGCTTTTTGAAAAATAACTTTGAAAACGCACAGTAATTTCCCATCCCTTACCACACCCACACTGCTGTCCACCCACACACCTCCAGTACGATTAGCTTCCATGTCTGCTCCACTTCCGCTGTGTATTCTCCCAGCCCCCTCCATCTGCCACCAGGGTAGACAGGTAGCTTCACAGAAGACTGTCGCAACCTCTGCCTCTGAAGTCTTGGACGCAGGCCAATACTGCAGTCTTACATACTTCAGAACACTGACCGACTTCAGTGTCTGCTGCTCGAGAAAACACTCCAAGATTAATGACTTGTCTCACGCACAAGTACAGTTAATGATTTTGCCACTGTATTAGCTGACTTATCATCACATTTTAGGACTAGTACAACACGTTCCTCCTCCCATCTTTAACGTAACAGCACAAGGGAAACTGACAGCCTAACAACGGGCTCAGCCAATACCGTCTCAGACTATCAAGTGCTTGAATAAATTAGAAAATCTTTCAGTCCATAAATCAACAGACTGCTCACAAAGCAACAACTGAAATACTTTATATAAAACAGGTCTGTTCCTATATATATAACAGGTTAAGTCACAGTGAAAAAAGGAAGAGGTTAAAATTCAACTGGAGCAGCTGCACGTCCTCTTCTAGCTGGATGATGCTTACACAGCACACCCAACCTTCAGCCAGACACTCACATGTGGTGTGCCTGCAGCAAGTCCCAATTACAGCATCTATTGTTCCATTGCAAGGGAGGGATCCAAATCACAGCTGAAGCATGAGCATCCCAACACTTAGATCATGTTCATGCAAATGAAAGTAACACTTTAAGAATCTACACATTCAGACCAAGAAGCACATTCCAGGGAACATTGCCTTTTTGTGGCATTAAGGCCACAGTATGAAACAGAAATCACCGCAGCACGAAGGTGATGACAAGACAAAGGTTATTAATCACAGGTACAAGTTAAATTGTACTTTTCTAACCTATCAGTCTGATAACTGAAAAAAATGTAAAATTGATGCAGGAGTCTGCACAGATAGGCAAGGGAAAAATAGTGGGGTACGGTACTAATAAAGGAAGTTATTACAGTACTGGTGAGATAGGATGCCTTTGAGAACTCACATAGAATTCAGAAAGGTTAGTTATAAGCAAAAAGGGAGCTGTCACACTACTGAGGGTATTCTTCAGGCTATCATATGGTGACAACAAGAGAACAGTAAATGTGCAGAGAAATTACAGAAGAAATGTTCATGGGAAGGCTGGAGTTGGGGGTTTCAATTACTCCATTTTTGATTAGAGTAACTTTGGCATAAAGGGAAAAGGTGAAAAAAAAATTCCTGAAATGTACTCAGGAGAACTTCCTTTATCAGTATATATACAGATCAACAAGGCAGGAGGAGAGATCTGAGTCGAGCTTCAAAATAGAAGGACAAACTGCAATGGGATAAAATGGGATTTGGCAAGGATAAAGTGAAATCAAATATCATTAAATAAAACAGCAACAGAACAATAGGTGACCTTTAAAGAGCAGACACATCAGGTACACATTAGGTACATTACCACAAAGAGGAAAGACAAGGTACCCACAGTTCTCCAGATGACAAAGGAGATATGGAAAGGAAAGTCAGCGAATAAGTCAAGAAAGAACCAGACTGGATATTGTGAGATGGAAGGGAAAGTGAAAAGGAAAACAGCTTTGGTGAACAGCATGTATGAGAAGCATTTTACAGTCATTACAAAAGGGACCCCAAAGCCTTCTATGGGAAGCTAAGCAGTAATCAGTTAATAAGGAAATGGGTGAGTCTGATTAGGTATGGAGGTATACACGGGTGCTGCAATATCAAAAAAGAGAATCTTGCCAAAATCTCAGTAGAAGGTAGTAGAGAAAATGAATAAGGGTGAACATTGATGAGAAGGTATTAGAAAAGCTGGCTACACTAACACAATCTTAACTTGGTCTAAAGAGAATGCATCCCAGGTTAAAAATAA
The DNA here is from genome assembly GCF_009764475.1 of Pristis pectinata. NCBI lineage: Eukaryota > Metazoa > Chordata > Chondrichthyes > Rhinopristiformes > Pristidae > Pristis > Pristis pectinata. The sequence continues at coordinate 1,868,201 of NC_067431.1, read as the reverse complement.
AACACAAGTGAGTTAGTAGGTTAATTGGCCACTATGAATTGCCATAGTGTTTAGGCGAGTGGTAGAATCTGGGAAGAGTTGAGGGAAATGTGGGGAGAATAAAATGGGATGTGTAAATGGTGGTTGAGAGTCATCACAGATACAATGGACTAAAGGGCATGTTTCCATGCTGTCTCTCTCTACGACTCTAAGAAAACTGGCAAATAGCCAATGTTGCTTCTTTGTTTAAGAGCAATAGGGACAAACCAGGAAATTAAAGACTAGTGAGCCTTACATCAGCGGTAGTGAAGTTACTGAGAAGAATCCTAAGGACAGAATTTACTCACATTTGGAAAAGCATGGATTTATGAGGGAAAGTCAGCAGGATTTTGTGCAAGGGAGGTCCTGTCTCACAAATTTGATTGAGTTTTTTGAGGAAGTGACAAAAATGATTTACAAGGGTAGGGAAGTACGTGTTGTCTACATGTACTTTAGTGAAGCATTTGACAAGGTCTCTCATGGTAGGCTGGTCGAGAAGTTTAAGTCACATAGGATGCACAGTGAGTTGGAAGTTAGATACAGATTCGCTTGGTCATAGAAGATAGAGGGTACTGGTGGAGGGGTATTCCTCCAACTGGAGGTCTGTGACCAGGTGTGCTCTGAAATGATTAGTACTGGCACCTCTGTTGTTTGTAAAATATATATTAATCATCTGGACAAAAATGTGTGTAGTCTGATTAGTAAGTTTGCAAAGGGTAAGAAAATTGGTGGAATGGTGGATAGTGAGGAAGGTTGTCAAAGGCTACAGCAAAAATAGCAGTTTATTGTTTAATCCAGACAAGTGTGAGGTGCTGCACTTTAGGAAGTCAAATGCAAGAGGAAAGCACAAAGTAAATGGCATGTCACAACTGCACAAAACTTCAGTTAGGCCACATTTGGAGTATTCTGGTTGACACACTACAGTAAGGATGTGGAGGCTTTGGAGAAGATGCAGAGGAGGTTCACCAGGATGTTGCCTGGACTGTAGAATATTAGATACAAGGAGAGGTTGGATCAACTTGGATTGTTTTTCTCTGGAGCATCAGAGGCTGAGGAGAAACCTGAGAAGTATATAAAATTATGAGAGGCACAGATAGGGTAGATAATCAGTGTCTATTTCCCAGGGTGGAAATGGCAAATACTACAGGGCATTGGCTTAAGGTGAGAAGGGGAAAGTTCAGAGGATTTGAGGCAAGGTTTATTTTGAAACAGAGAATGGTAGGTGCCTGGAACACGCTCTGAGGAAAAGTGGTAGAAGCACATATGATAGCAACATACAAGGGGCACTTAGACAGACATGACCAGGCAGGGAATAGAGCAATATAGACCATGTGCAGGAAGATGGGATGAGTTAAATTGGCACAACACACAAAGCGCTGAGGAACTCAGTGAGTCAGGCAGCATCTATGGAGGCAACTGGACAGTCAACATTTCAGGTTGAGACCCTTCATCTAGACTGAAAGAAAGAGGGGAGGTAGTCAGTATAAAAAGGTGGGGGGGGGAGGGGGGAGCAAGAGTTGGTGGATTGTAGATGGATCCAGGTGAGGGAGGTAATAGGCAGGTGAGATGGGGCAAGAGTGGGAATGATGTCAGAATCTGGGAGGTGATAGGTGGAAGTGACAAAGGGCTGAAGATGATGGAATCTGATAGAAGGGGAAGGTGGAGCCTGGAATAAAGGGAAGGAGGTGGGGAGGGGAACCGGTGTGAGGAGTGTGTGGGTGATGGGCAGATGGAGAGAGTGGGGGAGGGGAGAGAGTGGGGGAGGGGAGAGAGTGGGGGAGGGGAGAGAGTGGGGGAGGGGAGAGAGTGGGGGAGGGGAGAGAGTGGGGGAGGGGAGAGAGTGAGGGAGGGGAGAGAGTGGGGGAGGGGAGAGAGGGTGATGGGGACCAGGTGGATCAGAAGGAGAGCGCAAAGGTAAAAAGAGACGGGGAAGCGGTTACTAGAAGTTTGAGAATGCAATGTTCATGCCACCAGGTTCGAGACAGCCCAGGCAGGATATGAGGTGCTGTTCCTCTAATTTGCATTTAGCCTCAACTTGGCAGTGGACAGACATGTCGGAGTGGAAATGGGAAGTGGAATTAAAATGGCTGGGCACCTGGAGATCCTGGCTGGCATGGCAGAAGGAGCGAAGGTACTTGAAGAGGTCATCCAATCTGCATCCGGGTTCACCGATATAGAGGAGACTGCAACAGGAGCATCGGATGCAATAAATAACACCGCAGAATTCATGTGAAAGACCACCTCACCTGGAAGGGCTGTTTAGGGCTCTGGGTGGTGGTGAGGGAGGTGGTGTAGGGGCAGATATTACACCTTTTGTGGTTACAGGGGAGAGTGACAGCGGAGAGAAGGGGATGGGGAAGGGAGTCATGGAGAGAGTGATCCCTGCAGAAAGTGGGGAGGGGGAAGGGAAGTTGAATAGATAGGCTGGTGGGGTGGTAGGTGAGGACTAGGGGAACGCTATCCCTGTTCTGCTTGGGAGGCAGGGATGGGGAAAATGTATAAGTGCAGGAAATAGAGGAGATACAGGTGAGGGCTCCATCAATAGCAGTGGGGGAGGGGGGGCGGCGGGGGAGAGAGAAACCCATTTTCTGAAAATGGACAACACCTTGGATGTCCTGGAGTGGAAGGCCTCATCACAAGAACAAATGTGGTGGAGACAGAGGAACTGGGTAGAGGGAATGGCATCCTTACAAGTAACAGGGAGGGAAGAGGCATAGTCGAGGTAGCTGTGGAAGTCGGTGGGTCTGTAGTAGATGTCGGTGGATAATCTATCTCCTGAAACAGCGACAGAGATCAAGAAAGGGGAGAGGGGTGTCGGAGATGGACTAAGTGAATCTGAGGGCAGGGTGGAAGTTGATAAAATTGACATGCTTCACATGGGTGGAGTTAAATTGGCATTGTGGTTGGCGCAGACACAGGGTCCAAGGGAGCCATTCCCGTGCTGTACTGTTCTATGTTCTATGACTCTAAAGTTGTTGAGGGAGCCAAGACTGGACATTGTAGAAGGGCTGTCATAATATTCCAGTCCTCCCTAGATACAAGGGAGGTGTTGGAAGACAAAGTGGCAAATGTAACACCATTGTTCAAAGCCATGGCAGACAACTACAGGCAAAGTGAGTTTAACCTTAGCTGTCAGTAAACCTTTATGAACAATAATCTGGGAAAACATTAACAGGTATGTGGAAATGTTTAAACTGATAAATATGAACCAGCAGAGACTTGTCAAAAACAAATTGTGTTTGACTAACTTGATTAATTTTTTTCCCATAGCAAAGGGGAGCACTGAAGGTAATGCAGCAAATTTTACCTGTGTGGATCTTTGCAAGGCACTTGAAGTCCCACACTAAAGAAATTCAGGTGCCAGTAGCAACACTGATTAGAAAGCTGAGAGCAGAGGTAAACCATTATTGTTCAGACTGGAGGATGATGGACAGCAGTGTTTAACCAGGCTGAAAACACTTAAAACATTTTTTGTGATCAATCTTTATGACTTAAAGGGTACACAGGGTAAAATTGCTAACTTTGAAAATGTGGCAAACGGAGGGGGTGAGGGTTTGGGGGGGGGGGGGGGGGTCTGTAATTCTGTCTGCAGGGCTGGTGGAAACAAAATAAAGCAAGGATTTCATCTACATGGAGCCAACATAGGCTCTATGGACTGAACAATTTCCTTCTCCACCAATGATTCCATGATTCTCCTTTATACAATAACCACTTGATTATCCTTAAAACAACTATTTTGTTACTCAGAAATCCTTTCAATGTCTTCAATTTCAGCTTCGGAAAGATTCATAATCATCTATGCCAAGAGCAGAGCTTTAATAATTTCCAGCTTTAATGTCTCAGAAGAGTCCTTGGGGCCAACTGATCACCAATAACAAACAAAGACTACTTAACCCAGCTTTCATAGCCAAATAGGTGTCCGGAGGAAACAGTATCAGGTTCCTAGTCCTGATGAGAGGTCTTCAAACTGAAACATTCTCTGTTCCTCCTTCCACAGATGTTGCCACACCTCACTGTTTCAAAACTTGGTTTATATTTCTGATTTCCAACATCTGAAAATTTTTTTTATTTTCTGAGACAAAATAGCTGAAGTAGTCCAAGTCACTCAGTTTTTCAGTAATTAGGATGTTGATACCTGGTGACATGACAACTGTCTTCTTAATATTGACTGCCATGTCAAATTTGGCACATGCAGAGAACTTGATTATGATCTGCTATTTCAGGTGAGCTAGAGATGTTGCACAGTCTGAATAATCAAAGGCTGCGCTCCCTGCCACCCACCCACAGGCGTGCCTACACTATTTTCCAAAGCAGAAAAAAATTCCAAGATGCTTTGTGCTCCTGAAAGCATGTGGACCACTCATACTGCACCCAAATGATAAAAACCTTCACACTTGCTCTTAGCCACATAGATTAATAAGCATGTTACTGCCTTTGAGAGCCATTACAAGAGAGAATCTGCAAATGAACATTACAAAATTATATACAACTTGACTTCAGTGGCACCTTCATTTCTGAAGTTTGTTAAACACTTAGACATATTAATCAGAAAGCCATAGAGAAAAATTCCATTGTTAAACTTGCACTTAAAAGAAGTGGATTTCAGCATTTTGTTGTGTCTATTTTTCTCTTGCTTTCAAAAACCTTACTTCAACCTCCTCCCTCCCCATACTTCAAATCTTCTACAGGCAAATCCCTAAGCTTTAAATTAGCACAATTAATTATTTCTATATGGTGTTAAAACCAGCTCTTTACAAAAGAATACTTTCAAAGAGGGACTGCAACCTCTGGTTAGATTAGCTCTCAGCCAGCTTCTTTTGGTTGCTGCCCCAGATACACAGGACTAAACAAAATGGATACAAACTCTGGGAAAATTTTCACTTGTGTATTTTTCTTTCCCAATGCATACATTATGTAGATCACAGATTAATGGAAGAGCCTGCCATGTATTGAAGGTTCTGTTGTTGTAAGATTTACCAGATCTTTGAAAATCCTTAAATAAAATGTGCAAGTAATCAGATTTAAATGTTCATCTAGTCATCAATTATTTGTGAATATCACAGCAATTAAGCAATTAAAATATGTTTAATACTGTAATTCACAAATAAATCAAAGGAAAATGCTTTACCTTGATAAATGCTACTCATAATAATCTATAATGCTGAACACATTCAAATCTCACTGTCCACATTCCCCATTTCTGTAAACTCCTCCAGCCCAAACCCTCTAATTTTACAGGCTAAGAACAGCTTTTACTTGGGTGAGGACAGGGTGGGCAGGAAACGGGAGGGGAGAAGAGGGGGCAGGCACATGGGCTCAGTCAGCAGTTGCAAGAGCAGGACTGCCACATTGAATCACAGAAAAGTTACAGCACATTAGGCAGCCATTCAGCCTTGTGTGTTCGCAAGGTTCTCTACCAAAGCAACCTATTAGACCCACCCCTTTCTCCAAGGTCTTGCAAATTTTCCTCACCATATATTTATCCAATTCTCTCTGCCCTCAGCATCCTTAAGCAAATTCTGATTTTTGTCCTTAATAGGCCCAACTCCTCCAGGTATCACCCTTTTACTCTCTACATCGCATATCCCCAATACTAGAACATCTTCAACCAGAGGTGCTGAGTGAACAATCCACCTCAACCATCACTGGGATGCCATTGCCCAGACACCAACATTCAAGCCCAATACCACAGATAAGGCAGCTTATTTAGTGGAAATATCATCTACCACTAGCAAAACAATGACTGTGGTTTACATCAACTACAAACTTAATACAGCAACAAATCAATAAACAAGACTTTTTTCTAGTCTGAGAGATAATCTCTCTGTTGAGGAACTGGTCTCAGAACATTTACAGCATGATTTTCTTACAGACCAAATTTTTCCTGAGGAAAGTTAGATATTTTCATTGTTATGTGAAATAAATATGAATATATTTTAGGTAGATTAAGCATCTGACACAGAATAATTATCACAACATTGCATTGGAACTTCTCCCTCAAATGATGGCCTTGATGTGCACCTCTATTGCTTTTGGCCCATGTGGCCCTTTTTTTTAAAAACCAGATGTGAAATCTTTCAGGAAAATAGCAGCGATGAAGAAATTTGAGTTAGCTGTCGCTGCTGTTTCCACTGCAACCACAAACAAATATCTTGCTTCCTGAAAACACCACAACAGATACCACAAGCATCAATTACCAACATGGTTCAATTTGGTAATGAGAGCATGCAGTCAATGATCTGTCTGTAGTGGTGAAATGGGGTTCGTACAAAAAAAATTACAAATAATATTTCATATGTACAATTAGACAATAGGTCCAAATCTATTATTATTTTCGCATGCATTTCTTATCAGATGTTCAATAGTCTAATGATATTGGAGTAATTAACAATTGGAGGTCAAGTTCAAACCACCAATCTGGCAGATTGTGAAAACTAATTCCAGAACTACTATGGTTTGCTCAGCAATGACAAATATAATCTATGATTCACCTCTTGATAAATGGCCTCAAATGTCCATTGACATTCCATTTCTCTCTGCAATTCACTCCAGACTCAGATTCGTTTATTGTAATATATTCCAGGGTGCAATGAAATTCCTTGCCTGTGTGAAGCTCACAAAGTAAACAGTATACATGGTAATAATACAACAATAAATACAGAGACAGGCCCAATGAGTAGCAAAAATAGTAGAAGTATAACAGAGAGCAACGTAATTTCAACATCTATAATCTTGAAGGCAAGTGTGGTGAAATAAAATCTATACACTCAAAACTAAGAAAGTGAGGCAGACAGATTTAAAAATCATTTCACTCAATTCTTATGCTTCTGCAGTTTGAGTCAAAAACCTAGAAATGGCTTTATTACTTTTTAACAGCATTAAAACAGCATTGTGGTACTCTGTCCCATAGATATCAAGATCTTCTGCTATGTTCGAGGTATTATTGTGCTTTATTGTTTAATACCGCACTGTGTCAGTCCCACCACAGCACATTCATGTGATCTAACTGCAAGTTCTTTCAGCAGCCAGCACTTAGTTTAGCAACTATAATCTTGCAGCCAGCTCTTAAAAGCGATATACCACAATACAAGTGACACACTTCCAGCTGCAAGCATCATTTCTGAGTGAGTGGATTCTGAACCGATAGGAGGGTGGTGGGAGAGCATTCTGAAGGGGTCAGTGGGAACTGCAGATCCTCCAGGTCTCCACCCATGGACAGGAAGTTGGCAGGGAGGTCTCTGGAAGTAATTCTGCCATGCAGTTGATGAATTCCTACACCTTGAGGAATCCTGCAATGGAGACAAATGCCAATTCTGTCTGATCCTGTGAGCTTCATTGAAAAAGAGATGAACTCTTCCCACATTTGCATGTCACTTCTATTGGAGCAATGAGCAGCAAGTTGGTGTGTGTCAAAAATTAGCAGGAACAACCCAAATTCTGAGGCAAGGAAACTGAAAGCAACTTTACTTACCATCTCCATGGGCAAAACCATTCAAACACACATACAAGGTTGCATTTGACATTGCCAAAAACCACTCATCTCAGAGAAGACAAAGAAAACAGTTTAGTGTTAGCCCTTAAAACAGCATGGTTTCGGGAAATGGGGCTAGTGAAACTTGCTCATTCTGTTTGTAAATAAAAGCTTTTTTTCTCTGATAAATGCCATTGCCAATCACTCTGGAAATGAGTTTACTGTTAATGTTGCAGAGTATTACTCAGACTGTTACAGAGTATTCCTGTTGAAACCATTTGAGGGAGTTTTACAACAAACAAAAAGTACCAATTCAAACGAAAATCCCACTTAAGTCTGGCGCTACAACGCCTGGAAACGAGCACCACAGTACTCCATTTTGGCTTATTCCAATTTTCAACTGCACAGCACCTTTCACTTGGAGTTGTGCAAAGGAATTTCTAAGCCATACTTTCAGGGGAACAGCTATACTGCCCAAATCTTTCCTCCTGTCTGCTCTGTTGAACAGTAATTGAATGATGTTGATTGCTATAAATCATTTTGTAAATGGCAAGAGAGTGAAAGGTGAATTAGATGCGTCTCGGTCTTTTCTCATCTTCAAACTCCCATGTTCATTATGTTGGAATCAATAATGGCAAAGTAATGGTACATTCATCCAGATGAAAAGATAACAGGTTCAAAGCTTTCTCCACACACATCAGCACATAATCAGGCTAGTACTTTCGCTGAAGTACTGAAGAGTGATGTACCAAGTTCCAAATGAAACTTTAAGCCAAAGTGCTACCCCCATTCACGTGTGGCACTGATCAAAGACATGGAAAGTTCTCCCATCACCCTAACCAGTATTTAAAAACTGACTATCTTGTACTTCGTTCAATGTTTTTGAAGCTATGCTGTCCACAAATCAGCTGCAGTGTTTCCTCAAGTACAACTGTGACTACACTTCAGAAGTTGTTCTTTAAACAGCATGTTTAATGACATCCAAAGAACACTATAAATGCAGGTTCTTTCAGATTATTTTTACATTACAGGAGATGCACACATACAACTCTTCCAATAGCTACATTAATTATAAATTACCAAGCATAGAGCAGTACAAACAATGTGGCAGCCCATATTAGATTTAATCATGATTAATGAGAGAGTTAGAGAGTTAAATATCTATCTAATGGCAACCATAATAATGTTGTGTTTCAAGGGGAGGAACACAGAAGAGAGAGTCTTCATTTAGTTAAGATCAATTTCAATGGGATAAGGCACAGACTATCTACAGTAAACTGAGGAAATACTCATGGCCAAGGTAAAAGATCAGCAGCAAATATTCACAAATAAAATTAGCATTTAAAATTAGTTTATACACAAGCACTCCACTTACCACAAAAAAGGACAAAAGACTAAAGAACAATATAAAACAAAAAGCAAACAAAAAATGAGAAATAGCAAAGATCCTGATGAAGAGAAATTGAAAGAATAGCAAAACTTGACAGACAAATGCTATTTCTATAACAGAACAAAATCAAGGGGACTAATGACCTGCCCCTGCATAGCTATCCCTACCAACACAACATCCAAAAGAAAGGTCCTAACTAGCATCATTGAGGGCCTCTTTCTAACTGAGTGAAACACCTGTGATGAAAACCGATCTAAAATTTCACTTGTAGAAAAGTAAACAACATCCTCTCCTAAAACATGCTGGTTAAGAGAGAATACTGGGGAAGGGTTCCAACTAATGGCATTGGGCACTGCAGGGGCAGCAGAAAATTTAACGTTTCAAATATGCTACCTTACTAGTTTAGCTGGCCAATAACCTGGATCCCAGTCATCTAGATCATGAAAGCCAATACCAGACCAACTGTAATAGAGAGTCATATACAGCACGTAAACAGGCCCTTCAGCCCAATTCATCCATGCCGACCAAGATGCCTACCTGAGCTAGTCCCATTTGCCTGCACCTGGCCCATATCCCTCTAAAACCTTCATATTCATTGACCTGTCCAAATGTCTTCTAAACATTGTAATTGTACTTGCCTCAACAGCTTCCTCTGGCAGCTCATTCCAAATACTCACCACCCTCTGTGAAAATCTTGCCTCTCAGATCCCTTTTAAATCTTTCCCCCTCTCAACTTAAACCTATGCCCTCTCGTTTTAGACTCCCCTAAGACAGGAAAAGGACTGCGACCACCCACCTTATCTACGCCCCTCGTGATTTTATAAATCTCGAGAAGGTCAACCCCAGCCTCCTTCGCTCCAGGGAAAACAATCCCAGCCTATTAGTCTCTCCTTAAAACTCAAGCCCTCCGGTCCCAGAAACCTGTTTATCTTTTCTGCACCATTTCTAGCTTAATTACAGTATTCCTATAGTATGGCAATCAGAAATGCACACAATATTCCAGGTGCAGTTTCACCAGCGTTTTGTACATGTCGTCCCAACTCTTGAACTCAGTGCCCTGTCCAATGAAGGCAGGCGTGCCTTCTTCACCACTTTGTCTACCTGGGCCACCACTTTCGGGGAACGACGTACTCGTTAACCTAGCTCTTTGTTTTACAACATTCCCCAGGGCTCTATCATTCACTGTGTACACTCTGCCCTGATTTTACTTCCCAACATGCATCACTTCGCACTACTCTGAGTTAAATTCCATCTTTGGCACACTTTCCCAGTTGATCTAGATCCTGTTGTAATCTTAGATAACCTTCTTCACTATCCACCACACTACCAATTTTGGTGTTATCAAACTTACTAAACACACCACCTACATTCTTATCCAAATATACATGACAAACAATAGTGGATCCAGCATACAGTAGCATGCAAAAGTTTGGGCACCCCCGGTCAAAATTTCTGTTACTGTGAATAGCTAAGCGAGTGAAAGATGACCTGATTTCCAAAAGGCATAAAGTTAAAGATGACACATTTCTTTAATATTTTAAGCAAGATTGCACCCTTTTTTCTCCAAACATACCTTTGCTCATTGTGGCCAAAAAAGTTCTATTTTAACTTCATCAGTCCACAGGACTTGTTTCCAAAATGCATCAGGCTTGTTTAGATGTTCCTTTGCAAACTTCTGACGCTGAATTTTGTGGTGAGGATGCAGGAAAGTTTGGAGAAAAAAGGGTGCAGAATTTCATGAAAAGAACACCTCTCCAACTGTTAAGCACAGGGATGGATCGATCACGCTTTGGGCTTGTGTTGCAGCCAGTGGCACGGAGAACATTTCACTGGTAGAGGGAAGAATGAATTCAATTAAATGCCAGCAAAGTCTAAAAGCAAACATCACACCATCTGTAAAAAAAAAGCTGAAGATAAAGAGGATGGCTTCTACAACAGGATAACGATCCTAACCACACCTCAAAATCCACAATGGACTACCTCAAGAGACACAAGCTGAAGGTTTTGCCATGGCCCTCACAAGTCCCCCAACCTAAAAATCATTGGAAATCTGTGGATAGACCTCAAAAGAGCAGTGCATGCAAGATGGTCCAAGAATCTCACAGAACTAGAAGCCTTTTGCAAGGAAGAATGGGCAAAAATCCCCCAAACAAGAATTGAAAGACTCTTAGCTGGCTACAGAAAATGTTTACAAGATGTGATACTTACCAAAGGGGGTGTTACTAAGTACTGACCATGCAGGGTGCCCAAACTTTTGCTTTGGGCCCTTTTCCTTTTTTATTTTGAAACTGTAAAAGATGGAAATAAGAAAGTAATCTTGCTTAAAATATTAAAGAAATGTGTCATCTTTAACTTTATGCCTTTTGGAAGTCAGGTCATCTATCACTTAGCTATTCACAGTAACAGATATTTTGACCAGGTGTGCCCAAACTTTTGCATGCCACTGTAGATCCCTGCAGCACACCACTGGTCACAGGCCTCTGATCTGAAAAACAACCCTTCACTGCCACCATCTCCTTCTACCAAGCCAATTTTGTATCCAGTTGACTAGCTTACCCTCGGTCCCATGTAATCTAACCTTCCAGACCAGCCTACCTTGTCAAAATCTATATTCTTGGGCCAAGATGGAGACAAACAGACAAGGTTCCTGGCTCTTGATCATCTATTGAATGGGCATTTGAGAGTATATTGGACAGCTCATTCACAATCACTGGCAATGCTCATATGGAAGGTATATGGCATTCAGATAACAGCATAGAAAAAGACCATTGGGGTACAGTGGGGGAGGGGGAGGTACTCATTAGACATTTCATTGGTTCAATCACACAGAATTTGTTGGAACATAGATATCTTGAGGGGAACTGGTTAAGGTCACAATCCATGGACCGGTCCTATTAACTAGCAATGCAACTAGCAAAACACTGATTACATTTTCAAAACACTATTCTAACAATTAGAGAGTTAACATTTGTCGCTTGCTCTAGGTCCTGTTCCACTGATTATACATTTATCAGCTGGTCTAAAAGAAAATGAGTACCACTAGGTCTAAGATTCAACAGACTGACTTATAACACCCACATGGGACTGTGGGTGGGTAACAGGCTGCAGCTGATTATTTGCATAGAATTATGTGAGCAGATGCTATGGATCATCAAATAATTCTTCACACACCGTGAAAGATGAATTCACCACATGGAGGCACAAGGTGAATAAAGCACAGGTGGATTTCTGACAATTTGCTGTCAGTGGAGGATAAGAAACAAAACTGCTCACAAAACGGGGGTAAATATTCATTTGCTCTGGACTAAATTTTCTATGTTTGGCCTGATTTAGAGTTGACTTGTTCTGTACAACAGAGTTTGCGGATGGCTAGATGTTGATAAACTGTTGGATATACAATCCAGAGGTAAAATGCATGTAACCTAGGGAATATTTGCAAGACCTATTATAAAAATTCAGATTAATGATAACTGAGGGAAAACTCTCCATTGGCCAGACTTAAAGCAGGTTGATTGTTGACACTGAAGAGCAACAAACTTAGAAACAATTAGAAGTCAATTCGATGATGAGTACACCATTTGGTTCCATTAGCAATTCATCAGATAATGGAGCATTGTAAGCCTAAACTCAACAAGGCCCGGAGAACATTCAGAGTTTGCTGTGAGGCAAAACTCTGAATGTTCTGCAACATGTCAGGCATAGGGTCTTTTAACAGACTTTTGGATAGGTGCATGGAGCTGAGAAAAATAAGAGGGCTATGGGTCTCTAAGGTAGGGACATGTTCGGCACAGCTTTGTGGGCTGAAGGGCCTGAATTGTGCTGTAGGTTTTCTATGTTTCTAAAAAAAATAAACTGCTGGAAGAACCCAGTGGGTCAAGCAGCATCTGTGGCGGCAAAGGAATGGTCAATGTTTCATGTTGAGACCCTACATGTTCTTGACATGAAACATTGACCATCCCTTTCCCTCCACAGGTGCTGCGTGACATGCTGTGTTCTTCCAGCAGTTTATTTTTTGCTCCAGATTCCAGCATCTGCAGTCTCCTGTATCTCCAACATATGTCAGGCAATGGCCATGTCCAACCAACAGGCTGAATCCTCCATTATAAAAGTCTCAGGGGAATTTATCTATCTGGAATTGAAAAATGATCAACTGTTGTCGTCGTGGCTATCCTCGAGGTCGAGGATGATGGTCTTCGTTCCATTGATTTATTTATGGGCTCTCAAGTGGCTTACGAGTCCAATGTAGTGGCTACAGAAGCAGGTGAGAAGCCATGTATTCTGTGGTAAGTAGTTCATCTTCTGATACATCAAAGCCCCTTTATCATCTATAGCCACGAGTCATTACTGGTTTTATCAGTGAGCACTGATTATTAACTTACAAGGAAGGGATGTTGAATCTACATGGAATTGCTAACAGTATGTGAGCAATTCCAGAGGAAATATTTTAGCCCTGAATACAATAAATGAAAGATTAAATAGAATAATTCAAGGGTTGAAGGTCATAGATAAGAAGATAACCCTTTTTACAAAAAGTGGAATGGCTAAGAGAAATCTAGAATCAAAGTTTTAAGATCAACAATTTAAATAGTGAAGAACTGTTTTCCTGGTTGGAAAGGTGATGTGGAAGGGCAGAGGCAGAATTTAAATAATTCTTGGCACATGGGCACATGGCAAGATTACTATTTACTAGTTATTCCTTGTTGCCCTTGAGCACACCACAAATTCCTGGGATTGTTCAAAACCTTACAAATCCATACTCTATTGCTGACACATCATGCCTCTCCCATAACCATGCACCAATCGTCTTTAAAATTCCTGTATTATTCCAAAATACTTAAAGGATGCAACATCCTTAAACATTCTTCTGGCACTGTACCTACTTAGGAAGGTTTTCAAAATTTATGGTTAACGCCCACAACATTCCTTGAATATTTGACTCAGAAAAGCCGTATTACATGAAACTAAATTATGTGCCTGCATCTCAGTAATATCTTTCACACCCAGATCAGAGTAAATACATGTTTTCAGGGTTGATTTAAAAGAACCGAAAGGGGCATCAACTTCCAGAAATTGCAATAACCAACAAAAACCACACGACAAGAATTATTTAAAAACTCTGTTCCCCTGTCCTCCACAGAATCATTCTTCTGGTTGGAACACTGATAAAAATTCTCTGCTGCAATTCTCTCCTCAAATACTGAGTATATTCAAGGATGATCAACAGATTATTTTTTTGAACTAAGGGAATTGGCGGTTATTGTGACCAGGAATGATTTTACTGAATGGTAGACTAAGTAGTTCAAGAAATCACAGTACAGTATATAGTCTTGCATCTACATTTATATCCTTAATAATACAAACATGAGTAGACCATTTATCCCCTTCAACCTGTACTATTATTCAGCAAAACCACACCTAATCTGTTGTTTAACTACTTATCCCCTGATATTTTTGATTTACAAAAATCTATCATTCTTAGATTTAAAATTAATTGGTCCAGAATGGACTACAATTGCAAAAGAGTTCCAGCTTCCACAATCACTAGAAATAGATATAAAAAGGGAAAAATAAACTAGCAATAAGTGTAAAAAGCAGATTGTAAAAGATTCTGCAAATACTTGAAGGAAGAGGGCAGCTAGGTCAGTGTTACGGCAATCAGACAGGAGAATCAAATTGGGGTAAAAGATCAGACCAGATTTCTCATCGAGTGGCAGAGCAGAGTCAAGAAGCTGTTATGGCCAACTCCTGCTCTGATGTTGTTTCCCAAACAAGCTAAAAGATTTGGCCATGAATTTTAAGGTTACCTCCCATAGTCTTAGGCTCCATTTTCACAATGGAAAATAGAACTTTCAAACTGCCTCTTCTCCATTTTAAATGAAAACTCAATTCATTCTAAAAGTTTAGCCTGCCACAGTTGCATGCAACTTTCTCATCAATATAACCAAAACATCATTTTTTGAAAATGCACCACATGGCATTAATCTGCATTTAGTTAGGTGGGCAAACTTTGTTCCTCTTCCAAAATTGTTTTCTCCAAATGAAAACTAATTTCCTAAGCAACCTTCTAAGAAAAATAATAATAGCAAATTAAAAAAGTACCCTGAACAAGCTAAAGCAACATTCAGGAGTAATTCATTTGCCAGAATGCGTTAGCCATCCCATGGCTTGCACCAACAGTCACGCTTCACATTACATACTAGATCTTGAGTCAGCAGATTAACACATCAATGCAATTTTATCACGTGCTCACTAGAACAAGACATCAAAGTAATCAGCAGCAGAAACCCAATCTCCTAATCCTAAATGAAATCATCCAACACTAGGTGGATTCCTGGGATGAAGGAGTTGATAAATGAAAAAGGATGATCTTGGATTTGCTGAATCCCTATGAAGCACCCTGAGATATTTATATTTATTATGTTAAAGGTACTTTATTGCATTACCAGCATTGTGTAACAAATAAGCCAATTGCACACAATAAGCAATGTGATTTTTCATTCCAGCAAACAACCCTCACTACGAAAGGTTTCAACAAGGATTAACATGAGTCAGTGTCAGAAAATATGGGAGCAGAAAACTAGTGGGTGGGGGGGTTGCAGGGCAGATAGAGCAGTTGTAGATTTGTCTGAATTTATTATCCAAAAGCAGCCAGGAATGAGTGTGCAATGAAAAGCTAGAATTCTGACCAATTCTGAAGTAGCAGAGGGCAAGTGCAATGATCCAATCTATTACTCAAATGCAAATGTTAAGTAACATCAAGTATGCCATTTTAAGAACTACTCTACTGAAAAGACAGCAACATTGGCTCCTCTTGCCCTGCAAGAGTAACATCTATCGAAACGCCTGCTCCTTATTAACAGAAGGCTGCATTCCCATCCCTCTGATTACAATACGCCTTGGTTTTATAAGTAGAACTACTCCAACTTGTCACATTACTCACCATAGCAACAGGGAGATAGCTGAAGCACAATGTATTAACATTTCCGCCTCATTGCAACATCTTGGTTGTTGTTTGCTGAACTACAATATCGCCACTGTTTCAATGCACTGAGATTTTTAGACTTCTGTTGCACTCTTCGGTTGCCATGATAGAACACTTTGGGACATTTTATTTTTTTAAAAATTCTTTGCAAAATATCAACATCCAAAGTGTCACACCTATTACCATCAAGTACCAGAAGCTTCAGCAGTAACAATATTCTGAATCATAGTTTCAATGCATTTTATCTTTCACCATAACTACTTATGTTGGTTTGCAGAGAGAATACCCAATCCAAAGCAAATTAATGCAAATGTTTGTGAACTAAAATAAAATAGAAAGGAATTCATGTTTCAGATCAATGACCTATCAACATCGTCACATTTACCACTTACATAAATGCGAGATGGTATCGTAGCTTTTTTAAAAAAAGTCTAATCTTATAAACTACCTATTACTGCAGCACAAACCTGGATTTAGAACAGTCGCTAATACAGCCCAATTACCAGAAGGGCATACAAACTGACAAGTGATTCATGAAAGTAACCCGTCTGGTTTGCAGTGCCACTGTGAGGCAGATCAGGTGTTAATTCTCAGGCTTTCATTCCACTCCTGCTCAAATTAGTTTCACAGTTGACTTAACATACAGCTTTAAGACAAACTGAAAATGTCTGGCCAGTCAAGCTCTAAAGCAAATTGTGTTCTCTGTCATTCTTTATTAAAGTCATTAAAATATAGGTCACAGCACAGAATGAAGTAAAAGGATACTCAGCTACCTGAACAGCAAGAGTCAGAATTCAATAATGTGGTGTCATTCACGGCGCACTGTACTGCATTTCCTCCACTAGATCACTCCCAGCAGCCAGTTTGACTGGCAATCAGCTTACATAGCGATGGATTCAAAGCTGCATCGATTGAAATACAAACAGCAGCATTTTGTGCATGCTAATGTCCAACATATCGTTTATACACCCATATACGAATCCTGCTATAGTGCACCCAGCACCATAAAACCTCCAACTGTGTCAGAGACCAGCAGCAGCTTTCAGCTCTCTGTTCTCCAGTTACATACGATGTAAATGTGATACACTAGCAGCACTTCACTATTTAAACAGTAATGTTTCAGTGCACAGTCTAGGTTGCCACAACTGATGGCACAATGCTCAGAAATTCCATAGTTATAAAAATAGTTCTGTAGTAAATAAAGTCTAATTTGTTTATTCCTCAACTAATCTCTCCTTCAGTTTAACAATCCAGTTGCTTCTAGATCTTACCCACAGAGGTCTCAAATGCTATTCACACAATGGATCCGTGTGACATCACGATTCAGCACTGAAGTACTGTGCCAGTACTAAATTCACAGTCACACGTGAGATTCCCATACCTGCTTCCTTCCAGGATCACAACACAGGCACACGTGAGTGGAGTTGGATGATCTCTCAAGAGGGGTTGCGAAGGTGGGAGGGGGGAGCTGGATAGCATTTCATATTCCTCCACCCTCATTCACCATAGACACTGAAAATAATAAATATAATTGTCAAATTACAAATAAATCCTACCTTTGAAATATGTGTCCTTCCTCAAGAATTGAGAAATGAGCAACGTAGAGCTAAAATTAGTAAGTAACTGAGCTGTGCATCAAAACCCAGGGCAACGTTCTGGGCTGGGATGGATAATCAAGTGGAGTTCCTGCTCCTGACTAGTAGCCCCAGATCGGTGGGAAAGCAAGGAAGGACCAGGATCAAACAAAGCTATAATGCTATCTAATGTAAAAATTCCTCTCTGGGACTTCAAAATATTACAGCTATAAACCTCCAGTCAAAGAACTGGAGAATAGCTGATGTCCAAAGCAGGTTGCCCGCTTGTCATTTTGAATTGAAATGGTAAAAAGGGAAATTAGCCAGATGTACAGTTTGAATTAAAATTAACTGTAGAAAATCCATTTATTACAGTTTCTCATTGGAAGACTATTGTAGTTCTGCATAGAGGTTCCGGTTTAGTCTGACTTTCAGAAATTCAAGGGTTAACAAAGCAGAAATAAAGCTCAATGGTTAACTTCTTGAATATTGAGAAATATCTTTGGGCTTGATGGAAAGTATGAACAGATTGTGATTGCGTGAAATAGTTTCACTGAGTCAGGCTTCCAAATATTTTAAAAAAGACATATCAATTACCCTCTCCAATGACTGAATTTTCCTCTGCAATTCCCAAACTCTTCAAAATAATGCTCTGGGGCATTCACATCCACTTGAGGGGCCAAAAGTGGCTTCAGTTTAACATTCTTTTGATAGGATAAATAGGTGGATAGGGTGAACATGGACCAGTCTACACTTGGGGGGGGGGGGGGATCAGCAGTGGAGAGAATCAGCAGCTTTAAATTCCTTGGCATTAACATATCAGATGTCCTGTCCTGGGCCCAGCATATAGATGCAATCACAAGGAAGGCACGTCAGCAATCTTTAAGAGGTTAAAAAGGTTTGGTTTGTCACCAAATTCTCTAACAAATTTTTTACACAGATGAACTGTTGGAAGTATCCTAACCAGTTGCATCATGATCTAGTACTTCATTTTGTTTTGTTCTTAGTGTTTTTTCTTGTTAAAATTGTGTATAATATGTTCAATGTAAGTTTTTTTTGTGAATGCTGCTATGTGCCTGTGATACTGCTGCAAGTTTTTCATTGCACCTGTTCATACGTGTACTTAAGCATATGATAATAAACTTGACTTTATCACGTCACATCTCTTGATAGAGCTTGAACCCACCATCTTCCAACTCACAGGAGATGGTGCTAATACTGAGTTACAGCTTCTATTGCTAAATAACAGGAAGCTGTGGCCTGAAACATCAGGATTTGGCACAAAATGGCAAAACTGATTTGAGAGAACATCCAGAGAATTTCTCAAATTCTGAATCAGACAACTGAACTTCTGGAGAAATTTAACCATTAGGTCAGTGACTAAGGAAATGGTTAGCATCTGACTGTGCCTAAAAACAGAGACTACAAGATCAAGACACTACAAATACAACCTCAGTCACAGTGAACATAACCACTGCAATAAGAACATCCTAAGTAAAATAAGAGTGAAAAGAGGTTTAGTTTTGACCAATTTTAAAGGAAAACTGTTAGAAATGCCTCAAACCATTGCTCTGCAAGGTGGTTCTACATCGCCAGGCTCTTTCTTTGTGAACGTGTAGGATCTTTATAGCTTTAAAGTAGCCTTGGTCATTGCAGAGACTCAACACAAGATCTACTCCAATAGTCACTAAAGGAGTCCTATAAAATATTAACCAACATGTCTAAATTTCCACCTTAGTTAGACCGAATGAATTCATTGTTGTGAACATGGTCCTATACAAGAACCGCCCAGTAACCTGGCCACGACTCAGGATTATATCCACGCACTACAGTGGAAGACCTATACAAAAGATGACTTCGAGACTGGACTGAAATATTCAGTAATAATGTGTAAACACGGGCTAAGCAGAGTGATTATAATCACAAAACAATAAGCCCCAATTACACATACAACTCTATCACAATTATCTATTTCATCCATGAATAGTACTGTCTTCATCCAAACATTTCTATTTACTTTTCTTTTTAAACTTATTAATGCATCAATTAATCCTTAGTCCATTTTACTTATTACCTATCTTTTAGTTTAATGTAAGCAACATTTAACTACTTCCCTCCTGAAGGATACCAAACACAACTGGAGCTACCATTGTTGGAGTGGACAGTGTTAAGAGTGGGGAGCTGAGGCTTTGGCATGAAGAGGCAGAGTGAGTGGCCCAAGTTTGGAGAGTGAGAGCAGCTCTCTAGAGAAAAAAGGCTTCAGAGAGAAGGCATAGGCAAGAACAGGCAAGGAATTTATTTTATTTTATCATCATTGACTCGGCTTTGGTGCAGAAAGCTTCAGTGAACGGAGGCTAAGGTGAGCTTCAGGCAAGGTCAGTTTTTTTTCTCTTTTTCCACAGTAGAGCAGTGAAATGGCAGTCAGGGCAGTGGTATGTTCCTCTTGAAGGATGTGGGAAGTCAAGGGAGACCTCTGGTGTCCCTGATGACTACACCTGTGAGAAGTGCATCAGGCTGCAGCTCCTTACCGACCACGTTAGGGAACTGGAGCTGGATGAACTCCAGAGCATTGGGGAAACTGAAGAGATGATAGACAAGAGTTACAGGGAGGCAGTCACACCTAGGTTGCAGGATGCAGGTAGCTGGGTGGTCATCAGGAGAGGGAAAGGGGATAGGCAGTCAGTGCAGAGTACCCCTGTGACATTACCTCTCAGTAACAACTATATAGTTTTGGATACTGTTGGGGGAGGTCAATCTCCCAGAGGAAAGCCACAGAAGCCAGGTCTCCGGCACTGTGGCTCAGAAGGAAAGGGGTGGGAAGAGGAGTACAGTAGTGATAGAGGATTCATTGGTTAGGGAAACAGATAGGAGATTCTGTGGACGAGAACAAGACTCTTGAATGGTATGTTGCCTCCCAGGTGCCAGGGTCAGAGACATCTCGGATCGAGTCCACGGCATTCTTAAGTGGGAGGGGGAGCAGCCAGGTCGTGGTCCACATCGGTACCAATGAAATAGGCAGGAAGGGTGACAAGGTCCTGCAAAGTGAGTTCAGGGAGTTAGGTGCCAAGTTAAAAGACAGGACCTCCAGGGTGGTGATCTCAGGATTGCTACCCATGCCACGTTCGAGTGAGGCAAGAAATAGGAAGATAGTGTAGTTTAACACATGGCTAAGGAAATGGTGCAGGAAGGAGGGCTTCAGATTTCTGGATCATTTGGACTCTCTTCCAGGGCAAGTGGACCTGGACAAATGGGACAGTTTGCACCTGAACTGGAGGGGGACCAATATCCTTGCAGGAAGATTTGCTGGTGACGCTTAAGGGGAGTTGAACTAGAGTTGCAAGAAGGTGGGAACCAGAGTTGCAAGGCAGCAAGTGGAGTGGCTGTGGGGAAAGCAGATGTTAAGCCTACAAGCAAAGACAGAAATCGACTGGTTGATGAGCATAGTGGAACTAGTGTTCTAAGATGTGCCTATTTCAATGCAAGGAGTATTGTAGGTAAGACAGATGAACTTAGAGCATGGATCAGCACGTGGAATTATGATTTTGTAGCCATTAGTGAGTCTTGGTTGCAGGAGGGGCAGGACTGGCAGCTCAATGTTCTGAGGTTCTGATGTTTCAGACATGACAGAGAGGGAGATAGTATAGGGGGAGGGGTGGCATTACTCATCAGGGAAAATGTCACGGCAGTGCTCAGAGAGGACATACAGGAGGGCTCGTCTACTGAGGCAATATGGGTGGAAATGAGGATGAAGAAAGGGATGACCACGTTAATGGGACTATATTATAGACCTCCCAATAGCCAGTGGGATTTAGAGGAACAAATCTGGAGACAGATAGCTGCAAGAAAAATAAGGTTGTGATAGTGGGTGATTTTAACTTTCCACATATTGACTTTCCACATACTGACTTTACAGTAAAGAGATTGGATGAGATAGAGTTTGTCAAATGTGTTCAGGGAAGTTTCCTTAATCAATATGTAGAGGTTCCAACTAGAGAGAGCATGATACTGGATTTCCATTTAGGGAATGAAACAGGGCAGATGACAGAAGTGTGTGTAGGGGAACACTTTGGATCTAGTGATCATAATTCCATTAGTTTCAAGATAATTATGGAGAAGGATAGGACTGGTCCTAGGATTCAGATTCTAAATTGGAAGAAAGCCGATTTTAATGGCATCAGAAGGGATCTGGCAGGTGTGGATTGGCATAGGCTGTTTTCTGGCAAAGAGATGCTTGGTAAGCGAGATGCCTTCAAAGGTGAAATATTGAGAATACGGAATCTGTATGTCCCTGTTAGAATAAAAGGCTAACAGGTTTAGGGAACATTGGTTATCGAGGGATATTGAGGCTCTGATAAAGAAAAGGGAGGTGCAGGTCAGGTGTAAGCAGTTAGGATCAAATGAAGAGCTAGAGTACAAGAAATGCAAAAGAACACTTGAAAGAAATCAGGAGGGCAAAAGGAGGACATGAGGTTGCTCTGGCAGACAAGGTGAATGAGAATCCCAAGGGTTTCTCTGGCTATATTAAGAGCAAAAGGGTAGCAAAGGCTGAAATTGGTCCTCGTGAAGATCAGAACAAGCTGGGAAATTATAGGCCGGTGAGTCTGACATCAGTTGTGGGTAAATTATTGGAAGGTATTCTAAGGGACAGGATATATAAGTATTTGGATAGACAGGGCCTGATTAGGGATAGTCAACACGGCTGTCATCATGGTAGGTCATGTCTAACCATCTTATGGAGTTTTGAGAGGAGGTTACCAAGAAGGTCAATGAAGGAAAGGCAGTGGACGTTGTCTACATGGACAAAGCAAGGGCTTTGACAAAGTCCCACATGGGAAGCTAGTCCAGAAGGTTAAGTCACTTGGCATTCAGAATGAAGTAGTCAATTGGATTCAACATTGGCTTAACGTGAGAAGCCAGAGAGTGGTAGTAGCTGGTCGTCTCTCTGACTGGAGGCCTGTGTCCAGTGGTGTGCCACAGGGATCAGTGCTGGGTCCATCATTTATATTAATGATTTAGATGATAGAGTGGTAAACTGAATCAGCGAATTTGCGGATGACACCAAGATTGGGGGTGTAGTGGACAATGAGGAAGGCTATCAAAGCTTGCAGCGTGACCTTGACCAGCAAGGAAAATGGGCTGAGAAATGGCTGATGGAATTTAAAGCAGACAAGTGAGAGGTGTTGCACTTTGGGAGGACAAATCAGGGTATGACTTATACAGTGAATGGTAGGGCTCTGAGGTGTGTGGTAGAACAGAGGGACCTGGGATACAGGTCCATAGCTGCTTGAAAGTGGCATCACAGGTTGATAGGGTCCATAAGGAGAACTTTTGGCACTTTGGCCTTCATAAATCAGAGCACTGAATAAAGGAGTTGGGATGTTATGTTGAAGTTGTACAAGACATTGGTGAGGCCAAATTTGGAGATTTGTGTGCAGTTCTGGTCACCTACCTACAGGAAAGATATCAATAAGCTTGAAAAAGTGCAGAGAAAATTTACAAGGATGTTGTCAGGATTTGAGGACCTGAGTTATAGGGAAAGGCTGAATTGGTTTGGACTTTATTCCCTGGAGTGCAGAAGAATGAGGGGAGATCTTATAGAGGTTTACAAAATTATGAGGGGTATAGATAGGGTGAATGCATGCAGGATATTTCTCCTCAGGTTGGGTGAGACCAGAACTAGAGGTCATAGGTTTAGGGTGAAAGGTGAAATATTTAAGGGGAAATCGGAGGGGAAGCTTCTTCACTCAGAGGATGGAGTGAGTGTGGAACGAGCTGCCAGCGGAAGTGGTAGATGTGGGTTCAATTGTAACATTTAAGAGAAGTCTGGATTGGTACATGAATGGGAGGGGTTTGGAGGCATATGGTCTGGGTGCAGGAAGATGGGACTAGACTGAAAGTCAGGTCAGTATGGACTAGATGGGCCAAAAGGCTTGTTTCTGTGCTGTAGTACTCTACACCATCTACATCCTCTGTGGCAAACTCCCTTAGGATCAGAGTCAAACAGCACAGAAACGGCCAAGCAGTTCATGCCCACCATTTTACCCATCTACACTAATCCTAACTGGCAACATTAAGTTCATATCCTTTTATGCTTTGCCTATTCAAGTGCCTGTCTAAATGCATCCCTATTTATGCCTCTCATAATCTATCAGCCTCCTACACAAGGGTAAAACAAACCTAATCTCTTTGTATTATCAAAGTCCTCCAATCCAAGCAATATCACGGGAATCTCCTCTGCACCACAACTACATCCTTCCTATAATGTGGCAGCCAGAGTTTTCAAAGTTGCAACAGGATGTCCAAACTCTCATATTCTATGCCCCAACCTGTGAAGACAAGCATGTATGCTTTCATCATCCAATCTACCAGTTCTGCCACTTTCAGGGAACTATGGATTTAAACCTCAAGGTCGCTCTGTTCATTAACATTCCCAAGGGCCCTACCATTTACTCCACATCACCTCTACACTTGTCAGAATAAAGTTCCTTCTGCCAACACTCCGTCCAACTTTCCAGCTGACCTATACCTTGCTGTAGCCTGAGACAACCTTCCTCGCTATGTCTCTCAACCACTACCCTATGCCTCCTGTCATCAAGTCAATTTTGGATCCAATTTGCCTTGGGCCTTGGATCCAAGGTGCTTAATCTTCTGGACTAGACTACCAAGCAGAACATGGTCAAATGCTTAACTAAAGTCCACATAGACAATATCTACCATCCTGCCTTCCTCAATCTTCTTGGTTAACTCCTCAAAAACCTCAACCAAATTAGTGAGAGAGGATTTCTCCACACAAAGCCATGGTGAATCTCCCCAATCAGTTCTTGCCTTTTCTAATCTACAGAAATCCTGTCCCTTAGAATTTTCTCCAATAATTTCCCCAAGACTGATGCAAGACTCACTATCCTGGCCTGGCCCTTCCCTGATGTCCTTTAATAAAGAATCAACATTAGCTGTACTCCAATCTTCTAGTCCTTCACCTGTGACTAACAAAGATGAAAAAATCTCCATCAGGGCTTAATCAGTTTCCTCCATAACTTCCCATAGCATCCTGGGATAGATTTTATCCAGCCCTGGGGATTTATCCATCCTTATTAATTCAAGACATAACACCTCCACCTTAACGCTGACCTGCTCCAGATTATCAACATATCCCTCCCTGAACTCAGTATCTTTTATGTCCTTCTCCTTGGTGAACATAAGCAACAAGTATTCTTTTAGGACCTCGCCCACATCCCCTGACTCTACTCATCAATTACCCCTTTCTCCTCTCAGGGGACCTATTCTTTCCTCTTGCTTTCAATATACTTATGGAATATCTCCGGATTCCTTGCTGACCAAATCCTAATAGCTGCACTCTTTTCAAGTCACATTGCCCAATTGTAGCGTGCACATTAATCACACATTGAAAAGCTACCAACCAACAACCATGGAATTGGATTATAAAGCTTAGTTCACTAGCTCTACCCTCATCTCTCATCACGAGCACAGGATAGCACTAATATGACATGTTGGAGACATTTCAATTAACCAATTTTCACATTATGGAGACACAAGAGACTGCAGATGGTGGAATCTGGAGCAACATGCAAGGTGCTGCAGAAACTCAGCGGATCAGGCATCATCTATGGAGGGAAATGGACAGTCAAATGTTTCAGATCGAGACCCTTCATCTGGACTGAAAGATAGAGCGGAGATGGCCAGTATAAAAAGATGGAGGGAAGGTGGGGGGGGGGGGGGGGGGGGGGGGTGGTGGTGGAGCAAGAACTAGCAGGCGATAGGTGGATCCAGGTGAGGAGGGATGACAGGCAGAAGAGGAGGGGATAGTGGGAATATAGCAACAGAAGCTGGAATTTTCACATCATGCTCAGTAAAGCTTTCCTCTGAACAGTATGATATTTAAAGGTGTCAATATCATAGGTGACTTGCAAATCACAACAAGTACTGATGAAACTTCCATAATATGCAACTTTAGAGTCAAATTATATTTAATTTTATTAGTTGGTTCTGATTATTGGATACAACACAGACATTATACAATTAAATAGGTGGACGACTTCCCCATTGGCCCAATGTTCAATCCCAACTGATGCCAGGTAAACTGGCCACAGGCAGGACAACAGTATGCATGTCATCACAATTGGTTCAGGACAGACAGACAGAAACCATCCAATACACCATGTTCTGAACCACAACTCTTAAGATTTTACACCTCAGTGCTCAAGTTGTAAACCAATTAACAATTGCTCCACACATACTCAGTTCATGGTGACCACGAAGCAGGCCTGTGCCATCTTATTGCAAATAGTAAAAATTGTTAGTCTGCAAGTCTTAAGTTGAACACAGCTTTCATCTCTAAAAGAATAAAAACTGGAAACATGCTTAGCATCAGAATATGTAGAACAATATGCCCACAGAGTTGCAAAATCCCTAATATTCAAAGAAGGGGTCCAGTACATTGCAAATGAAATGACCCATCATGTTTCATTGCACGAGTCTAATGCTTCAATAACTATCAATTGCTCTCCCGAGGGGCAGTTAAATCCACAGGTGTTTGTTTGCAACAAATATATATTCCCTAATGAATTTGAAACCCATGGGAAAAGAAATCTGACCAAGGTTAACAACTAACTGATAGCATCAGATTAAAGTTGTTATAATGTTGTCAAAAGAAGTGAATGAGAATTTAGCAAAAGATGGCCATAAAATTGGAGTGAATAGAGTAAACTAGCAAGGGATTGAAAAACTATAAATACTTCTCCCAATCATAAACACAGCATACTGCAGCCCGAGACAGGATAAATTATTAAGGGAGATATGGAAATGGCAGACAGTAAACAAATATTTAAACCTGTCTATCTGGTAGAAACACAAAAAGGTTGAGGAAGAATGAGAAGTTAGTATTAGTCAAGAAGCAGTACTAAAGAAATTAATGAGAATAAAAGACAAAAAGGAATCTCCTAAAGCAGCAGATGGCCCACATTCCAGGGTATCTAGAGGTGCTGACAGTTACTGGTTTTACTCTTACAAAATTTCCTAGATTTCTGAATAGTGCCTGTGAACTGCAAGTAGAAAACAAAGCTCCACTAGTCAGGAAAGGAGAGAAAAAGTAGAACTACATGCAGTTAATTAATTGCTAGAATCTATGAATAGGAACCTGATAACAGGGGACTTAAAATATAATACTTCATAATATAATTGGGCAGGGTTAATAGAATTATGGAATAGTCACAGCACAGAAGAGAATTTGGCCTGTACCAGCTCTATATCAGAGCAATTCAATACCCCATTCCCTGACGGCCCTGCAAGTTATTTCAAATACCTATCCAGCCTCCTTGTCAACAGTATTGAATCTGCCTTTACTGTCACTCCTGGTGGTGCATTCCAGACCCTATAGGCTCACTGCAAAGGATTCACAAGTCACTTTCGTTAATCATCTTCATTTCATATCCCCCAATTCTTGACCTTTCCACCAATGGGAACAGCTTATCTCCATCAAGTCTGTCAACATCCTTAATGATTTTAAATACCTCTATCAGATCCATTTGCAATCCCCTCTGCTTCAGGTGAACAAAAGCCCCAGTTTCTCCAATCTATCCACATAACCAAAGTTCCATATTCTCCAAATCATTTTTGTAAATATCTGCACCATATTTTCAAAATGTCTTTTCTAGATGTGGCACCCAGACCTGGACATGACTCCAATGACAGTTATGGCTGAACCAGGCATGTGATAAAGGCTTAATAAAAGCTCATGATTCACTTGCTCTTGTACTCTTTGCCTCAGTTTATCAAATGCATACTTCTGTATGCTTTATCCACTTTCTCAGTTACTTTCAACAGACTTCGCAAATATACCCACAGATCATTGTTCTTGCATCCCTTTTAAAATTGTACTCAGTTTTACATTACCTCTTTTCATTCTTCCTACCAAATAATAAAATTCACATTCCTCAGCAATTTCATCCTGCACCCTTCAATCAATCCACCAGCCTACTCACACCTCCTTGAAAATTTTTACCATCCTTCTCTCAGTTTGTTACACCTCCAAGTCTTGTGTCATCTGCAAATTTGACAATTTGAAACTTAATGATATATTAAAGTTTGACAAATAACTTTTCCAAGTTGCAAGGATCATTTGGATTTTCAATAAACATTCAAAATTGGATGACAAAGAATGAGTGCTTTAATTGGAATGATTGGAAAGTAACTGCGAGAAGGGTATAGAGAAATTTCATAGTTTTTACATTCACAAGAAGTGTTGCAAACACTATTTCCTCTTCACAATCAAATTATGAAAAGTCAACAGTGCAGGCAATTAGAAAAGCAAGTAACAGGTTATCTTGTTACAAAATTATTGGCATATAGTGTCAAGGAGTCTTATTGCAATAATTTAGTGCTTTGGTAAGACCACACAGGAAACTTCATGCAGAGTACAGCCTTTGCCTCAATGCCTCTTCCATATGGTGTTCAACATGGAAGAGTGCTGAATCTTTAGCTCAGGAAGCAAAGTAGAAGGAAACCTGCAGGAGTTTTCCTTGTCCACGTTTAACACAGTGCAATAAGATTTCATTGGGTCTAAGGTCACTGAACCGTTAGATATTGTACGATAAACTCTAATGGGATAATGCAAATACTGATGGAAGAGTCTGGAAGAGTGCTTGATAAGGCATCATTCTATGACAGTATGTCATGCCGTGGTTTGATTTGTCTGTGAGTCAGCTTTCCCAATTCAGGTACAGCCCCCAAATGTTTGTGAAGAGGATTTTTCAGTCTTACTGAGCTGTGTCTCTGACATGCCCAAATCTAGTGTCTCAATAGATTTTATCTTATTGCTTTGATGGGGTAGTTTGGCATAACCATACAAAGCAATGGTAAGGTCACAGCGGGAGTAACGTGCACAGTTCTGGTCACTACACTATGGGAAGGATATGACTGTGCTAGAGAGGGTGCAGAGAAGATTCAGTAGGATGTTCACCAAGGAGAGACCGGATAGGCTGTGTATGTTCTTCTTTGGAGCACAGAAGGTTGAGGGAGGACCTGATTGAGATATTTAAAATTATGAGAGACATAGAGAGAACTGTGAGAAACATTTTCCCCTAGTAGAGGAGTCTGCAACCAGAAGGTATACGTTTAAGGGAGGCAGCAAGAGATTTAGAATTTTCTTTCACCCAGAGTCAAAGTTTATGGTCATGTGCACAAGCGCAATGAAAAACTTTCAGCAGCATCACAGGCACATAGCATCATATAAGCAATATTTACAAGAAAAACAAATTGAACATAAATCATACACAATTTTTTTTTGAAACAGGAGAGAAACGTAATTTGAACAAAAGAAACAAAGTCCATTTTAGTGCAGTGATCAGAGTAATCATAAGTGTTGCAAAACTGTAGTGGTGATTAGGGTTTTGCCGGTTGATTCAAGAACTGAATGATTAACGGGAAGTAGCTGTTCTTGAACCTGGCGGTGTGGGACTTCAGGCTTTTGTACCTCCTGCCCAATGGTAGCTGTGAAAAGATGGCATGGCCCGGATGGTGGGGATCTTTGATGATAGATGTTACCTTCTTGAGGAGGCACCTCATGTAGATACTATCGATGGTGGGGAGGGATGTGCCTGTGATACATTGGGCAGAGTCCACTACTCTCGGCAGCTTCTTGCACGTTCAAATTTATGTACCAGACCATGACACAACCAATCACGATTCTTTCATCTAGACCATTACAGCACAGTACAAGCCCTTCAGCCCACGATGTTATGTTGATCATTTAACCTACTCTAAGACTAACCGAACCCTTCCCTCCCATAAACCCCTCCATTTTTCTATCATCCATGTGACTCTCTTAAATGTCCCTAATACATCTGTCTCTATCAGCACTCCTGGCAGCATGTTCCATGCATACTCTGTGAAAAACTTGCCTCTGATATCCCTGCCATACTTTCTTCCAATTACCTTAAAATTATGCCCTCTCCTGTTAACCATCTCCGCCCTGGGAAAATGTCTCTAGCTGTCCACTCGATCTATGCCTCATCATCTTGTATGCCTTTATCAGGTCACCTCTCATCCTCTTTCACTACAAAAAGAAAAGCCCTAGTTCACTCAACCTAACTTCATAAGACATGCTCTCCAATCCAGGCAGCATCCTGGTAAATCTCCTCTATACCCTTTCCAAAGCTTCCACATTCTTCCTATAGTGAGGCAACCAGAACTGAACACAATATTCTAAGTGTGGTCTAACCAGGGTTTTCATAGAGCTACATTACCTCATGGCTCTTGAACTCAATACCCCGACTAATGAAGCCCAACACACCACACACCTTCTTAACAACCCGATCAACTTGCACAACAACTTGAGGGATCAATGGACTTGGACCCCAAGATCCCCCTGTTCCTTCACACTGCTAAGAATCCTGCCATTAACCCTGTATCCTGCCTTCAAATTTGACCTTCTAAAGTGAATTACTTCACACTTTTCCGGGTTGAATTCCATCTGACACTCTTCAGCCCAGTTTATCAATATCCCATTGTAACCCTCAACAACCTTTTACACTATCCACAACACCAACAACCTTTGTGTCATCTGCAAACTTACTAACCCACCCTTCCACTTCCTTCATCCAATCATTTATACATATTAAAAAATCACAAAGAGTAGGCGTCCCAGAACAGATCCCTGCGGAACACCACTGGTCACTGACCTCCAGGCAGAACACGCTCCACCTACAACCACCCTCTGCCTTCTATGGGCAAGCCAATTCCAAATCCACACAGACAAGTTTCCCTGGATCCCATGCCTCCTGACCTTCTGAATACAGCCTATTATGGGGAACCTTATCAAATGCCTTACCAAAATCCATATACACCACATCCACTGCTCTACCCTCAATGGGTTTTGTCACATCCTCAAAGAATTCAATCAGGCTCGTGAGGCATGACCTGTCCCTCACAAAGCCATCCTGACTATCCCTAATCAGACTATGCTTCTCCAAATACTCATAAATCCAGTCCCGAAGAATCTTTTCCAATAATTTGCCCACCACTGAAGTAAGACTCATTGGTCTATAATTCCCAGGGTTATCCCTACTCCCTTTCTTGCGCAAAGGAATAACATTTGCCACCATCTAATTATCTGGCACTACTCCCGTGGCCAGTGAGGACACAAAGATCATCGCCAAGGGCCCAGAAATCTCTTCCCTCGCTTCCTTTAGTATCCAGGGATATATCCCGTCCAGTCCTGAGAACTTATCTATCCTAATGTTTTTCAAAAGTTCCAGCACATTCTCCTCCTTAACATCAACATGTTCTAGCTTATCAGCATGTTTTATGCTGTCCTCACAAATGTCAAGGTCTCACTCTGAAGCAAAGTATTCATTAAGGACCTCCCCTACCTCCTGACTCCAGGCACGTTTCCTCCTCTATCCCTAATCGGTCCTACTTTCACTCTAGTCATCCTCCTGTTCTTCACATACGAGCAGAACTCCTTGGGGTTTTCCTTAATCCTACTCACCAAGGACTTCTCATGCCCCCTTCTAGCTCTAAGTCCTCCTTCCTGGTTACCTTGTGATTCTCTAGAGCTCTGTCTGATCCTTGCTTCCTAAACCTTAAGCAAGCTTCTTTTTTTTCCACGAGATATTCCACATCTCGTCAACCATGGTTCCTTCAGCCCACCATCCTTTTCCTGCCTCAATGGGACAAACCTATCCAGAACCCCATTGGAAGTGATCTCTAAACAACCTCCACATTTCTGTTGTGCATTTCCCTAGAGTACATCTGCTCCCAATTTACATTGCCTCATTGCATCATAATTCCCCCTCCCACAATTAAATACTTTTCCATACCATCTGCTCCTATCCCTCTCCAAGGCAAGGGTAAAGGTCAGGGAGTGTGGTCACCATCTCCGAGATGCTCACCCACCAAGAGATCTGACACCTGACCAGGTTCATTGCCTAGTACTAGGTCCAGAATGGCCTCTCTTCTCATTGGCCTGTCGACATACTGTGTCAGGAATCCTTCCCGGACACACCTAACAAATTCCGCCCCATCCAAACCTTTTGCACTAAACAGGTGCCGATCAATATTAGGGGAGTTGAAATCACCCATGACAACAACCCTGTTATTTTTGCACCTTTCCAAAATCTGCCTCCCGATCTGTTCCCCAGTGTCTCTGTTGCTATTGGGGGAGGGGTTTATGGAATACTCTCAATAGAGTGATTGCTCCCTTCCCGTTTCTGATCTCCACCCACACTGACTCAGTAGACGATCCCTCCAGGACATCGTCTTCCCTTTCTGCAGCTGTGATACTATCCCTGATTAGCAATGCCACTCTCCTTCCTCTTTTACCTCCCTCTCTGCCCCTTTTGAAAGATCTAAACTCTGGAACATCCAGCAGCCAGCCATTCCTGCCCTTGTGACAGCCAAGTCTTTGTAATAGCCACAACATCGTAGTTCCACGCTCCAAGTTCACCACCCTTGTTGCTGATGCTTCTTGCATTAGAATAGACACACTTCAATCTATCCAACTGACTGCAATTTTGTCCTATCGATTGCCTATCCTTCCTCACAGTTTCTCTACACACTGCATCAACCTGTACACCAACTGCCCCATCCACTGACTGATCACTCAGGTTCCCATCCCCCTGCCAACCTAGTTTAAACCTTCCACAACAGCTCTAGCAAACCTGCCCGCAAGGATATTGGCCCCCCTCCAGTTCAGGTGTAACATGTCCCTTTTGTACAGGTCATACCTTCCCCATAAGAGATCCCAAGGATCCACATCTCTGAAACCCTGCCCCCTACACCAACTCCTCAGCCACACAGTCATCTTCCAAATCAACTGACGTGTGGCACAGGCAGCAATCCAGAGATTACCACCCTTGAGGTCCTGCTTTTCAGCTTCTGAATTAGTTCTCCATATTCCCTTTTCAGGACCTCATCATTTTTTCCTACCTACAACGTCGGTACCAATATGTACCACGACTTCTAGCTGCTCACCCTCCCCCTTTAGAATACTGCAGAACCGATCTGAGGCGTCCCTGACCCTGGGAGGCAACATCCATAGAATCTCCTGTCTGCTCCCCTAACTATTGCTCTCCCCTCCTGAGCCACAGAGACAGATTCAGTGCCAGCAACCTGACCGCTGCAGCTTTCCCCTGGTAGGTTGTCCCCCCCCCCCCCCCCACCAGTATCAAAAGCGGTATACCTATTATTGAGGGGAACAGCCACAGAGGTACTCTGCACTATCTGCCTATTCACTTCCCCTCTCCTAACAGTCACCTGCCTCCTGCAACTTAGGTGTGGCTATCTCCCTGTAGCTTTCATCTATCACCTCCTCATTCTCCCCTATGAGCCAAAGGTCATCCAGTTGCAGCTCCAATTCCCTAACAGAGTCTGTAAGGAGCTGCAGCTGGATTCACCTCTCGCAGATGTAGCTACCAGGGAGACTTAAGATCTCCCAGATCTCCTACATCTGGCAGAAAGAACACACTGCTGACCCTGGATCTATTGTCACTACTTTAGCTAGGCACTAATAGACAAAGAAAGAAAAGAAACTTACAAACTGGTATCGGTATTGGTTTATTATTGTCACTTGTACCAAAGTACAGTGAAAAACTTGCCTTGCATACTGATCATACAAGTCAATTCATTACACAGTGCAATTACATCGAGTTAGTACAGAGTGCATTGAAGTAGTACAGGTAAAAACAATAACAGAACAAAGCGTCACAGCTACAGAGGAAGTGCAGTGCAGGTAGCCAATAAGGTGCAAGGTCACAACAAGGTCGATTGTGAGGTCAGAGTCCATCTCATCACATAAGGGAACCGTTCAATTGTCTTATCACAGTGGGATAGAAGCTGTCCTTGAGCCTGGTGGTACGTGCCCTCAGGCTCCTGTATCTTCTGCCTGATGGGAGAGGAGAGAAGAGAGAAGAGAGAACGACCCAGATGGGTGGGGTCTTTGATTATGCTGGCTGCTTCACCAAGGCAGCGAGAGTTAAAGCCAGAGTCCAAGGCCTCTTCAGCCAAAGCCTCAGCTCCCCACTCTGCTTGACCCTACCTTTTTATTAGTTGTTGCCAATTTCCCACTCAATTATCACCTAACAATTCACAGCTGTGCCTCTTATAACTGGAAATAACTGGAAAAGAACTGGGTCCAGACACTCAGCTCTTTATATGGCTCCCATTTCTCGCACCGCGAGTCCCGCTTCTCATTCCAAGTCACATCTGTAGAATCTGTATCTCTGTAGATCTTCTACATCTGTAGAAGTCTGTTAAGTGTTCAGTGACAAGCCAAACCAAACCTCCTGAGTAAAGAAAAAATGCTGGTGTGTTTTCCTTATGATTGCACCTATGCGCTGGGCCCAGGACAGGTCATCCGATATGTTAACGCCCAGGAACTTAAAGCTACTGACTCTCTCCATTGCCAGTCCCCCAATGTAGAAGGGTGCATGTTCACCCTCCTTCCCCTTCCACAGTCAACAATCAGCTCTAGTTTTGCTGGCATTGAGCGAGAGGTTGTTGTTATGGCACCACTCAACCAGGTGTCCTATCTCGCTCCGGTAAACTGACTCATCGCCACCTGTGATCTGTCCAACAACAATAGTGTTGTTGGCAAATTTGAAGATGGCATTGGAGCTGTGCTTAGCCACACAAGTGGGTTAAAATGTGAAATGCACTCCTGGGGTGGTTGAGGAGCCAGAGACTCTCATAATATTTAAGTACTTAGATGAGAACTTAAAAACACCATGGCAAAGACCAAGGGCTAAAAAAAAATGAGATTTGTATTGATAGGTACTTGATGGCCGGCATGAACACTGTGGGCTGAAGGACCTGTTTGATTAAGACTCTGAGCAGCATGCTAAGCCACTTCAGAAAGCATTTAAGAGACTAGCTATTCAACTGGTATACAGTCACATATATAGTATAACAGAGTGGTTTAGAATAATTGATGTTCTTCACAAAAGGACATGCAAGCCCAAGGATACAAAAAGTTTGTGCAATCAAAATCCAGAGGATTCGCTGGCAGAATTCTCAAAAAACTTCATACTCTAACAACCTGTAGATAGGTAACTTATTAGTGGTGGTGGTCATGATAGGTGGTGATAAGGACTAATTATACCCTCATACCATTGATCATAACCTGATGACATCCCCAAGTACATTTTACCCAACTGTCTCTGAAGTGTGATCATTGCTGCAAGGTAGGAAACATGGCAGTCAATCAGCCAACACGGCCTGGAGTAGAACTGAGCAAATTCCAAAATATGGACAACTGGAGAGCAGCCATACAACCCAACCTTAGTGCAGATAACAGGCAACAAAGCTGAAGTGATAAAATTATTGAGCTATTTTGGTTGCAATCTGCAATGTACAGGAAGCAGTGAAGCAGAGATTAGAATATCAGTCTTGCTATGTTTATGAAGTAGCTTGTTAGATGCATCTGCTGTCACAACTTTATTACAAATGACCTGCCTCAACAACTATAAATCCCATACTGAGATAGAAAGTCAGTCAATAACAACGTCGGGAAACTGTACTAAAGGTAAATGCTTCACATTCACTAGAGAAATCACATTATCATTGCAGAGGTGTGTTATCAAAGAGCAGTGCCTGGCAATGACCAAAATAAACAGAGTGGGGTGACTGCTTTTTCAGACATAGTTGCCTCCACTGATTTACACAAGGCACCATGTTCTATGTCCCACCATGACACCAGAGCAAATCTCACAGCAAATCACAATTGACAAGGACATATACAGTATGGTTGAGGCTGACCTCAAACATGATAACCTTGGACTTCACTCAGAGTAGTGCCTTGCTCAGGATAGTTTGTCTAGCCGGCCACAATGCTCCATCCAAAGGCAACTGACCAAGGAGAAAAAAATTTCCTCATAGCAGGTTCCCACAAAAACCAAATAACAGCAATGATTTTAGCTGAGCTGGAAGTGTTGACATTTTCTACTGCTCAAAATGTGCAGTGCAGTCTTATATATTCACCCAAGAGGGCAGACAGGATTGTGTTTTAACATCTCATCCAAATGACACAACATACTGCCATACTCCCCATGTGCTGCAACAGACTGTCAACCTACAATTTTTATGCTCAGAACTCTGGAGCGAAGCTCACAACTCTGACTCAGAGTCAACGGGCTATCCATTGGGCTACCAATCACTTCTGGAATGCAGAAGTAGGCATTTGGGCTGGCACGTCTCCCCACCACAGCAACAATCACTTCAGTAATCAGTGCAATACACCTCAAACGGCACAGCAAATGCTGAATAAGTTGTCTACTTTAGGACACCTAGATTGAGCCAAAATAAAGGTAAAGTCCTTTCCATTATGCCTTGCATGAGATTGCCCATTACTGCAGCAGTGTGACATTAACCCTCTCACATAGCAACGTTTTAGAGGCATTTAGACAGATTCATGAATGAGGAGGGAACAGAAGGATCCAGATCACGTGCAAGAAGGTGGGATTAATTTAGATAGGCATTATGGTAAGTGCAGATGTAGTGGGCCAAAGGGACTGTTTCTATGCTGTATTGTTTTATGTTCTATTTGAATTTTCTATAGCTTGAGAGACACTATCTATTGACTGCAGTAGAACTACTGGTGAATTCTGCACTGCGCATGGGCACCCACAGTTAAAAACCCAAGTCAGTATCACCCAGACACACTGCATTCAGTACAGATCTCTATATTTACCATTTGAGCTACATTTGTAACATAGACTGATAAAAGAATGCAAAAGCAAGTCAGATTTTAATTATAGCAACTTTGGTATTATTGTGTCGCAGTGGGTTAGTGCACAGAAACAAGGCTCATGAGTATTGTGGAAGGGAAACAGCAAGGAAGAGAGCAGAAACAAGGTGAAATTGAGATCAGTGGGTGGCTAGCAGTACAAATGAATATGTACAAGTTGTTGTTGGCATTATACAAGAGGAAACATGGACGTGAATTCCATCAACACATCAGAGGAACATCTGGATTGTGGAATGTATGTGGTAAGAACAGCAACCAATATAAGCAGCATTCTCTGAAGGGAGGTTTCAGGGATACTGGTATAATTCCTGTGGAAACATCAAGCAATAATGACAGCGCATTTGTGCAGTTAAAAAGAAACCAAGGACTATACTGGTTAAGTCAATATTGTAAAGACCTCAGCACAAATCTGTGCAAAAGGAAATATTTAAGCAGAATCTTCCCTCAGAGCCAACTTTTCATTACCAACTAAATGCAGACAGATGTTGTATACAGACAAGCATGCAAGATCTTACATCCCACAAGTGATTGGACCGAGTGCTCGGAAGTGCAGAGGAAGTGATTCAAAGAACGCCTTGTGTTTGTTCCCCCGGGAGTCATCATGTTATAATCATGTTAAATAAACTTCGATATTGGCTACATTTTATGTTACTACATTCCAGTGCAGTTAGAAATTGCAAAGCAGCGTGTTAGATTCTCAATGCCACCCAGAATGTAGACTTTCCACTAGACTTAGTCTGCAGCACCACAGCAGTTTTTCCACATTACTCCCTGCTCTTTCAACAATAAGGGAATCCATTTTCCCATTCTCTTTCCTCTGCATCAGAAAAGAGCTATTGAACTGCAGCTATCAATGATGGATGTCATTGTTGAAACCGTGGGAAAGTATTTAAACACAGCTATGAGGCTGTCCATTATGGACCAAGTATTACCTAAAAAGTGAAAGAGCAGCAACAGTGAACATCAAGAGATTGAGGGGTTCATATGCAGAGATTATTAAAATGCAGTGTCAATTGCACATAGTCATCAAAAGGGTTAATGTTAGCACTTGTAACTCCAGGGCTAGCACCAAAAGGGAATAAGCTTTTCTAGGTCCCTTAGGATCAAGGATGACTACAACTCTGTGGGTTGAGACGAATAATAATCCTAATGTGGGATTAATTGTCTCTGCCACAGGTAGAGCTGGTGAAGCTCGATAGGCCAGGAAAGTGGTTGTTTGGATTGTTGCATGCTCTCCCTGCTCGGTACCATATACTCCTGTCAGAGAAGCTCAAATGGCTCCATACGTCCTTGGATGGTTCGCCACCAAACCTGAGAAGTTTTCAGGCAGGGACTTCCAAGAATCAATGACAATGTTACAGTCTTTTTTCCCCCAAGGAGGCCTTGAGAATGCCTGTAAAACAATGGAATTTTGATAACCATGATCAGAGCCTTGATGCTGGGGATTTTGAACGGGGAGAGGAAGCTGATATTGGATCCCTCATCCGTTCAATAAATTTGGCATATTATGCACAAGCAGGATTGGTCTAGTGCTTTGGATATGCCCGCTTTAAGTTATCCATGTCTCAAAATAGCTGTTTGGTGCATTGCAAGTATGGCACCAAGGTTCAGGTGTTCTTCCACCTGATGAAAAGTGTGCTTGAAGACCAAAATATACTTTTCCTCAGGTGGTCAAAAGGCTGCACTGGCGCAGTGGAGGATTTCATCATCAATATCATTGTTGAAAGGTAGCTCGGGATATGGGAAATGATCCATGTTGACCTGGGTCTCATCATGGATCCTGATTGTCAGGAAATGGCGTTATGCAGCAGTGGCAGATAAAAGGCCTGGTGATGGTATCAACAGCAGGTTGCAGCTCATTCACTGAACATATACGTAGGCAAGCATCATCTGCATCCCATAGCTTGATGACTGAGGTTGGAGTGATCATGATTTTGGAGTGAATGCCGAAGTCAAATAGTTTCCAGCTTATTCTATAGACTAGATATACCCAGCCTGGAGCTCAAAAGAGACAAGCGAAGTACCAGAGCAAGGAAGATTGAGGCAAAGGTTGGAATGACGACAGTCTTGCTTAATCATGAGTGTGCAGTGGGATTGGGTTTGTGGTAAATCCGTTAGTGAAGATCATGACTTGTATGTTATCATGGAACAGATAAGGAACAATTACAAGTGTACAACAATTACAAGTGTACAACAGTAACCATGTGAGAGGGATCCTCTTCAGTTGACTTGAGTCAAAAGATTTCATGAGGTCAAAAATTCACATGTACAATGGTTGATGACGTTCACTGCATTTTTCTTGGACTTAAGGGCTAATGTACAGAAATCACTAATATAGAAGGTACAACACTGGACAGGCCATTCGGCCCACAATGTTGTGTCAATCTTGATGCCAATTTATACTAAATGTCCTCCTCCTGTGTATCATCCATATCCCTCCATTCCTTCCATATTCATATGTCTATCTAAAAGCCTCTTAAACTCCACCAAACTGCCTGATTCCACGACTACCCCTGGTAACCCATTCCAGGCACCTACCACTCTGCGTAAAAAACTTGCCCCTCACGTCACCTTTAAATTTCCTCCCTCTAACCTTAAAAGCATGTCCTCTGGTGTTTGACATTTCTACCCTGGGGAACAGATTCTGACTGTCTACCCCATCTGTGTCTCTCATAATTTTTGGTAAACCTCTTCTGCACCTTTTCCCACAGTCTCCACATCCTTCTTATAATGGGGTGACCAGAACTGCACACAATACTCCAAGTGTGGTCTGACTAAAGATTTGTTTGTATAGCTGCATATGTAGTGATATGTAGTGATCAAGTACAAACAATAATTAAAATGGTTAATACAACGTTAGCCTTTGCAACAAGAGGGCCAGAAAGCAGACAGGTTTTGTAATAGGTCTGATGTGAGGCATACTGCATCCTCTGTTCTGAGGATGTCACCTATTTATCAGTACATTACCAGGACTCCATGGGTTACATTATAGGGACATTAAACTGAGCTTGGACCTCATTGCTTCTAGAATTCTGGAGAACTAACACGTTCTCTTCAGAATTCTAGAAGCAAAATAATTAATTTCAATTAATAATTTCAAAAGTCTGCTAGACAAAGATAGAGATCTCAGACAGACAAAAAAGATGCAGCTCAGACATGATCTAACAAATCAGCAGAACAGGCTCAATGGCCTCGGGTTGCTTCCATTCTCAGATACACAACTCTGAACCATTGCTAAACTGTTCCCGAAAATTCATTCTAACTCTTTCATTTAAGCTCCAACTATCACTGCTGGACGAACGTCATTAAATTGCAAAGCAGATTAAGGAAAAAGAAAAAGCCAGGTGTTCTGGCATTCTGGCTCTGAGAACTGCTCCGAAACAATGAAAATCCAATAATATCCATGAACAACAGTAGTAACCTCGAGTACAAAATGAACAAGTCAATCACCACTTCCTCATGAGCAATCCACTGTAAAACACTGATAATCTACTGTTCAATTATTCAGAATTCCTGATGGCTCAGTATCTGACTCAGCAGGTGATATTTCCTGTGTTCCAGTAAAACCCAGAGTCCCTTTCCCTGCTCTTTTCACTGAAAGAAAATAAATTAAATGTTGACGTATTAGTATTCAGCAGTCTGGAATATCAACTAGTCCAGCACCAAAGTCCCACACTTAACAGATTAAATGTACTAAAAAACTGTACACGTTAAGATTTTGTTCTATATTCCTCAGCATAGTTCTGAACTCTAAACAATTCCAGAGAAGCACAGAAATTTTCAGCGAAGAGATACACAGCAGATTCACCTACATCTTTAAATTTGGGGTTATTGTTCTGCACAAACCACATAATTTGACCAGAAGGACCAAACCCTGAAGCTTCAACTGATCACACTAAACTGAACCTGCTGTTTCTGACACTTTGTATTCTCAGATTTGCAAGCATTAGCTCATTACATTTGTATTAAAAACCTTAGATCTGATCAGACGCCAGTGGGGAACTACAAATAGACAATGCAAGCTGAGTATTAAGGGTTTGGCGAGGTATTGTGGGAAGGAAATCAAGAGAGTTACTAACGCTAGGTCACTATACGGCAACTTCTGAGTTCACCAGCAAGACATCAAACAACAGTAGCCATTGCCAGCAACAAGTTTAGTTTTACAGTGGTCCGCAATTAAACAGCATGCCAACATAGCAAAGCTTCAGCAATTTGGCTACTGTCAAAAAAATGACCAATGCCAATGAAACTATGCTCAGATCAGTAGATTGAGATGAGGGAAAGGACTGACAAAATCAGCTAGGTTCAATGTTTAGTTTCTAAGCAGCCCTCAGTGAAGAGTCAAGAGCTGCAACTCTTTGAAGTGCCTTTCCTGTCTTTCGTAAAAGTCAGTGAAATTACTTTCAAAAGCAGTCACTTTCTATGAACCAGTAAAAATAACTTGAACATAGACTAGTACAAGCATGATTACTGTTATATAATATTTTGTAACTGAAGGATTGACAGAATCTCAATTTAATATCTCATCTAACAAAGAGTACTTCTGGCAACGTAGCACTCTGAGAACTGCAATGAAATGTCAACTAGGTTATGCCCTCAAGGCCAAGAGCTAGCTCAAATCCACAACTTTCTCAGAGACAAATATTCTTCCATAGCTAAGGATTTTAAATTATTTCTTACATATTTCAAGGACTATACTGAAATACAAAGCTGATTGTTATTATTGTGGAAGCTTTCTACATACAATTGGTAAAGTTCCCATAAAATAACAGTGATTATCCTTCCCCAGACATAAAATGCTCAAGATGTCAAGAGGTTGTCAGGTGCTACATAAATGCCAGTTTATTCTCCTTGCAAATGCAGTATTGCAAACAACCAGGGAAGAGAGAAGCTTCTGTCAAAAAGAGGAATATAAGTGAGGCCTAGAATTATTAAACAGGCGATTGGCACAAACACAGTCTTGAGGCCAAGGCAAAGCGCACACAACCATTGCACAGCTTTAGGTACATTATTAATATGTTGAAAAGTGAGGCTATGAATTAGCTGGTGGTACAATTTGAGGTTCTCATTACATGAAAGTATTGCAATGTAATTATAACAGTTAATGTTTTGCAGTCAGGGAGAAAACTATACAAGATCAGAAGGATGAGGAGAAAGCATTCTTTCACTTCAAAGCTTCAAAAGCTGTTTTTATTGGTGTTCTAAAAGCAACGTTTAGTGCCTTGATCTCACATTTCCTCCAGAGAACCAAGCTAAACACACACTGTTAACTGGGATGCAGAGAAGAGAAAGGGAGATCCTGGTGCAAGAACCGTACAGGCAAGATAGTCAAATCAACGACATTGGTATCATCATGTGAACATACAAATTAAGAGTTGCACAAGGCCATTGAGTAATGTCATAAGTGATTTGATTGATACCTCAACTCCATATTCCTGGCTACCTGTGGTAATCTTTCCTTCCCCTTGCTTATAAGTATTTCTCTACTTCTAGCTTAAAAATAAAGACCATACTTTCACTACCCTTTACAGTTACAAAAAAAATCAACTCTCCAAGAAAAAAAAACTGCACCTCATCTACTTTAAATGAATGACCCCCTGGTTCTAGATTCTCTAGATGGTCACATCCAACTTGCCAGAGCAACAGTGGTGCAGCTTGTAGAAGAATCACTGCCTCACAACACCAGAGACCCAGGTTCAATCCTGACCTCAGGTGCTGTGTGGAGTTCGCACATTCTTTGTGTAACTGTGTGGGTTCCTTCCAGGTACTCTGGTTTCCTTCCACATCCCAAAGGTGTGCAGGTTGGTAGGTTAATCAACCACTGTAAATTGCCCCTGGTGTCCAGGTGAGTGGTAGAATCTGAGGGGAGTTGGAGAATGTGGGGAGAATAAAAAAAATGAGATTAATGTATTAGTGTAAATGGGTGGTTGATGATCAGTGTGAACTTGATGGACAAAAAGTCTGTTTCTGTGCTGTATGACTCTATGACCCCTCAGGATTTTGTGTTTCAATCAAATCCACCCTCAATCTTCTAAACTCTAGCAGATACAAGCCTAGCCTATTTAATCTTTCTTGAGTCAAATTGAGTCTATTGTCATATGCACAAGTATGGTGAGGTGCGGGGACAATGGAAAAACTGATTGCAGCATCCATCATTAAGGACTCTCACCACCTGGGACATGCCCTCTTCACATTACTACCATCGGGGAGGAGGTACAAGAGCCTGAAGACCCACACTCAACGTTTCAGGAACAGCTTCTTCCCCTCCGCCATCAGATTTCTGAATGGTCCATGAACACTACTTTGTTATTCCTCTTTTGCACTATTTATTTTTGTAACATAGTAATTTTTATACATCTTTATGTCTTGCACTGTACTGGTGCCACAAAACAACAAATTTCACGACACAAGTCCATGATAATAAACCTGATTGTGATTTGCTTACAGCAGCATCACAGGCACTTGGATTCAGAAAACACATACAAGTTATAAATAAATTAATCATAAATTATAAAAGACTTAAGAAAAAAGAAACTGTGCAAAGACACTAGTGCAAAAAAAAAGTCCATAGTAGTGCAAGAAGTAGTCCATAGTGTTCCATTGCCGAGGTAAGATTAGGGTTGTGCAGTTTGGTTCAAGAACCAAGTAGCCGTTCCTGAACCTGGTGATGTGGGCCTCTGTACCTCCTTCCTGCCCCATGGTAGCAGTGAGAAGACAACCTACTCATTCCCAGTGTTACAAACTTTCTCTGAACTGCCTCCAACAGAAAAATATTCTTCCTTAACAAAAAAATCACTGATACTGTGCACAGTACGTGGTAGGGTGGGTAAATTTGCAGATGACAAAGATTGGTGGTGTTGTGGATTGCATAGAAGATTGCCAAAGGATACAGCAGGATAGAGATCAGTTGCAGATATGGGCAGAGAAATGGCAGACAGAGTTTAATCTGGGCAAGTATGAGGTGCTGCATTTTGGGAGATCCAACATAAAGGAAGAGTACACAGTTAATGGCAGGATCCTTAACACTGTTGATGAACAGAGGGATCTTGGGGTCCAGATACATGGCTCCCTAAAAGTGGCCACACAGGCTGATAGGGTATGCTTGTCTACATTAGTAGATGCATCGAGTTCAAGAGCAAGGAAGTTACAGCTTTATAAAACTCTGGTTAGACCACATTTAGAGTATTGCATTCAGTTCTTGTCACCTCATTATAGGAAGGATGTGGAGGCTTTGGAGAGGGTGGTTTACCACAATGCCTCCTTGTTTGGAGGATGTGAGCTATGAGGAAAGGTTGGACAAGATGGGGCATTTTTTCTCCAGAGCAGTGGAGGCTGAGGGGAGATTTGATAGAAATTTATAAAATTATGCGAGGTATAGATACAGTAGACAGCCAGGATCTTTCTCCCAGGATTGAAATATCTAGTACTAGAGGGCATGTGTTTAAGACGAGAGGAGGAAAGTACAAAGGAGATATGCGAGGCAAGTTGTTTTCTTTACGCAGAGTAGTGGGGGCCTGAAGTGTACTGCCAGGGGAGGTGGCAGATAGCATAGGAGCATTAAAGAGACTCTTAGATAGGCACATGAATAGGTAGAGGGAAGGAGAGGGGGATATGGTCAATGTGTGGGGAAGAGGGATTAAATTAATTTGGTGTTGTTGGTTTAGTCTGGCACAACATCGTGGGCCAAAGGGCCTGTCCTGTGCTGTACTGTTCTATGTACTCCAGATGAGGTCCATCAATTCTCTATGTAACTGAAGCATAATCTCATCTGTTTTGTATTCAATTCCCTAAGCAATAAACAAGAACACTGCTACACAAGAGACTGCAGGTGCTGGAAGTCTATAGCAACATACAGAAAGCTGGAGGAACTCAGCAGGTCAGGCAGCATCTGTGGAGGGAAAGGGTCAGTTGGCATTTCAAGTCAAGACCCTTCATCAGGGCTGGAAAGAAAACGAGGGGAGATAGCCAGTATAAAGGGATTGGGGGGGGGGGGGGGGGAGCAACAGCTGGCAGATGATAGGTGAATCCAGATAAGAGGTGTTGATAGGCAGGTGGGGGAGGGGGGTGGTGGAAGGAGTGGGAATGATGTAAGAAGCTGGGAGGTGATAGGCAGAAGTGACAAAGGGCTGAAGAAGATGGAATCGGACAGGACAGGACAGTGGACCATGGAATAAAGGGAAGGGGGTGAGGAGGGGAACCAGAGGGAGGAGTATGTGGGTGATGGGCAGATCAAGAGGGTGGGGGAGGGGAATGAGATGGGGCTGGTGGGATACGGGAAAAATGGGGACGGGAGTGTGGTTACCAGGGGTTAGAGAAATCGATGTTCCTGTCATCAGGTTGGAGACCACCAAGGTGGAATATGAGGTGCTGTTCCTCTAATCTACGTCTAGCCTCAACTTGGCAGTAGAGGCGACATGTCGGTGTGGGAATGGGAAGTGGAATTAAAATGGCTGGCCACAGAGAGATCTTGGCTGTTATGCAGACAGAGCAAAAGTGCGCGACAAAGCAATAAAACTGAGAAAAAGATTCTTGCTGTCCACAGCTAACATTCAGACATTTTGCTATTACTATTCACAGCACTGTAACGTAGCGGTTAGCATGACGCTATTACAGCGCCAGCGATCGGGGTTTGATTCCTGTCGCTGTCTGTAAGGAGCTTGTACGTTCTCCTGTGTCTGCATGGGTTTCCGCCGGGTGCTCCGCTTTCCTCCCACATTCTAAAGACATACGGGTAGGTTAATCTGGGGTTTAAAAATGGGCGGCGCGGACTCGTTGGG
The DNA here is from genome assembly GCF_009764475.1 of Pristis pectinata. Classification (NCBI taxonomy): domain Eukaryota; kingdom Metazoa; phylum Chordata; class Chondrichthyes; order Rhinopristiformes; family Pristidae; genus Pristis; species Pristis pectinata. The sequence goes on along the minus strand of NC_067431.1, from coordinate 1,823,232 downwards.
CCGGAAGGGCCTGTTACCACGCTGTAAATAAAATTTAAATTTAAAAAATTTCAACTAACCAATCAATTACGAGGAAAACATCACGTTATGGCTTGTATATCTGTTTTGAATGCTGATGTCATAATTATGGTAATTTTTTTGTAAACTTATAATACTGCTCAACCCTTTGGGTAATGTGTTATTTTTGGAGGAAGTTGATATCTTACACAATGGGATAAACACCATCAAAGGCTAGGAGTTCATAAAGGGTGCCAAAAATACCCTGTAAATCTGTTTATCTTTTTATATAATCATGTTCAATAAATGCAGATTTGAATGAACTTGCTATGGAAATAAAAGGGCTTCTACCCCAATACTTAGAAATGTGAGGATCCACCAGTGCCTCTGGCTGCAGCCAGATTCCTGTAGAACTCAAGTTGTTTTAGTGATTCCCACAGAATGTATTCTCTTCCTCTGTAACACTAGAGTTAGTACATGAGGTTCAAATATTCAGAGCCTTCACACTCAGACCCAATACAATGCTCATTACTGAAATAAAGTCCAGCTTCGAAATGTTTTCCCACCATTACAGAATAAATGACTACTAAGCTGAATTGTGAATCACTCAGTTGGCAGTGAGATCAGGCAGCAATCTGCTACAACAGATGGCCAGCACAGGCACTGGTTCTGTTAAAAGGACAACTCTGTAAATCCCATTACCATTAATAGATTTCATACAGCTCTCACAAATGAAAATGTCACACATATCCTCAGTGGGATTCATTTCACCTGATAAAGACAGAAATTATACTGTTCTTATGCTAACTGACTGCCTATCCACAATCAACGATTATGGTTCCCAACAACCCTTTGCATCTTTGATACCTAGTAGAGTTTGATGGTTAAGCATAGCATTCTGGCAACTAGAAGCTGAGATTCTACCCATTACCAAGAACATCATCTTCCAAATCCAGACTATTGTCATTATGCCTCTTCTTCACAAATATCACAATTCTTTTACCTTCATGGCGTTGAGGTCCAATGTACAGTCCAGTCTGGATTCAGTTATAAGCTCCCATTAGCCAGCCCTTAAAACAGCAGCCAATTTTGCATTCACTCACCTACTTTGGTTCCTGCTGTTGGGTTCAGCTGTTAAGCTTTCTAGGCCAGATTTTAAACAGTCAGTTCTCTCATTGATGGCTTTAGTCCAATGGAAGGGGGGAGGGAAATAGCCATTTTACAGCAATCATGGTGGTGGTTTTGCCTATCCTCTCAATAGAATTCAGAACATCACAAGCAACAAGAGAGAACGTCAGTGGTGATCAGCATAGAACCACTGGAAGGCAGGAGGTGCACAAGGACATGGAGAACGTACAGCTCAATTGCTATTTATGAGAACTAGCACAGAAACCGGCTTCAAATATTTCAACTGAACAATAGGAAACTTTTCTATCCCTAATCCATGACGTTATTAGGCAAATACATTTCAAGGGATCTAACCTGACCCTTACCATAGCCTAACAATCCGATATCAGATTTGTGGTTAGCCAGGGTCTTTGCAATTGGCAAATTCAAACTGCCCCTTTAAAATAACTTCTGCAGGACTGTAAGGATAAACAGTTTGCATTTGATTATTTCCACCCACCACCTTACCAATTCTGGTTCTCCACCCATCTCATTCCAATAGCTTCATTTACTGCACCAACCCAGGCTCTGCACCTGACTCACTGCACTATGCCCAATTGGATTTGCCAATTGCAACAATCCAAGTGTTGTACTTTTGCACCAGGAGCCAGTGGTTTACTGCCCAGGACAGGGGTTGAAGGAAGAGCTGCTCCTCTAGCTCAAGGCTCCACCAGTTAGGCTTTAAGTTTTACTACAGGTACTATCCTTGGGGCCTCCTTATTTGTCTGCTCAACTGAAGGCTGCCTCCCAATTGGCAGAGTCCTCTACACATGATACAATGTACTGACAAATATATAGCAACGCAAAAACATAAAATTGTTTATTCAGATTTCAAAATGTCCAGAGCATGGATAGCATCATTGCAAGAACCCAAGTATCTGAACAGCAGTATCAATAGCTAACCTGTTCAATCACTCAGAGGTCTTTACAACTTGCTACCTCTAGTCCAATCATAAGCAAACAATCCTAATAATCTGTGATAGGCACTAGCTTAACCACTCTGCATACCTCCTCAACCCAATACACTGAAAGACTGAAGGGAGGTAGTGGTGTGCCTATACCAAGCTGTCACACAAGACCTTCTTGGTCCAATAAATGAGACACTGGAGGCAGGCTGTCCATGGGAGTACCAGTTCAAGTATGTTTTTATTAATTTGCATTTTTGTTTTCACAAAGGATCAACCTTTCTGAATGAAGTCAAACAGAAGTGAAGAACACACTTATTTTTAGAGCTAGCTCAATCAAGTACAACCTAAATCAAAGGACTTATAATTATTTTCAGAGAGACCTGATCTGAATCTGGCACATGTAGTCAGCCACCATCAGGCTTGCGCAGGATAGTCAGGTTCCAGTTTGGCAATGGCCTCTCATGGAACTATGTCTTAAAATCTACTGCCAGCCTAACAGTTATTTTTCATCGAAATTCAATTGGTAACATCACAAACACTGCTGTCAGTATTTAGGTCATTTTTCTTAAAAAAAACAATGCTTTGATCAAATGCATAAAAGTCATGCAGCAGTCTCAGAAAGTGGGGTTTGGTGAGTGAAGTATAATTATATTGTTTTAAGTTTCCCTTAGTTTAGACCTTTGGCCAACCATCAGAATCCATTAACACTAATCCTACATTAAATTTCATATTTATTCTCCTCGCATTCCCATCAACTCAACCCTATCTACAACTCACCTACATACACTAGGGACAATTAAGTAGACAATTAATTACCAAACCATGTATTTGGGACATCGGAGGAAACCGGAGTACTCAGAGGAAACCCATGCAGTCACAGAGAGTATTTGAAACTCTACACAGGCAGCATTAGGATACTCTGGAGGAAGTGACTATAACTCCGTTGCAAAGTAGTTAGGGAAAGGGATAAGGATGGACCAAACATTAATGTCCTCATAACAGAAATGTATTAAACCAGACATCATAGGTTTAGGATAATGGGTAGGTGGTTTAGAGGGGATCTGAGGAAGAACGTTTGTAATATGAACACTGCCTGATGGGATGGTGAAGACAGACCTTCACAACATTTAGGTATCTAGACAAGCAACTGAATCACCAAGTATAGAAGGCTGCAAACTAAATGCTGGAAAATGGGATAAATATTGATGTGGCCTTGATAGTCAGTCTGTTTCTGTGTTGTATCACCATGGCTTTAGTTAACTTTACTCGTTCTCTAGTTGGATACATCTGGAACTGATTTCCAATCAGAAGCTCCAGCCCAGAGATTCCCATTCTTTCCAAAAACACTCAATTTCAGGCTAGGGGATCATTTCCATAATAGCTTGTACCTCATTCTCTACTGCAAGTGAAAAAATATGCCAATGTTTATCAAGTACTAATGCTAGATCACTGTTCCCTGAATATGTGCTGCGCCAGACACATACTTCAATTATTTTTAAAAGCAGAAAATACAAGGTCAATGCAATCAGGCTTGACTTTTCATATTTATTTTCAATTTTTAAAAAAATCACAGAAAAATCCAGAAAAATAGTAAAACTGCAATAACTAGAATTCTGCAATAAATTTGTACCACAAACTTGAGATCGTTCATAATTCCACTGAATGTCCTAACCCACACCCAGAGAAGACTGGCTTTCAGAGCAAAACTATAATCAGATCTCATCTGAGGTCAGAGAAGGTCATGATTCTCTACTCCAGAAAAGTTAGATCTACAAGCAGCCATTGTTAAAGTACAACAGACTGGAGGAACAGGGAGATTGGACTATCTACAATTGCCTATTCTGAAACCTGATGAAGAAAACAGGCACTTGTAATAATAATTCTAGTTTATTCTTTTAAAACAATGAAGTAACAACAGAACAAAGTTCTCAGGATAAATGGACATAACATGGGGAAGGAAAGATCATACAAAGCAAACCTGTTTTATTTCTTTGAGCAAATATCAGAACTTATGAATTAAAACAATTTTGGAAACACTTAACATGGACTACAGAAAGACTTTCATAGAATGCCATCTAAGAAGCTGACTTTCATTCTTCTAATCTCAAATGAGTACTGGCCCAGTCTATTTAATCTCTCCATATATGAATAACCCGTCATTCCAGAAACCAAAGTGGTGTATGCTCATTGCATCCCCTCTATCGCAAGTATAACCTTTCTATGATAGGGTGACCAGATCTAAACACAATATTTCAGATGCAATCTCACCACGGCCCTGTGAAATTGCAGAAAGATTTCTTGCATTCAAATCATCTTGCAATAAAGGACAACATATCAGTTACCTTCCTAATTGTTTGCTGTACCTACATGTAAACTTTCAATAATTCCTATACAAGAACCAACCAGACCCCTCTGAATACCAACATCTTTCAATCATTCACTGTTTAAAAAGTACCCACTTTCCCAGTTTATCCACCAAAATGGAATCCATAACCCCGTTAAAACAGTCTGCACTCTCTTCATATCCTGTACTGACACCCAGCTTTGCATTATTAGCAAACCTGAATTGATAAGCATATGGTCCCTTCATCTAATCATTACTGTATAGTGTAAACAGATGAAGTCCCAACACCAAACCCACCAGTCACAACCTCCTAACCAAAAGCTATCTTTTGCCTCCTATTCACTCATACCTCCATCGACCAATCCTCAACACACACCAATTCCATGTGCTTGAATTTTATTTAACAACATACTGTGTGGTGCCATATCAAAGGAGTCTGAAAGTCCAAAATCACAACCATTGGTCACCCCCCCCCCACCCCCTTTCTAATCTGCTACTTAAAACTCCAAAAAATTAATGGATGTATCATGAAATATGATTTCCCATTAATAAATCCACATTGACTCTGCCCAATCCCATGGTACCACTTCCTTTATAGTCCTCAATTATTACCTCTGAAACTAACAAGACCAACTGATCTGTATTTTGCTATTTTCTCTTTCCCTCCTTTCTTAAATAGTGGGGTTCCATTTGTTGCTCTCCAATCTGTGGAAACCATTGTAGAATGCATGCAATCTTGGAAGATGACAACCCGTGCATCCACCAAACCCATAAGCCACCTTCTTTGAAACCTGGGATGCAAAACTATATGGAAGCATTAGCCTATGGTGAAAAGATTTGATGGAAATATTGCATCATCCACCTGAGTGGCAGGAATAAATAAAGCAGAGTTGATTCACCCCGAGTACTGAGTGTAGTTCCAGTTCATAAGGTATAGGAAGGACTCTGTGATAATGGGAAAGGAGCAGAATTAAACTACTACCCAACATCAGAAAGCACTGGGAGAGAATGCAGAAGTTAAACTTATGTGCAAGAGAAGATTGAAAATATTGTAATGCAGGTAGGATAAGGAAGAGTAACAAGGAGATCCAGTGGTATGTGAGGACGTGCTGGGCTGTGGGAGGACGTGCTGGGCTGTGGGAGGACGTGCTGGGCTGTGGGAGGACGTGCTGGGCTGTGGGAGGACGTGCTGGGCTGTGGGAGGACGTGCTGGGCTGTGGGAGGACGTGCTGGGCTGTGGGAGGACGTGCTGGGCTGTGGGAGGACGTGCTGGGCTGTGGGAGGACGTGCTGGGCTGTGGGAGGACGTGCTGGGCTGTGGGAGGACGTGCTGGGCTGTGGGAGGACGTGCTGGGCTGTGGGAGGACGTGCTGGGCTGTGGGAGGACGTGCTGGGCTGTGGGAGGACGTGCTGGGCTGTGGGAGGACGTGCTGGGCTGTGGGAGGACGTGCTGGGCTGTGGGAGGACGTGCTGGGCTGTGGGAGGACGTGCTGGGCTGTGGGAGGACGTGCTGGGCTGTGGGAGGACGTCAAAGTGGATGGAGCTTTCCATTCCACTCTTCTGCAACTGTGGACAAATACAATTTTAGCCGAAAACAATTGACAATTAACATAAATCAACTAAGAAGATAGGCTGCTATAGTCAATCCTGATTTCCACAGCTGGCTGATGGATGGAGTTAGGGTATTGTGCTGAAGAACAATTTGTTGGGTAAGCACCATTAAAGGGCAAGTCTGGTTTAGCTGGCCTCTATTTGAACTCCCACATGAATAAGCAGCACAAGTTGTGCTAAATGGATTTCAGGTTTCAATTATTTATGAATATTGGCACAATGTGCCTTAATTATCTGTCTGTCAGCCATGCTACATTACATATTCAAAGGACAGCTTTCATTACTCAATCAGCAAGACAATTTTCCAGCAAAGAGGAAAAGGCTTCATCACCATTTCACAGCAGTGTCCATTCTGACAGCTCAAAAAGCATCTTTAAAGAAACTGAGAAATATAAATCACAGCAAAAAATACAAACTGGAAATCTGTGGTAGAAATAGGCACCATCAGAAACATAACAAATCCATCAGCAGGTGAAAAGAAACAAGGAAATCCTGCCTAAGGACAGCAAAAGTTTACACCAGCTTGCTTGCTAGGTGCTGAAAAGACTGCCATATAATGATCCTTTGTTAATTTGCCCAATTATCGGTTACACTTTTAAAAAAAAGCATCTGTCTCGCTGTTCACCCAAACCATGACATGTTGCCACAGCCTGCCAGCACCTAATGACCACACAAAGCTATTGATCATTATTTAAATTCATTATTGGGTTATTCATTATTGATATGGAACCAGTGTGTTTTAATGTCCAACCTGCACTTGAAGAATTGCATTGTAACTTCACTTTGGCTACCCTGGGTAATCCCCTCATGTTTTCCATTTCACCAGGTACACAGCAGAAATACGCTATCCCTTCTCTCCTGTTCAGCCACCTGGACAAATTGCCGTGTCTCCACTGTTTGCTTAACAACAACTCAATGATCAGTTATAGCCACCTAAAGCAAACTTGGTCTTAAAGAAAACTCAAAGCAGGGAAATTTAGGTTTCCAAGAAAGTTGCTAATGGAAGATGACCCCATAATTTATAGTTTCACTCCTATTTCATTCTACAATTTGCCTCAGATACACCCTTAATCTTTAACTGGGTCAATAAAGTCTTCAATGTGTTTTCAACTGGTGAGGGAAGCCTTCTTGCATAAAAGCTCCAAAATCAGATTGTGGTGCTTTATCTTTGGTTGTTTGACAGAGAGGCATCTGCCTGATACATGCCCCAATGACTCATTCACCAACCCGCATATCCTGCATGTTCTATTCAGGCTGGGTCTTGCAAGTATTCTGTACCAGGTATGTATTGGATCTTTCAACTGTTCAGTAAAACAGCCGCAACAGTCTTGAGTTTATACCCAATCAATTTTACAAAGCTTAATATAAACATTAATCTCATAACAGGATGACTCCATTAAGAGGTTTTACTTAAATAAGGTGGAATTTACCTTAACATATTCAGCAACTAAAATTGTGCAAAAAAACTGAATATCCATCTAAACATTTACTATTTATTGAAGATGTGCTCAACTACTTTACAAAGCCATTTAAAGGTTAATCAAAGATCAACATAAGCATGTGCCTGTAGAAGAGCTTCCAGGAGTTGCAAAGTCATTCCCTGAATTGGATTAAATGCCTCATTAAATGGGGTGGTTTGTATCAAACAGAATTATCTGTTCCTTCAAATCAATTATAACATCAGCTCAATTGCAGAGCAGCATTCAGACTCTCTACATTCACTATACACATTTCATTACATGCAGCAAGCCAAATATATCATGTCTAACATCCACACTAGACAAACTAATTAACATTTCCCACCACCTAGCTCCAGAAATCATCTCCATCTAGAATCTCGTCAGCACAGGGAAAATAAAGGCATTGAACAAGAGTGGCATACAATAATTAGAACACTGCCACTACACAGCACTAGCAACTCCTTTTTCCTGGTTGCTGAAGCAACACCAACACAGTTTGTATACTTGTGTGAACAGGCAAACCAAGCATCCATCTGATAACAACCAAGCACAGCTGGGCCATTAATTCTTGAAGCCCTCTGACATATTTCTTGAGTTATCGAGCTCTGATTAACACATAACATGTGCTTACTTTCTATCACAGCTAACAGAAATGATCTGAGTACAAGGCGACTAACCCTGATCCAAATAGAGGCTGACTGGGTGCCTATTTGAGCTGGAATAACCAGATTGCAAAAGTGTTCAGTCCTGCAATGATGGAATGAACAAGCCACCTGTAAATCAATTTCTACTACATAGTCTGAGTCTATTAAAACATTAGTCATCACAAAAATTACTGCAAAGGTGGAACTTGCGTCAATTCATATTTCTGAAGTGCTGAATGTAGATGGACTATATCTGTATAGCCCAGTCTTCAATGCAGTCCTGAGCACCAGGCTGTCAGAGGTGATATCTTTAAGACAAAAGATTTTTGTAAAGAATTTATTAGGTTGGAAAGCACTTTGGGGCATACTGCAGTCATGGAGGATGTTTTATAAATATATATGTTCTCCCCTACTTCACTGCTTAAAGGAATCAAGGAACAGCTGGGCATCTGACAAAAATTTTTGCATCTTCATTAGCCGCAGGGAGGTACTAAAAATCGGGAGTTTAGTTAATGTATTTAGGGTCCGTTTCTATGCTGTTCATACAAAAAAGTGACAGAAATAAAAGACCATCTATGATCTTATTGTAGGATGGAGCAAGGCTGACAGCTGAATGGTCTACTCTGCTGCTATAACAGCAGACTGCTTTACCTTAATATTAACAAAAAAAGACATTTGCAGAAATATTCCTATTGGGATGGCTGCACATTATTATTATTGATGTGGCTTCAGAGAGGAACATCACCAGAGGGACAATGTGTTTATTGCACTATGGAGGTAACAAAACATGCTAAGGACCAACAACCCAGAGGTCATTTGCTCAAATGTTTCAGTTATGAAGAGAGACTGGAGAAGCTAGGGCTGTTTTCGCGCGAGTTTAGAGGGGACATGATTGAGGTATACAAAGTTATAAGGGATATTGATAGGGTAGACCATGAGAATCTTTTCCCCATATCAGAAGTGAATAAAACTAGAGGACATAGATTTAGGTTAAGGAGGAAGAGATTTAGAGGGCATCCAAGGAGGATCTTTTTCACCAGGAGAGTGGCAAGTACCTGGAATTCACTGCTAGTGAGAGTGTGGAACTATAGTTGCTAACAGCATTTAAGAGGTGTCTAATTGAGCATTTGAATCACCTAGGCAGCGAAGGCTACGGGCCAAGTGCTGGAAGATGAGATTAATATGAACAAAACTAAATGTGGATGTCCCTTTCATAGCTCCATAGTGGCACCCCACGTGGCAGTAAACGTCTTGCAAGACATCTCACCCCAATAATCTGTCAGGTGGGAGAAGGGGGGCTGGCAAGTCTTTAGCGACTTTTTTCTTAATTCTCAAAATGTTAAACATATACAAGGGTGCAATCTTCCAGGAACAATGAAACGATATGGCATAAAGGATCTTGTATCCTATTCCCGTTTCATAAAATAGACCAGCACTTATGAAGGACTACCATCACTTTAGGATGTCCCAAAACATTTATACTCCAATGCTCAGACAATGAAGCAGCCTATGCCTGCATGCAACATAACCTAAACATTCTGGCTGTTAAGTGGCAAGTAATCTTAGCGTCACACAGTTACCAGTAATAAATCTTTAAACAGGGTCCAAAGGTCTAGCTCTCACATTCAACGGCATAACTATCACCAAGTCCCCACCAATATCAACATCCCATGAGTGACCACTCATCAGAACATTGAATGAATGAACTAAATTGAACCAATGTGGGACCAGTACAAACAAAGATGGGTTGCACTTAAACTGGAAAGGAGTCAATACCCTTGCAGGGAGGTTTGCTTAAGCTACTCGAGAGGGTTCAAACTAATTTGGCAGAGGGGGTGGGAAGCAGAAGCTGATAAGCTGGAGACTTTTAAAAGCAAGTTAGTAAGTACTCAGGGTCAGCATGTCCCAGTAAGGGTGAAAGACAAAGATGGCAAGATTAGGGAACCTTGGATGACAAAGGATATTGAAGGTTTGAAAGCATATAGCAGGTACAGGCAACCAGAATGGAGGGGGTTTGTGGATAATACAAAAGTTGGTGGTGTGGACAGCCAAGTTTAGTGCAGATGGACAAAAGGACTTACATGGAAGTGGTGGTCAAAGCGCTGTACAACTCTATGCTCTCTGATTAGAGAGACTTTAGCTTATTATCTACCCTTCCAATGTCCCTCAAAATTTTATACATCTCACCACAACCCCTCTCAGCCTCCATGCCAGGGAAAACAAACACAGCCTATCCTCACAGCTAAAGCACTCCATTCCAGAAAATATCACTGTGAAGTTTCTCTGCACTCTCTCCAATACAATCATACCCTTCCTTTCCTGCACACAGAATTCCAACTGTGACCTAACCAAAGTGCCTTTTAAAGTGTACTTTAATCTCCATGCTCTTATATTCTATTCCTTGGCTAATGAAGGCAATCCCATATGCCTTCTTAACCACCTTATCTATTTGTACTGCCACCAAAGATCCTTGAACTTGCACAAGGTCCCTCTGTTCCTCAACACTCCCTAGGGCAACTCCACTGAGTAGGCCTTACACTTATTAGTCCTCCCAAAATGCATCACCTCTCATATATTGGGGTTAAATTCCAAATGCCACTGCTCTGCCCATCTTAGGTCATCAATATTGTCCTGCAGCTCAAGACTACTCACTTTGAACATAACCACCAATTTGTTTGTCATATGCAAACCAGATTGTTACTGTATATAATAAACAGCAAGAGTCCTTCTAATCCCTGTAGTACATCACTTGTTACAGATTTCCCATCACAAAATCAACCCTCCCCCATAAATGTCTGCTTCCTTTCACAGAACCAATTTTGAATCCAATTTGCCAGTTTGATTTGCATCCCATGGACTCTAGCCTTTTAGCCATCTCCCATGTAGAGCCTCGACAAAAACTAGATGACATCAAACACAGTCTTCATCAATACTCTTTATCTATTTGAAAAATTCAATCAAATTGATCAGGCAGGATCTCCTGACCTTTAATTACTTGGCTTATCACCAATGACCAGCAAAGATTTAAAGATCTCTATCAGAGACCCAACAGTCTCCTCCCTTGCCTCCCATACCTGCCTAGGATACATCTGATCAAACCCTGGGGATTTATCCACGATTTAGTCTGCTAAGACACCCAAAACCTCTACTTTTTATTTTAATGGTATCATTCAAGAATTTCATCATCCCCCTCCATGAATTCTCCAACTACAACATCCTTTGCCTTAGAGTATACAGATTGGAAATATTCATTTAAGACGTCACCCACCTCTTATATCCATGCACAGGTTGCCCCTTTGTTTCCTAATGGGCCCTACTTTTTTCCCCGATTGCCCTCTTGCCTTTGACATACTTATAAAATGCTTCCCTTAATCTTGTCTGCAGTGATATTGCAGGCTCCCACTTTGTCCTTAGAGTTCTTTAAGTACCCCCCTTACAATACCTACACTGCCATCAGGCCTTCTTTGTTTTCAGTTCTCTATTCCAACCAAATACTTCCTTCACCCTACCACCTCCTGAACCCCACCCACCATTATCCAGTCCTCAACATTCCTTAACATCTAGGATTCCTTGGATATTGTCCTTACCCTTCACCCTTACAGGAATACATTGGTCCTGCACTCTCCCCATTTCACTTCTGAATGACTCCCACTGGCCATATGTACCCACAAGTAGCTGTTCCTAATGCACTTCTGCCAGGTCCTGTCTTATGATATTGAAATCGGCCTTTCCATGAAACATGACCTTAATTTCTGGTCCATCCTTACTCCTTTCCAGAATTACCTTCAAACTCAGAGTTATGGTCACTATCTCCAAAATGCTCACCTACACACAGACCAGCCACTTCCCTGGCTGTATTCTCTAATATTAGTTGCAGATATATCAACACTCATGGAGCTCAATACCACCTAGGCTAAAGCAGCCTGTTTTACTGGAATCTCATTCACCATCCTAAACATCCACGCTCTCCCTGACATTCACACCTTGCTGCAGTGCCCCATCTACAGAATGTGTTGCACTTATTCCTCATCACTATTCTGATAGCATCAGAATCAGGTTTATTATCATTGACTTGTGTCATGAAATTTGTTCTTTTGTGGCAGCAGTACAGTGCAAGACAAAATTACGATAAATTACAGAATAAATAAATAGTGCAAACAAAAAGGAATAATGTGTTCATGGACCATTCAGAAATCTGATGGTGGAGGCAAAGAAGCCATTCCTGAAACATTGAGTGTGGGTCTTCAGGCTCCTGTACCTCCTCCCCGATGGTAGTAATGAAAAGAGGGCAATCAGGAAAAAAGGGCTCATCAGGGAACAAAGGGGCAATCTGTGCATTGATATAGCAGGACTTAAATGAATATTTCCAATCTGTATACTCAAACGCAGGGGACACAGTGGTGGGGGAAGGGGACGGGAGACACAGTGGGAGGAATGTGTGGTGATGGGCTGATGCAGTAGGTGGGAAAGGTGAAAGAAACTGACCCACTGAGTTCTTCCAGCAGCTCATTTTTTGCTTAAAATGCAAGGAATTAGGAGTGAAAGTTTCATGTTTGACAGCGTAATTTGCTTCAAATCACTCTTACAGCTCCTATGAGTTCTGGAAATTCAGTAACAGTTTGGGTTTTTGATCCAACCAGCACTGCATCATGGAATTTATATTTAACTGATTCACTGCTTTACCATTTAAATGTTGATTACACTGAGACCTTGTTACCTGCTGACTTACAATTTGCAGATCCATGCACCTGCGAGGTTGGCCACTTAAAACTGGGAATGTAGGTAAATATAGTGCATTCCTCCAGACCCCTCACCTGTGGTGTCCAATGTTTCCTGTTTGCCATGAGATGGAAAGCATGATGTCTTGTTATGCTGGGAAGTAGTAATATACCAATTCTCAGTTTGCAGTCAGAACCAGGGTTAGGAACCTAGGCCATGGTCTAAATTACAATATATATTCTTCACAAAAATGTAAAACTACATCTACCTTGCATGTTATTTCCATGTGTGCGAATGCTGTACTGCAACTGGAGCCGGAGCCCTGAGTGCAGACAGGGGTGGAAGCTGGGCTGGGGAGTTGGGGGGGTGCAGTGGGAGAGAGGAGCATGGAAAGCCTTGTGGGTGGAGCCGGGGTCAGGAAGATGGTTGGTTGTGCTGAAAATTTGTCCTATTTGCTATTTCCATGGGTTGCCACTAGCTACCAACTACTGTAGATAGTCAATCTCTTCCCTACAAGGCTGAAGCAAACGCTGCTTATTTTGATAAGCCAAAACATATATGCAGAAACTTCCTTATCAGTTATATCCACAGAGGTTGTTAACCGCTGGGTGCAACTGCAGCTTTTGTGTCATTGCCAGTGGCCTTAGAGTTATTCTCGTTGTTATCCATGGGAACTTTGTGTCCTTATCCCTTGCCGATAACGTATTAAAACAATATAAATTTACAAGTGGATGCTTTCTGAAAATAAATGTGACATGATAAAATGTAGCAGAACACAAACAGGCTGGTAGAATAGGCAGATGGAATTTAATGTGCAGAATTTTGAGGTGATGCATTTTCATTTGAAGAGAGGAAAGACGATATAAAATAACAGATAATACAGGGGGTATAAGAGCCTGAGGGACTTGGAGTATTGTTGCACAAGTCTTTGAAAGCTGCGGGGGCAGGTTGAGAAAGCAGTTAATAAGCCATTCACAGTTCTGGGCTTTATCAATAGAGGCGCAAAGTATAAAAGCAGGGAAGACATTATGAACTTTTATAAAAACACTGGTCAGACCCAAACTGGAGTACTGCATTCAAATCAAGCCTCATTATGGGCAAAATGGAGGGATTGGAAAGGGTCCCATGGAAATTTATGAGAATGTTTCCTCAGATGATGGATTACAAGGATAGGTCGAAGAGGCTGGGTCTGTTTTCTTTGAAGAGAAGGACAAAGATCTGATAGAAACATATAATACATAGATGACTCTGAACAGAGTGACTTAGTGGGAGCCTGTCCCATCCATAGAGACATCGAGGATTAGAGGTTGCAGGGACAAAATAAAGGGAGGAAAATTAATAGTGACATCAGGATAAACATTTTGTATGCATTGTGGCTGAAATCCAAAATGTGCTGCCTTCAGATGTAGTGGAGGCAGGGTCCATTGTGGCCTTCAAGAAAGAATTGGAGAGGTACATAGCAGTGAAGAAATTGGGTGGTTGGAAGTAGATAATGTTCTGGTAGAGAAGCAACACTGACTCTATGGGCCAATGGCCTCCTCCTGTGCTTGTGGTTCTATGATGCACTGATTTTGAAAGTCAGGCTCATTTTTTTTAAACCAGTACCAGGCAAACCACAGCTTTGAGAATATTAGTGATTCAGCTGCACCACTTTTACTTGTTGAAATTCAACAGAGGAAAGGAATGCTCACAAATGAGTATACTGCCAAAAAAGAAACAAGAAAGCTTCATGGCTCCAAGCCAGAGCTTTGGAAACTTTCCCAAATCAAGACTACAGAAGTTAAGTAGATTTCTTTCATAGTATTTGCTACAAAGCCAGTTGCAGCACCGCAAGTTGATAAGTTTGAGTCCATTCCATAGCTTCTGTATCAACTGAAAACAGCTCAATGAATAACTTCAGCTTTTCAGCATCTCTATGGGAAGTTCAAGAATCGTTGAAGTGAATGTCAAAGCTTCCCAACAGTTGGGAAATGGGCCCTGAATCATGCTCAAAAAATAGCTTGCAGGTAGATAGAGATCACCTCAATAGGATTGTTTATTGATCAGTTTCAGGTTTATCTGAAAAGATGTGCCAAATCATAAGCTGCTCCTTTCTCTGTAGCTAAACATTCATTCAACTATTAATACGAATAGATCACAAAATCAACCATCTTTTACGTGGGTCACTTGAATTGGACAATTCATGAGACCATAATTAATTTGTTTGAAATTGAAGGCCAAGTACGTCTAACAGTTTAAGAAAATTGACCATGAAGTCAATGGCATTCAACAAATAAAAACAAGATCTTTACCATGGAGGTTTTACTGGTACATAAAACAGTAATAGACGAGCTGTTCCTGTCAAACACCAGAAACTGCTCAAGATATTTTTCAGATCCAACACACAGCAAACTATTCAAAGTAATATTTTTCAAGTAGAGCTTCAGAAGAACACACTTTATGACGTTTTTGACCAGCATTCAAAAGGCTACAATGCCTTGGCAATTAATGAAGCAATTCAAGCCATGCTCATGACAGTTGTTGATTGCTTCTGCACCTTATGGAGTGTGGTTTGATGAGTAGGGAACCCAAAGGATGGTGGTACTGCTGCCCTAAAAATTCTGAGAGATGGTTTCACTTAATATCCTTGTGATTGAACATGATTTCCTTTGCTCTACAACTTTCTCCTTACAAATTAAACATCTACTCAAAGCAATATTGTTCATTCCCTATTGATGAATATTTTTCTTCACTCTTCCATAACTCGGTCTCCAGCACTCCCTCCTACCTCTCAACTCTCATCACCTCCACCCTCATCTTGTCCTTTCAGGCTTCGCCAAACTTGCAATCTCCACTTCTACACCACTTTTAATCTGTGTTCTAACAAAGGGTGACCAACCTGAAATGTTCACTGTTACTCTTTCCACCGATGCTTCCTGACAGGCAGAATGTTTCCGGCAATTTTTATTTTACTGTTATTGGTCATTTCTGTTCTCTCACCATTCCCTCTCACAGTAAAGGCTAATATTCAATTTGCCTTCAAATTATGTGTTGTGCCTGCTTGGTAATTTTGCATTTCATGTATGAAGGCACTCAGTACTGCAGCATCCTATGTAGATACTTAATCAAGCTTACTTCCTTCAATCAACAAAGGATGGATGCACCTGAGGAATCACAGCCAAGAATTAAAACAACAGACAACCAGAAACTCAGGAGTCAAACTTGCTAAATGCAAGAAAGTGTTCAGGAAAGCCATCACCTCACTTTTTATTTCCACCTTTTCATTAAAGAGGACACAGCAATATGTCCAGCAAATACTTGTACACAAACCTAAGTCTCACCTGGAAGGAGTGTTTTCTGTAGCTGTTTGCTGGTTCTGGCTAGACTTGTCCGATCGTTTCCTAATTCATAAAGCATGCAAGGCTCCTCCCCTCCCTTGGTGCTAGCAAAGTTCAATGTGACTTCATTTGGACCATAGTTCTCCTTTTTGCTGGAAACAACTCAATCTATTTGTATCACTTTCCCAAATAGCAAATATTCCCTTAAAAGTTACGACTGCTGAAGAACTGCATAGTGCAAGGTATTCAACACTTTTGCCTGAGATCAGCATGCAGCGTTTGGGTGCAAACTGAGGTCACTTGAACAGTCTTAGTCAACTTTCTGGTGTATATATGGTCTTGCTGGCCTGACCCAATTCCACCTTATTCAAAATGTTCCAAGATTTGTTGGTATGGGAAATTAACGAAAATGTTACACTGCTCCAATGACCACTCATCTAACAGCATCTGGGAAAATTGGTGAGGCAGCGAAAAGGGAATTTCATTATGTATCTGACGATGCATAAATCAGAATCATAACATCGTACAATCATAGAATCGTACAGCAGAGAAGCAGGCTCTTTCAGCCCACTATCTACACTAATCCCATCTGCCTTCATTAGGCCCATATCCCTCTAAGTTTGTCATAGGCATATATATCCAGAGTATAAGTGCCATGGAAGATAGCTTTTTTGCAGCAGCATCACAGTACATTACAAACATGACAAGTCTAAGTTAACTCCTTTCCTATCCAAGAACCTATCCAAGTACATTTTAAACACTGTAAATTGCACCCACCTCCATCACTGGCAGCTCATTCCAGATAACCACCACCTTCTGTGTGAAAAGCTTACCACTCAGAGCTCCTTCAAATTTCTCCCCACTCAATTTAAACCTGTGCCCTCTAGTTCAAGACTCCCTTGCCCTAGGAAAAGTCCATCTATTCTATCTATGCCTCTCATAATTTCATAAACCACTAAGCCTATGTTCCAATGAGAATAAACCCAGCCTATCCAATCTCTCTCCATTCCAGACAACATCCTGATGAATCTCTTCCTCACTTTCTCTCTACTGCACCACATCCTTCCTGCAGTGTGGCAACCAGAGAAGTGTGCAATACTCCAAATGCAGTCTAACCAATGTTTTGCACAGCTGCAACATGATGTCCCAACTCTTATTGCCTCAGCCTATGAAGGCAAGAATACCAAATGCTTTCTTCACTACCCTATCCACCTATGTCACCACTTTCAGCAAGCAAAAGTCTCGTACCCCAAGGTCCCTCTGGATGCTTTCAGATAACTTCAAAACTCTTTCTTACTGCAGAAAAGCAGTGTGCATCATTGCTGGGCTCATTTTGCATCTAGAATTATAGAAAGTTTACAATGACCCAGCACTGGATCCCTGCAAGTCATAGATCTTCAAGTATACGTCAATGTAATTTTTTTTAAGGTATCTGCTGCTACCATCCTACACGTGCAAAAGCTCATTAAGAAACTCAAGCACTATACTAACCATATAACCTCAGATCAGCACATGATAGTTATGTGGTCTGTGGTTTTTAAAGCTTAAAACCACAATTTCCACAGGAGACAGAATTCAAATGTCTGTATATTACCCACCTAATATACAAGTGCAGATGTGTCAGAGGAACGTGGAAGGGTTGGTTTCTGTTCACTTGCCTACATTCTGAATTTCTCTCAGTTTGCACTAATATCGAGCCAGTGCATGACTTCCTGCACTATACTGTACGTTCCTTAACATGTCTTGCTTGTTGAAATCTCAGTGAACTCAAGAATACAACATCTTATCATTTTGCACACATAATTCTTTCCAATTTTCCAAGTGCAGCCATTGGTGCATTTTGTCTTAACAAAACAAATACAGATCAACTTCAAGTAGTTTTATATTCTTTTTTAAATGGTTGTTCAAAGCAGCAGAACATCATTTGGCCATGCATCATGAGTAGAAGTGTACTGGATCAAGACAGTTGAACCATAAAATACCAGAATGTAAATGGAAGCCATTCGTCCACTACGGTTATGGCAGCTCTTTGAACAGAACGATGCAATTTCTCTACTTCCCTGCTTCCCCAAAGCACTGCACATTATTTCCTTTCAAAATTAGTAAACTCACTGGGCTGTAATTTGGAAAGCTTCAGTTCATTAGGTACAGATATCGCCCTCCATGTGATAATGTCTCTCTCCATACTTGAAATACCTTTTTTGAACCATCTCCTGAAGTTCAATTTCTAATTCTAATGCATGCCATACCTCTGAACTCACTAAAAGAAAACTTCGAGGTACAGCAGGAAGAGAAGATCTATCCACTCCACAGTTCCCTGAATCCCACAAAAATCAGAAAGAATTTTTCACAGAGCACATGCTAGATATCCAGAAGTCTCTTCTGAGCCTAGGTAAAGTCCCTTCCCTGCTCCTTTGGCAAATACCACAATCATCCAAAGCTTTAGCTGCTTTAAACTATAGCTGTCCTTGGCACATTACTGGACTCTGTCAATCATTTGCACAGCCAGCTCTTCCTGCAGAGACCCCATGTAACAGCTTACATCTGAAGCTGAAGCCTTCAGAGCAGAAGACCTTGCTGTGCATCACAGGATGGTTGCACCATCAGGACCCCTAGTACAATTCATCAACTGTAACAGAATATTCAAAGGACTGCTGGAAAAGCATATGGTCAACAGATCAAGCACAAGTTGGCTCACCCAGTGGAGTCACAGAACTCAGAAGTCAGCTTCGCTTACCACAGGGCTAGCAGTAGGAAAACAAAAAGTAGGCCTCAGCACATAATTTTGCAATGTATACTAGCCTTGATTCCAGCTCTTAACTGGTATCTAAATTGCTATATGTTGAAAAGGCAGTAAAAAGCTCAGCTGTGGTTCTAGTCATAATTAAGTACCTGCTTGATGCTAGGGACCAATACCCCAACATCAATCATTGCATTCAGGCAGTAGAAAAAAGTTTAAAAAGGTGACAACAGAGCAACCAAAAACACTTGATCCCCAAAAAACTAACTCCATGGTGATGTGCAAATTCCTGAGTGATTCCATATCCAGGTTAATATCTACAATGAGTTAAAATACTGTCTAGAAAACCTCTAGCGTTAATATCCTGCAGCTGATTCTATATCCTTATCTTACAATTATAAACAGAACTTTGAAGTCCCTGAGACTACCAGCTGCCATGTTGCAGACAGGAATTGTAAAATTAATCTCTTAGCAATTCTTACAATGACAGTCTTCTGCAAGATGGTGGCAGTTGAATTAGTATCTCATTTGGGAACAAAATTTAAGCCAACGTCACTGAAGTGATGCGTGTGGAATAAGCTCTGCACACTGGCATGACAGGCACTTATAATTCATCAGCAATTAAAACAGCTGCCAGGAATTTCCCAGGGTTACAGGGAAAACCCTAAAATTATGTAGTCTCCATATTTAAAGAGAAAAATATAGTGAAATAGACCTTGTCACAATCTACAAACAGATTAGTGGACAGATTTGCTGCACAAGCACAGAAGAGAAAACAATTTAAAGAAAAATATACACAAAGCAAACAAACTGAAGTTTAATGAGAAAGCACATCAGCAACTTCACTCCCGTCACAAAATAAATGCACATACATTTTGTTAAAATGCATCAGTCTTCATATTTTTCTATCGTAAAAGTGCTTCATAAACAAACTGTAATAGCGACTTTTTAAGGAGCAAACGTAGTTACACTTCAATAGAATACAAGATTCTAAGTAGATTTCAAGCAGAAAACTAACAACAAACACTGCCTATATACATCAAAAAGAAAGGTCAGACTTTAGCTTAAAATGTAAGCGATAAATTTCTTCCACTTACTGGCTAAAGAAGAATTCAGCAGCATTTTCTGCACAAATCTCAGCATCATAATTTCACAAAGCTCTGATAGGACTAGTCCTACAAAAAGGCAGAGACAGATTGCATGAGTGATGCAGCACATTAGCAGAATTTTTCAACCTCCGGGGACCAATCCAGCCATGACTGCAAATTTGAAAGCTCAGTAAGCAAAAAGGGCCAGAACATTACCTTAAATTATTTATTATAGAAAAGGCCATAGAGTGCTGCTGTAGGAAATGGGAATGTATTACCAGAGTAGCAGGCACTGCTTTTCAAAGCAGAGTTGAGCAAATCAGAAAGCTTCATCATGCTGCTGGTCACAATGCACTGAAGAGGATCAAAATGGAAAAATTATCTACTCACATTTTCCCTTTTACAATTTGTTTATCCAACAAAAATATGCAAAATGCATACTTAACAAAAAATGTAGTAGCCAAATAAAATGAAACGCTTGCCAAAGAATCACTTGATAAAACCCAGGATAAGAACAGCGATTATCTCTAAATCTATACCACAGAAATCAAAGGTGAATAAAGTCAGAGGACCTGTGCAGGTCACAAAGGAATTCAAATACATGAATAAATTGTGCTTAATTCTAAAATGAAAATAATATTTCTCACCAAAATTATGCACACATCCTCATGAATAGAATTTCACAAAGAGAATGCGTGCCTGCATTCCTTACGGCTCCACTCCAGCTGTTACAGGCAGGTGGAAAGTGCAGACACCCACATCTTGCTGCAGTTCCATCATGTAGCACAGCGTGTTTGTAAACTATAGTCAGATAAGCCCGCAGCAGATCCCCTACCATGGCCCAAGTAGATACAGGCCGATCAGCTCAACACAGACCAGTCATGGTTGAACAGATGCAAGCCAGACAGAGTGTATTCTAGTTACAATCAAAGGTAGGGTTAAGGTAGCCCAGCCACAAAACAACCTGAGCTCTGCCCTCCCCCAGCTGTAGTATTTGTAAACAACCCAGTCGCTTTTCCTGACCAACTCACATCAATGCCCAATTTCCCATCTTGCCAGAAATTAATGGGGCTTGAACTGCTTCAACATCTCTCACTGGAAATATTCCACAATTCTACAAATGGCTTAAGTAATTCTACTGAACTCCTTATCTTCTCCAATTTTACTCTTTAAGAATTACAAACATTCATCAACTTGAATAATTTATCCAGATAAATAATCAACTGCCTTGGAAACTTTGTACCTTAATTAGGTCACCATGGGTTTGATACTCACCCAACACAAATGCAAAAGAAACTTGTAAACACTACAATCGCGTTTATTGACCGATCTCAATCTAGCTGTGGATGAGAATGGGCCTTAACAACAAACTGGCAATTCCACCAGAAGATCCTGGTGTGGGAAACTGGAAAGCTTCACACAGGGTGCACTTTGGCACAGTTACGCTACTGGAGAAACGGCTGAGTGCTCATGTCCAACTATGATGATACTGGCAAGATGCTAGATAAACCTGATACTTTAGAAATTAGTGACCCAATTCAATCTGATCTGGGAACACTGCGCATCGAAACTCAACTACATCCAACAAAACTGGGCCTACCAAGCACTAACCCAGTTAGTCAATAGAAATTGAAGGAAGTTTGCCATTCAAATTTTGCCATTCAACCCATGAAGCCTGTACCTAAGACAGCTATTGCATCAAGTGGTTCAAAACAGGTCACACTACCTGCATTGCCTTTGTATCTCAAAAATCTCCTGTTTCAGTCTCCAGTTCCATACCTCTCTATCATCATTCTCCCATTGTTTGCAGATTGAATGCAATTATATTGACTTCAGTAGTTGTTTACCTTCAACTCCCAGTCATCATGTGCCCACTACAATTCGGGTCCATTGTAAATCCAACAACATCTCATCTTCCAACCAGGTACAGTAGTTCATCAACTTCAGAAAATTAGACTTCCCACCACCTTTTTTTTAATCTATTTCCAGCGTTCACAGTATTTTCTTTTAGTAACTTCAAATAATGATTGTGCTTCAACCTGCTCTAAAATGATTTGTCTGTCTGTCCTCTTTCACCATGCACTATTCTGGTTTTGTCATTTGACCACTCCTGACTTCTAAGCCATCAAAGACTGCTCCTTCTGTTACCTCTTCCCTTTCTCTCCACTTTGAAACCTATTCACATCTAATGGTTCCAGCTTCTGACAAAAGGTCACTAAGCTGAAACAGAAACTGTTCCTCACTCAGATACTACTTGATCCAAGTATTTCCAGCATTTTCAGTCTGGGTGTAAAATTGGACATGATTTCAGATTCAGTAGTGCATTTCACTCCTGTAAGACATAGATACTGATTATATTTCAAGTCTATGAGCAATAGATTTTTAAAACCAATTGCACAATAGAATATTGGGGTAGGACAGTGAAATGAACAAGATACCTGATCAACCATCATTTCACTAAATGCCAAAATCAGGAGCAGGTGCGAGGGCCCAAGTTGTTAATTTTGGTAAGTGAGTTTTAAATATGAATGTGAAAAGGATGAGGCTTATTTAGCACATGCCCTTTCCTAAACTCTTAACAAGCAGGCTGCTGATACTTCAGGGGGATACACAGTAAAACTCCATTAATCTGGGACGCTCCCGATTTTGGAAGTGCTGGATGGGATATTCCAGACTAATCGATGTTATTCCTGTTAGTACCCCAACACGCTTTTAAATAAACAGTGTGTTTAAAGGGAACACAGGGAAAAAAACTGGATGAGTTTAAAGGGAGTGCTAGTGTGTTTAAAAGAGAGTGCAAACAACAGGACCCTGGCGAGTTTAAAGGAAGCCTGGAAAACATTATCCGATGAGCCAGATGCCAAATCACCAGTAATTCCAGATAATTGGATAGTGGATTATCAGAGTTTTACTGCAGACAGAAATGAGTGTAAATGAACATAAATCATAGAAACAGAGGAGGCCATTCAGCCCTTCATGTCTATGCTGGTTGAGAAAGCACTATCCAACCAATAACGACCTTCCACTGCTAGGTCCACGGTCATAGAGATCAAAGCCCTTCAAAATTTGTGATGATGGTTTCTGCCCCATCACCCTTTGCTATAGTACCTCCTTATCACCCTCTCAATGAGGGAACCCTTGTACTATTATTGTACTTCTATGTCGCTTGGTTAAGATGTTACATTTTATACACATCCATAATTCAAACTCACTTTACCTTGAAAACCCTCATCACGAATAAGAAAACTAATGAATCATGCAACCCTGTTTAGGTTGTACTCAATATTTTTAATCCAAGCACCAAAACAAATGTCAAAGCCTCCTTCTCAGCAGACTTTCATCACCTAATGATCTTCCAACTTCACCTTTACAAGTTGCACCGACATCTTCTCCCAGCAACCCTGACAAACTAAACTGTTTTGCATCACATAATCCCAAAGCTAAATTCCAGGAAGCATCACACTCTGAGCTCAAAGTTCTGCAATCATAAGACTGAGACAAAACAAAACTACTGCCCATAGTCACTGTGTAAACACATCTTTATAATAACCTAAAATCTCTAGTCTTAGCAACTGCAGCATATGACTATAAAAAAGCTTTTATCATGAATTCATTAGAGAAAAAAAATCCCAAATCTAGCAATGCCCCAAGGTTCGAACCTTCACCCCCACTAATCCTCCAATTGAGGAAGCTACCACACTAATTCAATTCCAAAATTTACACTTTCATCCTAACCTCAATTCTGACCACTAATTAAGTGATTCATTTGAGATCAAATCCAAGAAGAATTCAAGGTTTCTCTAATTCAACAATTACAAATCCAAAACAATCAGTTTGTCTCAACTAGAAATTCTGAGTGTCAGTTCCATCATCACTTCCAGCTGCTTGCAGCCCCATGATATCAACATCCTGTTCAACTCAAAAGCTACGTTCCAGCTTATTACAAGGACTATACATCCGCAGGACTATACATCCACTTCCCAAAAATTCTAACGCACGTTTACTTGTAATAATGGCGTACAATTTATCTAAACATTTATCAACCTTCCCAGGGCAACTCCACAGAAACGACAACATCAAAACCTCACTATCTTGATCCTATTCTGCACAAAATCCGACACAATCTTTACCATCACTGACTTACACTGGTTCATCCTCCAGTGTTTCAAATTTGAAGTTCTCATCCTCGACTTCAAATCTCTCTACAACCTACCCCGTGTCACCTTCATTGTCTTCTCAAGTTCCCCCATGTTGATTCCTGCTGTCCATTTTGTCCTCATTCTGAATGACTGCACAACTTTCATTTGTCGTTTGTGCCACATCCCTTTTCCTGCCCTTTGGAATTCTCCTCCCAAACCTGTCAAACTTGTTTCACCTTGCCTGGTTTCAGCTAGCTCCAGCAACTTCAAGTTCCTGCACCATTAAACATTGTGGCAAGTCTTTGGATAAATTCTACACCTTTTTGTTTCCTCCCCCCACAGATACAGTTGGAATTTTTTAATAATCTTTCCCAGAAAATATACAGAGGAACAAATATTTAGAATTTGTTTAAAAATAAAAATTTTTAAAACTGCAGATGCTGGAAATCTAAAGTAAAAACAGAAAATGCTGGAAAAACAACAGATCAGGCCATATCTGTGGAAAAAGAAACAAAGTTACTGTTTCAGGTCCAAAACTCCTCATCAGAACTGGACAGAATTCATTTATTCAAGAAAAGCAACAATGCAAAGTTAAAATGGCTTTAAAGAAATGAAGCCAGAATCTCCAATTGAAGAGAACCATGCACACTCTGCATAAAGATCACAATGCAGCAGATTAATAAATGTGCCCAGCCATCTCAAAGTCTCAGGAAGCAAATCACCACCAATCTGTGCAGTACAAAAAGACTTTTTATAAAACATCAGACCACCTTGGATGTGTCTATTTGACTGAAACAGCCATATGCAAAGACTTTTTATTTTTTTCCATATGATAAAAATGAGTTTTAATTGAAAAGTCTGTGCATCAGGGCATTTGCCTGCACATTAATTTCATTGACAGAACCAATCTGTATGGCAAACTTGTCTCAAACCAACTGGGAAGGAAAGTCAACTGGAAAACCTTAGTCAAAAACATTTTTCTAAAACAAGAGAAAATCCTCAGCAATACATTAGAAAATAAAATATATATATTCAAGCACTCCCTTCGCATGCTTTAGATTCCCCACCTCTTCTCCCACCCCTTCCCCGCACCCCCCCATTCCCATTAGTTTGATCAAAACAGGACCTTTAAATAAGGTTTTAGAAATCAAAAGAGGCCGATTCTGCATACTTTTAAGATATCTTTATTAGTCACTGTATTTTGGATGCAAAGCTTGAAATTAAAGGAAAGGATCCTACAGTGAATCTTGATTCAAAGTTTATCATATCCTACCTTCCATATACGGTATGGAACAAAAGCATCCAGAACTTTCTTCAGTTACAGTGGGAGATTACTCCTTTTAATTCAACAGTATGCTAAAAATAATAGAACTTACAAGTAATGGGCTAAATATAAACAGCATTGCAAAGTGCTATCAGTGAAACAAAAAGCAATTCAATTAAAAACGGCTGCAACCAAAGAACAAGATCTGTCATATGCAATGAAAAGCAAAGGACTCAGATTTTAAGATACATTTACACACAGAACAAAGCCACCCTGAGCATGCCATGTGATTTTGAACACAAACTTTGATACAGGTGTTGATTTTGCTGTGCCAAGCAGCACCTGAACTACACCTCTAAACTGGGAAGAGAAGTCAAGCTAGAAAAATGCAACCAAGCTAAAGTTTTTTTGAATTATTCAAATGATCTAGATCTTACAGGCAAACATTTAGCTTTTCCCTAATTGCCCTTGACAAGGCAGTGGTGAGCTGTCCCCATGAACACCCATACCTGGTGCAGTTAGGTAAGGGGTTCCAGAACTTTCTCTCAGCAACAATGAAAGTACAATATATTTTTGAGATAGGACTGTGTGCAACTTCAAAGGTAACTTGGAAGTGCTGGCATTCTAAATACACTTGCTGCACTTGTCCTTCCAGATGGGAAAAGTTGTAGGTTTTCAGAGGTGTTATGGAGGTAGCCTTGATGCAATGCATCCCCTCAATGAAAATTTTCACATTTGCTTTTCTCAGTAGAAAAAGTCAAATTAACACATCAAGAGATGCGTGGGAACAAGCGTCTAAAGCAACCTTCATTGAGTCACACTACGCCTACTCTGAGCTGGAAGCACACAAATCCTCCCCCTATCATATATACATGAATATTTAAACAGCCTGAACTAGATTCAGTCCTATTGTAGAAAAACAGCCCATCACTTATTAGGTGCCAAGCTTCTACAACTAGTTACAAGTTCCTATTCCTGATCACTGATCAGATTCTTCAATTGGAAAATGCCCAAGTATAATAGGATTAAGTTCAGCTACTGGAACCTGAACAACTGCTACTGTACAAGATTGTACCCAAATGAATAATGGTCAAGTACAGGGCAACTTCTCCCTGTGAAATACCACCACCAGACTAATTGCAGAGGCTCTCTAGAATGTGTGTGTGCTTCAGATGTTGGAAAGGATAGCTAGTAAGAACAATATGAGCTTATGGCTAACTGTATCATCACAAATAGAAGTGTAGCAGCAGCAAAATATTTACCCTCCAGTGATCCATTCACAGAGCAAATAAACAAATGTTCCAATAAGGTGTCAGCAATCACTGGACAGACACGATTGGGTCTTCCTGGACCCAACATGCAACTTGAAATTGCACTGGCAGTCCCTGCAGCCCTTCTACCCTCACCTGTGCCAAATGCAGCGAGGGCAAAACTCACTCATCATTCACACCAAACAGCAAGGTCCAAGCAATGAATAACCCTCAGGTGGTATGGTCTAAACCCTCACCCAGACACACTTTGACAGAAGGCAGGGGTTAGATTTTTGTCTTCCATTAAGCTGTAAAGCAGTTCAACAATTTTTAATTGTCTGATATTCATAACTATGACATTTGAGATAAACAATTAAAATTCATTAAAAATACATTAATATAAATAAATATAAGGTAAAATGATTAAACCAACACCTTCCCAATCCTGCAGGCTGATAATTCCCATTCAAATGAAAGGAGCTTCCATTCCTACAGCAAGTGTGATTTGGCAGTGGATCAGAGGGGTGATTTCCCACTAGCTCCATCCAAGCTCAACAGCCAGTGGCCACTACTGAAATTGTTACCATACCAAATTCTGTGGCACCCAACTGAGGAAGAACAACAGCTTCCATTATATTCCAGATGACAAGAATCATTATCGTACAGCACAAAAACAGCCCACCTAGACACCAGCCAATCTGCTGCCAGTCCCCCCTGCCAGTGAAGGTACCCCTGCCAATATTTTCTCAAGTCAGAATAGTGGATGGGAACTTGCATGTGCTACCACATTGTGACTACTTTGTTTCTCCTTGGTGGCAGAAGCCAATAGATTGATGGGCAAGACCTATTCGGACAGGCTACTTTGGCCTGGATGGTCTTGAGCTTCTTGGGTGTTATTGGAACTACATTAATTCAGATGTGGAGTCTCCATCATACTCTTAACTTATGCCTTGTGGATGGTAGAAGGTCTTTGGGCTGTCAGAACACAAGTCACTCACCGCAGGCCACCCAGGTGGTGGTTATGGAGATCACGGATGCACTCGTTGTCATCTTCAAAAATTCCATGGACTTTAGAATGCCTCCCAGAGCAATGAAAAGATGGCAGTGTAACCCCACTACTTAAAAGGAAACAAAACGGAAACTATAGACTACCATCAGCAGTAGGGAAATGCTAGAATCTATCGTTGAAATGGTAACAGGGGACCTCAAAAAATAATAGGATTGGAGACACAAGAAAGACTGCAGATGCTGAAAATCTGCAGCAACACAAAAAAGTGCTGGAGGAAATTAGCATCTATGGAGGGAAAAGTCCTGATGAAGGGCCTCAGCCCGAAACGTCGACTGTTCATTTCCCCAAAATAAGATTGGACATTGGACTTACATTGAAAAAATCTTTTAGAGTGTTTTCATGATGTAACTGTCAAAATAGTTAAGGACAAACAAGTTGATATGGTTTATTTGGACTTTCAGAAGGCCTTCCATAAGATGTGCAGAGAAGGTATTGAAGAGAATTAGAGCATGTAACATGGGTGAAAATGTACTAAGTGGACTGAGGTTTGTTAACCAACAGAAAACTGAGAATGGGTCATTTTCAAGTTGGCAACATATAACCAGTGAGGTGATGCGGCCCTACCTGTTCACTATTTACATCAACAATTTAAAATACGGTATCAGGTGTAACATATCCAAGCTTGAAAATGATGGAAAACTGGGATGTAGGGCAAGAGATGAGTATTCAATGACAAGCTAAGCAAATGATAAGCTAAAAGATCGGCGTACTATAACATGGGAGAATGTGAGGTTGTCCACTCTGCTACAAAAAAATAGAAAAGCAGTGTATTGTTTTTGAATCACATGACACTGAAAGGCATTGACGTTCCAAGGGATTTGGGTGCTCTTGAACTCAAGTAACCAAAAGTTAACATGTAGATCCAGCAAACAATTAGGAAAATAATATATTGGCCTTTATTGCAAGAGGACGAGTACCAGAGACACTCGGAGAGACTGCAACTGAAATATTATGTGCCAGTCTGGTCCTACCAAGGAAGGATACAAGGACAGAAAGTGCAGCGATAGTTCACCAGATTGGCACCTGCCATGGTGGGCCTATACACTTATCACACTATGATACAAAAGTCTTAAGGGCCTGGACAGAGTGGGTACTGAGATGATGTTTCGCCCAGCAAGGTTATCACAAAGTCACAGAGTCAGAGTCATACAGGACAGAAATGGGCCCTTTAGCCCACCCACGTCCATGCCGACCTTTTGGCCACCTACATTAACTCCATAACCTTCTATACCCCGCCTATTAAAATGTCTGCCTAAATGTTTCTTAAATGTATCTGATTCCACCATCTCCTCTGACAGAGAGTTCCAGATATCAACCACTGTGTAAATACTTACCCTATATATCCCCTTTAAAACTCCTTGCACTCATTTTAAACACGTGTCCTCTTGCTTTTGATACACTTATCATGGGAAAAAGATTTTGACTATCTTTGCCTCTTATAATCCAAAATACTTCTATCAGGTCACTCCTCAGCCTCCGCTCCAGGGAAAACCAGCCCAGCCTATCCAATCCCACCCCATAACTAAAGACCTCAAATCCAGACAACACCCTGGTAAATATGGGTGGCACGGTAGCGCAGCAGTTAGCGTTACGCTATTACAGCACCAGCGATCGGGGTTCGATTCCCGTCGCTGTAAGGAGTTTGTATGTTCTTGCGTGTCTGTGTGGGTTTCCTCCGGGTGCTCTAGTTTCCTCCCACATTCCAAAGACGTACGGGTAGGTTAACATGGGTTTAAAAATGGGTGGCGTGGACTCATTAGGCTGGAAGGGTCTGTTATCACACTGTAAATAAAATTTTAAAAATTTAAATTTAATTCTCCTCAGCCCATCCTAACAGTTTGGTGACTAGAACTACATACAATACTCCAAGTGCAGACTAACCATAGTATTGTAAAATTTCAACAATAACATCCAATTCTATGAAGGAAGACATGCCACATGCCTTCCTCACCAGCCTATCCAGCCACGTTGCCACTTTCAGGAACCTATCGACTTAAACCTCAAGGTCTCTCTGTTGGTCAACATTCCTCAGCACCTTACCATTCACTGAATATGTCCTACACCTCTATATGGCTTCCCAAAATGCATCAACTCACTTGTTAGGATTAAATTCCATCTGCCAAGGCTCCAACTTCTAACTGATATATACTCTGCTGTAGCCTTAGACAACCTTCCTCACTATCCAAACCACCAATTCTCTTGTCATCCACAAATTTACTAATCAAACCTTGCACATTTACATCCAGATGTTAACATATAATCAAAAAAGGTCCCAGCACCGATCCCTGAGGTGCACCACTAGTCACAGACTTCTAATCAGAAGAACATCCTTCCCCCACAATCCTCTGGCTCCTATCACCAAGCCAATTTTGGATCCCATGTACCTGCACCAGCCTACCGTGCAGGAACACAGTCAAATGTCTTACTAAGGTCATGGACATGGTGGGCAGAAGGGCTTGTTACTCTACTGTACAGCTCTAAAGTTATGGGAGATACCTATGCCTTTACACACAATAGCAGTGCTACAAAACATGACAGACATCATGAACGTGCAGTCAGAGCACCGTTTCAAAGGTTGTGCAGTGGTATCTCCTACTAATGGTGTCATGCAATTGCAACAGGCAGACGAGCAAGGACAATGTCGGGCAGGGTCATTCCTCACATTGGCTCACTTACCTAGTCTGGTAGCCATATTCAGGACTCAGCCAGCTTGATTATTGTTGATGCTACCAAGCCACACTTAAAGTGGAAGGGCTTTGAAGCCTCCCAGCCAGAGTATAATTTGCATTTGTTACTGTCATTGCTTCTTCCAAACGTTGTTCAACAAGGATGAGGACTGATTCACCATCTGAGGTGACAAGCGAGATGTTGTCCATGTTTGAGCAAATGCCATCAGACTTCACAAGCACAGATTTCAAACAATCATTGCTGTCATCACATAATGTAAAGGCAGAAAGGTCAACATGTAAATATTTTATAATCCATTTCTAACATCTCCTGTGTAACAAGGTATAATTTCCTTTCAGTTACATTAGAAATTGTTTTGTGTGGAACAATTCATCCCATACTACCACCAAAGTCTCTTTTGTTCATCTCAAGCATTCAATGAAAATATCTTAAAACTAACTTTTATTGACAATATGTTTCAGAAGTGAACATATTATTCACCATGCCCATAAACAAGTAAGCAAGGTCAGACTGAATTATAGGAAAAATTATCTAAGGTCTGGTTTGACAGCAGCTTGCACCTGAATGTTCAATTACTAAACATGAATCTGAATTTTCCACTACCAGAACACAGACAATTTCAACATGCTGTAATGCATATGTTAGTCAGCATTCGTAAAGACAATGTACAAGTTACATTTGGGTATTCACCCAATATACACAAGATGTATGTCAAAACCCATCTTTGCTTACAAATGCTGCAATCAGCTGCAAATTTCCATTACTGTTTATTATGGACACAGAAACAATGGCACAAGAACAGATGTTCCATTATATCCCGTGGGAAGACTGCATCAAACCTGCAATCACTCTCAAGGTTCAATATTGCCTTCAGCTTCCCGTTAAGAGGCACAATTTCTCCTCCTCCAGAAAGGCCTGAAACTCACGTCATTTACAAGCTACGCGTTATGTTACAAAAGCTATGGTACACAGCATACTGTATTCTACAATAAGCCAGCTTTATTGCAATAGAAGCAACTTCTGTGGGAAAAAAGATAACATTCAAAATAGCATTCAAGATCATTTAAGTAAGGAAGTGGTCAATCTTCAGTAAATCACTGCCTCCATTCAAAACACAACTAGGTTAAGATCCCTTGTCCAGTCAGGTCCCAATCAGATATTGTAAACAATTGCTGAGGACATCATGTAGCAAGTACACTTTTCAGTTCATAATATTTGAACTGCCAATTGCCAGATACATGAGCCAGTAGTGGCAAAATGAAATAAACCAGACCACTAGCATCTCTCAAACATCAGTCTAAATCATCCATGCCTCTACAAAAATAAAAGGACAGAGAAAAGACACATGAGTAGTGGTGGTAAGAAAAGGTGGTGCAAGGGGAAGGTACAGGACCAAATGATGAGAACCTTAAATAATTAAAAATGTTTAAGGCAAAGTATTTTCTACTTTACCATTCAAAATTTAAGGCCAAGAGTTTTCCTTTGAAACATTGAAATTAATACCATGATTAACGCACAATTTATGCGCTTTCTAATTTATCTTCTTCCCCCCCCCCCATGGTTTTACTTATTTTTCTTATCAATTCACTCACTGTGCAAAAATGCAGATTCCCATCCTAGACAATACATCCTTCATCTGTGAAGCTCACAGGTCGAGGGTCACAGTTCTGTATTGTCTTCCAGTTAGTTGAAAAACAAAACATTTTTTTCCTCTGAACACATCAAATAATTGCTCACCATTTACAGCCAATAGTTGAAGAGTCTTAAACCAAGCTTCAGACTAGCGGCAGCTGAGCTAGACATTCAATGCACAAATTCAATGATTTACACAGAGCAAGTCAGACAGTTCACCCAATTACAGAACTTGAACCACTAACTCCACAACACAACAGGCATCAAATACTTTCCATCATCCATAAAATCTCAATCACCACTTCACCCACAGCACACCACTCTCATATTTTCCACAAACTGGTGACGTTACGCTCACACAACTTTAACCACCAGTGTTGACCTGTGTCCAACACCGCCGATGCCCGACTGAACTTACCAATTACTCATACAGGCTCAATTTCCCAGTTTCCTTTTTCTCCTCAGGGGGTTAAAACTAAACCACCTACTCTGCACCATGAGTACTAACAAACTCACTCTACTATCATGGCTCCCAAACCCTCAGCTTACATCCTCCACAGTCATTTCTATTTTTTCCCTTCCCCTGTTGGATGTCCCATTCCTCCATTCTTCCCACATTCAAATGCCTGTTCTAGACATCATCAAAAGGCCTCAGTGACACCCCACTTTTTCATAGCTCAGTCAGAACGTCTATGCACCAATCTATAACCCAGTACCTGGAGACCAACCTGGACATCAGTTAAAGTCCTGAATTTGTATTCAAAAGCTGAAAGATCTTAGCCCTTAATTGACCTGTGATCCATATGTTGACTTGGATCACCTACTTTTAATTCTTAAATGCAGATGATGGCTTTATTTAGTTGGAGAAAATTTCTGTTCATCCTGTACAAGATGTTGAGACCAAGATAGATGGAATGCAAGTGGTGGCGCTGGTGAAGGGTTCATCACAGCCAATACAGCTGGAGATGTAAACAGGAGAATAAGAGAGTAAAATGCTGGAACTGTGACATACCAAATTCTGCAGATGCTGAAAAATGCTGAAAATACTCTGTTCATACTGCATCTGTGGAGAAAGGAAATGTTCTTCTTCCTCTCTAGTAGTCCTTCTGGGATCTTGGATGACTTGGATTCCATCCAGTTTGGTTGGTTCTGAGGTAGTTCCACAGAACCTTCAATAGGTGGGACAGATGGTGGCTGAATGCGTAAATGTTTGGGTATTTGTAAGGTGAAAGGAGTGCACCACCATTAACACAGGGTCTGTGTGCTCCCAAAGAATGGCCCTGTGATTTTCAATATCATCCCAAATGCTCCCTCTCCACTTTGAGCAGGCATGGTCTGGGAAATCCCAGGAGCCAATGTGCATTTCTTCAGGGAGCCTTTGAGCACATCCTTGAACTTTGCCTCCATCTGCCTGGTAATCTCTTTCCATTACAGATAACTCCACTCCTGCAGAAATGTTAATCTTCCTTGCAGTCAATACAAAGTGGTGGGGCACAGTTTTGTTTCAGACCAACCTTCACGGAGACCCATTATACAATATCATCCTCCTCGTAGATGTGGGTGATGTGGTTGTGGATTTGTGACAAGCTGTTCATTGCCGAGTTTTAGGATTTCACCAGGATAACGCCTGCTCCTGAAGCCTTGTTCAGACATGGTCTTTTAGGTCAGGCAGCATCTATGGAGGGCTTTCAAGTGAATTTGTTGGATTCCCAGCACATCTGCTCTCAATCCTTCCTCTATCCACAACAAGGACAGGTTCCCTTTTACTTACACCTTCTACCCTAGAGATACCAGGTTCAGTAAGTCATCCACCATAATTTCTAACCTTGGAAAGAAAAAATGCTATCACCAGACACATTCCTCTCCTTTCAACACTCCAATAGGAACACTTCCTCCGTGACTCCCAAGTCCATTCTTCCATCTTCATCAGTGCCCATTTCCCTACTCATACAATCTTCCCATGCAACCGCAGAAGATAAAACACCTACCCTTTTACCTCTTTCCTTCCCACCAAAGGACCCAACAATCCTTCCAGGTCAAACAATAATTCATTTGTACTACTTCCTCACAAGAAGGTCTCTGCTACATTGGCGAAACAAAATGCAGATTGGATGACTGAATGGAACATTTCCTTTCAGTCCACAAGAATGACCGTGTTTTCTGCTGCCCAGCACTTTTAATCTTCTTCCCATTCCCAGTCTGATCTCTGTGTTGTCAGTCCAACGTAAGCACAAGGAACAAAATTTCATCTTCTGACTAGGTATTTTACAGCTCTCTGGCTCAAGATTGACTTCAACAGTTAGATGCCCAGCCATTCCAGTTTGTTTCAGAACTGGCCAGTCATGACAAAATTTTCACATCCACTACATTGTACGCCTGGGATTTTTCAATTGCATCCTGTCCCTTGTACCACTAATGCACACTATTAGGTTTACGATTCTCCTTACATCTACTGTTTGCTGTTACCAATTGAAGTCTTCCTTTAAGGGAGGGAATCACAATGTCTCCAGAGCTACTAGGTTTCCTGGCCATATTTTCATTATTTTCAGCTGATTTGATATTTCTCACTAGTTTAGAAATAACAGGACATACACCACCACCCTCAGTACAACATGCATATAATTTCATCAAACAAGAGATCCACACACAGAAGGTTGCAATTGATGTTCCATGGCACGTAAATAGGGTGAAAAGACAAGCAACAAAGTCCCACCCTAAATATGTTCACACTCGAATGACAGATCTTTCACAAAAACTTGGAGACTTCAATCACATTCTTGAGGCACTAAGCCCCCATAACAAACAACCTGTGCATCTCCTTCCCTAAAGCAGACACCCGTGAGGAGTGAACACTCTCCAGCCTTGAACAGGGCATGCTCGGTCCACATGAAACCGTCCACTGGCTCACAACCGTTGTTCATCTCAACACCCACTCTTCCTCCCGGTATCATGCTCAACATGCGAGAACCTCACCCCCAGCAGACACATCAATGTGCCTTCACATCCATCTGCAGTCAAATAACTAATAAACCAATCTTCACACAGACTCGTCACCCCCCTGACCCTTCCTCACAAACAGCACACCCCCATGCCAGCTCAGTGTTTGCCCAGTCAGGTCACACTCACTCACCCGTGGCTCAGTCAGCGGAGCCACGTTCCCCACCAGTCACACGGCTCACACCCGCCCCGCCTCACCACCCCCCCCCCCCACAGGTTCACACACACACACCCCAGGGCGCTCACCCCCCCCCCCACAGGTTCACACACACACACACACCCCAGGGCCCTCACCCCCACCCCGGCTCAGCCCCTCGGGCTCTCACCCCCCCCACCCCGGGGCGCTCGCTCACTCACTCACCCCCCCCCCCCCCGGGGCGCTCACTCACCCCCCCCCCACCCCGGGGCGCTCACACCCGCCCCGCCTCACTCACCCCCCCCCGGGGCGCTCACTCACGCCCCCCAACTCTCACCCCCCCCCGGGGCGCTCGCTCACCCCCCCCACCCCGGGGCGCTCGCTCACCCCCCCCCCCCCCCGGGGCGCTCGCTCACACCCCCCCCCACCCCGGGGCGCTCGCTCACACCCCCCCCCCCACCCCGGGGCGCTCACTCAACTCCCCCCGGGGCGCTCACACCCGCCCCGCCTCACTCACCCCCCCCCCCCCCCCGTCACCCTCTCGCCTTTCTCTCACGCGGCACCAATTCTCCCGCCGATTCACTGCCGGACTGCGGTCGATCCGCAGCCCCCACCCAAAGCTCAGCCGCTCCGCACCGGCCATACCTCCTTACACCGGCTCCGCCCTCATGGCTCCGGGAGCCGTTAACACCGCACCGGCTCCATGTCCGCCGCTCGCCGGGAAACCCGGCCCGCCCCGCCCCGCCCCGCCCGCAGCGTCACCGCGCACCGCCCTCCTGTGCGACGTCAGCACGTAGCACGTAGCATGCTCCCCCCCCCCCCCCCCCCCCCCACTCTGTTCGAACGTCGGCACGGGTCAAAGTTGTGACCCCACTGGGTGCCGTTGGTCACCGGGGGAGGGGAGGGGAGGGGGGGTCCGGTGTCCCGGGGAGGGGGTGTCCCGGGGAGGGGAGGTCCGGTGTCCCGTGTCCCGGGGAGGTTGGTGGGGGGGGGGGGGTCCGGTGTCCCGGGGAGGGGAGGTGGGGGTCCCGGGGAGGTTGGTGGGGGGGGTCCAGTATCCCGGGGAGGTGGGGTGGGGGGGTCCGGTGTCCCGGGGAGGTTGGGTGGGGGGGTCCGGTGGCCCGGGGAGGTGGGGTGGGGTCCGGTGTCCCGGGGAGGTTGGGTGGGGGGGTCCGGTGTCCCGGGGGGGGGATCCGGTGTCCCGGGGTGGGGGGGATCCGGTGTCCCGGGGAGGTGGGGGGTCCGGGTCCTTGCAACAGGCGTGATGGTTGGATCTGGGGCAGTGGTTGGTTGGGAGCAGCTGATGCACCGATGGGGGATTGAGGTGCAGGGTTGGTGGGACGTTGTGTCTTGGTGGTGGTGGTGTCACGGGAGGGGGGGAGGACCACTCCGGACCTTGGTCCTGTTCACACCCCGCGGTATCCCCTCCCCCCCCCCAACCTGTGAATGGAGAGAGAGAGAAATCGGTGAGAAGGTATCATGGCCACTGGCCTTGGCTGCACCCCAAACCTTTCCTGAGCTTATCTTGCCCAAGAGGTCCATCTCCTGATACCTCGAGTGGAACCACTGCCCACCAGCTGCCCTTCTGGAGCAACACACAAAGTGCAGGAGGAACTCAGTGGGTCAGCTTTGTGTGTTGCTCCAGATTCCAGCATCTGCAGTCTCGTCTCTCCATTAAGCTGCCTTCCTGGCTCCTGGCATCCTGGCTTGATGTCAACACTTCCTTCTCAGGTACTCCCACCTTTAATCTGCTGCCTTCACCTCTGGGGGAGAAAAAGCAACTTTGACCTCATCCTTTGCAGACTACTCCACGTCCCAAATATCCTATCATCACTGCAGTTCGCCTATCGCTGAAACAGGTCCACAGCAGACACCATCTCCCTGGCCCTACACTCAGCTCTGGAGCATCTGGACAGTAAAGACACCTACATTAGACTATTGTTTATTGACTACGGCTCTGCCTTCAATACTATAATCCCAAGCAAACTTGTCACCAAACTCCGAGACCTAGGAGTCAACACCTCCCCTGTAACTGGATCCTTGACTTTATAACCAACAGACCTCAATCAGTGAGGATAGGCAGCAATACCTTCGGCACGATTATTCTCAACACTGGTGCCCCACAAGGCTGCGTCCTCAGCCCTCTACTCTACTCCCTATACACTCATGACTGTGTGGCCAGATTCTGCTCTAACTCCATCTGCAAGTTTGCAGATGATTCGGAGTACAGGAAGGAGATAGCTTAGTGGAATGGTGTCATGACAACAACCTTTAACTCAATGTCAACAAAACAAAAGAGCTGGTCATTGACATCAGGAAAGGGGGAGGTGTACATGCACCTGTCTGCATCAACGGTGCTGAGGTTGAGATGGTTGAGAGCTTCAAGTTCCAAGGAGTGAACATCACCAATAGCTTGTCCTGGTCAAATCATGTAGATGCCACGGCCAAGAAAGCTTACCAGTGCCTCTACTTCCTCAGGAGACTAAAGAAATTCAGTTTGTCCCCTTTGACTCTCACCAACTTTTACAGATGCACCATAGAAAGCATGCTTTCTAGATGTATCACAGCTTGGTACGGTAACTGCTCTGCCCAGGACCGCAAGAAACTGCAGAGAGTTGTAGACACAGCCCAGCGCATCACGGACACCAGCGTCCCCTCCTTGAACTCTGTCTTTACCTCTCGCTGTCTTGGTGAAGCAGCCAGCATAATCGAAGACCCCACCAACCTGGGTCATTCTCTTTTCTCTCCTCTCCCATCAGGTAGAAGATACAGGAGCCTGAAGGCACGTACCACCAGACTAAGGACAGCTTCTACCCCACTGTGATAAGACTATTGAACGGTTCCCTTATGTGATAAGATGGACTCTGACCTCATGATCTACCTTGTTGTGACCTTGCACCTTATTGCACTGCACTTTCTCTGTAGCTGTGACACTTTACTCTGTACTGTTATTGTTTTTACCTGTACTACATCAATGCACCCTGTACTAACTGAATGCACTCTGTACTAACTCAATGTAACTGCATTGTATAATGAATTGACCTGTACGATCGGTATGCAAGACAAGTTTTTCACTGTACCTCAGTACAAGTGACAATAATATACCAATACCAAATCCATGTTTTGTTTTCCCGACAGCTACACTTGAATCAGCCAGGTTTCTATCTTAGTATTGCACTGTAATGGCTGGTACCAAAACCACAATTGATATCCTATGTAAGTAGGATCATCATTCCACAAGTTCAACAACAAGCAGCTCCACTCATACAATTCCTTTAAAACATCAAAAACATCCTGGGGCTTCAAAGGAACATTGTCTAAACCACATGTGACATATTCAGTTGGATAATGTGGCAAAAAGCTAGGATTAACTGGGATCAACACCAGATGGTAGAGATTGCGTAAAACAGAGTTTTACTAAGAGGTGATCAAAGTTTTCAGAAAACCAAGAGGAACCAATGGTTTCCCTCCATTTACTGCATGTTCATGGACTGGGGAGTCCAGCAATGGGAGGCTTAGTCTAAAAATTAGAACCAGGCTTTTCAGATGTGAAAACATTAGTAAGGCATTTGACAAGGTTCCGCATGGTAGGCTTCTTCAGAAGGTCAGAGGACATGGGATCCAGGGAGGCTTGGCTGTGTGGATTCAGAATTGGCTTGCCTGTAGAAAGCAGAGGGTTGTGGTGGAGGGAGTGCATTCAGATTGGAGGGCTATGACTAGTGGTGTCCCACAAGGATCGGTTCTGTGACCTCTACTTTTCATAATATTTATTAATGACTTGGATGAGGGGGTAGACGGGTGGGTTAGCAAGTTTGCAGACGACACAAAGATCGGTGGTGGTGTGGATAGTGTGGAGGACTGTCGAAGATTGCAGAGGAATAGGATACAGGGCTGGGCTGAGAAGTGGCAGATGGAGTTCAATCTGGAGAAGTGTGAGATGGTACGATTTGGAAGGAAAAACTCCAAGGCGGAGTACAAGGCAGGATTCTGGGGAGTGTGGAGGAGCAGAGGGATCTAGGGGTTCATATCCACAGATCACTGAAAGTTGCCTCACAGGTGGATAGGGTAGTTAAGAAAGCTTATGGGATGTTAGCTTTCATAAGTTGAGGGATCGAGTTTAAGAGCCTTGAGGTAATGAGGCAGCTCTACAAAACTCTGGTTTGACCACACTTGCAGTACTGTGTCCAGTTCTGGTCGCTTCATTATAGAAAGGATGTGGAAGTGTTGGAAAGGGTGCAGAGGAGATTTACCAGGATACTGCCTGGTTTGGAGTGCATGGCTTATGAGGAGAGACTAAGGGAGCTAGGGCTTTACTCTTTGGAGAGAAGGAGGATGAGGGCAGTCATGATAGAGGTATACAAAATATTAAGAGGAATAGATAGAGTGGACAGCCAGTGCCTCTTTCCCAGGGCACCAATGCTCAATACAAGAGGACATGGCTTTAAGGTAATGGGTGGGAAGTTCAAGGGAGACATCAGAGGGAGGTTTTTTACCCAGAGAGTGGTTGGTGCATGGAATGCGCCATGTGGGGTGGTGGTGGAGGCAGGTACGTTGGTCAAGTTCAAGAGATTGTTAGATAAGCATATGGAGGAATTTAAAATAGGGGATATGTGGGAGGAAGGGTTTAGATAGTCTTAGGCGTGGTTTAAAGGTCAGCACAACATGGTGGGCCAAAGGGCCTGTGTTGTGCTCTATGGTTCTATGGAAAACTGCTACACCCACATGACAGTACCTACTTGTATCTCACACTTGTAAATGGTAGTTTGAGATTGGCAGATACATGTCAACCAAAGGGATCAATGTATATGGAGCTGGGTAACAATTAGACATGATCTCATTGAATAGCAGAAAGATTCATGGGTCGATGTGGCTTACATCTGTTTCAAAACTCTGTCTCCCTATTCAACTCTCAACAAGCCTCTAACCCCACTTCCTCTTCATCACTAAGATGATCTACTTTAACCTACATAATATCCATCCTCACAATCAACCCATGGACTTCCACATATGCTTTTGCTACCTCCAGTAGTACTGTCTAGGCTAGTTCTCCATTTCCATCCCCATAAACTCAAACTCAGTGAAAATTCTGCTGACTAATCCTAGAAACATAAGAGACTGCAGATGCTGGAAATCTGGAGCACCACACAAAAAGCTGGGGGAACTCAGCGGGTCAGGCAGCGTCTGTGGAGGGAAGTGGACAGTCAAGGTTTTGGGTTGCGACCCTTCATCAGGATTGGAAAGAAAGAGGGGAGGTAGCTGGTATAAAAAGGTGGGGGGAAGGGATGGAGCAAGAGCTGGCAGCTGATAGGTGGATCCAGGTGAGGGGGGTGATAGGCAGGTGAGGGAGGGGAAGAGTGAGAATTATGTAAGAAGCTGGAAGGTGACAGGTGGGTGTGACAAAGGGTTGAAGAAGGTGGAATCTGATTGGAGAGAACAGAGGACCATGGAATAAAGGGAAGGAGGGGAGCTGGTGGGAGGAATGTGTGGGTGAACGAGTCTGGGTAAGCACATGGTTGAAGAGCAGCAGACTTCACAGAGTGGGAGCAGTGAGAGAGGATCTCACAGAACTCTCTTCGAAGAGAGGAGGTAAACTTCTTCAAGGTAGGCATACCTTAAAGAAACTGCAGTGGAGCAGTAAAATGGAGATTCCTCCCACTGGTTCCCCTCCTCACCTCCTTTCCCTAGTGAAATCTACTTGCATATATACTTAAACATTGTTTGCTCCAGATCCCTTCACCAAATTCATTGATAAAAACAGTGGATAGGTGAGGCCAAGGTACGGGTCCTCGTCCCACTCCTATCACAGTCTGGCAACCCAAAGCTGATCCATTAACCAATCCTTTGTCTTTTACGTATAACCTTTAATCCCCTGAGCCCTAATTTTGTTTGATATTAATTTTTGCGCCCATTTATCAAATACTTTTTGAAAATCAAACACTTATCTGTCCTACCAGTTGCAACCAGAAAAACTTACAGCAGATTTATCAAACCCAGTTTCCTTATTTTAAACCTCTATTCACAATCCCCAATTATATGGTTTCTGCCACTTTTCCCTAACAGCTGGCATGCTGTGCCAGGTTCTGAATTGTACATTTAACTATGAAAGTCTCTGGCACAATGGAGCTTCATTACAGTTTATCCAGTTTTTCTACACTCCTAGCAACCAAGGCCAGACTCGTGTTCTTGTTGCTATTGCATTTCACTGAATGTATTTTCAAACATCTAATGTCATGGCCTTCTCTCAACTCACACCCTCCCCCACACCCCTTGTCTCACCCCATGACAACCCAGAAAGGACTGGGAAGCAGTTTGACCAACACATTGGTACAACCTCAACCTAACAAGAAAGTTTCCACTTTTACAGTAGACAGCTCATTCTGCAGAGGCAGGGTTTCGTCACTATATTTAATTGATGCTCCCCTCCTATCATTTTGTTTTTCCAGTGATTTGGAACTGAAGGCCTCTTGCATGGGCCAGTTCAGTCTGTAGTGAGACAGAGATTGTCTGGCACTTCATGAGCAAAGGTCAGATGCATACTCAGAGCTGCTTGCTCAGAATTTAGGGTCATAGAATCACAGAAAGATACAGTACGGAAACATTCCCATTGGCCCACACTGACCATCCACCACCCTTTGCTGTAAGAACATCTGAGAGGGCAATTTGAACAGCTTGTAGATTTTGCCACAAGGATATCGACAGGTGGAACCATGGCTACCTTTGAATGTCAGGTGAAAATGAAAATTGCATCATTAGCAGCAAGGAAGCCACAGAGGGTGAGCAGAGGGTGAAGCGATAGAGAGGTTAACAGGCCAGCATTTTTGAACCACTGCAGTCCATCTAGTGAAGCTTAACGCAGCTGAGCGTGGGCCATTTCAGAGAGCACTTAAGAGTCAACCATAGTCCTGTGGATTAGTGTCACGTGAGTGCAACAGAATTTGTTCTGTTCTAAAGACGTA
The DNA here is from genome assembly GCF_009764475.1 of Pristis pectinata. NCBI lineage: Eukaryota > Metazoa > Chordata > Chondrichthyes > Rhinopristiformes > Pristidae > Pristis > Pristis pectinata. The sequence continues at coordinate 1,781,107 of NC_067431.1, read as the reverse complement.
CGGGTAGGTTAATTTGGGGGTTTAAAATGGGCGGCGCGGACTCATTGGGCCGGAAGGGCTTGTTACACGCTGTAAATAAAAAAAAAGATTGATTTTGGTTTAAACAGTAAACAACAATTTCATGGTCACAGTACCAATGCAAGCTTTTTATTCTAGATTATTGAAGCAACTGAACTTCAAATTCCCAGTTCCCTCAGTGAGATTTGAATTCATGTCTTTGGATCATTTGATCTGCTCTCCAAGTGAAGGCTCCAGCAACTTGACCTGCGGTATCACTAGGCTTGTAGCATGACGAGGAGAAGAAAGGAGAGAGAGCCTGGCAGAAGAGGCAGCGTGAGACCTGGTTCTGGTTCCGGCTGCCCTTCACCTCTCCTCTAGTATCTCCCATTCTCACCTTCCTTACCAGATTTAGCACTGGCAGCCTTTGTGTTTCTGCTTATCTCCCTACTCGCTGTCTCCACCTTCACCCTCGCCTCTCGTCCCCCCACCTCATTCCATCTGCCACTGCTTTTTGTCTGCCTCCATCCGTCATTCACCTGTCTCTGTCCCCCAAGTCTAGTCCTCCCCTTCCCCTACCTGGCTCAATCTGCCCGTCATCTTTCACCCCGCCTCGGGCCCCTGTGTCACCATTCCCTGTCTCCTCACCAAACTGGTTCCCTTCCCTCTCCATCCTCAGTCCTGATGCAGGGTTTCAACCCAAAATGTCGATAATTCCTCTTCCCCCACAGATGCTGCTCGATCTGCTGAGTTCCTCCAGCAGATTGTTTGTTGATCACTAGAGCCTGTTTCTCAAGAGTCTTAAGGAAGCAAAGGTACAACAGAGATGAACTTTCTCTAAGGAGGTCAACGACACCTGTTGTGGTCAAAGCTGTGCCATGTAGCCATGACTGTATTACTCTGCCTGTGATGAATAGCTCACTCTGCTTCTTTCAGTTGTCTCATTGCTTGCAGCCTACAGTTGCACCCAGGACATAACAGAGCCTCTTTTCTCAAGTTGAGGCAAGTTCACTTCCTTCTCCCTGAACAGCAGGCAGCCTGGGCATGCAGATTTGCCAAGATAAAGGGTTCCACACTGGAACCCTGATTTGTTCAGGCATTGCAAGGAGTTTAACTCTTTGAGCATTTGGTTGCATAAATGTATTGCACTTGGGAGCTTACATGAATTTCAATTCCAGTCCTGGTAGCTATGACCACAGCTCGAGCTGCCGTAACCCATTAGGGCAGTGCTGGGGCAGATCCTCAGAATTTGCCCTCTAAAGGTTTGGTGGTCACACAAAGCCAAGACTTTGCAGTCGTTGAGAGCTACGTTGTCACAAAAAAATGTCTAACTGTGGTGAGAGTGGATCTGGTATAAATCTAAAATACCAGCACAATTAACTATATCAACTGGCATAACTTGGTGTACGTCAAATCCATTGCATTGGTAGTGGACAGATTCCAACCAAACACCAACTGCCACCAGTGGACCTATCCGGTCTGATCCATAGTTGTGTGGACATCCTTATTTTCAGCTGTATGACAGTTAATGCACAATAATCATGTGATTCACTTGTTAATGGTTGAAATCTTGTGTGCTATTTTCACAGCTCATTCCTCCAAACTATGACATGATTGGGGTCAAAGTAAAATTGCTGCAACTCAGATTCTTCAGATGCCATGTTTTAAGGAGTCATTCTGTGATCACAGTGTGGCAACAAAATTGGAAATTATCACATTCAGCAGTCAGAAGAGGAGATTGATCAGAGCTTTAAAATCAAATTCACTGTTGTATGTAAATCGAGATCTGGTTATTAGTGACAACAAAAACAACACAAGGACGCAAACCATGCCCACACAATTGCCCAACCCCATTTTTACAATCATGGGTTAAATCAACCTTTGTACTTCAACGTTGCACAAGTGAGACTGTTTATACAGGCCATAAAAAATCATTAAGGGTAATACCACAAACATACTTGTGGTCAAACATCTGATAAAATAACAACTAAATTTAAAGGTAAAACCTTTGAAATACAGATGTGGAGTACATATCAGACTCCATCATGCTCGCAATAATATTTTAATATTGTTAAAAGTGTGATGTTAAGAGTTCAGGGCCTGCATGTTTTTGTTAGGGTGAAGAGCAAGGCTGGCAGGTTTCTGGAACTCCAGTTGACAAGAGATATTGAGGCTCTGGTTTAAAAAAAGAGGGAGGCATGCACTGCACATTGGGAACTAGTGAATCTCTTGCTGACTACAAGAAGTGTAGGAGTGCACTTAAGAGAAGCTCAGAGGGCAAAAAGAGGATATAAGAGGGATCTGGCAGGCAAGATGAGACAAAATCCCAAGAGATTCTTTAAATATATTAAGAGTAAAAGGGTGGCTAGGGAGAGAATATATCAGCATGGCCATCTGTGTGTGGAACCAAAGGAAATGGGAGAGGATTTTGGTTTTGGTTTATTATTGTCACTTGTACCGAGGTACAGTGAAAAACTTGTCTTGTATACTGATCGTACAGGTCAATTCATTACACAGTGCATTGAGGTAGTTCAAGGTAAAACAATGCGGAATACAGAGTAAAGTGTCACAGCTACAGAGAAAGTGCAGTGCAGGTAGACAATAAGGTGCAAGGTCATAATGAGGTAGATTGTGAGGTCAAGAGTCCATCTTATTGTACTAGGGAACTGTTCAATAGTCTTGTAACAGTGGGATAGAAGCTGTCCTTGAGCCCAGTGGTACATGCTTTCAGGCTTTTGTATCTTCTGCCTGATGGGAGAGGGGGGAAGAGAGAATTCAGTTTTTACTGTGGAGAAAATGAAGGACGCTAAGGAAGTGAGGGAAATAGGTGGTGACGTCGTGGACCACATATGAATTCGCAGGGAGGAAGTATTGGAGGCATTATTGTGCATTAAGGTGGATAAATCCCCAGGGCCTGACCCGGTGCATTCTCAACCTTGTGGGAAGCTGGAGAAGAAATGGCGGAGGCCCTTGCAGAGATTATTGCTTCATCTCTGGCCACAGGTGAGGTTCCAGAGGACTGGAGAGTGGCTGATGTGGTACCATTGTTTAAAAAGGTTTCAGTGATCTGTGGATATGAACCCCCAGGTCCCTCTGCCCAGAATCCTGCCATTTACCTTGTATTCCGCCTTGGAGTTCTGTCCCAACATGAGGGTATGAAAAGGGCCAAACCAAATACTGCAACTGCTGGAAGTCTGAAATATAAACAGAAAACACTAGGAATAAACAGTCAGCAGATCTGGTGGTGTTTGTGAAAAGAGAAACCGCATTAATATCCAGGTCGATGACTGGGCAGAACAACTCGTTCATTCTCTGTTTCTGGGCTCGCTGCTGCTGAACAGTGTGGCACTGCCACCAACAGGCAGTGTGTGGTAGTGTGGCTGTGTGCTCAGCGGCACCACCCGCAGGCAACGACTGCTACTGCACCTTGCCTCTGATTTAGGGTTGGGCTGTGCCTACACTGCCACAATGGTGCACCAATGGTAGGGTTAAAGTTCAGAGCTGCCAGTTAACAGCACTGCTCTGTTCTGGCTATCAAGCTGCTTGAGTATTAAGAGAGTTGTACTCATTCACTAAGCAAATAGAAGATATTCTATCACACTACTGAGTTGTACTTTTGAGATGAGGCTGTGGGATGGCAGGAGGTGAGTCAATGAGCAGAGAATACCCAGTCTTGGATCTGTTCGTATAGCCACAGTATTTATGTGGCTGGTGCAGTGGAGTTTCTGGTCAGTGTGACCCCAGGCTGTTAATGGTGTGGGCTTCACCAATGGTAATGCCATTGAATGTTATAGTTGGATGGTAAATTGTTGGGGGTGGTCATTGTCTGGCACTTCTGTAGTCTGAGTGTGTAGCATGCCACTTATTAGCACGTGCCTGAATGTGGTCTGGGTCTTGCAGCATGCATTCATTTGCTGAGGAGTTGTGGATGGAATTGGACACTGAGCAGTCATCAGAGAACATCTTCAGCTCTGATCTTCTGACGGAAGGGAGAACACTGCCCTGAGGAGCTCCTGTAGCAATGTCTAGGGGCTTAGATAACCGTGTTCACCAAGTAACACAACTATCTTCCACAAGAGTCCACCAAATGTTCCCCTTGGTACCCGTTGACTTCAGTTTAACCATGGCCGCTGATAGATTTCTGCAGCGCCTCCCTGTCAATCCCAGCATCATTAACCTCCTCATTGTTGTGTTTCAAGGAGTCAGCAGCTTCAGGTGGGGGAGGGGATCGGACATGTGGGCCAAGGGAGGAGAAACCCAGGTGGGTCGGTATGTGCAGGTGGGAGAGGGTGATCAGCCTGGGTAACCACATCGGCTCCCGCCTGCCCACCATCACTCTCTTATCTGATTCCACCCATCATCTACCAGCCTCTTCCTCAACTCTTCCCCCTCCCGTCCCCCACCTGGCTCCATCCTGCCTAATGACTTTTCTCTTTTCTTGTTTCCACCTGCCGTAGGGGTAGAAATAGAGAGGGCCATTAATTAGTAAAACAGGATGTCGCTTGTGCTGATGTGATAACAGGGAACCACTCAAAAGGTTCAACAAAGGAGAGATGGGATACAGGTACAGACGCTTTGATGATGATGTTGTAGCACTATTGTTGTGGCCCAAACTTGGGTTTACTGTTAACTAAGTTAGACTTGCAGATAATTAAATGTTCTGAAACAAAAACCCAGTTGTACTGTAATTAACTCTGTGTAATGACATTATTGGAAAATGTAACAATCAAAACATAGTTAATTACATTTTGTGTAATCGTGTATGCAGATAGGTGTATGAGGCTGTCCCAAAACTGTGTTCAGGTGGATCGGCTATGCCTGGTCTCCTGGTGTGCACCAGTTTTCAATAAATCACTTGTTGTTTGGACACCATCTCCGTGTTTATTGTCATTCGTTCCTACACCAGCCGTCACCTCAGCCTCCAGCTCAACACCCCCCCTCCCCCTCCCCCCTCTGGTTCCATTTGCCTGTCATTCCCCCCTGATCTGGTTCCACCAATGATCTACAGCCCGTCTCAACCCTCCCTCGCACTTCTATACACCGGCTATCTTCCCTCTACACCCTCAGTCCTGACCCAGGGTCTCGAACCAAACCGCCGACAATTCCCTCGCCTCAATCCTTCCCTCGCCTCAATCCTTCTCTCGCCTCAATCCTTCCCTCGCCTCCGTCCTGCCCTCGCCTCCGTCCTTCCCTCGCCTCAATCCTTCCCTCGCCTCCGTCCTGCCCTCGCCTCCGTCCTTCCCTCGCCTCAATCCTTCCCTCGCCTCCGTCCTTCCCTCGCCTCAATCCTTCTCTCGCCTCAATCCTTCCCTCGCCTCCGTCCTGCCCTCGCCTCCACCCTTCCCTCGCCTCAATCCTTCCCTCGCCTCCGTCCTTCCCTCGCCTCAATCCTTCCCTCGCCTCCGTCCTGCCCTCGCCTCCGTCCTTCCCTCGCCTCAATCCTTCCCTCGCCTCAATCCTTCCCTCGCCTCCACCCTTCCCTCGCCTCAATCCTTCCCTCGCCTCAATCCTTCCCTCGCCTCAATCCTTCCCTCGCCTCCATCCTGCCCTCGCCTCAATCCTTCCCTCGCCTCCACCCTTCCCTCGCCTCCACCCTTCCCTCGCCTCCATCCTGCCCTCGCCTCCATCCTGCCCTCGCCTCCACCCTTCCCTCGCCTCCACCCTTCTCTCGCCTCCACCCTTCCCTCGCCTCCATCCTCTCGCCTCCACCCTTCCCTCGCCTCAATCCTTCTCTCGCCTCCATCCTGCCCTCGCCTCCACCCTTCCCTCGCCTCCATCCTCTCGCCTCCACCCTTCCCTCGCCTCCACCCTTCCCTCGCCTCCATCCTGCCCTCGCCTCCACCCTTCCCTCGCCTCCACCCTTCCCTCGCCTCCATCCTCTCGCCTCCACCCTTCCCTCACCTCCACACATGCTGCTTGGCCCATGGTTCTTCCAGCTGTTTAGGTTCTGCTGGGATGTCACCTCATTCAGAGTCGACAGTAATCCTCTGATATCCTGGACTATTGGATACTACTCCTACTAACACCCCAAACCACTTTCAGTTCAATTTTGTTTTACACAGTAGAATAATATTGGTATTGGTTTATTATTGTCACTTGTACAGTGAAAAGCTTGTCTTACAAACCGATCGTACAGGTCAATTCATTACACAGTGCAGTTACATTGGGTTACTCCAGAGTGCATTGATGTAGTGCAGGTAAAAACAATAACAGAATACAGAGTGAAGTGTCACAGCTACAGAGGAAGTGCATTGCAGGTAGACAATAAGGTGCAAGGTCACAACAAGGTAGATTGTGAGGTCAGAGTCCATCTCATCGTATAAGGGAACCGTTCAATGGTCTAATCACAGTGGGATAGAAGCTGCCCTTGAGCCTGGTGGTATGTATCTTCTGCCAGATGGGAGAGGAGAGAAGAGAGAATGTCCTGGGTGGGTGGATTATGCTGGCTGCTTCACCAAGACAGCGAGAGGTAAAGACAGAATCCAAGGAGGGGAGGCTGGTGTCCGTGATGCGCTGGGCTGTGTCCACAACTCTCTGCGGTTTCTTGCAATCCTGGGCAGAGCAGTTGCTGTACCAAGCCGTGATGCATCCAGATAGGATGCTTTCTATGGTGCATCGATAAAAGTTGGTGAGTGTCAAAGGGGACAAACCGAATCTCTTTAAGCTCCTGAGGAAGTGGAGGCGCTGGTGAGCTTTCTTGGCCATGGCATCTATGTGATTTGACCAGGACAGACTATTGGTGATGTTCACTCCCAGGAACTTGAAGCTCCCAACCCTCTTCTCCTCAGCATCATTGACATAGACAGGTGCATGTACACTGCCCCCTTTCCTGAAATCAATGACCAGCTCTTTTGTTCTGCTGACATTGAGGGAAAGGTTGTTGTCATGACACCATTCCACTAAGCTCTCTATCTCCTTCCTGTACTCTGACTCCGTTATTTGAGGTACGGCCGACAACGGTGGTATCATCTGCAAACTTGTAGATGAAGTTAGAGCAGACTCTGGCCACACAGTCATGAGTGTATAGGGAGTAGAGTAGAGGGCTGAGGACACAGCCCTGTGGGGCACCAGTGTTGAGAATAATCATGCTGGAGGTATTGCTGCCTATCCTCACTGATTGCAGTCTGTTGGTCAGAAAGTCAAGGACCCAGTTACAGAGGGAGGTGTTGAGTCCCAGGTCTCAGAGTTTGGTGACGAGTTTGCTTGGGATTATAGTATTGAAGACAGAGCTGTAGTCAATAAACAATAGTCTAACGTAGGTGTCTTTACTGTTTTTCAGTGAACTAGGTGAATTTAAAGAGAGTGTTGGAACAGGGTCCCGGTAAGTTTATAGGGAGTCCTGGAAGCTAAACCCAGTGAGTATATAGAGAGCAGGGGAATGGGGCCCTGGTGAGTTTATCCGGAGCGTGGGAACAGGATTCCAGTGAGTGTAAAGGGAGCACAGAAAGTATCAGTTGGTGAGAGAGATGCCAAACCATCGGAATTTCTAAACAATTGGATCGCGGATGATTGGAGTTTTACTGTAGCTGGCATAGTTTCTGAATAAAGGTCGCACATTTCAGATAGAGATAAGGATAAGTTCCTTCTTTTGTGAAGTTGTGAATCTTCAGAAATTTCCACTGCAGAGAGTTGTGGATAGTGGAAGGTGGAATCAGTTAACTTTGGAAGAATAGGGGAATCAAGTATTCTGGGGATCAGGCAGTAAGTGGATTAGAGGCTATCAAACAGACCAGCCATGATCATACTCAGTGGCAGAGCAGCCATTGACCCTATTTCTTAAATTCTTATTATGTTCTTCTTTTCACACCGATCCACTAGAGTCATAGATCCCTTCATTCGAGCCACAATGCCATTTTGTCACTCTATGAGTTGTTATAGAAAGATTAGCAGTCAGAAAGACTCTGGGGGGCCTGCTGTGGACCTTGCCCAGGTGTCTGTCAGGGACAGACGGCACCACAGTGATGGCTTTTCCACTGGAGGGCACTGCACAACAGCGTAAACCAATGGAGCAAACACAAGCTGGAGACACTCAGCGAGTCAGCCAGCATCTGTGGAAGGGGAAACAGGTAATGGTTGACAGCCCAGATTACTGAGTATTTCCAGCATTTTCTGTGTTTGTTTCAGATTTCCAGCATTTGCAGTTTATTTTTCATTAGTCAATGGAAAATTCTCTGCCAAAAGTGTGATCAAAGCAGAGTCGAGAGCTCCAGCGCTGGTTTACCCTGCCTTCAGTGAAAGTTACATAGAACCTAGAGAGCATTGGGCAGTACAGCACGGGAACAGGCCCTTCGGCCCACCATGTTGTGCCAAACTAATTAAACTAGTAATTAAATGCCTAACTAATTCTTTCTGCCCACACAAGTTCCATATCCCTCCATTCTCTGCACGTTCATGTACCTGTCTAAGAGGCTCTTAAACACCTCTATCGTATTTGCCTCCACCACCACCCCTGGCAGCACATTCCAGGCACTCTGTATAATAAAAACCTTCCCCACACATCTCCATTGAACTTGCCCCCTCTCACCTTAAAGGCATGCCCTCTAGTATGCCCTGGGGAAAAGATACCGGCTGTCTACTCTATCTATGCCTCTCTTAATCTTCTAAATTCCAGTCAGATCTCCCCTCAGCCTCTGCTGTTCCAGAGAAAACAACCCAAGCTCGTCCAACCTCTCCTTACAGCACATGCCCTCTAGTCCAGGCAGCATCCCAGTAAACCTCTTCTGCACCCTTTCCAAAGTTCCCACATCCTCCCTCTAATGGGACGACCAGAACTGAATGCAATTCTCCAGATGCGGCCTAACCAGAGTTTTATAAAGCTGCAAAGTAACTTCCCGACTCTTGAACTCAATGCCTCGACTAATAAAGGCAAGCATGCCGTACGCCTTCTTTACCACCCTATCAACTCGTGCAGCCACTTTCAGGGAGTTATGGACTTGGACCTCAAGACCCCTCTGTACATCAACACTGTTACAGGACCTGCCATCAACAATGTACTGTCCCTTTACATTTGATCTCCCAAAGCACAACAACTCATACTTAGCCAGGTTAAATTCCAGCTGCCATTTCTCCACCCATATCTGCAATTGATCTATATCCTGCTGTATCCTTTGGTGATCTTCTACACTGTCCACAATACCACATCGTCTGCAAACTTACGAACCCACCCATCCACACTTTCATCCAGGTCATTTATACACATCACAAACAACAGATGTCCCAGTACGGATCCCTGCAGAACATCACTAGTCACAGACCTCCAGCCAGAATTAAGTCCCATCGACCACTACCCTCTGTCTTCTACAGGCAAGCCAATTCTGAATCCAAGTGGCCAATTCACTGTGGATCCCATGCATCTTAATCTTCTGGATGAGTCTACCATGAGGAACCTTGTCAAACTCCTTCCTAAACTCTATGTAGACAACATCCACAGCTCTACCTTCATCAAACACCTTCATCATCTCCTTGAAAAACTCAATTAAGTTAGTAAGGCACGACTTGTCCCACACAAAGCCATGCTGACTGTCCTGAATTGGGCCATGGTTTTCCAAATGCTCATAAATCCTATCCCTAAGAATCCTCTCCAATAGCTACCCTGCCACTGACATGAGACTCACCAGTTTATGGTTTCCAGGATTATCCTTATTTCCCTACTTGAACAACAGAACAACATTACCTACTCACCAGTCCTCCGGGACTTTACCTGTGGCTAGAGAGGACATGAAGATCTTGGTCAAGGCCCCAGGAATCTCACCTGCCTCTCAATAACTGGGGTATATCCCAACAGGCCCTGGGGACATCCACTTTAACGTTCTTTAAGAGACCCAACATTACTTCTTTCTTTATCTCAAAATGCCGCACGCTGCTCACTGACCTGCCCATCCTCCACATCCTTCTCCTTGGTAAATACCAATGCAAAGTACATTTAGGAACTCCCCCATGTCCTCCACTTCCAAGCACATCTTCCCTCCTTTGTCCTCGAGTGGTCCTACCCTCTACTAGTTATCCTCCTGCTCTTGATGTATGTATAGAATGCCTTGGGATTCTCTTTAATCCTACTTGCCAAGGACTTTTCATGGCTCCTCCTGGCTCCCCTGATTCTCTTCTTGAGTTCTTTTCTGGCTTCTTTATAATCCTGAAGGCCTCCATTTGATTTTAGCTTCCTTAACTTACATATGCTTCTTTTACTTCTTGACTAAATTCACCACCTCTCTCAACACCCAAGGTTCCCTGACCTTGCCATCCTCGTCCTTCCTTCTCACTGGAACATCCCTGTCCTGTACTCTGTGCAGTTGGTCTTTAAACAACCTCCATGTGTCAGATGTGGAGGGTGCAGTTGTTCACAGTTGTTTCCAGTGAACTCTCCCTAGTTCCTGCCTAATACTCGTGTAATTTTCCCTGCCCCAATGTAATCCTCTCCTGCAAGTTCCATACTTATTCACAGCTATCTTAAAAATTAAGGATTTGTGATCACTGTTCTCTCACTGAAAAGTCAGTCACATGGTCAGGCTCATCTCCCAACACCAGGCCCTTCCTCTCATTGGACGATCTACATATTGATTTAAGAAACCCTCTTGGATGCACTATTTTGATAAAAGAGTTGAAGCCAGTTCTTGGAACGGTCATTCTTGGATTAAGTTGAGACTGTACTGATATTATCACCTTTATCCCATGTCCCCATCAATGTGCTGCATAACGGCAGCTGTGTGTGGGGAATGGGAAGCCTGCCTTCCATTCTTCTTGGGCACAGAACAAGGTGAGTGCTCACTTTTGAATACCTAAAGGATATCTTTCACTTGGAGCCTGGACACTCCACCTTCAGCCCTGTCAGTCTCCCTCCCCACCCCTCCCCATTTCTGTCAATGCTGCTGTTCCAGATAATCAGTTGATGAGGTTTAAGATGTGAGGGGAAGAGATTTAGAGCAGATTTGAGAAAGAAATGTTTCACCCAGAGGATGTTTGAAGTCTGGATCGCGCTGCCTGAGGGGATGGCGGAGGAAGAGACTAGTACAACTAGTATAATGATGCATGGACCAAGCATCCAGCTTGAATGCTACTGACGTTGGGCAGGGACCGAGCCTTCGAGTCCTAGAGAGAAAGGACCTTTTGGGCCAAAAGGCTCAGCCCCTGCCTAGCGTCAGTGGCATTCAGACTGGATGCTTGGTCCATGCATCGTTCTACTTATAATTCCTCCTAACTGCTCTCATCATCTCCCCCATCCTAGCTGGGGAAGTGGGAACCATGCTTGGACTTGGAACCAGTAATTTTGAGTTTGGAGTGGACTCCAGTGCAGACCCTGCTGTCTCAGCCTCTGGGGCTGGCATTCCTTTGTTTTAATATCTTCACCTAAACCAACCAGCACGGGATGCAGGAGGCAACATTGGGAGGTGCAAACTGTGTGTAAACAATGAGCCAAAGTGGTGGGTAGAGGAGGCGATGCCATGGTAATACTGCCTGCTTTGGATGGGCAGGAACCAATAAACTGATGCTGGTGTTTGGGGGGAGGTTCTGATCCATGAGAATTTCCAAGAAATGCCCAGTGTCCGGTGCATGAGTTCATCCGTAGAAACTTTAAAGCAAATACGTTTGATTTGTTGTGGAATGTAAATCAATAGAATATTCTTACCCACTGCAGCGAAGTAATGATGAAAGCCTACATTGATGGAGACATGGGATAAAGGTGATAATAATAAGTACGGTCTCAAATTAATCCAAGAATGACCGTTCCAAGATCATTTATCAAAACAGTGCATCCAAGAGGGTTTCTTAAATCAGTACGTAGGTGATAGAAAGGTTGCTACATGAATAACTCAGAGGCCTGGATGAATAACCCAGGGATATGAGCTTGAATCCCACCACACGCAGTGAAATTTAAATAATCTGGAACTAAAAGAAATTATATGAAACTATAGAATTGCTGTAAACTCCCATCTGGTCCACTTATTCCTTTCAAGGGAAGGAACATACCATCCTTATATGTGACTTCAAACCCGCAGCAATTTGCTTGACTCTTAACTGTCCTGAAATGTCCCAGCAAACTACTCAGTTCCCTGCTCTGCCATTCAATAAAATTATAACTTTAACCTCAGCACCATTTTCCTGCACCAATCCTATATCCCTTGACTCCCTTAATATCCTACAATTCCTGTCAATTCCAACTCTAAAGATAGTGACTGAGTCGATGCAGGGCACAAAGGTGGGGAATTGCAAAGATTCATCACCATCTGTGTGAAGAAACTTCTCCTCAGCTCAGTCCTGAATGGCCAATTCCTTATTTTGAGACTGTCATCCTGTTATTTAACTCCATCCCGAGAGTCAGTCTGGTGAACCTTTCTTACAGTCCCTCAATCACAAGAATACGCTTCATAAGGAAAGGAGACCAGACATGTGCACGGCATTATAGATTGGATATATTCTGGGTCCTGTATAATTCCAAGAAGGTGTTTTTGTAGTCAACCATACTGTTTGCTTTCCAAAATGTTTGCTGGATCTACATGATAACTTTCAGTGATTTCTCTACAAGGGCACACAGGTCCGTCTGAACACCAATACTTTTCAATCTTTCACCGTTTGAAACATATTCCATTTTTATTTTTTTCTACAATATGGTTGACAGATTATATTTTGTGAACCAATCCTCATTTTGTGTCAGTATAAAACCCCAATCTCACGTGCTTTAATTTTGTTTAATAAGATCCAACGTGGCACCTTAAAGCTAACTCAATCACTTCCACTGTTTCTCCCTTATCTACACTGCTCGTTACAACCTCAAAGCACTAACAGATTTCTCAAACATCATTTCCCTTTCAATGATCTATTTGACTCTGCCCTGTCCTATTATTTTAGAATTGTTCTGTTACCATTTCCTTAATAATAGATTTTAGATTTTCCATGTTACTGATTTCATGCAAACTGGTCTATGGTTCCCTGTTTTCTCTCTCCTGCATTTCTGATAAAGTGGAATTACGTATGGAATTACATATATACCCAATCAGCGGGAACTATTCTAGAATCTATGCATTGTTACATTTGTTATATCCAACTCTAATTACCTGATTTATACTACACCCTATGTTATAACAACAGATTGTGAGCTTATGGACAGCTTGTCTACCTGCACTGCACTTCCTCTGTAGCTGTGACACTTTACTCTGTACTGTTATTGTTTTTACCTGTACTACCTCAATGCACTCTGTACTAACTCAATGTAACTGCATTGTGTAATGAATTGACTTGTACGATCGGTATGCAAGACAAGTTTTTCACTGTACCTCGGTACAACTGACAATAATAAACCAATACCAATACCAATACCAACTTGTTCTAAATGTGTTGTTTCTTGTAAAAATTGTGAATAATTTATGTTTTTCTTGTGAATGCTGCTTATCTGATGCTCTGTGCCTGTGATGCTGTTGCAAGTAAGTTTTTCACTGCACCTGTGCACACATGGACTTGTGCAGATGACAATAAACTCAACTTTGACTTTGACTTTGAATTCCAAGGTTTTTTGCCTTTTGCCTTTCCTTAGTTCCAGCCAACATTTTACTTCTTGATTTTCTGAACAAAGGCCGATTCTCCCCACCATTACATCCCATTCTCCCCAGCATTACATCTCATCCTCCCCACTGTTACATCCCATCCTCCCCACCGTTACGTCCCATCCTCCCCACCGTTACATCCCATTCTCCCCACCATTACATCCCATTCTCCCCAGCATTACATCTCATCCTCCCCACCGTTACATCCCATTCTCCCCACCGTTACATCCCATCCTCATTACCAGGACAACTCCACATTCTTTTCCATTTTGTCTATCTCCTAGGAAAGTTAAGTATCCTGGAATAATTTAATTCCAACTTTAGTCACTTTGCAACAATATCCCTGTAAGGAGTATTAGGTGATACCCACTTAAGATAAGATAAGATATCTTTATTAGTCATATGTACATAGAAACACACAGTGAAATGCATCTTTTACATAGAGTGTTCTGGGGGCAGCCCACAAGTGTCGCCACACTTCTGGCGCCAACATAGCATGCCCACAACTTCCCAACCTGTACGTCTTTGGAATGTGGGAGGAAACTGCAGCACCCAGAGGAAACCCACGCAGACACGGGGAGAACGTACAAGCTCCTTACAGACAGCGGCCGGAATTGAACCCAGGTTGCTGGCATAGTTATAATGTTACACTAACCGCTACACTACCGTGTTTATTCCATTAATTCATCTATCATGCTATGAACGGTACATGCATGTAGATAAAGAGCTTTCAATTTTGTCTTTTTTTCCATTTTTCTCTGCTGTGACTCTGATCAGATGTATGCTATGTTTGTATGCTCAGTTCCTTCATTACCCATTTCACTACCCGATATTATTGCTATATATGATTTCACTTTGACATTGCAAATTTCCCCTCACCAGAACTCTCACCCCTCCTATTTAGTTGAGAAGCCTGTCTACAGCCCTAATTACACAGTTCTCTTGGGCATGGATCCCAGAACAATTCACATAAAGACCATCTAGCCAAACTGCTCTGCTTTCCTCTGTGTTAGTGCCAGTGTTCCATGAACTGAAACACATCGCTGCACATCAATCTTTCAGCGACACATTCAACTTTCTGACCTCTCTGATCCTGTGCCAATCTGCACGTAGCTCAAATAGTATTTCAGAGATTATCACCTTGTAATTCTGCTTTTTAATTTGATCACATATTGCGCATACTCCCTCAGTAGGACCTCCTCCTTAGTCCTACCTACATCATTGATTCCCACATGGATCATGATAACTGGATCCTTTCTGTCCAGCCGCAAGGAGATGTCCATAACCCTGGCACCACATCTTTTGGGGCTCACAATAATGAGTGTCGAGAACTGTCGAGATGCCTTGATGGGATTTGTGAAGGATAAACCCATTTGAATTCTTCCTCACTAATTTGCCTGTTGCAGATGCATCTGTCCATGACAATATTGGTAAGAGTGACCACCACACCAACATCATTCTGTACTATGGTGTGTGTCACACTACCATCATGCTAAGTGGCATAGACTCAGGAGAGAACTTGCCGCTGATGAAATCTGGGCATCCATGAATGACTGTGGACCATTACCAGAAGCAGCAATGTACTTCACCACAATCTGTGACTGTAGACCTCTGCATGACCCTCACTCTATCATTATAATCAAGGAAATCAATCTCACTTGAGTAATGAGTGCAAGAAGACGTACCTGGAGGCATACCTAAAAGTAAGCTATTGGCATGGCAAAAAAAAGAGTACGCAAAAGGCAGATCAAAGCAATCCCTGAACCAGTGGAACACTTCAAACACTGCAGATCTACCTCCTCAAGTCATAAATGGGGGTGGACAATGGAACAGCTGATGAGAAGTAACTTTCAAGAACATCCCCATCCTCAATCATGGCAAAGCCCAGCATGTGAATGCTACAGACAAGGCCACTGCATTTGGAACCATGTTAAGCTAAAAGTGCCAAGTGGACGATCCATCCCAGCCTCCTCCTATGATCTCCACCATCACAGAAGCCAACCTTCAGCCAATTTGATTCACTTTGTGATATATAGAACTACCAAGGGCCAAGGCAGTCAACATTAAGGCTGGAGTACAAAGACTTGCAGTCCAGAACTGGCTGCATTTCAATTACAAAACTTGCAATGACCCAATAAGGTGTAAAGTTGTCCAGATACATCCTGTCCATAAAAAAAGTGGGATGAATCCATTTCAACTAATTGCTACCCAGTCAGTCTCCTCTTGACTATCAGCAGAGTGATGGAAGCTGTCGAGCCAACGTCTGGCCACGGATGTTGAGGTTGGGTTTTGCCCACTCAGCTCCAGAGCTCAGCAGAGCCTTGGTCCAAACACGGACAGAAGAGCTGAATCCCACAGATACGGTGAGAGGGTCTGCCCGTGACACTGAGGCAACATTTAACCAACTGTGGCATCGAGACACCCTGGTGAGGTCACAAGCATGATGTTTTCCGTTGATTGCACAATGTTGAATTCAATTTTCAGCACCTCGAAAAGTAAAATTCAAAACTGCAGGTGCTGGAAATCTGAAATAAAACAGAAAATGCTGGTAAAACTCCACACCCAGGCAGATTGTGGAAAGAGAAACAGTCAACGTTTCAACTCCCCAACATTTTGTCAAAAAGTCATCTATTTCATGCCTGTAAAACCTAGATAGCATTCAGAGATGGGCGGATAATCAGCAAGCATAATTGGTGCCACAGAAATGCCAGGGAATGGGCAACAAACAGAGTTGGTATTGATGGGTACTTGATGGTCAACATGACCATGTTGGCTGAAGGGACTTTTCTGTGTTGTGTGATCTATGACTGTACAGTAGAGTCTAACCACATACCCTTGACATTCAATGACATTGCCTCACCTTGTCTGCCCATTATCAACATCCTGGGGGTCATCCATGACTAGAAGCTCAACTGGACCAACCACATCAATACTGTTGGTATTGCAGGTCAGTGGCTGGGTATCCTGTGGAAACTGACTCACCTCCCAACACACCTGCAGACCACAGATTCGGAGTGTGATGGTCTCCTCTCTATTTCCCAGCTCCAACAACACTCAAGGCCCAACACCACACAGGACAAAGCAGCCCATTGGTTGATACTCTCACCACCACCCTAAGGACTTGAACCCTCTGTCAGTGGCACACAGTGACTGCAGAGTGTATCATCTACAAAGTGCACTGCAGTCACTCACGTCGGTTATTCCAACAATATCTCCCACAATCCATGATCTTTAACATCGAGAAGGCGAGGGCCCAGCACAGTGGCACAGTTGTTAGCAATACACACAAAGTGCTGGAGGAACTCAGCAGGTCAGGCAGCATCTGTGGAGGGAAATAAACAGTCGACATTTCGGGCTGAGACCCTTCATCAGGACTGGAAAAGGAAGAGGGCAGAAGCCAGAAGAAGGTAGCCACTACTCTCTCCTACCAGATTCCTTCTTCTTCAGCCTTCGGCCTCTTCTACCTATCATCTCTCAGTTTATTACATCTACTCCCCCCCCCCAACCCACCTACTTTCCCCCCTCACGTGGACTCACCTCTCCTCTGCCTGCGTGTGCTCCTCCCCCTCCCCCCATCTTCTTATTCTGGCTTCTGCCCTCTTCCTTTCCAGTCCCGATGAAGGATCTGAGCATGAAACGTCGACTGTTTATTTCCCTCCATGGATGCTGCCTGACCTGCTGAGTTCCTCCGGCACTTTGTGTGTGTTGCTCCAGATTCCAGCGTCTGCAGAATCTCCTGTGGCGCAGTTGTCAGAGCCTGCTGCCTCACCTCACAGCTCCAGCAACCTGGATTCAATTCTGACCTCCTGCCGTGCTGTTTGTGTGGAGTTTGCAAGTTCCCCCTGTGACTGTGTGGGTCTCCCCCCATTCTCCAGTGTCCTCCCACATCCCAAAGACGTGGGTCGGTACGTGAATTAATTGCCCCTAGTTTGTGAAGTGGTAGAACCGGGTGAGAGTTGAAGGGAATGTGGGGAGAATAGAAAGGGATCAGTGTTGAAGTAATGTAAGTGGTACTTGATGGTGAGTGCAGGCGAGATGGGCTGAAGGGCCTGTCTGACTCTATCACCAGCAACTGCAGGTTCCCGTCTAAATCACACACTGTCCTGACTTGGATATACAGTCACTTCAACTCCCCCTCCCACTCCATCACTGAGATGTCAGTCCTCGGCCTCCTCCACTGCCGGGAAAATTCCAAGCGCAAACTGGAGGAACAGCCCCTCATTTTCCATCCTGGAACCTTGCTGCCTAGCAGCATGAACATTGAATTCTCCCACTTTAGGTAATCCCCCCCCCTTCCCCCCCCCCCCCCCACCGCCCCCCCCCCCCACCCCACCATGCTTCTTCCCTTTCCCAGCCTCTTTATTTCTACCTTTTTCCTCTCTCTCCTTCCCTTTGCCTCCTCCCCCGGTGGATCTGCTCTCCCCTCCTCCCCCGCACCTGCCCATCACTATCTCTTACCTGCATCTACCTATCACCACCCTGTGCCCACCCCGCCTCCCCTCTTTTGTCCACCTATCACTGATCTGCTTTTCCCTCCTATATATCGGGCTTCCTCTTTTCCCATCTTCAGTCCTGAAGAAGGGTCCTGACCCAAAACGTTGACCGCCTGCTTTTCTCCATGGATGCTGCCTGGCCTGCTGA
This sequence comes from Pristis pectinata, assembly GCF_009764475.1. Classification (NCBI taxonomy): domain Eukaryota; kingdom Metazoa; phylum Chordata; class Chondrichthyes; order Rhinopristiformes; family Pristidae; genus Pristis; species Pristis pectinata. The sequence continues at coordinate 1,762,934 of NC_067431.1, read as the reverse complement.
GTTCCTCCAGCATCATCGTGTTTTTCGTCTGGATTCCAGCATCTGCAGTCCTCTGTTTCTCTTGGATATACAATGGTGGTCCCTCTTTGTGCCTGGGTCTAAATCCTGGAACTCAAAACCAACCAGCACTGTGTGAGTAGAAAGGTTGCAGGAGTTCAGGAAGACAGCTAATCACCAATTAGTGACTGGCAATAAATGCAGTTCTTGTCAGTGCTGCCCATTAGCAGCCAGGGTTAATGTGGAGAATGGAGATGTGGGGATCAGGAGGGCTGGTCACTTCACTGCACACTGCTGAGTGTAGGAAGTATGATTGGTAAGTTTGTAAGTGACATGGCAGTTGGTGGTGCAGTGGTGCAAGGAAGGTGGTCTCAGCCGACAACAGGATATGGATCAGATGGAAATTTGGGCAGAGCGTTGGTAGATAGAACTTCATCATGACATTTGAGAAGTCAGACAGGGACAGGACATGTTCAGTAAGTTGACGAGTGCTAATGAATGTTGATGTTCAAGTCCATAGTTCCCCGTCAGTGGCGAGTAGGATGGTGAAGAAGGTATATGGTGTGCTGGCCTATATAGGTCGAGACATAGCGTGTAAGAGTCAGGATGTTATGTTGCAACTTTACCAAACACTGGTTAGGCCACACATGGAGGATTGTGTGCAGTTCTGGTCACCACACAGAAAGAGGGATGTTGTTGTGCTGGAGAAAGTACAATGGCGGTTCACCAGGACGGTGCATAGATTGAAGGGGTTGAGTTATAGGGAGAGATTACATAGGGTGAGTTAATTTTCCCTGGGGCTGTGGGCTGACCTGATAGAGGCATATAAAGTCATAATAGGCCGAGGCAGGACGGGTAGTCAGAAGCTTTTTCCCATGATAGAAGTATCAAAAACAAGAGGGCATAGGTTTGGGGTGAGACAAAGGAGTTTTAAAGGGGATTTAAGTGGAATGTTATTTAAACAGACAGTAGCTGATATCTGGAACTCATTGCCAGAGGAGGTGAAGGAATCAGACACAATCATAACATGAAGGAGATATTTAGACAGACACTTACATAGGCAAAGCACAGAAGGAAACAGACCTGCTGAGGACTGATGTAGGTGGGCATGAAGGTTGACCTGGATGTGGTGGGCTACAGGCCTGTTTTGTGATGTACAACTCTGTTTCTCTATTGTATAACGTGCTCAGCAGGAACAGCCAGAAGACGGTAGAAACATCAGGCAGAAAGAGAAACAGGGTTAATGTTTCAGGTCAAAAACCCTGCATCAGAACTGGGAACTGGGAAAACCAAGAGGATTGTGGATGGATGGGACAGAGGGAATATCGCTGATAGGATGAGGTTGGGGATGCACAGGTGATCCCAACATCTACAGATCCTCTGATTAAAGAGGAAAGTTAGAGAGGGAGCAAAAGGAAACAAAGGGACACACAAAAACTATTAACTGCGGGTCAGAGCTGTTGCCGAAGCCAGAAACCAAGGTAGATTGCTGGAAACACACAGCAGATCAAGCAGTGTCTGTGGAGAGAGACAAACTGAGTTAACAATACAGATCGATAACGTTACAGCAGAACTGGCCAGGGAAAGTGATCTGTCTGAAATTGTTGAATTCATTATTGGGGCTTGAACTCTGCAACTTTCCCAGAGATAGAAGCCTGGTAAATAGGACCAGCTCTTCAAGCTGGCTCCGCCATTCAATATAATCCTGGTTGATCATCCAAATTCAGTAGCCTGCTAACCCTTTCTCCCCATATCCCTCGAGCTCTAAAGTCAATATCTAACTCCTTGAGTAAGAATTTGGTTTCAACTGCTTTCTGTGACAGAAAATTGCAGAGGTTCACCATTGTCTGGGAGAAGAAATTTCTCTTCATCTCAGTCTTTATAGCTTACCCTTATCCTTAGACTGTGACCTCTGGTCCTTCCTGCATCTAACCACTTCGGTCCTGTGAGAGTTTTACAGGTCTCGATGCGATCCCCACTATGTGCTAAATTCCTGTGAATATAACTCGATTTAGAGTTGTAGAGTAATACAGCACAGAAACAGGCCCTTCAGCCCAATCGGTCCAAGGACGCATTTGCCAGCATTTGGTCCATAACCTTCTAAACCTTCCCTATCCATGTAGCTGCCCAATGGTCTTTTAAACATTGGTATTGTAGCTGCCTCGACCACTTCCTCCAGCAGCTCATTGAACATGCATACCGTACTCTGTGTAAAAAAAGCTGCTCCTCAAGTTCCTATTAAATCTTTCCCCTCTCACCTTAAACCTATGCCCTCTAGTTCCTAATTCCCTAACTCGGGAAAAAAACTGAGTGCATTCAGCCTATCTATGTGCCCCATGATTTTATACACCTCTGTATGATCACCTCTCAGTCTCCTACGCTCCAAGGAAAAAAGGCCTAGCCTGTCCAACCTCTCTGCATAAAGTCCCTGTAGTCCTGGCACCATCCTTGTAAATCTTTTCTGCGCTCTTTCCAGTTTAATAACCTCTTTCCTGTAGCAGGGTGATCAAATCTGAACACAATACTCCAAGCGTGGCCTCACCAGCATCCTGTACCATTACCTCCCAACTTCTATACTCAGTGCCCTGGATGATGAAGGCCAGCGTGCCAAAAGCTGCCTTCACCATCTGTGACTCCACTTTCAGGGAACCATGTACCTGAACTTCAAGGTCCCTCTGTTCTACAACACTTCCCAGGGCCCTGCCATTCACTATGAAAACCCTACCTTAATTTGACTTTCCAAAATTCAACACCTTGTACTTATCTGGATTAAACTCCATTTGCCATTCCTCGGCCCACTGACCCAGCTGATCAAGATCCCCCTGTAATTCTTGATAGCCTTCTTCGTTGTCCACTGTATCACTATTTTAATATCGTCTGCAAACTTACTAACCATGCCTTGTATATTCTTATCCAAATCATTGATAGAGATGACAAACAACAATGGGCCCAGTACTGACCCGTGAGGCACACCACTGGTCACGGACCTCCAGCCCGAGAAACAACCTTCCACCATCACCCTCTGCTTTCTACCTTCAAGCCAATTGTGTATCCAATTAACCAGCTCTCTCCGGATTCCATGCGATCTAACCTTCCAGAGCAGTCTACCATGTGGAACCCTTATCAAAGGCCTTACTGAAGTCCATATTGACTATGTCCACTACCTTGCCCTCATTTGACCTTATCTCTCTTCTTACCTCAGTGCTGCTGTGCCAGGAATCAGTTTGCTGAACCTTCACTGAACTCCCTCCATAGCAAGAACATCCTCAAATAAAGAGACCAAAGCTGTGCACGATTCTCGAGGTGTGGTCTCACCAAGGACCTGTACGATTGCAGCAAGACGTCTCTGCTTTGTCCTTAAATCCTCTCACTATGAAGACCACATATCATTAGTGAACTGCTTCATTAATGCTACTCTTTATTTTTTTTTAAATTTGCTTGTTGATGGAAGACACGGTCCCATTCCTCATACAGAGCACTTAGCAACAAGAAATCTGAGCGGCATAGAATCAGCGCTGCTGGTTGACCAATGTAAGTGTTTATTTACTCGACATTTTGTCTGTGGAAGGTATGTATAATTCCTGAACCCCGCTGTCAGAGTGAACAGTACAGCAGGCACAAGGGACTGAATGGCTGATGTTCTTATTTAACTGAGGGAAGGGTACTTCGCCTTGTGTGAAGTACAACAACAATGGTTGTATAACACAAAGTTATTGAAGAACAGCTCCCGGATGGTGCCTTCACTGCCCATCTCTTGGACAGGTTTCCCCTGCAGCCACAATTGATGGAATAAGGATAACCACAAGATGGGTCCCTGAACAATGTCTGGGCAGTCCCAACCTCTGTAGACCCAGCAAAGTAATCCCCGTCCTAATGCAGCACCAATCACACTCGAGAGATAAATGGTATAGGGGCAACAAATATCATACTGATGCAGCAGGGGTAATCATAATCAGGAGGAACTGAGGGACATTGTAAATGCTTTACTCTGTATCTAACCTGGAAGTCAGACAGGACCTTTGAGGAATATCAAGTCAACAGGAGAGAACTTAAAGCAGGGAAGCAGCAGGGATAAAAAGAGCCATGAAATGTCCTTGGTGAGTAGGATTCCAGAGGAAATGGGCAAGGTACCTAATGAGTGTTTCACATCTGTGTTCACCAAGGAGAAGGACATGGAGAATAGCGAGATCAGGGTCTGCTGATACTCTACGGCATGTTGATATCAAGAAGGATCAAGTGTTGGGTCTCTTGAAGAGCATTAAGCTGGATAGGTCCCCAGCTTAATGCCAGGTTATTGAGAGAGGCAGGAGAAGTGATCGCTGCGGCCTTCACAGAGATCTTCGTATCTTCTTTACTCACAGGCGAGGTCCCAGGAGAATCAGAATCAGGTTTATTATCACTGACATATGGGTGGCGCAGTGGATGTCGTCTACATGGACTTCAGGAAAGCTTTCGACAAGGTACCTCATGGTCAGCTGATCCAGAAGGTAAGGCACATGGAATCCATGGAGACTTGGTAAAATGCTTTCATAATTGATTTGGCCATAGAAGACAGAGGGTGTTGGTGGAGGGGAGTTATTCTGACTGGAGGTCTGTGACCAATGCTGTTCTGCAAGGATCAGTGCTGGGACCTCTGTTGTTCGTGATATATACAAATGATTTAGACAAAAATGTAGGTGGGCTGATCACCAAGTTTGCAGATGACACAAAGGTTGGTGGAGTTGTGGATGTGGGGAAGTTGTCAGAGGATCCAGCTGGATATAGACTGGTTGGAAATGTGGGCAGAGAAATGACAGATGGAGTTAAACCCGACAAGTCTCAGGGGTGTTGCACTTTGGGAGGTCAAATGTAAGAGGAAAGTATACAGTAAATGGCAGGACCCTTAGGAGCACTGATGTACACAGGAATCTTGGGGTACAGCCCCATAGCTCCCTGAAAGTGGCAACACAAGTAGATAGGGTGGTAAAGAAGACGTATGGTATACTTGGCTTCATCGAGTAGGGTGTTGAGTATAAAAGTTGGAAAGTCATGTTACAGCTGTATAAAACTCTGGTTAGGCCACATTTGGAGTGTTATGTATAGTTCTGGTCACCACATTACAGGAAGGCTGTGGAGGCTTTAGAAAGGGAGCAGAAGAGGTTCACCGGGATGTTGCCTGGATTAGAGAGAATTGGCTATAAAGAGAGGTTGGACAAATTTGGATTGTTTTCTCTGGAGTTTAGGAGGATGAGAGGGCAATCTGACAAGTTTTTTTTATATAACTCAAAAATAAACTTTATTCGTACTAAAAAATATATACAAAAGAAGAAACAGTGCAAAACTTTTACATTCATGGTCATTACATTCAGTAGCGTTAACTTTTTTTTTAAGACCATAACACCACTGCCACTCACGTGAGACACTCTTTCAGTGTCTGAGGGGCTTCCCCACCCAACTCAGCCCCTCCGTGTGCAGGAGCCGCAAGATCCCAGACTCTGAACCTTCCCCACAGAGCCTTAGCATTGGCCGCACCAAGTATATAAGGTAATGAGGGGATAGATAGGGTAGATAGTCAAATTCTTTCTCCCAGAGTGGAAGTGTCAGAAACTAGAGGACATAGCTTTAAGGTGAGAGGGTGAAGTTTTAAACACAGAGAGTGGTGGGTGCCTGGAACGCACTGCCAGGGGAAGTGGTGGAAGCAGATACAATAACAACGCTTAAGAGGCCTTTAGACAGACACATGAACAGGCAGGGAATGGGGGGATATAGACCATGTGCAAGCAGATGGGATTAGTTTGGACTGGCATCAATGGTCGGCACAGATATGATAGGCTGAAGGGCCTCTTCATTGCTGCACTGTTCTATGTTCTATAACTTGGGAACATGCTCCATTGGCTGTCACAGTAGTTCTTGAAACGTTGATGAGACTATTCAGAAACAACTTTGGCTTTTCATCTATTTGTTGACTGCCCTGGGCAATCTGCATTTCAAAGAATTTCTGTGCCACGAAAGAGGGAGTGTGTACATTCTAACCTATTCAAGCTGAAACATGCCAGAACCAAAACAAAGAGCAGCAAAGCTAGATTCGTAAAATCCATCTCCCCAATTCTTTAGAATCACTCGTGAGCGAATGGGAAACTGGATCAGGGGGAATAAATGCAAAGCTCATGAATTGAGGGGTAAGTGATGGGAGAGGGAAGGATAACGGTGCACAGAAGCATTTTTGATGAGGAGGTTGTTTGCAGACTGAAGGGTATGTTTTGAGTCCATTTTAAAGTGACCCATTCAAGGATGGAAGCAGCAGCATTTGGTGTCAGCTGGTTAAGATCCTCTTGCCTCTACCTCAGAAGATTGTGGCTTTGTGTCTCCCTACAACATTTGAGTGTCAGTCCTGATATTTGTTCACTAATTGGCTATCAGGCCTCTTTATCTCTGTACCAGTGTGGCATCCCTTTCTGTTCTTACCCCTAACTCCGTTGAGTCATCCTTTAAAAAGACAACCAGTATAGAACTTTGAATGACTTCCAAGAGCCCAAAGATAACGTATACTACACTACCTTGAAAAAGGTTCTAAGTTACTTTACCAGTACTGGACTGGGTGCTGCATTGCCTAAAGTCCTGTCTTTTGGATGTTATATTTAATAATCAGCTCTTTCAGATGGATCTATGAGACCTAATTGGTAATGGTATTGGTTTATTATTGTCACTTGTACAGTGAAAAGCTTGTCTTACAAACCGATCGTACAGGTCAATTCATTACACAGTGCAGTTACATTGAGTTAGTACAGAGTGCATTGAGGTAGTACAGGTAAAAACAGTAACAGTACAGAGTAAAGTGTCACAGCTACAGAGAAAGTGCAGTGCAATAATGTGCAAGGTCACAACAAGGTAGATTGTGAGGTCATAGTCCATCTCATTGTATAAAGGAACTGTTCAATAGTCTTATTACAGTGGGGTAGAAGCTGTCCTTAAGTCTGGTGGTACATGCCCTCAGGCTCCTGTATCTTCTACCCAATGGAAGAGGAGAGCAGAGAGAATGTCCTGGGTGGGTGGGGTTTTTGATTATGCTGGCTGCTACACCGAGACAACGAGAGGTAAAGACAGAGTCCAAGGAGGGGAGGCTGGTGTCTGTAATGCTCTGGGCTGTGTCCACAACTCTCTGCAGCTTCTTGTGGTCCTGGGCAGAGCAGTTGCCGAATCAGAGGAATTATACCTGGTGTCCTGACAATATATATCTCCAAATCAACAGTAATAAAAATCTTCTCATTGTTAGAGAAACAAACAAATGCAGATGCTGGAATCTCGATGAAAAACACGATGATGGTGGAGGAGCTCCAGTGCTGCTTTTCCTGTATTATAACAGAACCTGCTCTTCAAAGGTGCTTCAGTTAGGGGTGCCCAAATATTGTGAAAGGTAGTATATAAATACAAGCCTTCTGTTTTGTTATAAAGTTTGCAGTTGACGTGAACCTTCGTAATGTAGCAGGTGGTAATAGTGGTAGTCACTACAGATCTCAGGATATGGTAAACAGGATGTCAAATGGGCAGAGGCATGGCAGTTGGAGTTCATTCTACAGGGGTATAAAGTGATAAGTTTTGGGACAACTAATACAGAAGGACTGCATATTATAAATGGTATAATTTTGAAGAATGTAGATGAGCTCAGAGATCTTGGTGTCTAAGTATGAAAATCCTTAAAGCTTCCAAAGCATGTTGCTGATGAAGTTGAAGAGCATTTATAACTTTGGTATTGGTTTATTATTGTCACTTGTACCGAGGTACAGTGAAAAACTTGTCTGACAAACCAATCGTACAGGTCAATTCATTACACAGTGCAGTTACATTGAGTTAGTACAGAGTGCATTGAGGTAGTACAGGTAAAAACAATAACAGTGCAGAGTAAAGTGTCACAGCTACAGAGAAAGTGCAGTGCAGGTAGACAATAAGGTGTCCACCTTTGACACTCACCAACTTTTATCGATGCACCATAGAAAGCATCCTATCTGGATGTATCACAGCTTGGTACGGCAACTGCTCTGCCCAGGACCACAAGAAACTGCAGAGAGTTGTGGACACAGCCTAGCGCATCACGGAAACCAGCCTCCCCACCTTGGACTCTGTCTTTACCTCTTGCTGCCTTGGTGAAGCAGCCAGCATAATCAAAGACCCCACCTACCCGAGTCATTCTCTCTTCTCTCCTCTTCCATCAGGTAGAAGATACAGGAGCCTGAGGGCATGTACCACCAGGCTTAAGGACAGCTTCTACCCCACTGTGATAAGACTATTGAATGGTTCCCTTATACGATGAGATGGACTCTGACCTCATGATCTACCTCGTTGCAAGAATGCTAAGAGATCAGCCAAGAACTTTATATATCATTTGTTAGGCACTAGTCATAGGGTTATACTGCACCAGAACAGGCCCTTCAGCCCAAACCTTTCATGCTGACCAAGGTGCCTACCTCAGCTGATTCCATTTGCCTGCAAACAATATCCCTCCAAACTTTAAAAACTTTTAAAATTTTATTTATACGGCACGGTAACAGGCTCTTCTGGTCCAACGAGCCCGCGCCGCCCAATTACACCCATGCTAACCTACTAACCCGCACGTCTTTGGAATGTGGGAGGAAACCAGAGCACCCGGAGGAAACCCACACAGTCACAGGGAGAACGTACAAACTTCTTATAGACAGCAGTGGGAATTGAACCCCAATTGCTGGCACTGTGATAGCATCACGCTAACCACTATGCTACCGTGTCGCCTATTCATGTACCTGTCTAAATGTGTTTTAAGTGTCGTAATTGTACCCACCTCTACCACTTCCTCTGGCAGCTCGTTCCATATACCCACCACCTTCTGTGTGAAAAACTTCCCTTTCCGGTCCTCTTTAAATCCTTCCCCTCTAACCTTTTATCTATGTCCTCTGGTTTTAGACTCCCCTATCCTGGGAAAAAGACGATGACCATTCTTATTATCTGTGCCCCTCATGATCTTATAAACCTCTATCAGGTCACCCCTCAGCCTCCTTCGCTCCAGAGAAAACTGTCCCAGCCTGTCCAGTCTCTCCTTATACTGGAGGACCTCCAGTCCCAGCAACATTGTGAACAATTTGAAAAGACTTAGGGGGCATTTGCAAGGATGTAACCAGGAATGAAGGAGCTCAGATTTGAGGGGAAGTTAGAAAAGTTGGTAATATTCCTAGAAGTGAGGAGGCGAAAAGTAGAGGTTTCCAAGATGAAGAGTTTTCATATGAGTAAAGAGAAAGAAAAACATCTTATGAACAAATCAATCGAAGTGATTAATAAAAATATAAAATGTGGTAACAATAGCAGCCTTTGCGACATCTACCTTATTTGGGATTTATGTTAAAGTAATGCACCTTAACAAAGTCAGAGGTTTATTACTGAAGGAACAGAGATCAACAACAGGGGAGTCATATAAAACTTGGTCTGCCCTCTTTTGCAGAATTATTTGCAATGAAGGTTTTCATTTTATAGATAAGGATATTGAGATGCCAGAGAAACTGGAAAAATGATTCACTTGGATGATATCAGTGAGAGGGTTTTCTTCAATAAAAACAGAAAATGCTGGAAACACTCAGCAGGTCAGACAGCATCTGTGGCGAGAGAAACAATTTCAGGTTTCTGGTCTGGGACCGTTCATCAGAAATGACTGCTCATCATCCCAGATGTGAAACATTTAATGTTTCTCTTTCCACATATGCTGCTTGACCTGCAGAGTATTTTGAGCACTTTCTTTTTTATTTCAGGTTTCAAGCATCTGCGGTATTTTTGATTTTTACAAAAGGATTTCCTGATGAAGGAAGTCTAGATAGGCTTGCCTCACTTTTTCAGAACGAAGAATGGAGAGGTCTTTAAGATAATAGAAGGGTTTGAAATAGTTGATAATGGAGAAAATTTTTCACTAAAGGGGAATTCAAAGCTGGTAAATGTTGCAGCACTCCCAGAAGACGGTTTATCGATTACAGCTCAGTGTTCAACACCATCATTCCCTTGGTACTAATCACCAAGCTTCAAAACCTGGGCCTCTGTACCTTCCTCTGCAGCTGGATCCTTGACTTCCTTATCAGGAGACCACAGTCAGTGCGGATCGGTAGTAACATCTCCTCCTCGCTGACAATCAACACAGGTGCACCTCAAGGATGTGTGCTTAGCCCACTGCTCTACTCTCTCTACACTCATGACTGTGTGGCTAGGCACAGCTGAAACGCCATCTATAAATTCGCCGATGACACTGCTGTTGTTGGCAGAATCTCAGATGGCGACGAGACGACGTACAGGAGTGAGATAGATCGGCTGGGTGAGTGGTGTCGCAACAACAACCTAACTCTCAATGTCAGCAAGACCAAGGAATTGCTTGTGGATTTCAGGAAGGGGAAGTCGGGAGAACACACACCAGTCCTCATTGAGAGGTGAGCAGCTTCAAGTTCCTGGGCATCATCATCTCAGACGATCTATCTTGGGCCCAACACATTGATGCAATCATGAAGGAGGTACACCAGTGGCTCTACTTCATTAGGAGTTTGAGGAGATTTGGTATGTTACCAAGGACACTTACAAATTTCCATAGATGTGTGGTGGAGAGCATTCTGACTGGTTGCATCACTGCCTGGTATAAAGGCTCCAAATCGCAGGATCTATCATTGAAATGCAGCTCCTCAAGGAACGTGTTGAGAGTCTGAAGCAGCAGCTCGATGACCTTCGGCTGATTAGGGAGAGTGAGCAGGAGATAGAAGTTATAAAGAATTTGTTGAGAGTACCTCTGTGGCAGACCCCCTCAGAAATCGGTATCTCATTTTAGATTCTGTTGGAGAGGATCACCTGACAGAGGAAGACCACGTTGATTGGGACTTTGGCACCGTGCCTGGTGCTGTGGTCCAGCGGGAAAGGAGAAATGCAGTGGTCATTGGGGATTCTATAGTGAGGGGAACAGATAAGAGATCCTGCAAATCTGACAACAATACCCAGATGGTGTGTTGCCTCCCTGGTGCCAGGGTACGGGATGTCACGGACCGGGTCCAGAATATTCTGAGGGGAGACAGTGATCAGCCAGAAGTCTTGGTACATGTGGGTACCAATGACATAGGTAGAAAAAGAGAGGAGGTCCTGAAGGAAGATTACAAGGAGCTAGGAAGAAGGTTGAGAAGCAGGACCTCTAGGGTAGTAATCTCAGGATTACTACCTGAGCCACGTGCAAATGACAGTAAGAATAGCAAGATCTGGCAGATGAATGCGTGGCTGAGTGACTGGTGCAGGGGGCAGGGCTTCAAATTCCTGGATCATTGGGACCTTTTTTTGGGGCAGGCATGACCTATTCACAAAGGATGGGTTACACCTGAACTCCAAGGGCTCCAATATCCTGGCGGGAATATTTAATATAGCTGTTGGGGAGGGTTTAAACTAATCCGGCAGGGGGATGGAAACCAGGATGTTAGGATAGAGGAAGAGGTATGTAGGAACAAGTCCAAGACAGTGTGCAGCGAAGATGGTAAAAAGGACAGGCAGGTGAAAAGTCAGGATAATTTGCTGAACAATAGAAGTACAATGAAATCGGTAGCAGATACTGGCCTAAATGTACCGTATTTAAATGCACGTAGCATTAGGAATAAAGTGGATGACCTAGTGGCACAGCTACAGATTAAAAAATATGACATTGTGGCATCACCGAGTCATGGCTTAATGACGGATGTGATTGGGAACTGAATGTCCAGGGGTACACAGTGTATAGGAAGGATAGGCGGGTAGGCAGAGGGGGCGGTGTGGCCCTGCTGGTTGGTAATGATATAAAATCAATTGAATGGGAGGATATTGGGTCAGAAGAAGTGGAATCCTTATGGGTGGAGCTAAGAAATAGCAAGGGTAAAAGGATAATAATAGCAGTTATATATAGGCGCCCCAATAGCAGTCAGGAAGTGGACGATAAGTTGCAGTTTGAAATAGAAAGAGCGTGTCAGAGGGACAACACTAAGATAATTGTGGGGGATTTTAACATGAAGGTAGACTGGGAAATCCAGCAAGGCAGCGGATCTCAGGAGAGCGAGTTTGCAGAATGTCTACAAGATGGCTTTTTGGAGCAACTTATTGATGAACCCACCAGGGGATCAGCTGTTTTGGATTGGGTGCTGTGTAACGAACCGGAGGTGATTAGGGAACTAAAGGTAAAGGAACCATTAGGAACTAGCAATCACAATATGATTGAGTTCAGTTTCAAATTTGAAAAGGAGAAGCTGATAACTGGTATATCGATATTTCAGTGGCACAAGGGAAATTACAGTGGCATGAGAGAGGAGCTGGCCCAAATTGATTGGAAGAGTAAGCTAGCTGGAGGGACGGCAGAGCAGAAATGGATAGAATTTTTACAAGAAACAAGGAAAATGCAGGATAGATATATTCCAAGAAAAAAGACTTTGAATGGAAAAATGGCACAAATGTGGATAACGAGAGAGGTGAAGGCTAAAATAAAAGCAAAAGGGAGGGCATACAAGGAAGCAAAAATTAGTGGGAAAACAGAAGACTGGGAAACTTTTAAAAACCTACAGAAAGAAACTAAGAAGGTCATTAGGAAAGAAAAGATGAATTATGAAGGAAGTTGGCAGATAATATTCAAAAGGATATAAAGAGTTTTTTTAAATATATGAAGAGTAAAAGAGAGACTCGTGTTGATATAGGACCAATCGAAAATGGCGTGGGAGAGATTATAATGGATGATAAGGAGATGGCAGAGGAACTAAATGAGTATTTTGCATCGGTCTTCACTGTGGAGGACATCAGCAATGTACCGGATAGTCAGGGGTCTCGGGGATAGAACTGAGTTCAGTTAAGATTACTAGAGAGAAGGTGCTAAGGAAGCTAAATGGACGAAAGACAGGAAAGTCTCCCGGACCGGATGAGGTGCATCCCCGGGTTCTGAAGGAGGTGGCTTTAGAGACTGCGGAGGCATTGGTGATAATTTTCCAGGAATCGATAGACTCCAGCTTGGTTCTGGAGGACTGGAGGGTTGCAATTGTAGTTCTGCTGTATAAGAAAGGTGGGAGGCAGCATAAACAAAATTACAGACCTATTAGTCTGACATCAGTCATGGAAAAGATATTGGAATTGATCCTCAAGGATGGGGTTATGGAATACCTAGAGGTGCAAGGCAAGATAGGTCCAAGCCAGCATGGTTTCGTGAAGGGAAGATCCTGCCTGACCAACCTATTGGAGTTTTTTGAGGAAATCTCAGGTAGGGTGGATAAGAGAGAGGCTGTGGATGTTGCATATTTAGACTTTCAAAAGGCCTTCGACAAGGTGCCGCACAAGAGACTGATTAATAAGGTGAGAGGTCATGGAATTACAGGTAGGATAACAGAATGGGTGGAGCATTGGCTGTTTGGCAGAAAGCAAAGGGTGGGAATAAAAGGATCCTGTTCTGGTTGGCTACCAGTTACTGGTGGTGTTCCGCAGGGGTCGGTGTTGGGGCCGCTTCTCTTTACTTTGTACATTAACGATTTGGATTATGGAGTAAATGGTTTTGTGGCTAAGTTTGCAGACGACACAAGATAGGTGGAGGAGTAGGGAGTATTGAAGAAATAGGAAGGTTGCAGAGAGACTTGAATAGTTTAGGAGAATGGGCAAAGAAATGACAGATGAGATTCAATGTAGGGAAATGTGCAGTTGTACACTTTGGAAACAGAAATAAACAGGCAGATTATTATCTAGATGGGGAGAAAATTCAAAGTACAGAAGTACAAAGGGACTTGGGGGTACTTGTGCAGGACACCCTAAAGGTTAACCACCAGGTCGGATTGACGGTAAGGAAAGCGAATGCTATGTTGGCATACATTTCGAGAGGTATAGTGTATAAAAGTAGGGAAGTGTTGATGAGGCTCTATGGAGCACTGGTGAGGCCTCATTTGGAATACTATGCACAGTTTTGGGCCCCTCATCTTAGGAAGGATGTGCTGATGTTGGAGAGGGTTCAGAGGAGATTTACGAGGATGATTGCAGGAAAGAACGGGCTTACATATGATGAGCGTTTGTCAGCTCTTGGACTGTACTCACTGGAGTACAGAAGAATGAGAGGGGACCTCAGAGAAACATTCAGAATGTTGAAAGGACTGGACAGAGTAGATGATGCTAAGCTGTTTCCCCTGGTTGATGAGTCCAGGACTAGAGGGCACAATCTTAGAATTAGAGGGTACTGGTTTAAAACAGAAATGAGGAGAAATTTCTTTAGCCAGAGGGTTGTGAAATTATGGAATTCTTTGCCATGTACAGCTGTGGAGGCCCGATCAGTGGGGGTGTTTAAAGAGGAGATAGATAGGTATCTAATTAGTCAAGGTATCAAGGGATATGGGGACAAGGCCAGAAATTGGGGCTAGATAGGAATAGTTTTTAGTGTAGCTCATGGAGCAGACTCGATGGACCGAATGGCCTTCTTCTGCTCCTTTGTCTTGTGATCTTGTGAAAGAGGCTGCAGAGGGATGTAGACTGGGCCAGCTCCATCATGGGCACAACCCTCCCCACCATCATCTTCAAGAGGCAGTACCATCACTAAGGACCCTCATCATCTGGGACACAGCCTCTTCACTCCCATTGGGGAGGAGGTACAGGAGCCTGAAGACCCACCCTCAACAATTCAGGAACAGCTTCTTCCCCTCCGCCATCAGATTTCTGAATGGTCCATGAACCCATGAACATTACCTCATTATTCCTTTATTTTGCACTATTTATTTATTTTCACTTGGATGATATCAGTGAGAGGATTTTCTTCAATAAAAACAGAAAATGCTGGAAACACTCAGCAGGTCAGACAGCATCTGTGGAGAGAAGTGCTACATAGTCACATGTTTGAGTTGTGTTCCAGGTGGTCAAACACAATTGCAATAGTTACAATGGTTTCATGACAAGATAGTTTAAATGGAATTCTAAATTTACAATGGGGTTACATACTGTATCAGGTGAGAAAATACCACCACCTGTGTTCCTTCGTGAAGTAAGCTCAGCACATATCGACATGAAAAGCCCTATATCAACAAACTGGCAGAGTTTTGATTATAGCAGATCTTTGTCTGAAGAGCTGGAGTGCTCTTCTAATGGTTTTAACTCAACAACTGCTGACTATTAGCATTTCCAAAGACTCTAGGAGCCTTTCCAAAGGCTCGAGGGCTCTCAGAATCAGGCAATTGGATCCTATTTCTTACTGTATTATGCATTTTACAGTTTTGTGGATAGTCAAAGACCTCAGGAGTTCAGAGAAGAGAAGGCATGGATAAACATATAAATTCATGTCTCTTCATTTCTTCCCTTGCAGCTGCATGTATAGAGCACTCATTTCCCTTATAGATACAGAGGTATGAAACTTTTCTCAACTTCTGGGTATGTAGGTTGTTTTTATTACACTGCCACTTGGCCCTTTAATGTGGGCACAATCAGCTACACTCAAGGTTAAAGGAACAATATCTCAGGTGAAGGGAATATCAGAGGCAACACTCTGAGTAAAGGGATAGGGATGGCAATCTGAAAGTAAAGGGAATGTGGGTGGGAATATGCCAGGTGAAAGCACTGAGGGCAACAGTACTCAGGGAAGAGATTGGGATTTTCATTGCTCTTGGAAAAGAGAATGGAGTGACAATATGTGGGGAAAGTGAATGTGGGCAGTAACACTCCATGTGAGGAAAATGGGGTTGATAGAACACCAGGTTAAGAGAATGGGAGCTCTGATATTCCAGGAATTGCTAGTACTACACTGGAAGGGGAGAGGTGTTCCAATTCTTCAGCATTAGGACGGAGAGGCAGTATGTCCAGCAATGAGAATAGAAGATTACAATCGTGCAGCGAAAGGACCGGGCTCGTCTGTACTCTGGGTACAGAGACCATGAATAGCAGTACCGAGGAGAGAATGGGAGCAGCATTTCCTCCAGGTGAAGGAAATGTGTGTGACAGTATACCAAGGCAAGTGAATAGGAATAAGGAGCAGCAATACTCCCAGTGAAGACATTGGGACTGGCAATACTCCAGGTAAAGAGAATGGGAAGTACAATATTCCAGACAGAGGGATTGGCTTTGGCAGCATTGCAGGTAAAGGAAGCAGAAAAACTTCAGGTAAAGAAAACAGGCAAAAGAACTTGGAGTGGCAGTATTCCAGGTTGGAATCTTGTGGGGAAACAAAATCAGATGGGTAATATTTCCAGTTAACAATACACCAGGCGAAGGGGGTGTGAGAGGCGGTGCTACAGGTAAAAATAGTTTCAGCAATACTCCAGGTAAATTGAAATCAGCAACAGTCCCTGTAAATTGATTGGGAGAATACTCCAAGTGAAGGGAATGTACGTGATAACTTAAAGTGATCGGGAGTTGCAACGTGTAAAGGGACTGGTAGTGGGAGTACTCCAGCTACAGGGCTGGGAGGAGGAATATTCCAGTAAAGCAACTGGGAGCTGTAATACTCCAGGTAAATGGACCGGCATTGCCTGCGTTCTGGGTCAGCAATCTGCGGGTGAAGGGATGGTGATTGACGACAGCAGGGGTTGGTTGGGTGCACGAGTACCGCAGGTGAAGGAAGTGTAAGCAGAGATACTCCAAGTAAAATGACCAGGAGCAGCGATACTCTAGGTGAAGGCCAGGTGAGAGGCAATATTCCTGTTAAAGTCAATGGGAGCACCAGTATTCCCACTGGGAGCAGCAGTATTACAGGGAAAGCATTGGGATGGCCAATATACCAAGTAAAGTTACTGGGAGCAGCAGCAGTACAGGTAAAGTGATGGGAGTACCAATGTCCTGAAACTGGCAATACTCCACATGAAGGGACTGGGATCAGCAAGAGTCGGTCTGGGCTCAGTGACTGGGAGCAACAGCATTCCGGCTGAGGGCGATGCGAGTCCATCACTCCATTTAACACGGTTGGGAGCAGCAAGACACAGGCAGAATACTTGGAACGGCCACACTCCAGGCAGACAGACTGACTCCAGAGAGCCACATGGGTCCATTTGAAGAGATCAGGGCTGTAATAGTTCCACATCCAGTACACGCTTAAGCAGCTTCTGCTGAGCCCATCTCCCATTCACAGGTAGATCAGGGCAGCCGGGTCTCACTCTGGGACCTTCACCTCTCTGGCATCAGCCTCCTGATTTATTGTCAGGCAAGAGTGAAGTGAGCACCCCAAGGAATCTCACCCCAACTCTAATTCTGCTTGGTCTTCCCCAGCCCAACAGATGACTGAGGCCTTCTCATCACCTCCCCACTCCCACTGAACCCCCCGCCCTGTCAGTTCACTGGGCACCAGTCACCCACTCTGACCACGCTCCCTCCAAACCCTCAAGGAATTGACCCCCACACCACTGGCTGAGCCCCTGCCCCACTGCTGGGCTGTGGGTTCTCTCCACCCCATGACCCCACCCCAGGTCTGTCAGAACACCCCTCCCCTCAGCAAAGGTAGTCAACACCTCTCTCCCCACTCCCCCACCATTGCTTTCCCTCGCCAACACCCCTCACCCAACACCCCACACTCCTCTCCCTATCTCCCTCAACCACCCTCCCTCTCCCAGCCTCTCCCCTCTCCCTCCCACACACATCCTATCCCTCGCCCACCCTCTCCCCACCCTCTCCCCACCATCCCTCCCTCCCCACCTTCTTCCCCTCTCCCTCCTCTTCCCCCCTCTCCCCCACCCACTCTGTCACACCTACCCCCTCCCTCACCCCCCCCCCCCCCGGGGTTGGTGTGCCGGTGCCGCCGGTGGCCGCAGGGAGCGGCTGATTGACGGGCCGCCTGTGCCGGCCCGGGCTGGGACGTTTATAAAGGGCTGCGGGCGGAGCTGCGGGTCAGAGGGAGCGGAGCGCTCTGCCACAACTTCTCCCGGAGACTCGCACCATGCAGTGCTCGGCCGAGCCACGGCTGCACACGCCGGACAGTCGGCGCTACAAGACTTTCATGATCGATGAGATCCTGTCCAAGGAGAGCCACGGGTTCCTGGACCTGTCCCTGGGCTCCCGAGCCGGCTTCATCGCCCGCCCGCAGGGGCTGCACTCCTGTGCCGGTACGAGCGCTGTGTCGGTCGGTCGGTCGGTCGGTCGGTCGCGCCTTGCGCTGCCCCGGTGCCCAGCGCGGACAGGACAGCGCTGCAGCCCCGGGACCCCGCGCCCGCTGCAACCTCCACCGTCCCCGGCACAGGCGGCAATGCCAGCCCGGCTGTGGGACAAGACCCGTGCCCGGCACTTCCACACCGGAGAAAGTTCCCCACAGCTGCCTCTGTCACTGGGTAACACCGCTGTGCGCCAGGAGCATGTGTTGCAGCAGGCAGAGGTATCCACTGACCGGGGTCTGATCCAGTGACCCACACCCACCAGGGACCGGATCCAGTGCCCCACACCCACAGACCGGGGACTGATCCAGTGCCCCACACTGACCGGGGACTAGACCCAGTGCCCCACACTGACCAGGGACTGATCCAGTGCCCCACACCGACCGGGACTGATCCAGTGCCCCTCACCGACCGGGGACTAGACCCAGTGCCCCACACTGACCAGGGACTGATCCAGTGCCCCACACCGACTGGGACTGATCCAGTGCCCCTCACCGACTGGGGACTAGACCCAGTGCCCCACACTGACCAGGGACTGATCCATTGCCCCACACCGACTGGGACTGATCCAGTGCCCCACACCGACCGGGGACTGATCCAGTGCCCCACACTGACTGGGACTGATCCAGTGCCCCACACCGACCAGGGACCGATCCAGTGCCCCACACCAACTGGGACTGATCCAGTGCCCCACACCACCGACCAGTGTGAATATCATAGGGTCATACAGCACATCAGCCACTTATCTCACTGATCCCATTTACGAGCACTTGGTTGGTGCCTCTCCAGATCTCGCCAATTCAACGACTCGCCTTGACAATTGTTGAGTGCTGTGAGAGTCTCTGCCTCCACCACCCTCAGATTTCAACCACCCAAAGTGATAAAAAGTTCTTTCTCAGATCCGCTGTAAACTTCTCGACCCTCACCCTGAACCTGTCCTCTGTAGTTCTGGACACCTCTACCAGTGGGACGCTTTTCCTGCAGTCTACATTATCCAAACCCTCATGATTTGGTGTAGTTCCGTCAGGTTCACAGTCAGTGTTGTCTGCTCCAAGGAAGACAATTATAGTCCAGTACTACTGTCCATTGACCACTGCCAATGTATCCAGTGTCCACACAAAAGGTCAATGTGAAAGTATCCAGATCTTCACAATTGTGATGTGTGACTAGATAATTCCTCAAATCAAACCAGTGAAAGTATCCAGTGCTTCACACCACTGACCAGTGAAAGTATCCAGTGCTCCACACCACTGACCAGTGAGTGTATCCAGTGCTCCACACCACTGACCATCGAGTATCCAGTGCTCCACACCACTGACCAGTGAGTGTATCCAGTGCTCCACACCACTGACCAGCGAGTATCCAGTGCTCCACACCACTGAGCAGTGAGAGTATACAGTGCTCCACACCACTGACTAGTGAAAGTATCCAGTGCTGCACACCACTGACCAGTGAGTGTATCCACTGCACCACACCACTGACCAGCGAGTATCCAGTGCTCCACACCACTGACCAGTGAGAGTATCCAGTGCCCCACACCACTACTCAGTGTAGGAACAGGACTAGGCCATTTGGCCCTTAGACCCTGCTCTGCCATTCAATACTGATCATCCAAATTTGGTTTGTGATTTGTCCCCAATGCCCCAATCTCTTTGATCCTTAAAACTATACCTAACTCCTTCTTGAATATATTTAATGATTTGACATCAACTGCCTCCTTTGGTGGAGGATTGCACAGGTTCACTGCTCTCTGGGTGAAGAAATTTCTCCTTATCTCCATCCTAAACAGCCGACCCCCACAACCTCATGCTGTGACCCCTGATTCCAGAGGACCTCCCCATCGGGAACATCTGGCCTGTTTGGTCATTGAGTCATGGAGTCATACAGCACAGAAACAGGACCTTCTGCCCAACTCGTCCATACCAATCAAATTGCCCATCCTATTAGTCCTATTTGCCCCATTTAGGCCCATATCCTCTAAACCATTCCTATCCATGGACCTGTCCAAATGTCTTTTAAGTGTCCTTATTGTACCAAGCTCCACCACTTCCTCTGGAAGCTCGTTCCAAATATGCACCACCTTCTGTGTGAAGAGGTTGCCTCTCAGGTTCCTTTTAAATCTTTCCCCTCTCAGCTTAAACCTATGCCCTCTAGTTTTTGATTCTCTTTCCCTGGGAAAAAGATTGTGTTCATTCACCCTATCTATGCCCCCATGATTTTATGCATCTCTATAAGGCCACCCTTCAGTCTCCTACGCTCCCAGGAATAAAGTCTCAGTCTGCCCAACCTCTCCCTATAACTCAAGCCCTCGAGTCCTGGTAACATCCTTGAAAATCTTCTTTACACTCTGTCCCGCTTAATGATGTCTTGTCTTTGAAGGAAGTGATCCAGTGTCCAAAATATTGGAAAGTGATCACCAATGCATCCACTGTTTCCAGGGCCACTTCTTGAAGTACTCAGGAATGTAAGTGATCAGGCCTTGGGGATTTATCAGCATTCAATCCGATCAATTTCCCCAACATAATTTCCCAACTACTACCATAAAGGCATCCATACACACTCCAGGAATGCCTCCTCCACAGTATTGTTACTGATTTGATTGGCCCAATACTTGCACAGATTAAAGTCACCCGTGATTACGTTGTGCCTTGAATTCCTCCAGTTCCAGTGGCCCAAGAATTTAAATCCTTTCACTTTACACCATTCCTCTGGCCATGTACTTATCTGATTTATTCTTTTATTTCTACCCTGACTAGCGTGTGGCACTGGTAGTGATCCTGAGATTACTGTCTTTGAGGTCCTATTTTTAAATTTACTTCCCAGCTCCCTATATTCAACTTGTCGGACCTCGTCCCCTTTGTTACCTATATCACTGGCACAGATATGTACCCTGACAACTGATTCTTCTCCCTCCCCCTCTGAAATGCTCTGGGACAACATAACATTCTGGAATCTCATTTACAACCACAGAAACACCCACCTGTTCTCTTAACAACTGAATCCCTATCACTGAAGACCTTTTCCCTCCCTTCCTGTGCAGCAGAGCTGCCAGAGTGACTGTGTCCAGTGGTCCACACCACTGACCAGTACAGCTGTGTTCAGCTCCACACCACTGACCAGTACGGCCTTGTTCAGTTCCATACCACTGACCAGTACGGCAGTGTTCAGCTCCACACCACTGATGATCTTGCCCGTGTCCATCGCTCCGTGGCACTGAGCAACATGAGACCACATTCACTGATCTCAAAAAACCTGCAGATCCTGGAAAACTGCAACAAAAACCAGAAAATGCTTGAAACACTCAGCTGGTCAGGCAGCATCTGTGAAGGTGGAAACAATGTTAATATTTCAGATCAATGCCGGTTTCCAGTATCCACAGTTTTTTGTTGACCACTGGAGAAGTGGGATCAGGATTGTGGCGAGTCATTTCGACCCCTCTGTCTCGCACCTTTACCAGGGACAATCAGCTGCCAGCTGCCAATTCCTCATCATTTCCATGTTAAATGGGTGACCCCTTTTTCTGAATCTATGCCCCCCTAGTTCTGGATACCCCCACTGGGAGACTCTTCCTCTCACCATCCGTCCTATCAAACCTTTCACTCTTCTGAATTCCAATGAGCACAGTCTAAACCTACTCAGCCTCACTTCTTACAGCAACTGCTTCATCCCAGGAGCCAACCAGTGAACGTTCTCTGCACTGCTCCCAAGGCACATAAATCATCCCTTAAATGTGGAGACCACAGCTGTATGCAGTGTTCCAAGTGCAGTCTCACCAGTATCCCGTGAAGTTGCCTCAAAGCTCCCCTACTTTTATACTCCATACCCTTTGCAATAAAGGACAACATTCCATTCACCTTCCTAATTGCTTGCTGTTTCCTCTTTGTGTTTCATGCATAGATGCCTTTGTATCACAACATTTTATAGTCACAATTTAAATAATTATTAGTTTTTCCATTCTTTTTTCTGAAGTAGATGACCCACATTTCCCCACATTATACTCCATCTGCCAACTTCTTGCCCCTTCACTTTACCCGTCAGTATCGTGTTGCAGGCTCAGAGCATCCTCACAATTCTCATAACTAACTTCTTTTTGTGAGGGAAAATCGGGAAAGAGATGGAGGGCAAAACAGAAAGAGAACACGAGACAAAAGGGATAGGAGAGAGCAAGTAAAAAGAGAGACGAGAGAGGAAAGAATGATCTTTACATAATGGGCCAAGTAAAAGCTGAATTAAAGTTTGGCTGCTCTGCATCAGCCTGGAGTGGGCATTACCTTCTTCATGTACCTGTTATCAAAAGCTCAGGCTCTGTGACTGGCTGTTACACATGGGCACAGGTTAACATTCCAGGTACTCTCCCTGTGCATGTGGTTTTTCCCACTCATGTCTGGCAGCAATGATATTCCCAAGTATGAGCAGAATCCTTGAGCACTGGATATGTAAAGAGTGTAAGGGTAGGGCACGTTGGGAACGTTAACATATAGAGGGTGTGGGAGGGAGGATATTTGTGTTAGACACTCCCAGGGATTGGTTATTCTAACTTGAGTTATAGACAAACTTCATTCGATCATCGCCCAGATATACACACTGATGCTCTGTCTCCAGCCTATCTACCTTGATCTTCCTCAGAGTTGGGAGCCCTAGGATACACTTTCACTCCCAGCCACAGAAACACTGAGATCAAATGTAGCACCATGGGGTCAATGTCCGAGCACACAATCAGGAACTGTGGACTTGCCACCCATTTATAAATGCAAACCTATCGGAAAGTTCTGGTTCTGTTCCAACAGGAACCCTGATGTTCTAAGAGAAACTCACTCCAAAAGTTGGTGCCAATCTCACCCAAAATCACACAGGGTTGGTCCCGGTAATGGCCACACTCACTGATAACTCACAGCTACCCATTTCTGAAGATGGTGGGCTTGCAGATCTTGGAGATGGTAGTATTAGGTTGTGATTGACAACTTAAGTGACGGTGGCATGTACCAAACTCCCATTATATTGATGAGGGATTGTGGACCCCATGGTGCTGGGTTACACTGGGGCAGGCAGTGATGCAGTGGATGATATCTGTCCCAGTACCACAGCCGTCAACCCTGGGTTATATCAGAGAGCAATCAGTCCATTTTGTTCTGACCAAGGACGGCCACCCTTACTGTGTGCATCTTCTGCATGTCTTGTCTTTGCCTTCCTTCTATTCTGATTACTTGACATGTCGTCCGACAGGCTGAGTAAACACCAAGCAGGGCTGTGCTAGGCCACCGAGCTCATGCTGGAGGCAGGAGATTGTGAATCTGGATTTGTGTTGGCCAGGTTCTCTGTAAGGAGTGTGTACGTCCTCCCTGTGTCTGCGTGGGTTTTCTCCGGGTGCTCCGGTTTCCTCCCACATTCCAAAGACGTACAGGTTAGGAGCTGTGGGCACGCTGTGTTGGTGCGGGAAGCGTGGCGACACTTGCGGGCTGCCCCCAGCACATTCTCAGTAATGCAAAAAGATGCATTTCAGTGTGTGTTTCGATGTACATGTGACTAATAAATAAATATTTTGTCTTTTATATATATATATCCTCTCAATTCCATATAATCTTCCAGGTCAAATACCAATGGGTTCAGGGTGCTCCTGCCTGTACGAGCTATGGCCATATTTGCAGATTCTTTGTGCTAGGAAAACTCCAGCCGTATTTCTGCACATCCTGGGAGGAGTGGAGGAAGAGGAGGTAAGGAGGCAGAAAGAGGGAGAAGAGTGAAAGTCAGGGAGTTAAGGAGAGGGTCAAGAAGGGGAAGTGGATTGAATAACACACTGAGAGAGGAAGTTTTAAGAGGTTTTGACAATGAGTAGTTTGTCAAACCCAGATGAATATTTCCTAGGCTGGAAGCAGAGATTGCATAGACTCCTGCCCATCACTCTTCAACTTCCCTGCTTCAGGAGTGGTGCCACAGGCTTTTAGAAGTGTTAACGTTGCACCGTTTTTCAACACGGGAGGAAGGGATAAACCAAGCAATTACATTCCAAAGATTAATCAAGGACAATCAACATGGGTTTGTGCCTGACTATCCTGACTAAATTTTCTGAGGAGCTAATGAGGAGGGTCAATGAGGGCAGTGTGTTTGATGTAGTCTACATGGATTTCAGTGAAGTATTTAATAAGGTGCCACGGGGCAGGCTGGTCAAAATAGTAACGCCCATGGATGGAATCTAAGGGAGAGGGCAAATTGACTCCAAAATTGCCAGTAGTAGGAAGCAAAAGTTCAATGGTTGATGGGTGTCACCAGTGGGATTCCACAGAGCTCCGTGCCCGGTTCCTTGCTTTTTGTAATGATGTACACCTAAACATAGTAACTGTGATAAAGATGAAGCAAAGTGTGGCCCTGTGGTTGCCAGTGAGAAGGAAAAGAACAGACGGCAGGAAAATAGTCAGTTGAAAAGAAAATTAGCAAATGGAATTTAAGCCAGATAAGTGTGAGAGAATGAGTTGGAGGGATACAACAGGATAAGGTAATTTACAGTTACTGAGAGGATATTGAGTGCCACAAAGAAAGAGAGAGATTATGGCTCCTTAAAGGTACTTGAACACAATGAATGGTTGGCCCAAGAAAGTATTGAGGAACAGAGCAACTTTGGTGTATGAGCCTAAGGATCCCTGAAGGTGGCAACACCGGGAGATAAGGTACATAGACTATAATAACAGGGAGGTTATAGTACAACTTAATAAAACATTGGTTAGGTCATATTTGGAGCATTGTGTACAGTTCTGATCAGTATGTGATTACACTGGAGAGGACACAGAAGAGCTTCACCAGGATGTTTTTTGGGGTGGAACGTTGAAGTGATGAAGGGACACTGGGTGGGCTGGGTTTATTTGCTTTGGAGTGGAAGACACTGAGGAAGGACCCAATTGAGGTACACTGAATTCTGAGGGGCATAGATAGGGCTGATAGTATTAAACATATCTCCACAGATATAATACTAATACTAGAAGGCAGAGGTTTGGGACAAGGGTTAAACAGTTTAGAGGGATTGGAGGAAGAACTTTTTCACCCAGAGGATGGTTGGAATTTGGACACCCTGCCTCATCGGTGGTGAAGTCAAAGACTTTTGCAACATTAAAGATGTAGCACTTGAATTTCCAGCACACAGAGGACTGAGTGCTGGTCAATGGGATTAGGATAAATAGGTGATCAGTAAGGACATGATGGGCCAAAAGGCCTGTTTCTGTGCTGTATGATTCCATGACAAACCATACGTTGGTTAATTGCACAGGGGGAACTTTCTGAAGCAGGCCATGCTGGAGGTGGTGCAGAGGAGATTTACGGCGATGTTGCCAGAACTGGAAAATGGAAGCTGTTAGGACAGACTGGTTAGGCTCGGGTTGCTTCTTTCGAACAGGGGGAGATTTGTTTCAAATCACGAGGGTCTGAGATGGAAGGATGTATTTCCCTTAGTAGACAGGTCAAATACCTGGGGAAGAGAGGAACGAGCGCACAGAGGAGGGGGAAGGAGATTGGGATGCAGGGGGAGTGAGGAGGGTGGGAGGGAGGAGGGGGGGGAAGCAGAGAGGGTTACAAGATCACAGTTGCTGTCAATCCTGACTTTATCTGGATTTGGCTCAACAGGCTGCTTCCCTCAGACAAGACCAGGGGTAATGGAGACACTCCTGTGGCAGCTTTTCTGCCACTGTCAGACATTTCCATCCTCCCCAAAAAAATAACGTGTTGGAAATCTGAAATAAAAATCAGAAATGAGCCGGATATACCCAGCTGCTCGGGCAGCACCTGCAGAGAGAGAGGCCCAGTTCACTTTTCAAGTCAGTGACCTTTTATCAGAACCAGGAAAAGTTTGGAATGAAACAAATTTACAGTTGCAGAACAAGGTGGGGGGCAGAGGAAAGAAATGAGAATGGATGGAAATGGCTGGATCCCAGGAGAGATTGAATGACACGTGGTGTTAGTGCCGGTGAGGGGGCAGTGAAGGGGATATCTGGGCGAGGTGTAAACCAGAGGAGAGAAACTAAATCTAAAATACCAGAACAGGACAGTCTGGTGCTGGACACGTGAGGTACAGGACTGGAATTGTCAGTTATCTGATATTGTTGAATTGAGTGTTGTATCCTGAAGCTAATGGGAGTTTAAACTGGAGAGTGAGGAAATGGCAGAGGAACTAAACAATTACTTTACATCTGCCACCACAGAATAAGACACACAAAATCTGCCAGATATATTAGAGAACCAAGAATGAAGAACTGAAGGAACTATGTATTAATCAAAAAACAGTAGCAGAGAAGTTGGTGGTAATTAGTAATTGGCTTATTATTGTCACCTGTACTGAGGTACAGTGAAAAACTTTGTTTTGCATTCCATCTATACAAATCATTCCAAAACATTGGGACACCAAGGTAGTACAAAGGGAAAAGCAGTGACAGAATGCAGAATATAGTGTAACAGTTACCATTACAGAGAAGGTGCAGTGCAGGTAGACAGATAAGGTGCAAGGGCCACAACAAGGTAGATTGTGAGGTCAAGAGGTCATCTTTATCGTACAAGAGGTATGTTCAACAGTGACCCAATGACCTACATCGATGTTTGAAGGAGGTGGCTTTAGACGTAGTTTGTGTCTGTTTGTCATCTTCCAGGGTTTCAAAGGTTTTGGAATTGTTCCTGCAGATAGGAGGGTAGGAAATGTGACCTCACTCTTTAAGAAAGGAGGGAGAGAGAAAACGGGCAACTACCAACCTGTTAGTGTCACGTCTGTGGTAGGAAAATCACTGGAATCTATAAGGGGGCAGTAATTGTAGAACACCTTTCAAATAATAATAGGATTCAGCAGAATCAATCTGGATTTATGATTGCAAAATCATCTCTGGAGTTTTTTGAGGATGTGACAAGTAGAATAGATAAGGAGAACCAGTGGATGTGGTCTATTGGGATTTTTGGGAGATTTTCCATCAGATCCCATACAGGAGGTTGCTCAACAAGATTAGACAGACAGCAAAAATAAACAGGTAGTTCCCAGGTTGTCGGGCTGTGACCGATAGGGTACCTGCAGGAATTGGTGCCTGGGACCTTGCTGGTCACACTGTCAGCAGTTTGGCTGAGGAGACCGAATGTTATATTTCTAGATTTGTTGACAGCAGTAAACTGGGTGTGGTGCGCGTTTAGTGGGGGGTGTAAAGAGGCTTCAGGGGGATGTCGACATACTGTGTGAATGGATGAGAACACACTGGTGGGAATATAATGTAGGGAAAATGCAAGGTCTTCCACTTCTGGAAGAAAAGCAGACCATCTGTTAAATGGTGAGAGATATGGGACCTTGGAGAGTACACACTGAAGGCCAGCATGTAAGTTCAGGATGTGAATAGGAAGGCAATTGCTTTATACACTTTATAACATGAGGGTATGACAAACAAGGAAGTCTTGTTGCATTTGTATGGGGTCTTGGTGAGACCACACTTGGAATATTGAATATAGTCTAAAATAGGTAATGTCATAGACAGTGGAGAGGGTTATCAGGATTTACAGAGGGATCTTGATCGGCTGGGTCAGTGGGCCGAGGAATGGCAAATGGAGTTTAATTCAGATAAGTGCAAGGTGTTGCATTTTGGGAAGACAAATGACGGTAAGACTTTCACAGTGAACGGCAGGGCCCTGGAGTGATATAGAACAGAGGGACCTCAGAGTACTAGTACATGGTTCCCCGAAAGTGGCATCGCAGGTAGACAGGGTGGTGAAGAGGGCATTTGACACACTGGCCTTAATCAGTCAGGGCACTGAGTATAGAAGTTGGGATGTCATGTAGCAGTTGTACAAGACATTGGTGAGGCCGCATTTGGAATATTGTGTTCCGTTCTGATTACCCTGCTATAGGAAAGATGCCATTATGCTGGAAAGAGTGCAGAGGAGATTTACGAAGATGTTGCTGGGATTTGAGAGACTGGGTTATGGAGAGCGGATGAGCAGATTGGGACTTTTTTCATTGGAGTGTAGGAGAATGAGGGGTGATCTTATAGAGGTGTATAAAATTATGAGGGGCATAGATAGGGTGAATGTGCAGTCATTTTCCCAGGATTGGGAAATCAAGAATTAGAGGGCATAGATTTAAGTTGAGGAGGGAAAGATTTAATGTGGACCTGAGGGGCAACTTTTTCACTCAGAGGGTGGTCAGTATATGGAATGAGCTGCCAGAGGAAGTGGTTGAGGCAGGTACATTGACAACGTTTATAAGGTACTTGGACAGGTACATGGATTGGAAAAGTTTATAGGGATATGGGCCAAACACAGGCAAATGGGACTGGCTTAGATGGGAATCTTGATTGACATGGACCAAAATGAATGACTATCTAACGTTATGACTCTATAGTTTTGGTCTCCTAACCCAAAAAAAGCTGTATTTGCCATCGAGGAGTTCCCTCGACTGGTTCTGGGGATGGTAGAGATTCAGTAAACTTGTATTCTCTAGAGTATGGAAGAATGAGAGGAAATATCATTGATACAAAATTGTTGAAGGGTTTGACAGGCTGGACACAGGAAGTACTGAGGAATCAAGATGAAGAATTAAAATAACTGATGAAACTTTCAGACTGAACAGAAGTGTTGTGCAAAGCAATTGCTCAACATGCATTTGTTTTCCCCAAAGCAGAGGAGACCACACCATGAGTACTGAATGCAGTGCACTAATCGGAAGAAGTGCAAGTAAATTTATGTTTCACCTGGAAGGAATATTTGGTCCCTGAACACAGTAGTGACAATATCCTCCTTGGGTTGCATGGGGAGGTGCCGTAAGAAGGGGTGTTGTGGGCACTGGTGAAGGTGGCTGTGTGGACCAGAGCACTGAGGAAAGAGTGGTCCCTTCAGGATGCTAAAAGCGAAGGGGAGGAGAAGGTGAGTCCGGAGATGGCATCACACTGAAATTGCGGCGGCTAATCAGAAATTACAGAGGTTGATCTGCTGAATATGGAGGTCAGGGTGTTGCGAGGAGGATCCTACTCATGCTCTGGGCAGGGGGTGGGAGATGAGAGAAGAAGATGTGGGGTATAGATGGGATAGACTGCAGGAAACTATTCCCTACGTCAGAGGTAGATAAAACTAGAGGCCATAGATTTAGTGTAGGGTGTAAGAGATTTAAAGAGGATCTGAGGGGACCTTCTTCACCCAGGGAGTGGTGAGTACCTGAAACACACTGCCAGAGAGAGTGGTGGAGGCTGGGTCACTGACAGCATTTCAGAAGTGTCTAGACAAGTACCTGAATCGCCTTGGTATTGATGGGTGCTCACTGGTTGGTGTGGATGTGGTGGGCTGCTGTTCCAACTTAGGAACAGCATCTCATCTTCCATTTGGGTATGTTACAGCCCTCATCACTTGTAATTGAATTCAACGACTTCAGATAACTAGCACTCTTGTAACCTTCCATCTTGTTCAGCCCTTTGCCTCTTCCACCTATCACCTCCCAGCTTCTCGCATCACTCCCACCTCCCTCCCCCCCCTCACCTGGATCCACCTATCACCCACCAGCTCGTGCTCCTCCCCCTCCCCCCCACTCTTTCATTCCGGCTTCTGCTCTCTTTCTTTCCAGTCCTGATGAAGGGTCTCAGCCCGAAACGTCGACTGTTTATTTCGCTCCGCGGCTGCTGCCTGACCCGCTGAGTTCCTCCAGCTCTCTGTGTTCGTTGCTCCAGATTTTCAGCATCCGCCGTCTCCCTCGTGTCTCCACTCTTGCACCTCGTATTTCTGGTAACCACTTCTTTCTGTTCTTCGGGTATTTCAGCTTCAAGTGGTGTCCTCCTGTTCCCCCCCCAACCATTACACCCCCCCCCAACCGGCACCCCCTCCCCGATGTACCTTTATCACCCTCCTTCTGTTGGACCAGTACCACTTGTATCATTCAATCTCCCCTCAACTCTGACCTTCCCTGTTGTCTCTCCATTGCTTCCCCTTTTGATGCAGCTTGAAACTAGTTGGAAACTTTTTCCAGTTCTGGTGAAAGATCATTGACCTAAAACAGTAAATCTGTTTCTCTCTCTACAGATGCTGATTGACCTGCTTTTTCTTTTTTCCCTTCTGTGACCCACTTGGTTGAGTTCTGTTATAATGTCTGAGAGCGGTTGACATGGTCTGGTGGTAACTCATCGAGTCATAGAGTCAGATTGTACAGAGTCAGGCCGTTTGGCCCACTGCGGCCATGGCAACCATCAAGTTCCTACCTATACCAATCCCGCTTCCTGGCACTTAGCCCTTGACCTTGGCAATTCAAGGGCTTATTCTGATACTTCTTACATTGGCATTGGAATTGGTTTATTATTGTCACTTGTACCGAGGTACAGTGAAAAACTTGTCTTGCAAACCGATCGTACAGGTCAATTCATTACATGGTGCAGTTACATTGAGTTAGTACAGGGTGCATTGAGGTAGTACAGGTAAAAACAATAACAGTACAGAGTAAAGTGTCACAGCTACAGAGAAAGTGCAGTGCAATAACGTGCAAGGTCACAACAAGGTAGATCGTGAGGTCATAGTCCATCTCATCGTATAAGGGAACTGTTCAATAGTCTTATCACAGTGGGGTAGAAGCTGTCCTTGAGCCTGGTGGTGTGTGCCCTCAGGCTCCTGTATCTTCTGCCTGATGGGAGAGGGGAGCAGAGAGAATGTCCCAAGAGAATGATACAACTGACATGTTGTGTCAGTACCTGCATCCATCACTCATTCAGCCAGTATGTTTCAGATCGAGTCAACCACTGGATGAAAAAGTTCTTCCTCAGATCCCCTCGAACCTTCCTACCCTTACTTCTAAACCCATGGCCTTTAGTTTTAGGGAGCACTGCTGTGGGGAAAAGTTTCCCACTATCCGTACGCCTTATAATTTGGAATCCCTCTTCTTTCAGGCTCCACCTCAGCGTTCTACGCTCCACCCGAGCAGCACCGTGGCTCGGCTGGTGGAGCGACTGCCTCACTGCCCCAGCAACCTGGGTTCAATCCTGACCTCGGGTGCTGTCTGTGCGGAGTCTGCACGTTCTCCCTGTGACTGTGTGGAATTCCTGTGGGTTCTCTGGTTTCCTGATGGTTGCACAATGTTCAATTCCATTCACAATCCTTCAGTAAATGAAGCAGTCTGTACATGCATGTAGCACGACCTTGAAAATAATCAGACATAAGTGACAAGTAACCACCTCCAGTGTGAGGGAAGCTAACTAGCTACCCCTGACATTGAATGGAATCCCTATCACTGAGTGCCGACCTCCAGCACCTTGGGGACAACAATATCCAGAAACTCAACCAGTGACAGTAATACAGGAGCACATCAGCTCTTGCAGCCACAGGGACTCATCTCAGTGACACAACATCAACAAGACACAACTCAGGAGTGCGATGGAGAACTCTCCACTCACCAGGATGCATGCAACTTCAACAACACCTGTGAAGCTCAGCCCCATGCAGGTAGTCCCACTGCCTCACAGCTCCAGGGACCCGGGTTCAATCCTCAGTTCGGGTGCTGTATGTGTGGAGCTGGAGCACCGTCTCTATGTCCTCCTGGGCTTCCTCTGTGCGCTCCACTTTCCTCTAGCATCCCGATGATATGCTGGTAGGTCAGTTGGCTCCTGTACGTTACCACTTAGTGTAAGTCAATGGCAAACAAATCAAAGGGGAGTCAATGGGCATGTGTGGGAGAGGTTGCTGAGAATGTGATGAATAGGATTGTTCCCTTGGAACCTGCTTTGGGCCTGTTGGGCCAGTCAGTCTCCTTCTGTGTCATTATAATGTAAGGGAAAGCACTTCTTTGTTTGGCACTCTGCCTAGAACCCTAACTATTCACTCCTTCCACCAGTGGTACACTGAGGCTGTAGTTTGTGCCGTCTGTCATCTCAGAGAATGATTGCTGAGCTCCAGTGTAACAACACATTGCTGCAGTCCTGTACAGTTGCACATTGCTGAGATCCAGTGTAACAACACATGGCTGACATCCAGTGCAATGATAGATTGCTGCAATCCAGTGAATTATGCACTGCTGAGATTTGGTGGGGTGATACATCAGCCAAAATCCTGTGCAGCGATACGTTGTCCATCGTTCACTCCGTCTTAATCATCTTACTGCCTCTTTGCATCCTCCTCACAATTCACAATCCTGCCCAGTTTATTACTGTCAGAAATATAGAATTATTACATTCTGTTCCCTCATCCAAATCATTGAGGTATATTGTGGATACCAGGGGCCATTGCAGAAGCTGGGGAAATGGGTGAGATATTGAGTCGCAAACATTTCGCCCATAAACTCATTTTGCGCCATGGGCTTTGAAAATATTTAATCAAACTGGTTTCTTGCTTCTTGGCATCCATTTCCCTTGGTAAACTCACCAGATGACTTTGCCTCACTGTGACAAGGATGTTTGTTTATTTCAATAATGTCGTGCTTCAGAAAAAAATCACTGGCATCAGTGATGGTGGTTGGGAAATGTTAGCAGATCTCAGGAGAGCGAATCCAGTGCAGTGACCTCTCAGTGCCAAGCTCATACAGCCTGTTGCTGACAAACTGCTTCACTGGTCTCTCCTGAGTCAGACCTCCTAGTCTCTGTCAGCTGGTGTGTACATCAGACTGTCTCATGAAGAAATGCGAGAAGCTGTGATAAAGGATAGGGAAACCAAACACTTAAAAAGTTGTGGGACTAGCAAAGTCGAAAAGGCTTTCTAGAAAGGCAATCATGTTTGACCAGCCTGCTGGAGTTTTCTGGTTGAAACCAACAGAATAAGATATTAAGATATTTATTTATCTATGAGTCACATGTACATCGAAACACACAGTGAAACGCGTCTTTTTGCGTTGCTGAGAATGTTCTGGGGGCAGCCCGCAAGTGTCGCCACGCTTCCGGCGCCAACATAGCACGCCCACAACTTCCTAACCTGTACGTCTTTGGAATGTGGGAGGAAACCGGAGCACCCGGAGGAAACCCACGCAGACACGGGGAGAACGTACAAACTCCTTACAGACAGCGGCTGGAATTGAACCTGGGTCGCTGGCGCTGTAATAGCGTTATGCTAACCGCTACACTACTGTGCCGCCCTAGATAAGGGAAAACCAAAGGATATGTTGTATTCAATTTTCAAAAAGTTTTTAATAAAGTCCCAATGAAAGGTAATGTGTAAAGTTAAAACGAGTGGTATTGGGGGATATTGCCATGGATTGAAAATTGGCTGACAGACAGGAAGCAGAACAGCAGAACATGGGTCTTTTTCAGAGTAGCAGGCAGTAACCAGAAGTGCTTGGGCCTCGGCTATTCACACTGTACATCAGTGATTTAGATGGGGAAACACAAGAGATCAGGAGACACGAGAGACTGGAATCTGGAGCAACAAACAAACTGCTGGAGGAACACAGTGGGTGCAGCATCTGTGGGGGGAAACCGATTGCCGACATTTTGAGTTGAAACCCTGCCTCAGGACTGAGGGTGGAGAGGGGAGGCAGGCAGTATAAAGAGGAAAGGGGGAGCGGGGAGCGGGGGATATCATCTTCCACCCCCCACCCCCCCCATCTGGGTCTGGTTCCATCTGCCGTTCCCATTCTCACCTCCTTTGCCTCTCAGAGTCCAGCACTTGAGCCCTCTGTGTTCCTGCTCATCTCCCTCCTCCAGCTTCTCCACCTCCACCCTCCCCTCCCCTCAACCCGCTCCCTCTGCCTTCAACTATCCCCCACTGCTTCTGTATCCCAACTCCACCTCCCCTCTCCCTACCTGGCTCCATCTGCTCCAACTCCCCCGCCCCCCCCCCCCCACCGCCCCTCAGTCCACCTCTCTGTCTCACCCCTCACCCCTCTCCTCTTTATATTGGTCACCTCCCCTCTCAGTCGTGATGCAGGGTTTTGACCCAAACTTCAACAATTCCTCTCCCCCCGCAGATGCTGCTCGGCCCACTGTGCCCCTCCTGCAGGTCGTGTGTTGTATCATTTCCAAGTTTGTCCTCGGCTTGAAGCTGGGTGGGATTGTGCATGGTGAAGAGGATGTAAAGAGGCCTCAAGGTGATTTAGGCAGATTGATTGTGTCGGTGTATATATATGGCACAATATGGAAACGTGAAGTTATCCACTTTGGTGGGAAGGCAGAGAGTGGCCTATTGTTTAAACAGTGTTGTATTGGGAAGTGTTGATGTGTAAGGAAGATGCTTCCCCTCATGGGAGAATCTAGAACCAA